>NC_138139.1:33909173-34509173 GCF_964188305.1 Podarcis bocagei | reverse complement strand
GGCTAGGTGGGAAAATGCCAGGAAGGAAGGAATCAGGTCTTCCGGGACTCACAGCCATGATGGCCCACAGGCAACTAAGTTCTGCTCAGAGTAGACCCACAGAAATCAGTGGACCAAAGTTAGTCATGCCCATTCATTTCAAACAGCCTAATCAACTAATATTGGGTACAACCACCTGCTTCCATTTTTAAAATGGAAGTGAGGGCAGTTTCAAAAACATCTCTACCACACTGTTAGGTCTATCTGCAAACCTAAATGTGTCTCCTACAACTAGCTTGTTTTTTAAAGAACCACCTCAGGATTCCCCAAACCTTAGTCCCGTGGTTTGAGGAATGTTACAGTGAATGCATCTCTTCAGCAATTTTACGAGGTTAAAACCTTCCACTCTGATTATTTTGGTTGGGAGATTAAAGTGCTCTCCCCCCCCCCTCTATTTCATAAATTAATGATGTGATAAATAAGACCTGATGAAAAAAGATTCTTCCACATCTTTCTAAACCATGACAACTGCTTCCATCTGATCTGGTGCAGTGGGGGGGGGGAATTGAAGTCTTGTGCAAAAAAAGAGAAATGAAATAAACATCAGGATTTTCTTCATTTTTAAAAATCTGATTGTAACCTTTATTATATGTAAAACAAGCTAGTCCTTTGACATGTTTAAAGTCCAATATATTGGATGTGCAGGGCAAAATAAGAAGGATAGATACTATCACTCTTCTGTTATTTACGGCCTATAAAGTCTTTGCAGTGGCATTGACAAAGAGTTTATAGTCTGTACACAAGCTGGTTATACCATAAATTGTAATGTTATATGATAAACTGGAAGTTTATAGCAGAAGTAGATATCCGGGGGGGGGGCAGATTTTGGCCCAGAATGATCTATCTTGGGATGGAGTTGTGGCACGTTTAAATATTCAGTCATTTCCCCCCCTTCATTTATTTTGAAGTTCCTGATAGATAATTCATATCTTCCAAGACGAGGATGTATGGGTTTGTTTAGAGACTGTCTGTTGGAGGGAAGGAAGGGACGAGACAGCCTGCATATAACAGGGACTTCCACAAGGTGTTTAAAAGAAGGCAGAGGAGGAGGGCTTCCAGTTGGGATCAGTCAAAAACAGCCTGTCCAATAAATGAAGAAATTTGGGGCCTATATTGTTAGAGAAATCAAGATAATTGCTGGTTATTTGCTTGTTTTAAAATCAGTTTTTGTTTTCATTGGGTGTTAGTACTACTTATAGTAGACTCATTGGAATTTATGGACATCATCATCATCATCATTATTATTATTACAAATGATTTATTAATCGCCTTCTAAATCACGGGGGTGGCGCTGTGGGTTAAACCACAGAGCCTAGGACTTGCTGATCAGAAGGTCGGTGGGTCGAATCCCTGCAACGGGGTGAGCTCCCATTGCTCGGTCTCTGCTCCTGACAACCTAGCAATTCAAAAGCACGTCAAAGTGCAAGTAGATAAATAGGTACCGCTCCGGCAGGAAGGAAAACGCCGTTTCCGTGCACTACTCTGGTTCGTAAGAAGCAGCTTAGTCATGCTGGCCACATGACCCGGAAGCTGTACGCTGGCTCCCTCAGCCAATAACTGGACCTAATGGTCAGGGGTCCCTTTACCTTTACCTTAAACCACTGTCTCAGGGTGACTGAGACATAAGATAATTAAAAACAGTTAAAAAAACAAAAACGAAGATCAACAAATACATTTTAAGCAAGACTAAATACCTAAAACTTGGACACTCATGGCAAAGACCCATTTATCCAGCTGGGAAACCCTGTCAGAATAAAGATGTCTTCAACTGTTTCTGGAACATGTAAATAGTGAGCATCTACCATATCTCAGCAGGAATGCTATTCCACAGAAGAGGGGCAACCACACAAAAAGCCCTGCTTTAATTGCTCTTCTGAGATCTTCATATCTTGCAGGAGAAGCTCTCCTGTAGACCACAGCAATCTTCTGGGTGTATAAGGGATAATGTGGTCTCTCAAATAACTCAGTCCTGAGCTGCGTAGGGCTTTCTGTGTTGGAGCTGACACTCTGAACTTGTCCAATAGCAAATTAGCAGTCAGTGCAAATCCTGCAGGCAAGTTACATGAGTAGCTTGGAGCCATTAATTTCAACAGGTCTACTGTAAGTAAAACTTAGTTGCAACCCAAAGTGTGTAAGTGAATCTGGAAATAAAGAACAAAACTGCAAAGCATCCCTAACATATTGGTTCTACATGTGAGCTGGTCTTTGACCGTAATAAATTATCTCAGTGATATTTATATTGGTTCTGCTTTATTAATAAGGCTGGGAAATTTTGCAACTCCCAAACCTGGATAAATTCAGAAGAGGAGAATTTAAGAAGCATCCTTAACAGGGACCAGCTCAAAAACACACCATTTAAAGTGCATATTAGCTTGATAATTGTCTGCTGAGAGGAGCTCTCTAACATATTGACTGTTGTCATTTGCAATCATGCCCACCTCCAGAACAATTAAAACCCAGCAGATATAATGTTGATTGAATGAGAAAAGAAATCATGTTTCAGAAAATAAACCATATAGGAGGGGATAAAATCCTAAAAATTCTCATGGGTAGTGTCAGGGAACTGCCATCAGAGACAAGAGGAGAGGTAAGACGCTCCAATGATGCAGGGGAGGGAACTAGCAAGGAGAGAGAGAGAGCTTCCGCTGGGGAAGGAAATCCAGGGGACACCAGGGAGAAAGGGGAGGCTGAGAGTACTGCGGAGGGGAGGCTCCGAGACTCTTCCAGTGAAATCAGCGGAGAGCGCACAGGACCTCCGCTTGGCACGCCCACGCTGCGCAGAAGGCTTCCGCGCAGAGAATCTAGGAGGAGACTTGGCGTCAAAGAATTTCTATGTTGGAGGAAGTTTAGGAGACGCCCACTCACGGATTCTGCCAGTGACTAAGACAGTCGCGTTGTAAGGGCTGTCAAACCAGGGAAAGGTTTAGCTGTACGACCAGCTTGGAGCAGTTTGCAGTTTACGCACAAGCAACCCCAATTCCCATTACAGGTAGAGTGCAGGATTTTTGTTTCTGAATGCCCTTTCTTATAGTCTGCAACAGGTGTCCAAACTACAATTGAAGACCAGGGGAAGCCATCATGAGATCATTTGCCCATCAGCCTTCTTCAGTTTAGGAAGTGTGGGCAGCTGAGGTCTGCCTTTAGCAGCATCCATGGCTTCTGGCACTTCAGTTGAAGCCCAAGGGAAGAAAGATGTCAGGAGCTGACTCGTCTCACCGGGACATTTTTAGTCTAGGAAGTGCAAGCAGACAGGGAGGCTGCAGACCACTGGAGAAATGTGGTCCATCCTGGACCAACTCACAAGCTAAGCTCAGCGTCTGAAAATACAAACAAAGATGGATATTTTGAGATAAGATATTATCTGTGATTCATAAATTAAGAATATAATATGAGCCTACTGAGTAAGAGCATCCAGTCCTGTAAACTATTCTCAAAAGTGGGAAACCATTTCTTACAGGAAGACCACAAGCAGAACCTGAGGGCAACAGCACTCTCCCCACTTGTGATTCCCAGCAACTGACATTCAAAGGCAGGCTGCTTCCACCAGCCGAAGTGGGAGGCAGCCTGCTGAGTCAGTTACATTGACTCAAACCTGCAGGTTTTGGATTTGGTGGCTACAAAGTCAAGCCATGATTTGAGAGCTCCATCAGGCCGCCCCTGGATACCGTAGCAAAGTCGGGTTGCTACTTCTAGGAATTCAGAAGGAAGCAGCTTACAGAAACACCACCTTAAAGGTTATTTAATTGTTCCTACTTAGTGTAAAAACAAAATGCAGCAAAATGTCAGCAAATGTTAATTCACACCTCCACTGAAAGCTGTGCTTAGCTTTGTGTCAATGATTTTCCATTACACATGCACAAACACACATACAGCTGTCCGGTCCTGGTGCTGATTTATTTGCAACATTTTACATTATCCTTCATAGTAACCAATGAAACACGCAACACACACACACACACACACACACACACACACACACACACACACACACATTTATTTATTTATTTAAGAAGAATATTATTCTCTAGTTGCTAATTTTATTTTAAATCCCATATAGGAGGAAAACACACACACCCCTCTTTCCTTGCCTGCAGGGTCCTGCAATTGTATAGCTCTCAAGTAGGGGTAGGGGAAATGGTGTAGAAAAAAATTGTCTAATATACACATTTTAGCAAGGCCATTTCCCCTAATATTTTGCATTTTAGTAATGTATGCATTTTTATGCACTCTTTACCCCAGGATATGCATTTTGTTCACATTATTTGACTGGAGAACCACACTGCAAAATTTGGAGACGTGTGAATTTTGGATTATGGCTGTATTTCTGTACCTTGTCCTATTTTGGAAAATGTGAATTGTTTAGGATGGCCTTTAAAGCAAACTGAAAATAACTTCTCCCCCATTCTTAGTCAGGAGAGTGAATTTGTTGGCCTCTCCCTGCTTCCTGGTAGCCTCGATTAGTCACCCTGCTTGCTCCCCTCAGCAGCCATCTCCTCCTCTGCTACCATGTAGGTCAAGGTGTGTGTGGTTGAAGAAGCTAGAGCAGCTTCTGGCGGATGAGCCATGGTACAGTGAAAGCATCTTGAGCACGGAGGCACTGCTGGACCTCCTGGTCAGCCTGTACACCAAGTACGGCCAAGACTCACCACTCCAGAAGGGCAGGCTCATCTCAGACTTCAGAATGGACCTCCTGATTATTGAGAGCTTTGGACCCTGCTCCTACTAGCAAAAGTGGGCCTCCAGGCAGTGTCCAAATCCTTAGGAGCTATCATCTGGTTGGTGCTTAGTGCTGAGGAATCAGGGCCTGCCTGAAGGGCAAGGTGCTGGCAAAGGATTGGCAAGCCCCTGCAGTCCATCACAGGTAACATTGCTGTGTAAGACACATTCATAGATGGCTATGTTCTACTTCCACTGTTGGAGGTAATATACCTGTGTATATCTGTTGCTGAGGATCACAAGTGGCTTTGCTTTATACAACTGGTGAGAGGTAAAGACTGGTGGGAGGGTGTGTGTCTGTGGAGGGGGGCCAATCCACAGAGAGTCCTGAGGTTCAGAGAAATAAACAGAGAGAGCTGCATTTGGCCCTTGAGCCTGATGTTCCCCATCAACGCTCCACTTGTTATAACCGCATAGGACCCATAAGGCTGTACAGTGGTATCTCAGGATACAGACGCTTCAGGTTACAGATGCTTCAGGTTACAGACTCCGCTAACCCAGAAATAATACCTCGGGTTAAGAACTTTGATTCAGGATAAGAACAGAAATCGCATGGTGGTAGTGGTGCGGCAGCAGCAGGAGGCCCCATTAGCTAAAGTGGTACCTCAGGTTAAGAACAGTTTCAGATTAAGAACGAACCTCCAGAACAAATTAAGTTCTTAACCCGAGGTACCGCTGTAATCACTCCTACCCCTCCTCAGAGTAGGCCCACTGAAATCAATGGACAGGAATGTGTCTATTAATATCAATGGGTCTACTCTAAGTAAAAGTTAGTTGGCTACAACCCACAGGACACGACAATATTAAATTGAAAGGACATTAGGATCCTTTCCTGCTGGAGAATTGGGTAACAAATAGCATTCAATATGGCTTGTTTGTAAGGCTCCTGCTGTGATAAGACTCTTTTAGACATATAAAATATAGATTAAATGAACCTCTTGATGCTACAGCAGATGGAAATACCTCCCGTAACAGGCTCGTTTCAGTTTCATTCCCCGGAACATGTTTCCTTTCCCCTGTTTCATTCAGGCTCGTGTTTCTGGGCCAACCATTCCCCACTGATGCTGACCTGCTAGACTGTGTCAATATTGGAGATTGCATTTTGAATTGACAGCCATGAGGCACGTGGGGGGAAAAGCTGGCAATGCAAAGTTTGTAAAAAGACTCTCCGTGCCTGCTAAGGCTGTTGAGGGCCCCTTACCTAACAATCATCTCCATTGACCTCAATGAGACTGACTTCCCACCTAGAGCAAATTTTCCTGTGAAATCTTGTATTTGAAAAAGTAGAGGGTGTCAGATGGGAGTGTCTGTTGCTCAGTACTTCTACAAAGCAGAAACTGAAAGGCTCAGTGGCAGACTGTCTTCTTTGCACAAGGCCCCAGGTCCCACCCCCAGCATTTCCTGGTAGGCCTGGGAATACCCCCTTTCTGAGATCCCAGAGAACAGCTGCCAGTTAATGTAGACTGAGCTGGATGGACAAATTGACCGACTCAGTGGAATGCAATTTCCTATGTGCCTACATTTTATTGCAGGGCAGGAGGGGGGCAGATCCAAATGTAGTAAGCAGCCTTATATCTACTCAGACCACTGGTCCACCTAGGTCAGTATTGTCTACATCAACCACTGTTCCGCGGCACACTAGTGTGTCGCGAGATGTTGCCTGGTGTGCCGTGGGAAAAATTGAAAAATTCGAAAGATTTTTTTAATAAAAAAAAGTCAAATTTTCGCCCACTAGGCGGGTGCCGGACTGTGTTCTGGGAATGGGGGGGGGGGTTGACCCCACCCTCGGCCAGCAGGGGCGCCGATTGGCGCTCCTCAGGGGGACACCCTCCACTTTTCTGATGTCCGGGCTGTGATTGGTCCAGACTCCAGCCTGGACCTATCACAGTAGGACATCATCTTCCGACTTCCTTCCCGCCCGAGCACAGTGTGCACAGCAGCGGAGAGAAGAAGATGTCGCGACTTGAGTCACCAGGAGGACCGGAGCAGGAGGAGACGGACAGAGACCAGGAGGAGACGGGAGTCGGCACTGCAGAGAGACTGCATCCGGATCCAGACCAGGCCGCAGGTGCAGCGTGAGGTGAGGAGGTCATCTGGAACCAGTTGGTCATGGTCGGGTCTCGGAAGAGAGACGAGTGAGTCCAGCCCTGTGCAGCAGCAGCAGCCCGGTAAGTTTATATATAGTCAATATAGGCACAGAGTTAATTTTTTTAACATTTTCTAATGGTGCTGTGCCTCATGATTTTTTTCATGAAACAAGTGTGCCTTTGCCCAGAAAAGGTTGAAAAACACTGGTCTACATAGACTGGCTGCAGCTCTCTGGGGTTTCAGGCAGCCCTAGCTAGAAATGCCAGAGATAGACAATAGCCTTTCTCATGCAATGCAGATGCTATACCACTGAGCTCCATCCCTTCCCCCAAAGTGCATGCTGCCCTAATCTTGTTTTATGCAAGGCTTGTTAAGGAGCCTTTTGCACAGAGGAAATTTTGGATCAACAAGGATCAACAATCAGGAATGCTTGAAAAGGGTACCCATACAATACACATCTTTTGCACACTGCATATTAAGGTAAAGGTAAAGGGACCCCTGACCATTAGGTCCAGTTGTGAACGACTATGGAGTTGCAGCGCTCAACTCACTTTATTGGCCGAGGGAGCTGGCGTACAGCTTCCGGGTCATGTGGCCAGCATGACTAAGCCGCTTCTGGCGAACCAGAGCAGCGCACAGAAATGCCGTTTACCTTCCCGCCAGAGCGGTACCTATTTATCTACTTGCACTTTGACGTGCTTTCGAACTGCTAGGTTGGCAGGAGCAGGGACCGAGCAATGGGAGCTCACCCCATCATGGGGATTCGAACCGCCGACCTTCTGATCGGCAAGTCCTAGGCTCTGTGGTTTAACCCACAGCGCCACCCTCGTCCCTTTTACACTGCATATTAAAACATATTTTAGACAGAGCTGGCTCACCCATGAAGCAGTGGGAAGCAGCCGCCTTGAGTGGACCCCTTCGGGGGGCAGATCCACCTGCTGCTACCTCTGCCTTTGCCTCCTCCTCCAGCAGCTGCTCCCAGCAGCAGAGGAAGCCGCTCAGGTACCTGGGGAGGCACACCCAGGGGTGGGGCGAGCCACCCTTAGGGGCGGGGCCTCTGGAGTCTGCCTGCCTCCTCCCACTCAGCCACCCACAGCTGGGGGGGAGGCATGGGTGGACCGTTTGGGCAGCACAGAGCCTGCACGCGCCTGAGCCACCGTGTCTCTCCCAGGAGAGACGTGTGGCTTGGGTGCGCTGCAGGCCCTGTGGTGAGTGCCGCCAGGCATTTTGTCACCCTCCCAGTGGTGACACCCGGGTTGGACCACACCCACAGCACCCTCTTCCTCTGCCTCTGGCCCCTCCTCCTCCTCTCATTCCAATGCTGATCTTCACTCTCTCCTTTCATTCCCAGACTGATTTCCATCCCTTGCTTTAATTATGATGCTGATCTTAATTCCCACCACCACTTTAACTCTGATGCAGATTTTCACTCCCCTCCCCCCGCATAGCAGCCAACTCCTAGGGGCAGAGGGAACTTTGGCTCTCCAATTAAAATATTCGAGGAGGCCAGCCCCCCCACCCACAGTTGATGGACATTGCCATTCAAATGGTATGCAAGCACCGCATCACGTGATTGATTATGTGGGGTGGGGTTTACCTGCCCCCCTCAATATTCTATTCAAGTTGTCACCCCTGCTTCCCCCTCTCTCATTTCAACTGGCATTGGAGGTGCCATTTTGTGGTTTCCCCCTAGGTGCCAAAATTTCTTGGGCTGGCCCTGCTTGTAGGTCAGGAATGGGGGGGGGTACTTTTTCAGCCACTCAAGGACCACATTTCCTTCTGGGCAACCTTCCAGGGGCCATGTGTCAGAGTGGGCATGATCAGAGGCACATCTGTTCAGCAGGAGACTGGTTTCTACACCATCACCCCTTGTACATTCCTCCCTGTCCTGCACTCATACAAGCAAGAAGCACAACCAGCATTCAAGGGGACATTACTGGCAAGCAAAGACATCCAAGACAGGTGCAAAGCAGGACAGGTGAGCGGCATGGAGAGGGTTTGAAACTGAGGAGAGGGTGTCAGTTGGGAAGAGTCCCAAGATCCACTTTGAAATGCCTAGAGCAGGGGTCCTCAAACTTTTTCAGTCCACTGTCCCTCAGACCTTATGGGGGGCTGGACTATATTTTTTTTGGAGGGAAAATGAATGAGGGACAATGAGCGGCACACTAAAGGGCTCTGGAGAGGGGCTGGTACCAACAAAGCTCAGCCCCCTTCTTCCTCTAGGCAGGGTGGGGAGAAGCCAGGAGGGGGAGGGAGGGAGGAGGTGCCGCCATGTGAGGGAGAGGGAGCGAGAGGGAAAGAATGTGCACACTGGTGATCCACATGCTGGCGATCCAGGCGGCGATTCCCGGACTGTCCGCAGGCTGGATTTAGAAGGCAGTTGGGCCTGATCCGGCCTGCGGGCCTTAGTTTGCCGACCCATGGCCTAGAGAGCCCTATTTAACCCCTAGTCCTGAGGTGTTCCATCTCAGTTTGGGATGAATACTCCAAACAAGGTAGAGAATCAATCAAATGTAGAACAGGAGCAGGAAATGTTGAAGAAATATCTGAGTGGTACTTGAAAGTACCAGCCTTCTGAATAACTCCTTAAAAGTCTTTTCTGAACATCACAAGAAGTTGGAGAAAACACTGGAGTTCTCAGTGGTCCCATGTCATCTTCCCCTCCTCCTATGCTTTTAAATCAGCTATTTAAATGGGTCTGAACAATGCTTATTTTGGAGTGGCTTAATGTAGCCTAATTAGGAAACGTCTTAAATGCCTGTGCAGATTAAATGAGCCAATTTAGTATCCTACAGGATTTGAGTCACTGAAGGCATAGGTCATCTTTCTTTCTTTTTCCATTAAAGAATCACTGAAAAGTTTCCAACATATTTTTGGGGTGTGTGTGGGGGGGGGGTGAGTTTCAGAGCATGAATGCAAGGCTTTGCTTTCATAAATCTTCCAGAAGCCAATTGTTTTCAGAGATTATCTGTAGACTCACAATATCTCTTCATATTCTCTTGGTATGTCCTAAAGTATGAACTTGACCTAGAGTTGCCACCAAGGTTGCACTGAGACCTGGGAAATATTGTAACTGCATTCACATGACAATTTATTCTATTTTTACAATTTTCCCCTAGCTACTAAGTTCTGCATTATTTCATATGATCTAAAAGCTCTTCTAGAACAATGGTGGAATACAGTGGTACCTTGGGTTACATACGCTTCAGGTTACAGACTCCGCTAACCCAGAAATAGTACCTCGGGTTAAGAACTTTGCTTCAGGATGAGAACAGAAATCGTGCTCTGGCAGTGCGGCGGCAGCGGGAGGCCCCATTAGCTAAAGTGGTGCTTCAGGTTAAGAACGGACCTCCAGAAAGAATTAAGTACTTAACCTGAGGTACCACTGTATAGTGTAGGTTTAGTGCTCATTTCCATGTTATTTCCTTCCAGAAGAAAAATGTGATTGCAAATGATATAGGAGTAATTGCTAAACTTGTGCTATATTCCACTATAGCTCTGGAAGTGGCTACTGTGAAAATTAGCAGGGAAATGGTGTCATAATGCTGTACTGCTGTGTTATGGAACTTTTTTTATCACTATACTGGGATGTCACGCTAAATTTCACGCACACCAGTGCACGTTTGTAGCACAACAACAAATGTCATTGGACAACATCATTACTTCCCCACCCTTTCCAAACATGCCTGCTTTTGTTCCCCCATTTCCCCCCATGAAAACAACAGGAAAGAACTATATGCTGGTATACCACCCCAAATTTTGTCATTTCACTCCTGCGCTTTTTTTGATCAATGGAGTTGCAAACAAATCATTTATAGAACCAGTCAATGTGGAAATGAGCACTAAACTGCCACCATATGCCACTGGATTTCCAGAAATCATTTTTACATGTGTGAAAGCTCAAATATAATTCACAAATTAAGAGTTGGGGAAACATCAGGGGCATGGAGTAAACTGCTATGTGACTGTAGCTCAGTGGTAGAGTATTTGATTTGCAAGCAGAAGCTCCCAGGTTCAATCTCAGGCATCTGCAGGTAGGACTGGAAATGTCCCCTATATGCAAACTTGGAGAGTCTCTGCAAGTCATTGTAGACCAGGCTTCCTCAAACTCAGCCCTCCAGATGTTTTTGGCCTACAACTCCCATGATCCTTAGCTAGCAGGACCAGTGGTCAGGGATGATGGGAATTGTAGTCTCAAAACATCTGGAAGGCCGAGTTTGAGGAAGCCTGGTGTAGACAATACTAAGCTAGATGGACCAATTTTCTGACTCAGTATAAGGCAGCATGGGACACGGGTGGCGCTGTGGGTTAAACCACAGAGCCTAGGACTTGCCGATCAGAAGGTCGGCGGTTCGAATCCCTGTGACGGGGTGAGCTCCCGTTGTTCGGTCCCTGCTCCTGCCAACCTAGCAGCTCGAAAACACGTCAAAGTGCAAGTAGATAAATAGGTACCACTCCAGCGGGAAGGTAAATGGCATTTCCGTGCACTGCTCTGGTTCGCCAGAAGCGGCTTAGTCATGCTGGCCACATGACCCGGAAGCTGTACGCCGGCTCCCTCGGCCAGTAAAGCGAGATGAGTGCCGCAACCCCAGAGTCGGCCACGACTGGACCTGATGGTCAGGGGTCCCTTTACCTTTATATAAGGCAGCATCCATTGGTCCCCTTGCCAAATTTCTGCATGGACAGAACAGCTACTTTTTGCCGTCCTGCTTGTAAATTCTGTTAAAAGCAATGGACAACACACTCCTAATTAAATAGGATTGAGATTCAAAGTGTTCAACTTTGCCTCTTAGGTTTTCATTGCTGCATCATTCTCATCCACCCTGTACTACTTCCTCATATTCATTCCATTTCATACTTTGAAGGAAAAAATAAGGATTGGTCGCCTTCCATTTCACATTAAGGCCTCCCACAAGAGCTCATTGGGTCTGGTAGGGTGTAAAGCAGGGAGACTAACAGTAGGTGGTGCCAAAGCTAATTATGGGCAGAGCCATCTCAATCTTGTTTTCATTCCGCACCCTGAAGAGTTCTGCAAGAGGCAACACTTGATTCTAAGAAGGAAGAAGCTGGTAGGCAGTTCCATTTCCTGGGGTGGTTGTAAGTAAGAACAGGCAGATTGGGGGGCTGGCTGAGGGCAGCCTGAGTCTGAAAGACTCAGCCACCAGTGGTTAACACCTTAAGAGTTACCATTTCTTCTTCTTCTTGACATTATAGCTAAGACCTGCCTGACTTTAATCCACACATATCCTACCAAACCTGGGTTTCGCTTTTTCAGTTCTGTGATCCATCACTGCTGGAAATAGTGTCTCCTAATGTAGATTTCCCTTGACTCACAGCTGCATCTCTCAAATCACTCTCCACAGGGAGCTGGGCTCTGCAGCAGCCTGTTAATCTTGATAGTGCCATGTGCTTAGTTCAACAAGGCATTGTCGGGGATGGGAGAGTGAGCAAGCGTCACAAGCCCAAGTAATCCAGAATCTTAAATATTGAACAGGAAGGCTGGTCTACAATTCAATGATTGCAATGATGGTGACTGATTACAGGTCCCCAGGAGGAATGTGGGGGAACAGTGAAGCATGTGCCCCTTTGCCATTTCCACTCGCTTAATGAATCTGTCAATTTTAGGACAAACTTTGGCTTTTCTCAGTGTCGCAGTTTAGTTCATCTTATTACCATATCATTTTGCAGTCCGCGCGTGTGCGCGCACACACACACACACACACACAGAGTAAAATAGTCCACAGCACATTTCTTCTAATAAATGTGTTTCAGTACACAAATTTGCAAAATATATATGCATCTTTGCACCTATTTCCCTTCATCATAATATTGTAAATAAATTATTTTCAAAAATATAGGAATTTGTGGGCGGCACAGTTTTGACCAGAGAATTGCACTGCAAAAGTTGAAGGATTTTAAAGGACAGCTGGGTTTTGATTTTCTTATTGGTTCAAGATGTGTAAATCCCTAGTTAAACACAGACTATTGCACCTCTCTGAATTTTGCAGTGCCGTTCTCCAGCCACATGATTATATAATAATGTGTACAGCAGGATAAAGTGTGGATAAAAAATCATATATTAGTGAAAAGAACATACAAAATGCTTTATATTGAGGGGAATTGATTTGCAAAATGTCTATTGTGACCAGTTACGTACAAAGAGGTGTCTATTAGGAGAACATCACACTAAAATGCTGGTGAACTTTCATGATGACTTGTTTATAAAATCACATTCAGATGTGGAGAACTGAACTTCAGCTTGGAAAATTGAGAAATAGAAATTAACAGATTCCCCTATCACTAGCAAAGAACAATTTAAACCATGACATTTCTTCTTTGATGTTTTAGAGTCTTACCTACTAGGAGGGTTACCACCATATGGAGGAACACTTACCAATAGCCTCCCTTTCCTTGTTGCCTGAAATGGCCCAATTCATTCTAAAACCTCAGGATCCTATGACCTCACTCTGCTGTGCTGTTTAGGGTCTGCGATGTAAAAGGGTTGTTGCCTAGGATTATCTAAATGCAAATCATTGCTAGGTCCTTCCTAGTGCCCATGCAACTCTACAGAAGTGGAAACCCCAAAAGACGAGACAGAGAGAGAGAGAGAGAGAGAGGAGGTATTTGGTTATGTGTAGGTGAGAATGTGAAATGGCATTTTTATTACCAGGCTGGTTTACAAGGGCAGGCTGTTCCTTCCACATTTTTTTTGTGAACAGTCGACTGTAGCGGCCCCAATGCCTGTAACTAGATTTCATTATGGAAATGCAGCTAAAAAAAGGGCCACAGGCAGAAAAATCCATTAAAATGTTTTCTATTGCTTTACATATTCTTCTGTGATAAAAATAGCCCCTATATTTGAATTTAAGAAGCTTTTGCCTAAAGGGGGAGCAGATGGATATTAAGGAGATTATACTAAAGAAGGGTGTTATCAACAAAATAAAATGACAGGTGAAGGGGAAAGGGTGAGCAAAGAAACATATTTCAGTTTGTTTGTTTGTTTTTAAGGGGAAAGAGGTTTTTCAGAAGCCTTATCGAAAGCCTGGAATTGTTTATCTAAGATATCAAGGGGAGATGTTCTGCTGATTTGAACCCAGAGCCAAATGCCCACCCAACCTCAGGTCATGTCCAGCTCTATCTCTCTCACACTTTTCACTAAATGCAGAATACCCAATGTTTGTTCCCTGGGAAGCTCACAACCAGGAAATAATAAAAAACAATTAAGATACCATATGATAAAATACAATTAAAATACAATCCAATAAAACCAAGTGTTACATCATAAAAAAAACAACCCACCACAGTCTAAAATTTCTGGAGAGAAAAGAATAAAGACAGACCATAAAAAAGAAAGAGTTTTCAACATATAAATGATAGTTTTGGCATAAAACCGTAGCTCAGTGGTAGAGCAGATGCTTTTGCATGTAGAAGGTGAAAAGTTCATTGCCCAGAATCTCCAGGTGGGGCTGGGAATGCTCCCTGTCTGAAACCATGGAGAGCTGATTCCAACCATGGGTGCCATCTTGGGGGGGGGGTGCCTGGTTGCCGAGGCACCCACAAAATGTTTACTGTGGGTGGCCGACTACACAACCCAATGCAGTGCATGCATGATGTCACATGCGTGCCGAGGCCCAATGGGGCCCACCGTGCTCTTTGAAAGGCCTGATGGGGCTCGGAGGACCTGACAGGGCTCTTTGCAGTCGTAGTGAAGGGATGGTGAAGTGGGCCCCCACCAGGGGCACAGGTGATTAGGAGGGTACAAAATCAGCTAAAAATATGTCCATAAACATAAATATGATTGCCTCATAAGAAATGGTTTTAAATAGAGGGTGAATTGAATGGGTGAGGGGGGTTGGAGGCGGAAAGAAGAGCTAATTTGTCCTTGGCTAGGGGGCGCAATCTGGACAGTTCTGCCAGGGGCGCAAGATCACCTAGCTACGGGTCTGACTCCATGTGATGTCCTGTGAAAGATGGCTGTACTTTGGTTATTTTGACTTTAAATGTGATTCGAAATGTATTTTAAACTAATCGTTTGATTTTGTGTTTTTATTGTATTTTATATATTTGGTGTTAGCCACCTTGAGCCCGGTCTCGGTCAGGGAGGGCGGGGTATAAATAAAATTTATTATTATTATTATTTCAAAGGATGAAATGGATATTGAGGAGATTATACTAAAGAAGAATGTTATCAACAAAATAAAATGACAGGTGAAGGGGAAAGGGTGAGCAAAGTAGCATATTTCAGTTTGTTTATTTTTAAGGGGAAAGAGGTTTTTCAGAAGCCTTGTCGAAAGCCTGATCCCCGTATGGTCCCCATATTGTTTTGGAAAGGGTGGATTTGATAGTTTCACCTTTAAATGTGAACTGTGCTAACCTTCTCCACCATCCCTAGCTTCTGGATTTACCTCCAGTGCTCATTACAAAGTTGAAAGAAGAGGCTGAACATAATAATTAATTTTCAGAGGAGTGCCGTGGCATGCCTTAATAACCAAGAAGGGTTAAATGGAGAGCCGGCTGCCTCTGCCTGTAAATGTTATTGGCAGTGCTTTAATGTGAAAGCTTTTCATCTGCGTGCACCTTCAGAAGTTCATTCTCTCTGTGTCTCTCTCTCTCTCCTTCCTTCGAGTCTTCTGCTTCCATTTCTGTCCCAATTACCTTTGGTCTAAGGAAATTGCTATTGTGTCTTAGCTGAAAGGGTTGTTTTCCCTTTCTCTCTCCTTATAAAGAGTGCAGACACACAAACACACCCAGCACATTCCCATTTTATTTTAATCTCTTTCCCCCTCCACACACACACACACACACACACAAACACACAAACACACCATAGATACTGATTCGGCTCAGAGTCCTTTGTTTCAGCATCTTTCCATATGCCACTGTTTAATATTTAATTAGCTCCACCTCGTCAGAACGGCGGCTGGCCTCATTAGATAATTAATGGCACGCCTGCATCTCATTTGCTTCACTTGATACATCTGCAGCCAGTAATTAGACCAGGAGTTTATTAGAGGCGCCTGGTTTTGTTTCACATACAAACACAAAGCAAAGCCTTCCTTTGATGGGAGCCATTGGGATTGGCATATGCAGTTTAGCCTCTCTCCCTCTTTGGGAGGGCTCTTTTGTTTATTTTTTCCCCCCTCTCCCCCCTTCTTCTTCTTCTTCTTCTTCTTCTTTTGAAGTACAGTTTTGCAACACTGCACATCCTGGCAGTTCTGAGAACAGTTGGTGGCGAAAGATTTGCCTTTTTAAATATAATTTAGGAGATAATTGGGTAATTCAGTGCAGGGAAGCAGGCAGCCAAATTGGGTAGTGGTAAGAATCTGGTTGACAATTTGTTCGTTTAGAGCATTTTTAATAGATTTTTAAAAATCCATAAATACAGGAACGAAAGCAGGAGGTCTAGTTGTGAGAATTTGGCACACTTGCTTTTCTCTTTGTTCGGTTTTAACTGTCGACCGGCTGCATAAAAAGGGATCTTTTCTGGGCTCCAACAGATCTTGCACCATTGTCAAATTGAGTAATGCAACAGTGGATACCTGTGGGTATTGAGTAGTTCTATTCGCTCGGGTAGTGCTTTGCAAGAAAACACTGCTAAAGCATCTCACTATGTTAAATTTCATACTAAGGCTAGAAAATGGTCTGCTACCTGTATGGAATCCCTCCTCACCCATGGATTAGTTGCACCACTGTAATGTTGTGGAATGTTCATAGATATTAAAGGTAAAGGTACCCCTGCCCGTACGGGCCAGTCATGACCGACTCTAGGGTTGTGCGCTCATCTCACTTAAGAGGCCGGGAGTCGGCGCCGTCCGAAGACACTTCCGGGTAACATGGTCAGTGTGACGAAACTGCACTGGTGAGCCAGCACCAGTGCCGCACACGGAAACGCCGTTTACCTTCCCGCTATAAAGCAGTACCTATTTATCTACTTGCACTTAGGGGTGCTTTTGAACTGCTAGGTGGGCAGGAGCTGGGACCAAACGACGGGAGCTCACCCCGCCGCGGGGATTCGAACCGCCAACCATACGATCGGCAAGTCCTAGGCACTGAGGTTTTACCCACAGCACCACCCACGTCCCATTCATAGATATTAGAATGGCATTATCTGTACATTGTTGAAAAGCAGTGCTGCTTCTGTGAGGGAAGGGAGGAACTCAGTTTAGATGGGAAGAGGACCTTACCTTGAAACCTAAGAAAGTGGGGTGGGGCAAGGCAGGGGAGCACTCATGTTCAGACATATGGCTGAACCATGCTTTGTTTATCCTAGGAGTGGAGAACCTCTGATCTCCCTCTCTGTCTCTCCGGCTTCTCCTCAGGCCAAACTTGTCACCTAGATGCCAACTCCTTTCCACAGGCCATGCCTTACACCAGCAGGGCTCTGCAACCTCCCTGTGTGCTTTTCTCTGCCTGCAATGTGTCCTTGGACCATGACACTGCCTCTTACTTGCCTGGATAAACAGCAGCAATTCCAGGACTGTCCCTGGAAAATCAGGACATTTGAAGGGTATGCATCTTTCATACTGGACTTTCCCATCAACTTCATACAATACAATATAAAAATGCAACAATTATATAGTCTCTCTCTCTCTCTCTCTCTCTCTCTCTCTCTCTCACACACACACACACACACACACACACACACACACACACACACAAAACTTTACAATCCATCTGTCAAAAACACAAAGGAGTGGGTGTCAAGGACTGAACCTTGTGCTTTTTGTATGCAAAAGATGTGGTCTATTACTGAGTTACAGACCTTCCCTCATTCGGCTCCTTAGAGATACTGTTGCCATACTGATTCCCAGGACCTTTTCAAGTCTTCCCCCTCTTCCCAGTAATCACCCTTTATCATGCTGCTGTTCTTGTACTCTGCTTCCCTGGCAAAGTCGGGTTGTTTTGACAGTTGTGACCTGATGAAATGGCTTGTGTTTTGTAAGAAATTGATTGCACCCACAAATGATTCACAGCCAATGTTTTGCTTTTGCCTCGCATTGCCTCTTGACGTGTGTGTGTGTGTGTGTGTGTGTGAGAGAGAGAGAGAGAGAGAGAGAGAGAGAGAGAAAGTAACAATTTCTAGTTCAATTTCCTACCTCTGGGAATTGTTTTACATGGTTGCCCCATTTCATTCATTCATGAATTCATGAGGTTAAAATTCTCCTGTCTCTAGAAATGGGGACAAGGTGTGAGAGACAGAAAGTGACAGCTTTCAGAACTCACAGAGTTGAACATGTTTCTAATGATCAGTGCTTATTCCTCAGGATTTGTTCCTTGTTATGCTGCTCAGGCTGTGTTATTATTGTGCACTTGCTTCTCTCAAAAGCCTACCTGTTGTGACAGGACTTATTTTTTTTATGTGGAAATGGTGATAAAAGACCCCTTTGACACAGAGTAGGGGTAGCTAACCTTTGGCCCTCCAGCTGTGGTCAGACTCCAGCTCCTATCAGCCCCAGCCAGAATGGGTGATGGGATTTGTAGTTCTGCAGCATCCTTAGCCCACTGGAGATAATTGACCAGCACAAGCAGGGCAGTTTCAGACCCATGAAGGGGCCTGAAACCTGATTGGAAGGGGTCCTAATGGTCCACATCCTCCAGATGTGCCTGGAGTTGCTCCATGACCACACCTTCCATCACCTCACCCTGGAATGGAATATTGGAGTCTGCATGATAATTGGCCATAATGGCCTGTTTTAAAAATGGTTTTTAAGCAAGCAGTTTAATAAGCTCTTTGTTAAGGGGTTTCACAAAGACTCCCTCACAGTGGGAAGTATTCATTACCCCACTGAACCTATTGTCCAGCCCTGCCTGGCTTGCTTTCATGGACCAGGATGGGCAAAGGTCAAAAAGACAGGTGGTCAGTTTTACTTGTCCAAGCAGCCTGCCCACATCCCATAGAACTTGACTTGATCGCATAGAACTTGACTAGGCAGAAGACTGGCACTCTCCCGCCCCAGCCCTGCTATCACAGTGGAGTCTACCTCCTTCCAAATTTTATCTGGAAGGACAGGGACGGGGAAACCTTTAACAAAATCATCGCAGGAGACCTTGGAGTCCTTACCAGACCCTGATGGTAAACACCCGATCTAAGGCATGTCAACAGCTTATGAGTAGGGCCAGATTTATTCAGGGGAAGCCCTATGCTGGCCATGCCGGCCATGACATCCTGAGTGGCCCCTTGTAAGGTCGTGTCAGCATAGATGTTGAAATCTCCCAGGAACACCAAACTTGGTGTCTCTAGGAGAACATCTGACATGACCTGAAGCAGCTTGGGTAGGTAATCTTTGGTGCAGCTGTGAGGCTCGTACACCGATAGGACGTCCCCTATTCTAACTTCCCTATTCCTAGCCCAACTTCCAGAACATGCATTCAGAAAACTGGGTCTCCCTAATAGGGTGCCTGGTGAAAACTTAGGACTTCTTAAAAATCACTGCACCCCGCTCCCCGCCCACATACATAGGTTGCTGGGTGTAAGAGAAACTTGGTGGACAAGCAGCAGCAAGAACAGGCCCAGCTGCTGTGTCCAACCATGTCTCTGTCTCACATGCCAAGTCAATTCCTCCATCCATGATCAAGCCATGGATGGCACTGGTCTTATTGGTCATTAACCTGGCATTGCCCAGTGCCACGTTTGGCCATATAAATCATATATATAGCCAACAGGTTGTCCTTTTCTAAACTTCTCCCAGCTCTGCCATATCCCTTTTAGGGCAAGGTGACCAGAACAGTGCACGGTATTCCATTTTTGCTTATTTTTCTGAGAATATTTTGCCCTGACCTAAATAAATACAGTGAGGAAGGAGATGTCCAGCCAGAGGATATAGTTTCTCAGATACCTATCCCTATCCCTCTCCTTTGACAAGCTAACAACTGTTTAATGTCCTAGCAAAGCTGCCTGATCATTACTAATAACTTAAAAGTATTAGCAAGGTAGAGACTTCAAGGGCTTTGTGTCTCAGCCACTTTCTCCAGAAAAGAAAATCGCCTTCCAAAGACTTTGAACCAGGTACAATGGAAGAATCCTCACTCATTAGTAATCCTTGGAGCTTGACTTCATTTAAGCCTGCTCTGGGTCTAGAGAGCAATTAATATTGCCCTCCAGGTAAGGTAGTGTAGATTTATTCCCTGGAGGTGGCTTCACTTCCTCAGCCTACTTTAAAATTAGATTTACTCGGTTACAAATCGTAAGTGTTAAATGAGTAAAAAACTATTAAACAAGGAATACTGCTGGGCTTAATGGCTAAGTGTTTAACGGTTTACCATGGTATTACCATTTTTATGGTCTATTAAAGCAATTGGAGGAATATCGGTGGTATGAAGAATCAGGTAATTTATATACAAGTTTGATAAAGTGCCATATGTTTGAATAAAAAGGAACACTCTTTTCCTACCATTTAAGTTTAGAAATGGAAGCTTGGAGGGCATAGTCTACCATTAAAAGGAGGGAAACCAGCAAAAACGGATTTCTTGGCAGGTTGAAGCATTTCAAAGGAATGTCTTTCTTGGAGTTTGGGGGAGATTAAGGCTGAGCCGAAATCTATTCACTTTCCCTCCTTGCAAATATGCTGAAAAACTGTCACCCTTTTCGGTAATTTGGGACAATCATTGACACAGTGTTCACATCTTTATATTCATTGCCTCACTCCTAATTGCCCTCACTTGCCCTCAATGACACCATCAAAGATGCAGAACTGACTGGCTCTCTAGTAGAAATGTGAGACAAATTCAATTCAATTCACATTTAAAGGGGAAATCTATTTAATTTACACTCTCTGAAACAATACACAGAACTGAAACACAACCATCCTTCAAAATTCATATTTCTCTGAATTTTGCAGTGTAGTCCTCCAGCCAAGTAATGTATGCACAAAAATTCATACACAAGGCTAAAGTGTGCTTTAAAATGCATAGATTTGCAAAAATAACATAGAAAAATGTTTTACATTGGTGGAAGTCGCTTTGAGAATAGGTCATTTTATGGAAAATTGCATACAAAATGTGTAGATTAGAATTTAGGACTGGAAAAATGAGAAACTGAGAGAAAACAAAATAGACAATATGACTTTCCCCCATTCTCTAGCAGTGTAACGGCTTTTGCTCTGCAATTACATACCCTTCAACATTTCTCAGATGAAAATAGGGATGTCCCATTCCACAATGATAATTTTACTATTTATACCCCACACATCTTATTGGGTTGCCCCTACCACTCTGGGCATCATCCAACATATATAAAAACAAAATAAAGCATTAAACAATAAAAAAATTTCCCTATATAGGATTGCCTTCAAACAGCTCGGATAACTCCATTCACTCCAACATTCCTCCAATGAAAATAGGGTCATCCTAAGAGGAAGTGGGACATTCTGGGATCAAATCAGAAACTGGGACAGCTTCTCTAAATCAGGGACAGCCCTGGAAAATAGGGACACTTGGAGGGTCTGCAATTATGTCAGGATTATGGCAGACTTCAGCCAGAGACCAGATTGCCCTACTCAAGGATTCAGTCAATCAGCTATTGGCTCATGTATCTCTGCTACTTTGGGCACAGGTCTTCAGCCCCCCTGCTTCTCCTCACCCCCTATCCCTGCCAATAGTTTCTTTCCATTTTGCCCTGAAGTTTTGGCTTAAAATGACCTTTCATTTCCCTCACAGATGTGGAGTGTTTGTTAACATTCCAGGACTAAGCTTCAGGGACATAAGAGACTTTGGACTCATCCACACTTATCTATTGCCCCTGCACTTTCTAGGCCTGTGCTTTAAAGCTCCACATCTGAGCACTCGCCGTCCCCACTGCTTTACCCAGGAAAAGCCACTCTTTAATGCTGAATCAGAACAACTGGCAATTCAGGTAGTCTGCATATTGCCATTTGCTCTGATTCAGTGATAAAGAGCAGGTTTTAGTGAGGAAAGTGTCAGGGCAAAACCCAACCAAACAACAACGCTTAAACACAGAACTTTAAAGCACAGACCTGTGCCTAGAAATACAGTCATACCTCGGGTTGAATGTGCTTCAGGTTGAGCACTTTCAGGTTGCGCTCTGCAGCAACCCGAAAGTAACGGAGCGTGCGTTACTTCTGGGTTTTGCCACTCGCACATGCGTAGACGCTCAAAATGTCGTCACACGTATGCGTGGAAGCGACAAAATGTGACCTGCGCACGCGCAGACACGCCATCACGTCTTACGTTCTATTCAGGATGCGAACAGGTTCCGGAACGGATCCCGTTCACATCCCGAAGTACCACTATATGTTACAAAAGGAGGTCTAGATGATCCCTTTCTATGGTAAAAGCCTATTTCCCCACACACATTAGCCTTCACCTCCTTAAACACACCTTGTTTAAAGGACACAAAGCTGCTAAGGCAGCGGGCATGACTTCAGGACCAGTCTAAGCGCTTCTTACAAGTTACACAAAAATTAAATGTTACAAGTAGTGGCTAACTTTGAGCCAGTGTGGTGTTGTGGTTAAAGTGTTGGAGTACAACTTGGGGAAGCCACATTTAAATCCCTACTCAGCCACAAAACTCCATGAGTGACTTGGGGCCAGTCGCCATCTCTCACAGCCCAGCTTACTTTGCAGGCTTATTCCAAGGATAAACAGGGGTGGGGGTGGGGAGAACCATGCATACTGTTTTGAGTCCCTTGTGAGAAAAGTGAGATGAACGTTTAATAAACAACAACAACAACAAAAAGAGAATAATAACAACAACAGTGTTAAAAAAGGCAGTTGTGTCTCTCCCACACCAAATTCTCCCCACTTTGTATTACACCTTATATTCCACTTGTTTTTGAATCTCACCTTTAAAAAAAAAACCAAAAAACTCATTCCCCCTTGTGACTGGTAACTGTTGGCTATAATAGGAAAGATCAGGAAGCTCTGCAAGTTTGATAATGATGTACCATTATGTTATGATCCATTTTCTAAACAAGATTCATCAGGGAGGCTGAAAAATTAATATACACATTTGGCGTTTTGGTCGCACTGCACCGAAAGAACATTTTGCACTTCTCTCTGGAAAACACAAAGTGATAGATTAATCTACAAGAGGTACAAGTGGGATTTCACTGTTAACTTTAATGGCTAATTTCTTATGTCTCTAATTATGACTCAGCTCAAGCAAAATGTAATTCGCTTGTGGAGTTGGCCTGGTGGAATACCAAGACCTTCTACTAACTACAGCTGGAGTCAAACAAAAGTTGCTGCTTTTTAAAAGAAAAGAAATGAAATGAAATGAAATGTGGTGTTGCACATTTGACCGTTGTCTCCTTGTCTGTTTATTCTGTCCCCTCTCCCATATTTGGACAGAGATGATGGGATTTTATTTATTTATTTATTTTTTAATTAGCACTGCTTGTAGTGATATACAAACTGCATTCAGCTCAGAGCATCATTACAGTCATCGTGATTGAACACTGGGGAAGAAATGTTCTTGTCACCCCCCCTGATTTATTTAAACTATCTCTCAATGACTCCCACACATGGGTTCCCATACATCTGGTCTGAGAAACCTGTGGTCTCCAGGCATCCTTAGACTACAACTCCCATCAGCCCCAGCCATCAAGAACGATAGGGGTGATGGGAACATAGTAAGCTGCCTTATATCAAGTCAGACCATTGGCCCATCAAAATCAGTATTGTCAACACTGACTGGGCTTCCTTAAATATTTAGGACAATAATTTTGTAGCAAGAACAAGCTATGTGGGCATCAGGCTGAGGCACAGGTCCTCCTAAATGCTGCCATGAACTCAAGTACCGTAGATGATTTCACTGGTGCCCAGCTGGCCACCGGTGGGTTGTGAGAAGCTCACCCAACTCCCATCCCCCCCCCGAACCAAGACTTTTAGGTTTGGGTGGATCCCCAAAAGGTCCTTTCCACTCTCCAGTGTTAGTGTGACAGATCTGTTTAAATGACCACCACCCTGGTGCCAATTACCCACATATCTTTGATGGTTCTTCAGTGGTAGAGCACATAATTTGCCTGCCTTTTTTACTTGAGCATGGTGTTTTCTGTTTGCATAGTGGTTGTTACATGGAGAAGTAATAAAACATGCACTTCCCCACCTGCAGCCACATCTTCAGATAAAATTCTCATTCTGATGCATGTGCAGATTACATATGCAATAGTGTAACATGGGAATGGGATGACAGAGTGCAGGTGTTGAAACATTTTGACCACATCTCTACATTTAGCTCAGTTGGTTAGAGTGTGGTGCTGATAGCTCTAAGGTGGCAGGTTCAATCCCTGTATGGGACAGCTGCACATTCCAAGACTAGATGATTCTCATGGTCACTTCCAACTCTAATATTCTATTATTCTAATATAACGCATGCATTTAAAATGCATATGTTGGCAAACATAGCATACAAAAATGCATTGGGTTAGGGGAAATATGCTTTGCAAATTTGTGTATACAGTGTTAGGCCAAACTGCATAGAAAAATGTGTTTATTAGTGAAAAATTACTCATAAAATGCCGGTGGATTTCCATGAGGACTTTTCAAAAGAAAAATCTCAAATTGGTATGGAAATGTGGGGAACAGAATTATAGATTCAAAAAAATAAGAAACTGGAATGGACAGATTAGCCAGTCCCTAAATTGTAGTTTAGCAACATCTAGAGTGCCACAGGTCACCCACCCCTGATGTCCACCATATGATCCTCCTTGTTTATTTACTTTTCCATTCCAAGCCGTGGAACAAACATGAGTAGGAATTGGAACCAGAAGGCCTCTCCCCCTCCCCACCCCAGGAGGATTTTTAACCTAAATAGAAGAATGTTGATCCTCAGCTCTGAAAGATACTCTTGCTTCATTCTTCTCTTCTCTCTTTCTCTCTCTCTCTTTGCCTCTGGGATATTCCAGAAATGCATGTGCCTTCTGTTTTATGTTATGTTCTTGGCTTCCTCAGATGCGGAGAGGAAACAGGGGACACCAAGGCAGATGATGGAATGGCCTCAAGCATTTTGTTGACGAGAACATCCTCCTAGCCATTTCATGTCTGCATGGGGTGGGTATCTTGTTTCCAGTCTGCCCTTGAGCTATGGATCAAGCATCTTCCTCTCTGCCGCTCTTCCCTGCTTCCAGGTGCGGCCTAGTCTCCTCCTCCAAGTCTCCAGGTGGATAAAAGCATTTGGACTTTGCTGGACTTTGCGTGGGTGGATTTTCCAAACTTTTTCTCTTTTTCACTAGCACCCACCTGTTTCTGATCATGATTACAGAAGTCAAAGTTTATTTTTCTTTGTTGCTTTCATCCACTCATTAAAATAAAGTAATGTTTATAAAATCATCACAAATGCAGGTTGAGCACCACAGATTTATAACAGAGCAAAAACATTATAAGGTTGGATATTTATTGATGTCTATCATTACTGAACATAATAAGAAAGGCCATCTTTCCATAAATCTGTGCTGTTACTGATCTTGTGTTTTCCTGTAATACATTAATTTAATGACTGCTGCAATGGACCAGATGTTATCGCACCTATTATTGAGGATTTCTATTGTGCCCGCCCCACTCTCTCTCTCACACACACACACCTGGTTGCATGCCTCTGGTGGGTGGGGATGAAGGCAAAAGTGACTGGAACAACAGGTGGGACACAATCCTTTGCACAGTAGGCTACAATCTTTTTGCACTCCTTTTTTTTGGGGGGGGCAAACCTGTTCATATCATTTTGTATTTCTCTATGTTGCAGGCATCCCTGAATACGCTAGAACTTTGCTTTGCTTGTGAGTAGCCCTCTTCTGTCTACAAAGCACTTGGCATGATGCCACCCGATGTCAGTATTAAAGGGGATGATAAGCCACAGGCCATCACAATTCTTTTCTATGTTCTGTGGAGAAGAACCATTTTCTTATGCCTGTTCTGTATCTCCTACCAATTCATTTTATCGGGTGACAACATTCCCACTCAGCTCTGCTAGGTGCTTAACATACCCCTCCAACATTCCTCAAATGAAAAGAGAGACATTTCTCACATTTTCCAACCTCAATAACTGACCCTCCTCAACCCCCCATTTTTTGGTCCCCCACCCCAGAACATTTCCTCCACCACTACACCCACAGGATACAGCACACACATACCCTCCACCATCCTGAGAAAACCCATTAATCCTGATTTTATTTCATTTTATTCTTTGGGAGATTTACTAAAAGGAAAACACACACCAATAAATAAATTTCAGAAAGGGGCAAGATTAGAAGTAGATGCACAAAGAATTTTTTAAATAAAAAAAATCAAGACTTCTTTGCACTCCACTCCCCCTTTCTTCCCTGCCCTCTTTCTGCCCCTCAGAGCCAGAGTAACATGCAGAGTTGGGCCTCAGCGGAGGCAGCCTCTCTTCCTCCTTGCTCACTCTCCAGCAGCTGCTACAAGCAGTCCAAGGAAGGAGGCCAGCAGCAGTGGCCATGGAGTGGCCAAGGAGAGGCAGCAGGATGCTCCTTCGCAGCTGCCATTGTCGTCACCACTCAGGCCAAGCGCCTGCTCATCTTTCTCCATGAGCTCAGTGGCAGCAGCACTGGCAGAGGAAATAGGGACATTCCAGGATCAAATGAAAAGCTGGAATGGCTTTCATAATTCCAGGACTGTCCCTGGAAAAGAAGGAATCTTGGAAGGGTTGGCTTGACAAGCAAAGCCTCTAAGTTTAACCAGTGCTTGATTGTCCACCATAAACTGGGGCTGTGCTCCACTTGGTAGATCTGTGGGTCAGCTGAACTGCAGAACGGCTGAATTGCAGCTTCTCTTCCCCCAAACCCATTGTGGCTTCTCTCAAAGCCCTTTAATGCTTTTCCTGAAGAATTCAATTCTTTTTCATAGTTAAATGAGCTGGATTTGATGGCCTTGATGGTTTTTGGTGATGTTTGTGCAAGTGAATGTTCTAAAACAGATGGGAAACTTTTTTATAGGTCCAAGGGCCACATTCTCGCCTGAATAATCTTCTGGGGCCACATTACAGTGGTAGATAGGGCCGCAGGCATAGGTGGTGGAGCAATCAACATAAACTTGACCGTTATATGGTAGACTAGTTCCTACAAACGCCCCTCCCTCCCCTCCATCCAGATAAGCAAGAGGCATTTGAGTTCATGGACACATTCCAGCCAGGGAAACCCACAAAGACACTCAGCGACAGTGGGGTGTGTGGGTGCTGAGTTGTGTGGCCTGAGGAGAGTTCTGAGGGCCAGGCAAAGAGTCCTGAGGGGCCACGTTCAGTTCACCACCACTGCAATAAGTGCACCTGCCACTAGAACAATAAAGTACTTTTTCAGGAATGAGGAGAAAGGTGACAGTTGTTCTTTAAATGAAAAGCTAGACTGTTTAATAGTGATCCCTATAGTGAAGAGTTACCATACAAACCACTTTAGCATGTCCCTAATTTAAAGAAATAAATTTGCTCATCTAGTTACACAGAGGTGCGGGCAGACAATTGAGCAGTTATACATGGTGTTATTAGATTTTTATACCTCCAGACCAATTTGCCAGAATAATTGCCTGAGCTACAATGACCTTGTTAGGTGATGTTTTTTGACTGTAAGATGTGCAGACATATATCTGTTACTAGCTTTTTTCCTAACTTAAATTAGCATTATTCCCCCCCCCTCTAAAAATAAGCAGCTTTGAGTCATCTGTTCATCTCCTGTGCAAATAGGATTTTCATTTTGCTATTTTTATTCTTTGTTTTTATTTCAGGCAGGGTTGTTTTATTATTATTATTTTCTCTTCGCTAAACGATGGTAAGTTAGGAAACAAACAGCAGATCTTTTATGGAATGAGTCTATAATATCAAAACTGCTTTGATAGCAGCTGCTGAATTCTACCCCCCTCATCCCCACCTTCCACTGGAAGAAATCAAATGGGGGGTGGGAAAATGGCACTTACAGCCTGGGGGTGGGGAAGGTGAGATTTGGGGCAGTTTGCATTATAATGCAAACCTGCCTAATTCACACTGCTCAAAACTATACATCAGGCATGTCCAACAGTTGTTGATTTTTTTTTTGGGGGGGGGAGCCAAAGTTGTTGGACATGCCTGCTATACATGAACCAAATTGTTCTCCAACAACAATAGCAGCAACAACAAGGGGTACTAAAATGTGATGGAAGTTGATTATTCATAATGTTAATTATGATTTTCATTTATGGTATTTATATCCTGTCTTCCTCTCAATTTGGGATTCAGTGCAGCACATGATTTATTATCCACACTTACTAATTATCCACACATTAATGGATTTCCAACTCGGGATGTAAGGATGTTCAACCCTGTGTCATCTTCAGCAGTGTTTCCATTTTGCTGCAGTTCATCTTCCACCAAAAACTGCATTATTCCTCTTGATGTGGTGAAATTACAGAACACATGTCATTTACATAATTCAGTTACATAACACGTGCTATTTATATAATTAAGTATATAAATTACATAATCACTATGTTATTCCACTCCGTGCAAATGGAGAAAAGATGGAAATTGATTATGTATTGTTTGTGGACTAAAAGCAGCAACAGCAGCAAACGTCTCTCACATTTGCTGGGTTGATTTCCATTCTGGATGTAGGAAAACTAAGTGAACATCAGCAATTTCTGTTCCTGATTTCACTGGAACTTTTCAACACCCTCATTTCCTGCATGAGCTTTCTACGGCAAAAGCTCTCCCCAAATTTGAGAGGGTTCCTTCTAATGAAAGAAAGTCGTATACAGACTCCTCCTGCTCCCCCCCACACTTTCACTGGCTTCCATCATTACTCTTCTTCTGCCTCCTCTCTTGACAGCTCTTCATCCTACACAACACTCCAGTGACCTAGGATACTAGCCTGTGATTTATTTATTTTTGCGTCCTCTCTTTCTCGCTTATCTACTGGGCAACTTGAAGGCTCTTAATTATTTCTGCAGGAAGTGCTGAGTTTCCCTCTCCCCACCCCAGGTCTTTAATATGTTGCATCATTTCATTCAACTCCATGAGGACTTTGGCATTCATTTCCAGCCCTTATGTTCACTTAGAAAGACAGATCTTCTTGTCTCCACTTCTTTCTCCTGAACCTCACCTCAATTTTAGCATTTATTCTCACTTCAATCCACCACAGACGTGTGCATTCCTTGTATGACTCTTTGCTAATTAAAGTTAATTGCAAGTTAATTACTTCTTCACTAGTATGCAGAGGTCCATATTAAATTATCCTTCCTATTAAACTTTTTTTCCTGCTGAGTACTGTGGTGGAAAGCCTTCGCCCATGTAGTTCTCAACAGATTACAGCCACTCACTTACAATGAAGCTTTAGAGTTCAGAGGTCAACAGTCAACATGATATGTTCTCACTGTGTCGACTGCAGGAGAAATGCTGAGAGCAGAGACACCCCTTGTTCATTGCCTTCATACACCTGATGAAGGCCTTTGACCTCATCAGCTGAAAAGGACTCTTCACACTGCTCAACAAGATAGGATGCCCACCTAAATGCCACAAGATGATTGTGTCTTTCCACATGAACATGAATGGCACCGTCCAGTATGACAGCTGATCCTCAGATGCTTTCCCTATAAAGAATGGTGTCAAACAGGGCTGTGGTCTCGCTGCAACTCTCTTTGGCATATTATTTTCCCTGTTGCTCTCCTATGCCTTAATCTCGACTGAAAACAGTGTGTACATCCATTCAATGAATGACAGGGGTCTGTTCAATCTTGCCCATCACCATGCCAAGACTAAAGTGTGGCAGGTCCTTAACCAAGAGATTATGTTTGCAAGATGACACAACCTTGACAGTGTACTCCACAGAAGCTCTACAGAGTCTCATCAACCATCTTTTCCAAGTCTGTATGGAGTTCAGCCTTACCACCACCCTGACAAAGACCAATATCATGGGACAGGATGTTGCCAGCACTGCACTAATCAGCACTGAGGACTACATGCCTGAGGCAGTAACTTATTTTGTCTGCCTGGGCTCCACCACAACCAGCAACATCTCCACCAATGCTGAGCTAGACAAGCATATTTGTAAGGCAGCCATGCCAAAAGGGTATGGGAGAATGTGATGCTAATGACCACTATCAAGCTGAAGGTTTACCAGACTTGTGTGCTGAGCATGCTGCTTTATGGTAATGATACGTGGGCAACTTATTTCCATCAGGAGCGATGCCTCAATGCCTCCCACATGCACTGCATTAGGAAGATGTTGGACATCACATAGCAGGACAGAGTTTCAAACAAATATAAGCCCACACTCCCAGGAATTTCACACTCCTTTCTCAGCTGGCTTCGTCATGTCCACGGAATGGAAGATGGCAGTATTCTCAAGGACATGTTCTATGAGGAGCTGGCTTCAAGCCCCAGCCCAATGGCAGACCAAATCTATGTTATAAGGATGTCTGCAAATGTAACATGAAGGTTATCAGACTCTACAGCCCCAGCAGCTGCTGTGACTCTCCAGTGGTTTGACTTCACCACTGAAGGCACACTCCTCCATTGTCTCCCGAGACAGATAGAATGAATGAATGAATCTTTATTTGCGTCAGCCATCGGCCATAGCAATAAAACAACAATACGATATACAATATAGATGCCAACCACACATTAAACTCCCCCTCCACACTACACTGCATGTTTTAATTCTCTCTTTTTTAAAAAAAAAAGTTAACAAATATATTGTGCTTTCTTGGGGAAGAACTAAATCTAGCACTCTATGTCATTTATCTCATTTTGAAGTGTTTCACCTGACCCTTTAGCTGAAAGAGGCTCCCAGAGTGACTCATGAAGATAATTTCCAGAAGAGTCCTTACCCTCAGACTTACAATATAAAGTACATGACACAAAAGGAAAAAGGGATTGGGAGAGAGGAGGAAAAAGCCACCAACTTGGATGGCTTTAGAAGAGTATTAAACAAATTCAAGGAGGGGCATTCTATCAATGGCTATTGGCCATGATGGCTATGCTCTGCCACAGCTGCAGGCAGAAATACTTCTGAATATCAGTTGCTGGAAACAACAAGAAGGGACAGTGTTCCTCTGCTTGGGTTCTGCTTTCAAGTCTCCTGCTGGTTTCTGGGTGGCCATCAGGAGAACAGGAGGCTGGGCTAAATGGGTCATTGGCCTGATCCATCAGGATCTTATGGTCTTATGTGGAGAGCAAGTTATTAAAGTGCAGATGCCTTCTAAAAATAAGACCATACAAAACATTCTTCTTCTCTCTGCATGGTGACTGCTAAACATTTAGTACCTAAGTCTGCAGAAGTCATTTTCGCCCACAAACAGTAACTCAAGTCAAATCCTCCCCACAAACTCAGCACAGTCCAACCAAGAGCAAAGCATATATCCTACAAATGGCCACCGGTCACTGGCATTTCCCACCAGTTCTTAGTGTTTTAATAATGTTTAGCACTGGAAGGAAATAGATTTTTAATATATGATTTTTATCTTGACAGGGGCCTTTTAGTTATTACACCTTTAAAAAAGAAAAAGAAAAAAAAGAAATGATTTTGTTTGTTTATCATTTGTGAGTATCCTCTGGAAGTCATTTAATACAGATATTAAAATGCTGGGGCTTCTTCATACCTCACTCTGATTGCAATTCCGGCAGTTCCTGCACCACACGCGGCGAATGTTCTTCTGGTTCTGCATCATCGACACACGGGATATACAATGATGGATGTCCTTCTCCCGCCCCCGCAGCTTTCGACGGAATTGCCCATCGATCATAGGCTGCATAGTCTTTCCTATTATAATGCCGAGTGGAGGTGTTTTCTTCATTTATAGGTGTGTGTGTGAGAAAGAGAGAGAGAGGAAGCAGGTTATTCCCACATTTATGGGAAGAGACAGAGAGAGACCTTGTAATGAGACTTTCCCTGTCATATGACTTTGGATAGCTCACTGCCTCCATTAAACACAAAAGTTGATACTTGGATCCATAGGAACATAAGAAGAGCCTGCTGGATTAAGCCAATAGCCTATCTAGTCCACTATCCTGTTCTCACAGTGAACAGATCCAAATCCCATGTTTAATTTTGGATGAAGTAAACTCATCGTGGAGGTGATTTGATGGAGGCCAGTGGTTAAGATAGGGGTGCGTGACCTCAGGCCTGGGGGCCAAATGCAGCCCTCTAGGGCTCTTCGTCTGGCCCTTCTAAGGATGTATTGTTCCCCCACCACACACTTTCCCCCTAGGCCATAGCCCTCACTGGCCTTGCTTCACATTCTCCTTAGTGGTTTTGCCTGGCTGGAATGTATGCAGGAGTTCTGACAATGTCTCTTGCTTCCCTGTGTGGAGGATAGAGAGGGGTGTTTGACTGTATGTGTAGAAATGAGCCTACCTGTAAAAAAACAGGTAAAGAGATATCTAACATTAGTCATATCCATGGGATACTCATTGAAATTAATGGTCCATTACTTTCAATGGATCTGAGTGGGAATTTGATGGTTACAACCCAACATTTTCAATCTTTCCCAGGACCACCTTTGCCTCTGAATCAGAAGGGAATGCAGCCCTTGGCTTGAAAAGGTTTTCCCACCCCTCATGGGGGAACAACAGTCAGTCAGATGAAAGACGTTAGTGGCAGGATCAAGCCCCACCCCTGATTGCCAGCTGGTGGGGCCTGGTTTGGATTGTGTTACAACTGGAATAATTTCCTTCTTATTTTCCTTTGTTAACTTAATTATTTTGGGAATGTTGTTAATGGACATGTGTATGGTATTTTAGAAGTCAAATGATGATTCTGAATTATCTCTGTTTTCCTCCCCTTAAGTGTGAAAGTGATCTCAAAGGAAGAATAATTTTCACCTTCTCAGGATTAATTAGCTCTGCTAATTAGTGTATAGGGATGTGTTAGCTATACACAATTATATATGCAGAGAAATGTAGTTTGTCATGTGATGGCATCACTAAGATAAATAGGCTAAAAAGCAGAAAAAATACAGATGAACTATTTAGGAGAGAAACAATGGATATTGGTAATTTTTCTTCATCTCCTATGAGAATTGGTTATACACTTCTTGTGAAGGTGCACATCCCTGGAATACTATGTTCAGTTCTGGTCATCTGGTCATCTCGGGGAGGATATTGTAGACCTGGGAAAGGGTCAGAAAAGGACAAGCAGAATTATCATAGGGCGCTATTCCTCTGTCTGAAGGGAATCATGAGTGGGAAGATCATCCTAGCACTCAGGGTCTGATGACGAGCTTTCTAAAGGCTTCTAGTTGGCCACTTGGGTTGTTGGCCTGATCCAGCAACCAGATTCTTCTTGTGTTCTTAGGATTGGCTAGACAATGTGGCCAATGGTCATGGATGATGGTTGTGATCCAAACACAAATGGAGAGCACCATGTTGGCTACCCCTGCTTGTTATAGGCCAAGAAGATGCTTCAATTTGTATTTTGGCTACCTCCTCCCTTGAGCAGGTCAAATATACATAGTTAGAGATTCCCAGATCTAGTGTAAGTGGATCTTTGGAGAAACAAGGTTTCTGCCCCCCCCCCCAAATCTTAATTTATGAGAGGAAAATGTAGTTATTTAGGACTTTAAAGGTCACCACTCTCGGAAATGAACTGGCCCATTTCTTTGCCATCTCTCAACACCAATAGGTCACCCAGTACATAGCACAGCTTGACTTATAACCAGTAGTCGGTGGTGCATGGTCCCACTGGGGCTAGTGGAGTGGAAAACAGAGGAGCCAACAGTAGGTGGAGCCAAAGACAAATTCTTCTAGTTTTGTTCCCATCCTCCTCTTCCCTGCTGAGTTCTACAAGGGTTCTACTGCTGAGTTCTACTGAGTTCTACTGAGACTGAGCAAGAGACAGCTAATAGGCCATGCCACATCCTGCACTAGTTGTAAGAAGGCAGGGAGTTGGGGGCTGGCTGAAGGCAAACTGAGGCTAGTAGTGCAGTGCCCTGTTAGCTCCAGTGGCCCAACCATCACTGCCTATAGCTATGCTTTCTGAGGATATTAGATATATGTAGAACTTCTCCCTTCTCCTTGAAATTTATCTTGCCTGGTTGAAACTCTTCCTCAGTTCTCTTAAAACTTCTCAGATATTCCATCCAACCAGGACCATCCAAATTTGACTTGCACTTTTGCCTTAGGCAAAATGTGAGGTCAACATGCTTGTCCTACGCTTGGATTCCTCAGCAATGGCCTTCTCGAAGAAAGGGGACACAAACATATTTCTCAGTTTCACTATTATGCTAGATGATATAACCATAGCAACAACTTGTAGAAAGGCTGCTGGAGAAATTTCAGTTTTCGGGTTAGCTATTTGTACAAACCGTGCTGGATCGGGGGTGGGCAGTGGGAGTGGGATATAGTCGGACTTCAATAAGCTTTTTTTTTTTTTCATTTCGAAGAAAAGAAAAGTTGACACAGGAAGAAGGTACCTATTAGAAAAAGAAGGGATTTAAAAGCAAAATGTACAATCCTACATAAATTATGCATTTTAAGAGGCAAATATATCTTTTTTACAAAGCCTTTTAAAATAATGAATACTAAAAGAAATAATGAGAAGACTGAAAAGGGAGTAACAATTATTCCAAGTGGAGTGATCAATCATACAGATTAGAAGATAAAACAGCCACGTAGCCCAAACATTAATGGATAAGCTTTTCTAAAAGCACCTCTTTCTAAATTTCCATTTCTTGTTACAACATATAGATTTATTTATTTTTGGAGTATAGCAGTCCATTTCCTCTTCGTGCAGAAATCAGTTACACCCAAGCACAGAAAAGAAGATGCACAGTCAATGGCTACTGATCACAAGGGCTATGGTGTCCCTCCTAGGAGTACAGTGGTACCTCGGGTTACATACTGTCAGGGGCTCAGGAGCAGAGGCACAGGGGAGAGAGGAAATGGAGAGCGAAGGGGAAGAATCTGAGGGCAGCGTAGGGGAATATGGCAGTGACCCGAGAGATTCCATGAGCTTCTCCAGTGAATCAGAAGATTCCCAGAAGGAGGTGCCGATGGTCAGGGCGAGGGGGGTCCCAGGGGGGACACACCAGAAACAAGGGGCCAGCGGGGACTCCCAAAGCAGCAGCTGGAAATCAGGACCAGCTTCCCCACCAGAGCGTAGTGGGGGGGAAGAGTCCCATGTGTCAGGAAGAGAAGATGAGTCAGGGCTGACCACGCCTCCATCAGAGAGTGGGGGAACGGAGGGGAGGTCGGGTCCAGCTAGCCTCCCCGAAGGGGGAAGCAGTGACAGGAGCAGTGTAACGGTCAGGAGGAAGGTTGCCGGCTGGGCGCGCGCGCCAAGTTCAAATGTACAGGCACGCGGGACAGCAGAAAACCCGGATTGGGAACCAGGTCCTAAAGCCCGCCGGAGGCAGGGAGAAGACTCAGGGGATTCAGCGTCAGAAGATTCTAGGAAGGGCGAGACCCCAGCTGACAGGCGGAGCCAGAGGCGGAGAGAGCAAAGGAGGAGGTGGAGCAAGGCTAGAGTCTTAAACTGGTGTCTGGGGGGAGGAGATTCAGACGGAGCTTCAGCGGTCTAGAGTTTCAGACGTAGAGCTGCACGCTACGGCTGTGTAATTGAAACTGAACTTCAATAAAGACTTTTGTATATAACGACGGACTGGCGTTGGTCCTCTGTGAGCTGGGACCTCGGGCAGCTCTGACACTTACGCTTCAGGTTACATACGCTTCAGGTTACATACGCTTCGGGTTATAGACACCGCTAACCCAGAAATAGTGCTTCAGGTTAAGAACTTTGCTTCAGGTTAAGAACAGAAATCGTGCTCTGGGAGTGCGGCGGCAGCAGGAGGCCCCATTAGCTAAAGTGGTGCATCAGGTTAAGAATAGTTTCAGGTTAAGAACAGACCTCCGGAACAAATTAAGTACTTAACCCAAGGTGCCACTGTACTCAGGTCCTGTTTTTGAGCTTCCCAGAGGCATATGCCTGACCACTGTGTGTATGGTTTTCCCTTTCCCTTCCCCTTCTCATAATTTTACATACACAACTTAGAAATCTTAATGATTAAGTGATATATAAATAAATAAACATATCAGCTCTCTCTCTCTGTGTGTGAATGGAGCTGTAGTATTTTCCCACTTCCTTGAAGCTGTTTAGGTGGAGATATTTATGTCAATTGATATCTGAATTCATTTGCAATGGTTTCATATACGTAGTTGTTTTCATGCGTCACCGTTCAACTATCTCATTTCGTCAGTACAAGGATGTAATATATTCGCTGGACACATAATTACATAAATCATGTAAGCTACATAACCTGTGCAATTTCATGCTGGCAGCCAGCCAGATGAATAATGTAGTTTTTAGTAGAAGATGAACAGCAGTGGAATAGGAACAGTGCTGAGTGCACTGAATACTGTGTGGAATGGGGAATGATGCCTCCTTTCATCCCTATGTAGTTGTAAATTATAACATTTGTTGTTGTAGTAGTAATCATCATCATCATCATCATCGTATTTCTGCAGAACCCAGAAATGTCAACTCTTTGCCTTGTTCTATCCCTTTAATGGATGTTAGCTGCGCCCAGGTTTGAAGCAACAAATTCTTAAATCTGCACGGAGCACAGAAAGGAGAACCTCCAAGGACAACGTCTTGAAACATTCTGAAATAAAACAAAATGGTTTCTTTTTTAGACACAGCCAGTCTTTTCTTATACCTTTATTTTGAAATATACCAAAACTAGGCAATGCATTTTCATTACAGCTTATCTACCCGGCTGTGATCATGTTTTCCCTCCCTCAGAGGCTCTGCATCTTACTCCGGGTGAAAGGTACTATAGGCATCTAAAATATGCATAAAATCCATTTTTGCTACATGTTTTTTGATGTGCATGGCAAAACAGAAGATCCCTTGATCTTCAAGTCATCCAGCACATTGTATACTCAAATGCATTACATACTAGTTGGGACTGGTAGAATTAGGGCAGGGGAATCAATTTTCTTTTATTTTCTTTCCCCCTCTGGAGTGTTGAATCGGGGTTGTTGTTTTTTTTTGGGGGGGGGAGAATTTGTGCCATCTCTTCACAGTCAATAGCCTACAGTGGTCTCAGTTATCTGTGCTCTGGTAACATTCTGTTGAATTATTGTAATGTAGATGTGAGTGTTCTCAGGCCCCGATGGCTGAATCTGGCCCTCAGCCTTCTGTATCTGGCCCCTGGAACACTCACTGCACTTGTACTTACACTTGCACTTGTACTTGCCCTAGCCCATAACCATCAACTTTGCACTCTCCTCAAGTTCTTTTACTTGACTGGAATGCATCCTTAAATGGTAGTAACATATCACAGAATCATGGAATCATAGAATAGTAGTGTTGGAAGGGATCCTGAGGATCATCTAGTCCAAACCCCTGCAAGGCAGGAATCTGCAGCTGGTCCATATGAGGATTGAACCGGCAACCTTGGCATTATCAGCACAATGATATGTTCCCTGTCTGGATGGTGGTTGTGTGTTTGTGTGTGTGTGTGTGTTTACAGGAACCTTCAGAAGGCAGCTGCTGGAAAGAGGCACTGAGAGAATCTGTGCTGGCCACCAGGGGATGGCTTTCCCCACCTGCCTTACCCTACTATCCAGTTCTAGGACCCACCAGAAATTGGCCACCATCAGAAGAACAACTGTTGACAAGTGAGAGCCTTTATAAAGGACCTGTTTTGAGAAGCAGAACTGTGAGGGCAGAGACACTCTATGGCCATCAGGGCTGGATTTAGGTTTGATGAGGCCCTAAGCTACTGAAGGTAATGGGGCCCTTTATATGCCCAGCTCTCCTTTGTCAACAACAAATGGTCATTGTTTTTTTGTGTTGAATATATGCTATATGGTAATTTATGGACCTAATAGGTATCTAAAGCCATTTTATTTGTTTTTTATCTTATATTTTGGAAGTGTACATCCAGGTTTTTTCCCCTTTAATTTTTTTGGGGGGCCCCAAGAGAGTGAGGCTCTAAGCTATAGTTTGTTTAGCTTATACATAAATCTGGCACTGGTTGCAATCAGGAGAGGGTTAGTTTCACCTGCGTTGCCTCCCTCTCCAGCCCTAGAAGCCTTTAAAAGGGTGTTGCTTAATACATACTTGGACTTGAATTAAATGTTTATATATGGATGAAATGAACTGTTAAGTGTTGGTTATTCTTTTTAGTGTTGTGCTGTAGAATTACAGTGGTACCTCCGGTTACGAACTTAATTCGTTCCGGAGGTTCGTTCTCAACCCGAAACCATTCTTAACATCATCATCATCATCATCATCATCATCATCATCATCATCATCATAATAATAATAATAATAATAATAATTAATAATTAATAATAATAATTAATAATAATAATAATATTTATTATTTATACCCGGCCCATCTGGGCTGGACTTCCCCAGCCACTCTGGGCGGCTTCCAAAAAAATATTAAAATACTGTAATACATCAAACATTAAAAGCTTCCCTAAACAGGGCTGCCTTCAGATGTCTTCTAAAAGTCTGGTAGTTGTTCTTCTCTTTGACATCTGGTGGGAGGGCATTCCACAGGGAGGGTGCCACTACCAAGAAGGCCCTCTACCTGGTTCCCTGTAACTTGGCCTCTCGCAGTGAGGGAACCGGCAGTAGGCCCTCGGTGCTGGACCTCAGTGTCTGGGTAGAACGATGGGGGTGGAGACGCTCCTTCAGATATACTGGACTGAGGCGCGCTTTCGCTAATGAGGCCTCCTGCTTCCGCCATGCCGCCGCCACGCGACTTCTGCTCACATCCCAGGGTAAAGTTCGCAACCAGGAGCATCTACTTCCAGGTTAGCAGAGCTCATTACCTGAAGCGTTCATAAGGAGGACGGTACGTAACCCGAGGTTCCACTGTATTATATATCTTATTATGTACAGTACTGTCAGGGCTGTCTTAAGCATATCCGGCACTGTGGTGCAAAGCTCCCTTGGGCGCCCCCTCCCCCGTTTCCCAGAGTTGTCAACCTTTTTTTAGGGAGGACGGTGCTGCCGGCAGGAGGAGGCGGGCAGCAGCTGGGGAAGAGGCGGAGGCTAAACACAGCACCTCCCGGCTCAGCTGGCCACTTCATGCCATGGTGGTCACAGCACACGGAGGCTCCGGGCGCGGCGCTGCTTCGGCGTGGCATGGTGGAGGTGGACGAGCTGATGCTGGGAGGCACCACATCCAGCCTCCGCCTCTTCCCTCCAGAACTTGGTGCCCTGGTGCCCCCCGCCACTAGCCTCTATGGGTAAGACGCCCCTGTGTATTGTTATTTATTGTGTTACTGAATTTTGACTTTGATTTTTTGTGAACCGTGTTGATCTCATATTTTACTTGTGGAAATTGTGGTGTATAGATGAACTGACAACAACATGAAACCTCTCGATTTGCATGGCTGGAATGTTGCCTGGCTGGAATGTGACACATCCATTGCTTCATCTACCTTTTGCCTCTGACTCCACTCACCACGGGCATGTGCCTCACAGGGCAATGCAGTCCCCAGGGTGAAGAAGGTCCGTAGCCTGTGATCACTTGCCCATGTGGGTGCTCCTAAGCTATCCTTGGAGTATTCGTGTTATGGGTTGTGTGTCTTTTTAAATTTCCACTTTGGAATGAAAATGGGGGGGGGAATATACTTCCATATTAATGCAGTAGGGCAGCCTTTCTGAAATGGGTACCCTCCAGATATTTTGTACTATAACTCCCATCTACCTCAGCCAGGAGGAGAAATTATATTCAGTTCACATTTTAAAATGAACCTACTATTTTTGCATTTTCTGAAATATTTGAGCACTGAAACACAAGCATCCTTCGAAACTCTCACTCTTCTGAATTTTGCAATGCAGTTCTCCAACCAAGTAATGAGTAAAAGAAATTGCATATATTAGTGAAAATTACTTTTGCAGAAAGATATATGTTTGTCAAAACTACATACAAAAATGTGCTTATTAGGAGAAAATTGTTTATTAAGAGGATTTTTTAATTGCTGCAGAAATGTGGGGAACTAAATTTAAGAGTGGCAAAATGAGAAATGGAGAGAACCAAATACAGACAGATTTGTTCACCCCTAATCCAAATTCCCTGCTAAATTAAACTCCTTTGGCAGAAGCCTGAAGAACCTTCTCCTTAGTTTGTCAATGACATATTCATTGCTATTGCTTTATAGAACTCGCCACTTACTTGAAAGTCTGACACAAGAAAATTACATTGTTCATTCCTTGTCAACATGCTGGAATATATGTGCCAGCTCCAAGGTTTTTGGTATCCACAACTGCATGGACAAACAGATGAGCTAGGCTAGGTAATATGTCCTTTAGGAAGAAAAAAATGTTGTCTCTACTATGCAAATCCCCTGATCTTTATATTTAGTTACCACCCCTGAAAATAATTATGTATATATATTAAAGGAATTCTAGCCAACTACTCTAAAGATGACGAGGGAGAACCAACTTCAAGATGCTGAAGAAAGAGTAATGAGCAGTTTTGCTACAGTGTTTTCAGAACAGGAGCTTTTGAGTTGTTCATAGGGAAATTTAAGAGTCCCCGAGGAAGGGTATTATTGTCGAAACATACTGGGCATTGTCCATCACTCTTTCTTTAGCCTTTTAACATAAGAACAGAAGATGAGCCTAGTCCAACATCCTTTTCTCACAGTGGCCAACCAGATGTCTCTGGGAAACCAGCAAGCACGACCTAAGTACAGGAGCCCCCTCTTCTCCTATGGCTTCTAGCAACTGGTATTCAGAAACATTGCTGCCTTGAACCATGAAGACAGAGCAAAGCCATCATGGCTAGTAGCCTTCAATAGCCTTATCCACCATGAATTTGTCCAGTCCTCCTTTAAAGCCATCTAGGTTTGTGGCCATCACTGTTTCATGTGGAAGTGAATTTCAGAGTTTAACAATGCTCTTCTTTTCCCCCATTGGATGATTACACACACCCAAAATGGGAAGCAAATTTACCGGGTATATTGCCAAAAAGGAGGAAGAAATTTATATTGCCAAACTACCCAGTTTGAACTTTGCTCTTCTAAACCATATCTAGCATGATCCAGCATTGAAAGAAACAGATTTTTTCATCCCTAGCAGGAAATGCAGCCAATAAAGTCACCTGCTTTGTTGTATAGGGATGGAATAAGGTATTGTTTTCCATTGTGTCCTGCATTTGCTACATGCAACGCTGTTTCCATTCCCCTTCAGTTCACCTTCTGCCAAAAACCACATTATTTATTCTGCTGTCTGTCATGTTGAGATTATGCCATTTACATAATTAATTTCATAAATTATGAAAATTACACCATTTTTTGTTTTGTTTTTATTCCGTATTCAACAAAGTGTATATACCACTTGGTTGTAAGAAAACCTCTGAGCATTTAATAAATAGAATGTAAAGCATTAAAATTATGGATTTTAAAAAGCAGGTATTTAAAAATATTCAAAAATTCAAAAGATGGTTAAAATCAACAGTAGCTAAAAAGAGGAAAAAAATACCCATGCAAATTCCTCATTTTATTACATTATTTCACATCACTCATTTCTATGAAAAGGAAGTACAATGCAAATGGGGGGGGGGACTGAATAAATTTGCAAACTGAAACAACAGTGGATATAAATCATATTTACCTGATTGATTTCCATTCTGTAAATGGGAAGAATAAGCAAACATTGGCAATTTCTGCTCCCATTTCTATTTTTGTCAGAATTCTCTGACATCCAAATGGTTGAAAACGGAAAAGGTTAGGTTCTTAGCATTACCAGGCCTAGCTAACCTTGTCAGACCTCAGGATTTGACCTGTGACTACAATTCTCAGACTTCCCAAAGGAGGAAGAAGCAGTGCCAACTCCTGAGAGCCCAAACCTTTGGGACCTCACCAATATTCTCCCACACACACTGTGTCCCCAAAAATCAGGGCCAAGTGCAGAACTGAGCACAGCATGGCTTCCATGGCTGGCTCCTTCTCCTATTGTCATGGGGTAGAAGGAGGGGAAACCAGCCTCTGGCTGGTGGCGACGGCAGCAAGAGAAGGAAGAGGAGCCCTGGCCATTGAAGCCACACTGCCACCACATTGCTGCCTCCTCTGATGTCCTGATGTGACATCAGGATGTTGTACGTGCAACGTTGCCCCTCCATCTCCCTCACAAGTTGGTGCCTCTGGGAGGGAGTGAAATATCAACACAAGGAGCCAAAATCCTGGGTGCAGGCTACTTTCTATGAGGTCTTTGCCATGAGTTTCTTTCGCTGCCTCACCCATGTCCATCTGAGTCCACCCAGAGACAGTCCAATTCCCTGGACTGCCTATAAGTCACCTTCTGCTCTTGCCTATGTGTCATTAGGGCTATATCCCTGTTCCACCATGCTACAACTCATGATCTCCAATGGCACAACTTCACTTAGTGCAAATCCATGGAGGGTAAGACTATCAGTGTCTACCAGCCATTATGTCACTGTTCAGCCTCTACTGTTGAAGGCAGTAGGCCTCTAAATACTTTTGGGAATTTCAAGGGGGGGGACTGTTGTTGCACTCAGGTCCTGCAACTGGTTGGCTACTGTAGAAGAGGGTGTTGGACTGGATGGGCCTTTGGCCTGACTCTGCATTGCTCTTCTTACATTCTTGGTGGTTGTTTGAGATCCTTTTGTCTTAATGGTATTGATTATTAAGTGGTTTAGGGTTATTTATGGATTATATTTTTTTGTTTATCATCACCAGAGTTGCGGTGATTTATTTTAACAGGTTAAATTTAAAACTGAATTCTTTCATTTGTAAAAATCCATTGCCCAATGTATTCAGTGGTGGCTTTTTTCATAGATCAAAACTTTACAAAGTGTTTGATTGGCAAATTCCAAAGAATACATAAATTTCACATCTTCCCAGAAACTGATGTACAAGGGACGTCAGCAGAGGATGTTGAGGTAGAACTCCTCCTTGATGCTTTTACCCAACATTAAAAGAGATTAAAATCTTGTTCCATTTATTCTTTTGACAACTGTGCCTTAATGACCTGGAAAAGAGGTATCTGAGCAAATGCATTAAGGTCTTAAAACCCTGAAGGAATACAAACAATTTAGTGCCTATAATTGACACCCACGCAATGTGCTCTAATGTATCATATGGCAAATATGCTGAAGAGTTCACTGCAAATTCCATATTAAAGTCACTGTGGAGAGCTTTGAAGATGTGCATTCTGTCTATTCCAACCTCACTCCTCCTCAGTTTCCCATAATGGGGAATTATTAGTGTGCAATTGGTGTCTACCCTGATAAATACCATGGTCTGGGGATTTAAAAGACTGTCCCTTTCTGTTAATCATACTAATTCAATGTAATCCAGCTAAGGATATCTGTACATGGAAACAAACATACATGTGGGTATCACTAAATAGATTTGCAACTATGGACACCTGGTAGATATGTAGTTAGATACTCCATTGACACTGAATTGGTTTTTCTCCAATGCACAACTGACTTTCTATCTCTACCTGCATTGTTGCTACAAATGGTTATCCATTAAAAAAACTCCAGTTAGCTCAGTTGGTTAGAGTACATGGTGTTGATAAGCCAAGGTGACAGTTTTGATTCCCATATGCATATTTCTGCATTGCAGGGGGTTCAACCAGATGACCCTCAGGGTCCCTCCCAACTTTATGATTCTGTGACTAGCATCTTGTCAATATGTAGACAGAGATGGATCAAGGCCTTTATGTTTTTGAACTAGGTGAACTAGAGTGACATTTTTAATCACTGAGGAGGGCTGGGGAACCAGTGTGGGGTAGTGGTTAGAGTGTCAGACTAGGAGTTGGGATACCATGGTTCAAATCCCCACTCAGCCATGAAGCTCCCTGGGTCACTCAGCTTAACCTAACTCATGGGCTGTTGTGGGGATTAACTGAGGAGCAGAAGAACCATGCACACCACCTTGAGTTCCTTAGAGAAAAATGTGGGACATAAATGCAACAGACAAACAAACAAGTAACCCCAGGGCCTGAATGAGGCCCTTCATTGCTCTCAGTCTGGCCCTTGAGACTTTCCTTAGGGCCTAGGCCAAAACTCCACACCTTCTCACTGGCCCTTTTCAGAGCCCTCACTGAATGCTTTTGCATGGCTAGAACCTTTCCTTGAACTGTGGAACTGTGATAATACCTATTACTAGCCTGGACAGAAGATGAGGAGATATATGGGTATGTGTATCTGCAGAAACTGCTGGTTTTTCTGTGACTGGAATGTAATGTCCCACACATTTTGCCTTTAGCCCCTCTTCCCAGTGGCATGTGGCTTCCAGAGAAGGGAATATGGCCTTTGGGCTGAAATTTTTTTCCCATCCAGGGGTGCCAGCTGCTGGGGGCCGAGCCCTTTGGGGTCCCCCAATATTTTTGGGATGGGGCAGATGCCCCCAATGTCTAAGAAGTGTGGGGGCAAAGTGTGGAGCTGAGTATGGCATGGCTGCAGCAGCCAGCTCCTTCTCCTCCTCCTCCTCCTCCCATGGAGGGTCAAAACAACTCCCACTGGTGGTGGTGCCAGGAGGAGGCAGAAGAGGAATTGCGGCTATTGAAACCACATGACCCCCCACATTTGGCTCTGCACCTGACTCCTCTGCATGTCATGCACATCACATGGTCTTGTGCGACATCACACAGGCAATGTCGCCCTCCCAATTGTCCTCACAAGCTGATGCCTCTGTCCCCACATCTGTGGTAGAATGAAATAAGAAATCAAAAGTTGCTGCCTATTGTGCAGGTAAATTCCTCCCTTTTATCTTCTTACTCCCTGAAAACTATTGGATTATTATCTCTCCTCTCTTTTCCTTACTGCCCAATCTTCACCAAATAGTTCTGAGCAGAACTGTTTGGATGATTACTTGTCAATGCCTCAAAGGCACTGATGTCTCAATAAATCAGAGGGAAACAGTGGCAATCTCTTGGAGGAGAGGAGTTTGGGGACCTCTGTGGCATGGATTTCCCAAACACAATCCAGTGTTTGGTGTAGTGGTCATCATATTGGACTAGGACCGAGGACACCTAGCTTCAAATTTCCCACTCAGCCACAAAGTTCACCAGGTGACATCAGGCTAACTCAGGCTATCTCACACTGACTTCCTTTGAAGCAAGGGTAAAGGTAAAGGGACCCCTGACCATTAGGTCCAGTCGTGGCCGACTCTGGGGTTGCGGCACTCATCTCGCTTTGTTGGCCGAGGGAGCAGGCGTACAGCTTCCGCGTCATGTGGCCAGCATGACTAAGCCGCTTCTGGTGAACCAGAGCAGCGCACGGAAACGCTGTTTACCTTCCCGCCGGAGCAATACCTATTTATCTACTTGCACTTTGATGTGCTTTCGAACTGCTAGGTTGGCAGGATCAGGGACCGAGCAATGGCAGCTCACCCCGTCGCGGGGATTCGAACCGCCGACCTTCTGATCAGCAAGTCCTAGGCTCTGTGGTTTAACCCACAGCGCCACCCGTGTCACTTGAAGCAGGGGTACCAACTTGAATAAAATATTGTGGGGGCCCAGGTAAGCCCCACTTCACATAATCAATCACATGACACAGTGCACACACATCATTTGAATGGGAATGCCCATCAACTTTGCAGGGGTCCATCTTCCTCAAATATTTTATTGGGGGGGGGCTGAAGCCCCCATGGCCCCTAGGAGTTGGCTCCTATGCTTTGAAGGGTTGTTGTGAGAATAAAATGGGGAGAGGAAAACCATATATGCCTCCTGGAGTGTCTTGGAGGAAAGGTGAGATATCAATGTAATAAAACAACAACAACCAAGACAACTATTTTACCTTCGTTTTAATTTTTAGTTCTCTGATGGTGCTTCTTCTCTCCCCAAAATGGTTCAGGAGAAGTTGGACAGATAAGAAAGACTTGTGGTTGTGTGAAAGCACTATTATATAGGATTAGGGGGATTTGCAACTGTTTATTGCCCTGTGGAAAGGCTAGAGATACAGCATATCAAAACCTAACAACATAACATAAAGCAAACAAGCTTGGTAAGTGGGTAATTATTTAAGCAGCTGGGTCACTTCATTTTGAAAGGCAACAGCTTTTCAATTGGGTTACCTTCCCTTTCCCACCTCCATCACTCCTTCCCCGAGAGGAAATTGCAAAGAAGATATTGCACCGTTCATGAGATGGGCAATTGCATTGCTGCCGGCCTTCCACCGAGGGAGTTTTTTCCTTGGGTTAACTAAAATTGCCTGTGAAAGGGTTGAGCTGGAGGAGCACATTTTCGAGATCCCTGTGCCAGTCAGACTCACTTAGCCCCTTAATCCCTTACATTGGCAGGCGAATCCAAGGGACATGAGCTGGTGCTCAAAGAAGCAATAAACAAACAAAGCTCCAAGCTCGTGGCACATGCTTAAAAAAAAAAAGAAGGTAAAAAGAGGTTGCAATTTCTCATAAATGGATTGCAAATAAAAACAATAGCGACTGAACATCAGTGGAATGAATCAATCAACCCAGAAGAATCTCTTCCTAGGAGGCCTCAGAGCTCAAGCGCCAGGGAAGGGAAGATCTCTTGCCCGCAGGTTCCTCTAAATCCTAGCTATCTACCTGTGTGAAAGTGTGCAGGCTTATTAATGAGTTAGATGCAGAACGTCCCTAAGCAGAGCCATGTCTAAACATCACAGCCCCCTGCCTGCATTGCTGACAGGTGCCCAGCAGGATGCAAGCTGAGCCCTGGGGGAATGTGCCAGCCTCCCTCTCCTCACCCGAGAAACATCGCTAATCGTATTGAAAGACTTTTTACAGTCTTAGAAGAGATTTCTGCAAGTCTGGGTGGACCAAGCAAGACTGCACAAACTTCTCCTTCTCTGACTTTTGCATGGCTGGGATGTGACCTACTGGACAAAGGCAGCCATCACATTCATGGCTCTGCACACTTTTGCCTCTAGACCTTTCCAACAGGGGCATGCAGACCCTGTGTCCAGCCCAGGCACTCCTGGATGAACTCAGTGAAGTAAGCAGAAACTCCAGTTACAAAGAGATTCTTACACCCAGTCCCTCCACATTGGCCTTCCATATACAAACAGAGCTGGACTGTGAGCACTAAGCTGTTCAGACATATTGCCACTTCTTCCCTTTTAAGCAACACACCCTTCCTTGGGGAAAGGCACAAGCTGGTGGGGGGAGCGGGATCAAGGGGACAGGAGTGAACAAAGGGAGTGAAGCAATCAGACTGCTATTGAAACCTTCTCCACCTTCTTATTCTCCTTGCAGCAGCCTCCATCCCTCCTTTCTTCTACACTGTGAGTTTTTGCTAGTCACTCTTTTTGGAGGGAGTAGAAATTGTGGGGAGAGTCTCTAATTGGCCCTCTGGGCTCCTCTTTTTGGCCTAATCCACACTGTAAGGTTCTATATCCTCCAACATTTCTCCAATGGAAACAGGGACGCCCCATTCCATAATGCTAATTTTACTATTCATACCCCACACATCTTCCTGGGTTGCCCAAGCCATTTTAAAAAATATTCGCTATACAGGATTGCCTTCAGATGGCTCAGGGGGTTGGATAATACCATACACTCCAACATTTCTTCAATGAAAATAGAGGCATCCTAAGGAAAAGTGGACGTGGGTGGTGCTGTGGGTTAAACCACAGAGCCTAGGACTTGCCGATCAGATGCTGTAGGGCTTGTGTGCATGATGTGAACATGATCCACAGCATGCTCACATGACTGCCATGGAAATTTGAAGGGCCCTGGCCCCCTCCTTTAAAATTTGGGGGGGCCACCCCTAGATGGTACCCCTGCTCTTGAGTCACCTTCCACAGCCGTTGGCTTAGGTGGGTCCTTATAACTGCCTTTTAAACCTTGGTGAATGCTTGGCAGTGGGGCCCCACATACCCAATTTTCTCCCAATCCCTGGTTGTTTACAGGTCCAGGGGAGTGGAGGGCTGCTTTTCTCATATATATCAATTCAAACACGCCTGCTTGTATTTACATAATTTACCTATTTATTTATTTTTGGCAGATATTCTATTCTTATATTTGAATAAATGTTACTTTCCCACTATTATGCTCGCTCTCGCGTCTCCTTCCACAGCGTGCTGACAATTCCCCATGGCATATATGTACTCAACCCTCTCCATTAAGACCACCCTCTTTGATAGCCCTTTCTAATACCCCCCTTCTCTTCTCCTTTCCTTGGAACTAATTACTAAGGTTTCACTGTTCAGACTCCCTCCTCTCTCTTGCGGCATACATGGAGAAATTCAGCAAAATTGCATGCCACTTTTTGAAAGCGCACAGATACCAGCAAAGGTGCCGCCTTGCCAGTAATGAAGAATTATTTCACCACAAATAATTTGGAGTGTCTTTTTAATAATACAATGGGAAGATTTTCTTTTCTTTTTTCTCCCCTGACCTAATGATGCATAGACATAAGGAGTAAGGGGAAATGGAAGCAAGTGGCATTGTGATTAATCTGAGACATTTGTTCCCAAATTGTGGCTTGCTTGCATTCCATGAGAGGATAGCTAGTGGGTCAGGAGAAAAGAGTTAATGGATTAAATAATGGCTCCAGAGAAGTCTGCTTGGCCTGTCCCTGCATGTCTTACCCTCCTGTCATTCCCCCTCCTTTTTGGGACTGGGGATTGTGTTTATGGTGTTCAGGTTATTCCAGGAGTTGTAGACGTGGTGCCCAGTGTTCCTGCTAGGACCCCCTATGGCATCCACGTAAGGTCTCAGTAATTACCCCCTTAACAATCCACCATATATGGGAGATGGTTTGCTCTTCCTGCCCAGTTCCTGTTCAAACTATTGGTCATTCCTACACTCAACAACCCCCCTTAAATGTGCCCACATTTGATTGGATGCCAGGATTGGACACTCACCCTCTCATCCATGAGCAGGGGAGAGGTGCAAGAGCTTCTGTCTCAAGGAGCAAGGATGGTGATGGCTATTGTAGGCAGGGGTGTACCTAGGGGCTGGCCAGGCTGCCCCTGCCAATTCTGCAGGCCCAGAGGGTTGAAATATCACTCCTCTCCACTCTGAAAAGGAAGGCCATTCAAGTTGGTGGCCATCACTGCTTCTTGGAGAAGCAAAGTCTGTAGTTCAACTATGCATACTTTCTTTTGTCTGTTCTGAACCTTCAAACATTCAGACTAGACATTGGCATTGCACATGCAAAGTAGCCCTTTGCCTTGGAATCCACACATGCAGCATTCATGCCTGCAGGAAGGAGTTTCTCATGGGTACACATGTAGCGTTCCCCATGATTTGGAACATCAGTGATGAGGGTTGTAGGTTTCAGGGATCCCTTTGTGCACACAGTCCTCTCCCTGCAGTCATTCATCTTGTATTCACTCAACACCAGGGAGAAGGATTGCTTAGTGCACATGGTTGTGTGTGAGAGAGAGAAAGAGACAGAGACAGACAGACAGACAAACAGAGAGAGAGAGAGAGAGAGAGAGAGAGAGAGAGAGAGAGAGAGAGAGAGAGAGAGAGATGCATGATAAGGAAATCCATTCCATTTTCTGATTAAATAGACCTCCTGACCTGTTCACCCATGGTACCTCTTTAGGAGCCACTGGCCTGAGATTGCCTCCTTGAAATCAAGAGGAACTTCCATTGAGTGTAGTGCTTCTTTAGTTATCGGGAGGCTGGCAGAGGCTGGTCTGAGAAGGTGAGAACTACCCTACACAGCCAAGATGGATGTACAAAGACTCTTCACCATGCTGTGTTCTCTTATGTCAGGCTCCCATGCAGTGTAACCTACCACACACAACTGGGAGGCCTTTTGACCTCATCCATAGTTGAAAGGTAGAACATCTACTTTGTATGCAGAAAGCCCCTGGTTTAGTCCCTAGCATCTCAAGATAGAGCTGGAATATACCCCTGCCTAAATTCTGGAGAGCTGCTGCCAGTCAATGTAGACAATACTGTCTTAGATGGACAAATGATCTGACTCGGTATAAGGCAGCTTCCTATATTACTATTCCTTGGCTAGATATTGGAAAATGGCAGCTTCACATGTGTAACACTTTAAAAGGGTAAAAGGAAGGGGAGACCACAGCAGCAACTGTATGTGCAGGTCCGCAGCAACTGTATTCTGAGGAACACACACAATAGTTTTGCAGAAAGCTGTGCAAGTTCAGTGGCCAGTGACAGATTGATTTCTATTTCCAATGGAAGAGCCAAGAATCAAGGCAGGCTGTGTTTCTGCAGCTCCAGTAAGAGTAAAAGGCAATGCAATTGGTTTTATGCGTGATAGTTCTCACAAGCAAAAATGACAGCACACAGGAGAATGTAAGATTATGTAGACAGACAAGTCTGAAGGGAGTTTATAGAAAGTCTGGCTCAGTTATTCAAGGTACGTGGAATAAAAATTGGTTCACACTTCATGTACCCTATATAGATTTCACTGCAAATCAAACCCATGCTTTGGGGTCTTCTTAAGTACATAGGCCATTTGGGCTCTCTCTCTTATTATCATTATCACAATCTCCCTATAAATCTTAGGGTAGAAATTGACCTTCTAGTAGATGTTCCTGCAGCCCAATACTCTCCAAACTGGTTGTGTCATTGATGGGCCTGGTGGCAATGGTTTTGTGAATTATCAATATCAATGATGAAATACCCGAGCGTTGGTTTTTTAAAAGCTCAACGAACATAGCAGGACAGAACCTGTCTGGGCTCTCACTGGAGAATGAACATCTCAAACAGTTTCGGTCAAAAATTCCAATGCTCAATTCAGTGTGGCACATCAGTGAACTAGGGTTCAGCAGTTGCTGTGCAAGGCTAAGTAAGCTAAGGTGTTGATTCAACAAGCAACATGCCCCCCCATGAGATCTGCAATGGGGGAACAGGGTGGGAAGAAGAAGAAGAAGAAGAAGAGGAGTAGTAGGAGGAGTAGGAGTAGGAGGAGGAGGAGTAGTAGTTTGGATTTGATATCCCGCTTTATCACTACCCGAAGGAGTCTCAAAGCGGCTAACATTCTGCTTTCCCTTCCTCCCCCACAACAAACACTCAGTGGGGCTGAGAGACTTCAGAGAAGTGTGACTGGCCCAAGGTCACCCAGCAGCTGCATGTGGAGGAGCAGAGACGCAAACCCGGTTCCCCAGATTACGAGACTACCGCTTTTAACCACTACACCACACTGGCTCTTTAGTGCAGCAAGCGGGACTGTTTTTTAGACTGGTCAAGCAAATAGGAACTCCTTTTGCTGGGCTGGACTTCATGCCTGCACTGGCATCTCTATGACCTAGGTGGCAGAGAAGGCAGTAGTGGCTCTGAACCAGACTGAGCAGACACATGAGAGGATGGGCTAGGGGCAAGCTCTGGTAGCTCACTAGGTGGTGTCAGAATGGGAGGCAAAGCTGGCATGGAAGCTCAAGGTGAAGCAGGTGCAGAGTGCTTGAGTAACATGCAAGGGGATGAAGCAGAGGGCTAGGAGGGTATGCTGCTGGGACCCTCCCCAGGGTCTGATTCCTCTGTCTCCTGAGACCCTGAAGTGGCTTGTACCAACCTGCTGGGCCTCTCCCTAAATTTGTTAATGGGTAACTCCTCATCTCCTCCCACTCATTGTCCTGATTCCATCAGCCCCTCCATGATGTCTCCATGGGACTCCTGAGAGAATTCATATTTCAGCTGCTCATGCCAGTGAGACATCACAGCAACAACCAGACTTTCAACTGCAGTGATCTACAAGCCACTCCCAGATGGCCACTGTTATTGCCATATTTCAAAAAGTAAAATTCCTGACACCACAAAAATTGTTGAGCTTTTCGAGCATACTGATTTTGATTTTAAGCTTTTGGAGCTTGAACACCCGGGTTTTCCCTGACATTTTGCAGAATCGGCAAAATTCCCCCCTGACGCCATTTTGACACCCGAAAACCAGGACATGTCAGGATTTTTCCTGATGTACGGCAAGCCACACTCTTTGTCCTAAGATTGCACAGACAATTTATCTCCCTCTGTTCACTGATAATGTTTGCATGGAGATTTATGAAATCATACATCTGGAAGAAGCCTCAACTACCATCTGTTCCAGCCCCATGCACTAACACTGGATTCAATACACCTGTAAAACATTCTTGATTTACTATTTCTACGCCCTGTCCTTAAAATCCCATCGCTTCCTTAGGCAACACATTCAGCTGCTCAGCTGCTCATAAAGCTAAGGAATTTTCCAGCAAGACATTCACAACCTACAAATATATACCATTTTTCCACCTGCCCCACCTTCAGCATCAGCAAAGTATTCATGGTCAACTTTGAACATGCTTGCCTCACATGATTCAAATCCATAGCTGTCAAGTGTCCCTTATTTGAAGGGACAGTCCCTTATTCCACCGCCATGTCCCACTGCTGTCCCTTATTGATGGATGTCCCTTAAATGTCCCTTATATGATGTCCCTTAAATTTCAAAGGAAGCAGATCCTCTCCCTGCTGGCCAGGGAGGAGGGAGGCTCCAACTGTGTTGCTTGGCTGTGTTGCTCACCCAATAAGAAGTCTAAGAACGACTGGGGGTTGGAGCTTGCATGCCTTGTGTGTGGCTAGTTAATGCAAGCTGAGGGGTTTTTTGAATGCTGGACGCCATTTTGTTGCACGTGCTGCTGCAAACTTTGCAGTGCAAGGCCAGGCCAGGGAGCCATCTTAAGTTGAGGCTGCATAGGCCTTGTGGTGCATGTGATTCAGATTCTAGTCAGTTGAACCTCTGGTTACAAAGTTGGTTGGACAGTGTTCTCGAAGCTACCAGCATGAGTTTGACCAGACTGCAGGAGGACAGGAAGACTGGAGTGCCTGGAACAGGTGAGGCTGCAGGTCCCTTATTTTGGCTGCTGGTCCCTTATTTTCAAGGCTGTAAGTTGACAGCTATGTTCAAATCACAAGAAAGGAGATTCTGACTAAATATTAGGAATAACTTTCTGATGTTGAGAGTGGTTTGAGAGTGGCATGGACTACGTCAGAAGGAGGCGTACTCTCCTTCAGTGGAGGTAAAACGTAGTTAATGACCCATTTATTTCAAAGGGGCTTAATCGCAGGTAAGTGGCTACATAACTGCAGCCTAAGTCATGATGCCACTCCAGTACAGTGGTACCTTGGGTTAAGAACTTAATTCGTTCTGGAGGCCTGTTCTTAACCTGAAACTGTTCTTAACCTGAAGCACCACTTTAGCTAATGGGGCCTCCCACTGCCGCCGCCACATGATTTCTGTTCTCATCCTGAAGCAAAGTTCTTAACTAGAGGTGCTATTTCTGGGTTAGCGGAGTCTGTAAACTGAAGCATCTGTAACTTGAAGTGTCTGTAACCTGAGGTACTACTGTTCTGTTTATTCTTAACCACACCCAACACCACCAGCCACCTCTGAAGTGGTTTTTTTAAAAAACAACAGCCCTAGGTAAAGGTAAAGGTACCCCTGCCCGAACGGGCCAGTCTTGACAGACTCTGGGGTTTGTGCGCCCATCTCACATCTATTGGCCGGGGGCCAGCGCTGTCCGGAGACACTTCCGGGTCACGTGGCCAGCGTGACAAAGCTGCATCTGGCGAGCCAGCGCAGCACACGGAACGCCGTTTACCTTCCCACTGGTAAGCGGTACCTATTTATCTACTTGTACCCGGGGGTGCTTTCGAACTGCTAGGTTGGCAGGCGCTGGGACCGAGCAGCAGGAGCGCACCCCGCCGCGGGGATTCGAACCGTCGACCTTTCGATCGGCAAGCCCTAGGCGCTGAGGCTTTAGCCCACAGCGCCACCCGCGTCCCTTAGTCAACAGCCCTAGTCAGTCATAAAAAGCATCAGGAAGAACTACCCAGGTATCTAAAGCATTGATGCCATATTCTGTTATTGATTAGATAAAGCCTACCCCCCGACCTCCTCCACCAATGAGTGCTAAATAATTTTCATGGGCATTCTGAATTCCATAAATATAAGTAAATGTTTCTGATGAGAACATTCTTGGGTGTCAGAATGTCATCTTTTGGACCGAAATACAGTTTTGGTGAAATCTCTATTTTTCAACTGTGCAATTAATTTATTATGATTTTCTTCTGTAATGTCTGTGAAGTTCTGTGAACCCTGTAAAACAGGGTTGAAGAATCCACAGCTATAATTCCCAACCATTGGCAGTGCTGGCTGGGACCACAGGTTCCTCATCCTCATCCATGTGTGATATAAATTAGGAGTGTGTGTTAGAAATATCACTAAATAATAATGCATTCTTCCCTCTATCAGAAATAAAGGAGCAATGCAATCCTGTTGATACTGGATTTGTCAATGTATACCTTGCTGAACTTCAGATTTATTAACATTTGTTCTTGCTATTATCCCTTTTCTTGAGCTCAACTTCCATTAAAAAAATAAATAAAATCTGTCTGCTCTTCTCTTTGCTTGCCTACCCTTTATTTCCCCACTTCCTTCCCACATAATCTTTCATGGTTAGCAAGCTGTTCTTTTTCAGACTAGACTCCATTCAACCAGGGAAATCCTGGTCCCAATGGACTGACTCACACTCTCACTTTAATTGAGCTAATTGGCAGCAAGTATAACACATTTCTTAATTTAACTACAAACACAGTGATTACCAAATGGTTCCAGAAAACCCCAGTATATTCACCCTCCTACACATTTTTTAAAAAGCCAAAAACAAGCTCACACCCATATTAAAGACACAAGTCAAATTTATGGATCAAAGCAGGGGCATAGCTTTATTTATTAACAACAAACTTTGCAGTGTGCTACATAATTGCTTTGCCTTACCTCCCCCTCAATTCAGGTGCTTATTTCTAGGGAGAAAACTAGGAAGTCTACATCCTGCTTACATTCTTCGCTTATATATCTTCGCCTTTGTTTCAAGATCAGTCCAAGGCACTAGGCTGCATCATCAGTCATGAGTCACTCCACGAGTCTTTGCAGGTTTGCCTTTAAAGGTAAAGGTACCCCTGATCGTTAGGTACAGTCACGGACGACTCTGGGATTGCGTCGCTCATCTCGCTCTATAGGCAGAGGGAGCCGGCGTTTGTCCGCAGACAGCTTCTGGCCAGCATGACTAAGCTGCTTCTGGCGAACCAGAGCAGCGCACGGTAACGCCGTTTACCTTCCCGCCAGAGTGGTACCTATTTATCTACTTGCACTTTGATGTGCTTTCAAACTGTTAGGTGGGCAGGAGCTGGGACCGAGCAATGGGAGCTCACCCCGTCGCTGGGATTCAAACCGCCGACCACAAGTTCTGTGGTTTAGACCACAGCGCCACCCATGTCCCAGGTTTGCCTTTAGACTTCTCCAAATTCATTCAGGTTTTCAGGTGAAGCAGGGTTCTTTGTAGAGCCCCAAGCATCTTTCTTTTAGAAGGTCACACCCTTGCTCAATGCCAGCTCATACCTATCTAAGATCCCAGGATCCCTCAGAATCCCAGGTGGTGTCTTCCCATCAGAGAACCAGCTGGTGGAGGTCTTAGTCTGGGAGTTTTACTACCCCTTTTTCATTGGCAAATACTCCTTTTTCTTATTTATCTTGCCATTACATTTTCTTTCTCTGTTTTCTCCGTCCTCTGTGTCGCTTCACCCAGTCCTTCTTCATCTTTCCTTCTCACTGATTTGCCACTGAGGTTGTGGGCTCCAGGCCCCTTCCTTCTCACATAATCTTTCAGTACTTCTTCATGCTGCACATAGTTAAACTATGGAACTTGCTCTCACAGAAGACAGTGATAGCCAGCGGTGGAGCAATGCCCTGCACCCAGGGGTGGGGCCAGCTGGGGCAGGACACTCCATGGGGCCTCCGAGGAGTCTGCCTGCCTTCTTCCACTCAGCCACCCTACAGCTGAGGGGAAGGGGGCCAGCAGACCATTTGGGGCAGTGCAGAGCCTGCATGCGCCTGTCAGGAGTGTGTGCAGGAGCCAGGCCCTGTGACCGGTCTTCGCAGGACTGGGGCTTTCCTAAGTTTGTTCTCAAGAGGCAAGGTGTGGCCGCACAGGTGAGGCTGATTGGTAACTCACAGCACCTGGTAGCAAGAGCCAGGAAGGGATATAAGGTCAGCATGTCTTTTTGGCTCTTTGCCACAACAACCTGCTTCCTGATCCTTGGACCCTTGGCTTCTTGATTCCCTGCTCTCTGACCCTTGGCTTCCTGACTCCTGGCTTCTGGACTCTCGTTCCTGTTCCCACCCCGCCGTCTTGCCCCGCCAGGACTTCAACCACCCGTAAACCTGACCGTGACAGCGCCCAAGCCTCTGCGTCACTCCCAGGAGAGAGGTGTGTCTCAGGCGTGCTGTAGGCCCTGTGCTGAGTGCCACCCACCATTTTGTCACCCCCCTCAGTGGTGTCACCCGGGGTGACCCGCCCCCACCACACACCCCTTTCTCCGCCCCTGGTGATAGCCACCAATTTGGATGCCTTGGACTAATTCATGGAACATGAGGCTATCAAAGGCTACTAGCCACAATGGCTATGTGCCACCTGCACTGCCAGAGACAGCATGTCCCTGAACACTATTTGCTGGGAATGAGAGGAGAGGCAAGTGCTTTTGTGCTTGAGTCCTGCTTGCAGGCTTCACAAGCTTAAATATAGGACCTTGAAGTTATAGTTCCTAAAGTTGCAGCTGATGTCAGTGTTATTTTGGGAGTGTTATCCAGGAGCAACTCCTCCAAACACACACACACACAGAGAGAGAGAGAGAGAGAGAGAGAGAGAGAGAGAGAGAGAGAGAGAGAGATCCAGGAGCTGCACTGGTGAAAACAGGCCAAGTAGCCAAGAGGACAATGCAGCTATTGCCACAGAGTCAGAGCTTTGGCAGTAGTTAGAATCTTCACATGCAGGAGCTTCATTAAACTGCAGTCCCCCCCTTGCAAATGTCAGTGGCAGATACACAAACACACACACACACTCCCTGATCAGTTCCTGGCTGATGGGGACAGGCGACACAAAACTACCCTACAGGGCTTCTCTGTTTCTGTTTTTTAATTTCAGCATCTCAAGCCTGTCATTGCAAAGTGGAGGCTATTGTCAGATTTCTAGCATTTTTCTGTGGCTATCTTGAGTGAGTGAGAATAATTTCTTCTCTTATTTCATATGCACTCCCTTCCTGGTATTCATGTCTGGAAATGGAGTTTGCATCTCCCCGAGGGAAGGTTTATTGCAGTGGAGCGGCCACAATGTACTGAAAATGTCAAGTCTTAATGACAAGAAAACAGTTCACTTGAAAGATACTGATTGTGGGCCATGCAGGGCTTAAATTACAGGAATTCAACCCTCAAGCAAAGAGACTTTAAAAGTCCCCAGATCTGTGATCACTCACAAAGTGCTTCAAACATAGGACAGCACTTCATTTTGGGCTTCAAAATGTCAGGGCGGGGGGGGGTGTATTACAGAAAAGGACCCCAGGAAGCATTCGCTTATGCTCCAACTGTCACTGTTTTGGGGGTCCTGTCCCTGTTCAACACTTGTCCCTGTTTATTTTATTTCTTCAATTTATATCCCATTTAATCCTGACTTTCAGAGTCTTTGCCCTCCCAAAGCAACTTGCAAAGCTATCCACAAATCGTTGTTTAGTAAGTTTTCAATCTGTTAAGACATTAAAACAGGGCTGGAAAACCTCAAGCCTTTGGGCCACACTTGACCTATCAGGGGGTCCAGTTTAGCCTTTGAGGCCATTTCCGTTCAACCACACCCACCTGTCAACCAGCTGGTGACATCAACTTGGTGACATCAGATGATAGGTAGAAGTTCAATCCTTCCTCAAACCTTCCAGCTTTTAAAAATTCATATTATAATTTTTATTCTTTTGGAACTCCACTGACCCCTAGGTAACATTCTACTGACATTCAACATCCTACTAACATTGTCATCCGTGAAAAATTTCATGCGGCATTGATGAGTATGTGCCAACTAACAAATATTTTCATTCATTGGGGGTCCTATTGCAGTTCCTACTGCCTACCCTGAATCCATTCAAAGGAATGTATTATTATTTCTATTTCACTTTCATATATATATATATATATATATATATATATATATATATATATATATATATGCAGGTTTTGGTGTTTTCGGGTATCTTCCCGTGTAAGAGTTGGGGTGTCTAGGCGACGTTTCGACGAGGTCTCACTCGTCATCTTCAGGCTGGTGCTTTCGGCTTCTTGTTACTAGAACAGAGCAGGATCTCAGTGTTTGAGTTCCTATAAATACTGTTGAGGGGGTGTGGTGTATAGCCTCCAACGTTCTGGGCAGAGAGGAAGTTCCCAGGTTATTGTGCCTTTTCTTCTTTTGTTCATTAATTACTTGAGGGATATCTTGAGTGATTTCTTGAGTGATATTCTGAGTACCACTTAGGAGGGTCATTAGGTGTGGATTAGTTGCTAAAGCTTTCGTGTCTTGACCTCTTGAGCTTGTGAAGAGTTTTTCTGAGTTTTTCTGAGAAGAGTTTTTCTGAGAAGATGGCTGTACTGCACTTAGTTGTGCTCTGGCTTGGCTTCGTGTATAGGGGCGAGCTGTGGTTTTGTGCCCTGTGCCAGCCAGATCTGTGTAGGGATTGCAGGGGGGTGCAGCATCCGGAGGTGCCACTATGGTTTGGCTACTGGATGGTATCTGTAATTTATCTGTGGAGAGGGTCTGGGTTTGGGTCTGGTGTGGTTGATTGGAGATGGCGTTCTGTGTGCCTCTGGTTCTGGTGTCGGTTTTTGTGGGGAGGGCTAATTTCCAGATGTCTGGCAGGCGGGACGTGTCGTCACGCTTGTTCATGTTGTGAGGGTGTTTCTCTATCTCGATGGCTTCCATGATTATTCTCTTGTGGTGATGTTCCATGTTAAAGAGCAATTTGGAATCTGCAAAATTAATTTCGTGTCCTGTTTCTTTCATGTGTTGGTAAAGAGAGGAAGTTTTTTCTTCTTTTTTGACGGCATTCTTGTGTTCTGCGATACGTGCATTTATTCGTCTGTTTGTTTGTCCAATGTACGTGGCTGGGCAGACTTTGCAGGGTATTTCATAGACCCCTTGGTTTTCTAACTGGATTTTATCTTTTGGGTTTCTGAGGATATTGGCTATTTTTTGGTTGGTGCAAAAGGCTGTTTTGATATTGTGTTTATGGAGGATTTTGCTAATTTTATCTGTGGTGCCCTTGATATAAGGAAGGAGGGCCATGCCATTGTTTTCTTCTGTGTCTTGGTTTTTGGGGGGTGTTTCTTTTTGGATTAGCTTCGTAACCCTGTTTTGGATTAGCTTCGTAACCCTGTTTTTTTGGATTAGCTTCGTAACCCTGTATCGCCAACGGATTCCAGCAAAACAGGGTTACGAAGCTAATCCAAAAAGAAACACCCCCCAAAAACCAAAACACAGAAGAAAACAATGGCATGGCCCTCCTTCCTTATATCAAGGGCACCACAGATAAAATTAGCAAAATCCTCCATAAACACAATATCAAAACAGCCTTTTGCACCAACCAAAAAATAGCCAATATCCTCAGAAACCCAAAAGATAAAATCCAGTTAGAAAACCAAGGGGTCTATGAAATACCCTGCAAAGTCTGCCCAGCCACGTACATTGGACAAACAAACAGACGAATAAATGCACGTATCGCAGAACACAAGAATGCCGTCAAAAAAGAAGAAAAAACTTCCTCTCTTTACCAACACATGAAAGAAACAGGACACGAAATTAATTTTGCAGATTCCAAATTGCTCTTTAACATGGAACATCACCACAAGAGAATAATCATGGAAGCCATCGAGATAGAGAAACACCCTCACAACATGAACAAGCGTGACGACACGTCCCGCCTGCCAGACATCTGGAAATTAGCCCTCCCCACAAAAACCGACACCAGAACCAGAGGCACACAGAACGCCATCTCCAATCAACCACACCAGACCCAAACCCAGACCCTCTCCACAGATAAATTACAGATACCATCCAGTAGCCAAACCATAGTGGCACCTCCGGATGCTGCACCCCCCTGCAATCCCTACACAGATCTGGCTGGCACAGGGCACAAAACCACAGCTCGCCCCTATACACGAAGCCAAGCCAGAGCACAACTAAGTGCAGTACAGCCATCTTCTCAGAAAAACTCTTCTCAGAAAAACTCAGAAAAACTCTTCACAAGCTCAAGAGGTCAAGACACGAAAGCTTTAGCAACTAATCCACACCTAATGACCCTCCTAATTGGTACTCAGAATATCACTCAAGAAATCACTCAAGATATCCCTCAAGTAATTAATGAACAAAAGAAGAAAAGGCACAATAACCTGGGAACTTCCTCTCTGCCCAGAACGTTGGAGGCTATACACCACACCCCCTCAACAGTATTTATAGGAACTCAAACACTGAGATCCTGCTCTGTTCTAGTAACAAGAAGCCGAAAGCACCAGCCTGAAGATGACGAGTGAGACCTCGTCGAAACGTCGCCTAGACACCCCAACTCTTACACGGGAAGATACCCGAAAACACCAAAACCTGCATTCCTGTACCCGTGAAAATCTACGAAAGCAAATATATATATATATATATATATATATATATATATATATATATATATATATATATATTATTTGGACCACATACTTCTGCAAATGCTTTGCTTCAAACAATGAAGAACTGTGACATTTTGCAACTGCAGTCAACTTTCAAATATTTAAAGGGACTTGTTGGTAATTTATTTTCATTTCATACTTTAATTCAAGTTCAGAAATGGTTTCCAACTTGGTTTATGGAAAAAATAACAACAACAGCAGCAGCACCACTTTAGCACTGAACTTCTGCGGAATTTATGAGGTTGTGAATTTTAACCTGACACTAACAGCCCATGGAACGTTTTACCAGTGTTCCTGCAACACCATCTGCTTTGCCATTGCTGCAGAATAATACTTAAAACTGTGTCGCCACAGGCAAACCCAAGCTGATAGAATTTGACTACAATCTATATCTTTATGAAAGGAAGAATTAATCTTAGTTACTTGAAAGCTGTTATGCTTCATAATTTTTGATAAAAAAAAATCCAATCCCACTTCTTCTTTTTGTAAGAAGGCACTAGGGATTGAGGAACCACAAGCCTTGCTGGTAAGGAAGGTATTTATGGTCTTGAATTTCTTAGCTGTAATGCAGTCGCATACTTGAAACGTTCAGTTCTGTATGTCTGTTTTGTTCAACTTCACTTGTTGAATGAATAGTTTTTGTTTTTGTTTTTTAAAAAAGAGGGGTAGAGGGAAGCTCTAAGACAGATTTTTAAAAAGTCTTTTATGCAGTGCTTAGTTAAACTATGGAACTCTCTCCCACAGGAGTCTAATAAGCCTGTTGCAACAAATCAAAGATACATCTAGCCCAGCATTCAGTTTTAAAGCTAGAGCGATCCATCCACAAGCAGCAAAAATGTTGAACAAAACTGTCCATCTAATACTGTACCCACTTTTGAAGAATCAAAGTGGTGTAGAGTTTGCAGGATTTTAGGAGGGGCATATTCCATGGGGGACAGCAAGTCTGTGATACAAAATAATCTTTGTTCCTCTGTTCTTTTGGTTTTTGTTCCTGACTGGAGAATGCATGAAAGCACCCTGAGAAATAATAATTAATAAATAAGCCACAATGCCAAAATAGGCTACTTAGCTGGTTATGGAGTCTAAAAACCAGTAACACAAACACTATAATATGAACAGACGTAATTAAAAGACACAAGAAAACAATTCCATTGAATAAAAACAGCAATTAAAAGAGCATTTTTAAAGTGCTTAGTCTTCTGAAAATTATGTTGGTGTTCTCAAGGTTCCCCAATGTTTTCTTTTGCCTAAGGAGAGGTCCTTAAATCTGCTTCAAATACCACTTGAGTTGAACTTGAGTGCTCTGCTCTGTGATGTTGTGGGCCCCAAATTCTCATGTCTCTTCATTCTTTCCTTTCATAAAATGATTGCAGGCATCGTGTGTTTGGTTATAGGAAGACTTCTTCATCTGAGCTAGTTGGTTATAGTGATGGTCTCTATGTGTCAGTTTTCTCATTGGGAAATAATAAGTAAATCCTTTGTAGCGGAGATAATTTTGAATCGCCACCTGTCTGTATCTGCTGCCTCGGTTTTGATAGCATTGCTTGCTACATACCATCATGGGTGACGTACAGGCCTAACAAAATGGCATCCAATTTGTTTTAAACTGTGGCTGCACCCAAAGATGGTGGCATAATTAAGAAATGTATTCAACCTATTACTAATTTAGCGCATCTCATCAATGTTTTCACCAGAAAGCTGTTTATGGCCTACTGTGTCTCTGGTGGATTTATGCATTGTAAATACAAATATATTTTATTCATAGAAAAGTCTTGCAACTTCAATTATGCAATAAGTATTTATTTGGAATTCATTATTTTTTCCATTTGCCATCCATCATTAATTCATGTTCCACTGATGAAACCTGCTGTAAAGCATTAGCGAACATTACAGATGACAAAATATAGATTTGTAGGGCTTTGTATTCTCCATACAGTTTCTAAGCCAAAGGCAGGAGGTGATCCTATTATGTTCTTGGTCGTGTCTACTGACTTTTATGATGTTATAACACAAAAGGTTCACTGGAAAACAGAATACAGTGACCCATTTTCCAGACTCACTTTCATAGAGGCAAATTGAAAAACACTTAATATGGAAAAGGTGCATGAGATGTTCGAAATAATGCTAAAAGGAAGTTCTTCCATGTATCGTATTTAATGTCACTGACCCTCTTGCACACACACCCCACACCCTCACATAAAAATGAATCTATGGACATTGTGTTAGCTATATGGATATTGCCACAATCTAAAGAACTGTGGTCCATAGATTTAGAGCTCCAGTATGCACTTAATGATTATATTTAAGGGAATTTCTGCTCTCAAAGAAGGCTTGAGGTAATAATCAAAATTAAAAGAGTCACAAACCAACCAACCTTAAAAACAAACATCAAAAGATGGGACAGTAGATGAAACATCCTAAAAAGCAATCAGACTATTAGCAGTCAGTTCAAACACTTCCCTGAATAGATATGCCTGTTTGGAAATGACATCAGGGCAGCTACCAGGCAGATCTTCAAAAGGAATGAGATCCCACCGCCTTCCACCACAGCAGACAATGCCCTCTGCCTGCTGACATTAAACTACGGAAGCAGCTAATTCCATCTTGCTTTGGTCTTATGGTCTTTGGTCTTAGGGACACGGGTGGTGCTGTGGGTTAAACCACAGAGCCTAGGACTTGCCGATCAGAAGGTCGGCGGTTCGAATTCCCGCGACGGGGTGAGCTCCCGTTGCTTGGTCCCTGTTCCTTCCAACCTAGCAGTTCAGAAGCATGTCAAAGTGCAAGTAGATAAATAGGTACCACTGCAGCAGGAAGGTAAATGGCGTTTCCATGTACTGCTCTGGTTCACCAGAAGGGGCTTAGTCATGCTGGCCACATGACCCGGAAGCTGTATGCCGGCTCCCTCGGCCAATAAAGCGAGATGGGCACCGCATCCCCAGAGTCGGTCACGACTGGACCCTTTACCTTTACCTTGGTCTTATTGGTGCTTAGTCACAGACTCATCCCATTCCATTGTGCGCTGATTAGGGACAGGGAAGGAATTCTATCCAGTTTGCAATTGAAGGCAAACCTCCATAATTCACATTTTCTGAAATGATGCCCAAACTGAAACAACCGCCCTCCAAAATTCAGCGCAGTGCGGTTCTCCTGCCAAGTAATGTGTGCAAAATGCATACATCAGGGTAAAATCTGTATCAAAATGCATATATTTGTAGAAGCTACAAACAAAAAGGTATCCAGAACATTGTCTATTCCTGTTGTGTTGGATGAGTTTCATTTAATAAGGATCTAGGATGTGGGCAAAGTGATTGGGTCAGTCAAAGGAACCCTTGCCTCTCATGGCTGATAAAAATTAGCAGGGAGTGGACAGCTTTCTGGGCCAGGGATTAATGCCTCCTTGAGAGGAGGAGCGGTCTCTGCCTGCTTGAAGGAGGCAGTGGTAACATTATCAGGTTCTGCTTGTGGGTTCCCCATGGACATCTGGTTGGCCACTGTGAGAACTGGCATGATCCAGAAGGCTCTTCTTATGTTCTTATTATAGAATAATAGAAATGTAGAGTTAGAATGGACCCCAAGTGTCATCTTGTCCAGCAGCCTGCAATGCAAAAATTGCAGCTAAAGAATCTCTGACATGGTCAGCCAACCTCAGTCTAAAAAACATAGCTTGCAGCCCAGCCTGAAGCTTGAAGCTAAATGGTTCCATCCTCTATATATATATCCCCCCTTGTCATGACAATAACTCCTTAGAAATTCTGTTTACATAGCCCCTATAAAAAGCTGTTTCTATGCCGTTTTACCACTTTGTCTGTGTTATTACAGACCATTTCTTAAATTGCTATGATACGCTGGCCGTATAATTCAGGAAATGCCAGTAACATTCATCAGTGTGGCACTGAACAGACTTTCAATTCCCTTCAGGGATTGTTTTTCATTTGCTGAGGGAGGGGCAGGGGTGGAGGGTCATACTTGACTTGAAGCTATAGGCTGCAGCAGAGACTTCTTCTGTGATAAGGTGGCCCTCCTCGTTGGACATTGTATACTATGTTTTGAATGCTCAAGGTCTCATGAAACATAAGGACCTTTTAAAAAGCTCTGTTGGATTAGGCCAAAACTTTATCTAGTCCAGCATCCTGTTCCCAAAGTGACCAACCAGATGTCTATTGAAAGTTCAAAAGCAGGACCAGGGCATGGCAGATGAAGGTGATAGACTATATGGGACTGGCAGAGATGACTGGCAGAATCCGAGACCAGGGAAGAGAGACAGCGGAAGAAGACTGGAAGAAATTTAAGGACTATCTTAGGAAACATTGTAAAATTATTGAATGTTAGAATGACGTGGGTTTAGAAATTAAGTGGTTTCTAGCTGTAATGATTAAGTAAAAAGAAAAGAAAGGCTAAAAATTTAAATGGATAATAAGGGAGAGGATTTGCTGAATTAATAATTGGAAATTGGAATACAGAAAGGGGAGGGATGAGGAAGTCGGGGAGGTAAATTACAGGAAAATAAGGGATTGAAATTATACTTGTTTTTGTTTCTTTGTTTGTTTGTATTAATGTCTTGTTTGTTATTATATAATCTGTGAAACTTCAATAATATATTTTTTTAAAAAAAACAAACAAAACAAAAGCAGGACCAGAGTGCAACAGTACTCTACCCACCCGAGTTTCCCAACAACTGGTCTTCAGGGCATATTTCCTTCAACAGTAGTGCTAGAACATAGTCATCACTACTAACAGTCATGGATAGCCTTCCATGAATTTAACAAATTGTCTTTTAAAGCCACACAAGTTGATGGTATTCAGGACATCTTGTGGGAATGAATGCCATAGTTGAACAATGTGCTGTGTGAAGAAGTCTTTTTTTTGTTTTGTTTCTCCTGTATATTTCCTCTCCTGCCAAAAGAGATAATAAAACTTTAGGTTATTTTTAGGACTTCTCCTGGACTATTTTCCATGGTGTGGTTTTGGGTGGGATGGGGGGTGAGAGTGAATTTAATCTCATGTGGAATTATTGCCAAGGACTATGTCAGCTAACTATCTTGACTCAGATCAATGGCCTTTGATTACTTGATTTCACTGATTTGAATAGGTGTCCTCTTAGTATGACTAACACTGCATATCACAAAATTCAGAAAAATGAAAAATCTGAAGATCATTTGGATCCACACAAAGCAGGGACCCTGACCGCAGTATGCAGGTACCTTACTGCTTATACCATTGTGATAATTCCCTATAAGAGGGAACTGATGCTCCATAGCAGAATAGATGAGGTATTGCAACATCTCAACAGCAAGGGTCAGGTGACTTCAAGGACCCAATAGTATTCCTTCTGGTCTCTGAAAAACCACAATTTCCAGAAGTAATATTCTTTATGTTCCATGAGCACACACATCCACACACAAAGCCAGAACTAGTCTAATCAGGTAGGGTTGTCATATTTTCTTTTATTTTAAAAATGAAGTTTTTGAGCTTTTTTTAAAAGGAAATTCACCAAAATCTACACTTCTAACATGGGTTAACATACATCCAGATTTTCCCAGACATTACAGTGATTTCCATCTGGACACTGTTTCAGACGGTTGAATCCCAGCTATGTCCAGGAAATTATGGCTGTATGGCAACACTCACCTAATGCTAATATAATCAGTTTATAGCCTCACACTAGACCCCTGTTAGTTGGAGCAAAGACATCCCCCATAAGCATCCATTGCATTGGATAACATATAGATGTGTGTGTGTGTGTGTGTGTGTGTGTGTGTGTGTGTGTGTGTGTATAATGGGCTAATAATTCCTAGGAGCAAGCTGCTATCATCAGGGCAATGTGTTCCATTTCTATTTGACACCACTAAGTTGCAATAATGAGTCAAATTGTTCAGGTTTTTTTCTGAGGCTCTTATTTTGATCTCCAAGGAGGAACAATCAGATTGTAATGTAAATTTGAGATGGATAAAAGTGAACAGACTAGCCCCTTTGAGCAGCTTAACCTGAAGCACTTTTTTCCACAAAAACATTGAACTTGACGCCTTTAGAAATCCTCTGAATAACTTTCCTTCTCTGCTGTGGAAATAAGACTTCTGGATCATCCTAATATATCTGATATTAAACGCTGCAACAGAGATAAGTCGAGTTTCTCTGAAAATCACTTGTGGTTTCAACTTTTAAAACTAAAAAGGAAGCGGGGGAAAGAGTAAGCAGTTGAACAAAACATCTATTTATTTTCTGTGTGGTGCTGGTTCTTTTTTTTAATAGAGAGAAATACTTGTCTTTTTATATACCAAATTCACTCTAGTCTCAGTTTCTGGCTCAATAACTTTACACACACATGCACGCATATAGAATAAAATGCAATTTTCAAATTTCAGCATTCACTATAAATCTGCTGTATATTATAATGTTGCCACAGTCTTAAGGGAAGCTTTACATCCCCTCCCACCTCCAGCTAACAATGACAAAATGCCTGGTTCTGTAGACATGGACTGTGGTTTGTATCTTCACTAGTGGCAGTTAAATATCCCTGTGGTACTTATATATATCCCCTGACACTGGAGAGTCCCAAACAGATAGTTCTCCTTTTCCTCTCCTTGCCCAGCAGTAAGATAGTGGAGAACTTTGATAGGTTGTAGAGTGTGGGGCAGCAAATATCCTTCTGTTCATGGGTGGGCTGTTGGCTAACAGCCTCAGTATGAGAACCTTTTAGCTGCCAAATCAAAGTTTTGTGATTCTGCACAAACTGTTCTCAGTCATGGGGGACAATTTCAGTGACAGGCTGCAGCTGCTCCCAGGTATCCCCACCCAAATATCCCCAGCCCCCAAATTTGAATTCTCAGCAGGCCAAGTTTGGCCCATGGACCAGAGTTCCCCATACCTTGCTTTAGGTATTGCTCTTTAGCATTGATTGCCTTAAGACACAAAAGCAGAAGTAGGTCTCAGGGCAGCTGTTCAGGAATGTGCTCATTTTGATTGTGTTGGTTCATTTACCAACTCTGGGTGCTTTGATCAGATCACTAACCTATGTTGAGACATGGTGACACTGCATGCTCTCTTTCATTCATTGCATGAAGGATCATTTGTCACTTTGGATCTAAATTGTACAGTTGGGTGAGACTGGGCAAATCCCTTATCCTTAAGGCAATACAGTATGTTCTTGAATGTATTACGTGCTAGACTGTATGGTTTGGGCAGTATTTGGCCTGATGTGCTGAAAAGGCAGATTTGGAGGGGAGGGGGAATACCTGCCCAGAAATGAAATATGTCTTGGCATTATTTGTTGGGAGTTGTACATGTCTGTAGATGGGGGACAGGCAGTTTTCAGTCACAAGTCTGAATCAAGCAGAGAATGTACAGGACCCAAGACAGCTCCAAAAAAAGGTTGCTGCAAGAGATTTACTTACCTCTCCTCCGCTCTTTCCAAGCATGGTCCATGCTTTAAAGGTCTGTGTCTGAGCTTTACCCATGAAAATCCACTCTTTAAAGCTCAATCACAACCAACAGAAATCCACGGATAACCCAAATTGATGTTTGATCTGACTGCATGCTAAAGAGTGGGTTTTCAGCTCCAGGGCAACACACACAGAGATGCTTGGACATGGAGCTTAAGCATGGACCTGTGCCCAGAAAGAGTAAGGGGAAAGATAAGTATGGATAAGCCTGACATCTCAGTGGGGAACTAGAACTGACGGAAACCTTAGATAGGCTCACAAGGGAGGCAATCAATCTCTGAACCTAGTAGAGAGCAGACAAGTACAGAACCTTGGACAGCTCCAAGTGGCTGCCATCAGCTGAAGCATAGCTATAGGAGATGTGGTCTCTCTGGCTTTTACAAAGGAGTACAGAGGTACTGCAGGGTACTCATACTGCAGGCCTGAGTCCTTTGGCTCAAGGGGCTTCTCCCTCCCTGAGGAAGTAGGTTCTGGGTCCGGCATCATTGCAGTATTCTGTACAGCGGTGTTAAACTTCTTTAGAGATGTTACACAGATGAAGGGCATCACTACTTGTGTCAGAAGGACATAGGAACACCATAAGCTAACATACTATGTCATATCATTGGTCCATCTAGTTCAGTATTGTCTACACTGACACTGGCTCTCCAACTGGCAGGAGTCTTTCTCCAGCCCTACCTGGAGATTCCAGGGATCATACCTTCTGCATACAAAGCAGCTGATCTATCACTGAATTACAGCTTTTCCTATAGTGGTAGGGGCCAAGGAAGCTTCTACAGCCTTTGGGGGCTAGCTCCTCCCAAGTTTTAGCTCTCTGGGAGAACGTATAGATTAGCTCAACCACTTTGATCATCAGAGGAGGTTTTCTTGATCATGCCACATCAGAACCACACGAAGAAAGGCCTTCTGATCAAGGTAATGATTTACACACTCACCAGGGTGCCAGGCTTTTCTGTCCACACAAGCCCTATAACTACTTTGTTTATTTTCCTTTTTGCTACCGCAACAATAAAGCTGTGACAATAGGCTGTGCAATGGAGCTCTGTATAAAAATTTAGAAATAAAAAATGGAATAATAGAGAATCCCTAATACATCAGTTCTCCTCTTGAGAAGCACAACCGTGTTATCTGGAACTCAGAAAAACCTCAGGAGAATTTCCAAAGCATCTCTACATGTGATAAACTGCTCAGAGGGCGACTAAATCGTTTATGGTCTTCCAGTGTAAGATTGCATTTTATTATGATTTATGGGAGACTGTTATGAGGAAAGCTGAATGCCGTATTGATTGGCTTTAAAGGTATGTGATTGTATTTAATTTTGCTGCTTTTTGTTATGACCTATGGTCAAGACAAATAAACATGTATTACCACTGTGCCTTGATTTAGCAAAGGTAACCTATGTTGTTAGCTAAGATAAAGGGGCTTGTTTATAAGGCATCTGTATCCTGAGGGAAGTTAGGAGGTGCGGGGGAGAAAGAAAAGGCAAAAGGACTTCCAATAATTCAATAAGATGTTGGAAATGTGTAGATTAAACCAGAAGGCCAAGAGTAAAACATGATCAACTTCAAAAGAACAGCTTCTCATCTCTCAGGGGTCCTTCGTTAAGAAGTCACCAGATAAGCAATTACCGTACAGTTCTCATAATGACCAGGATCAGATGCAAGGAATCATTGCAGCAGGCATTGAAGAAGGAAGAGAGCAAGAAAGGGTAGAAGAAGAAAATGAAAATGTCCTATTAAATGATAATTATTCTTCTAACGAAATCAAGCAAAATAAAGGGGCAGATATCACAAAAGAATAGTCAACCATGCATCAAACCCTGCTGTCTCAGAGCAATACATGGTAAGTTGTATTGGTGTTTATTTACAACGGAGTGCATTTTTAGTGGGGTGTATGGGGTGCTCCTTCTGGGTAGCTTGTCCACCTTGGGTCTGCACCCTGCACTCAGCTCTCACCTGTGGCTTCTAGAAACTGTCAGCATGCGACAGTCGCCACACCCCAGGAGACAGCTTCGACTGCAAGCACTTTGGACAGCCTCATGTCTGTAAATCCATGGACCTAGAGAAAGATAGAGATATAAGAAAACACAGAGCTATGTATGCATGGGGTAGTGTTACTGACATCACACTTGGGAACCCTGAACAACCCAGCTTTCCCATTATATGGAGCAATACACCATTTATATGTGCTCTGCCTCTCTCCTGTCCAGATGCAGCACTGCCCAATGCCCATGGAACCAGGCAGGCGAACAGCTTTGATGATTCACAAAGAATCCAGATTAGGATCAGTGTGGTGCTACATTTCCTATCTCTGAAGCATCTTCAGATGAAGTAATAGGGATCTCATTTCTCTGATTGCCGCACCTAATGTATCCACATACTCACAACAGGGAGGTATTATTACCAGTTGCCAAGAAGTCAGCTATGCAGGGCTTCATTGACACTGGATAATTTGCTTCTCTATGAATGGTGATAGCTAATCTCTCTGTAGCTAGAATCATAGTGGAAGGAGACATATGGCAAAGTCAATTATGATTTTCCCTACCGAAACTGTTCTTAATGGTGTTTAACTATTGATCTGTTGGATCCTGGTGTACGTTAATGGGCGTAAATGATCGTACAAAGCAATCATATCTATACTGCTGCTTCCTCTTTTAACTACTCATATCCTCATTAAGTGGGAGAGGAACCTAGCAGGTTGTTATTTTAGAAGGTCCCCCCCCCTTTAGTGCAAGGTATGATATTGGGGGGAGGGGAGGCTTCATCAGCAGCAAGCTTACAATTTTCATTTCTTTCTCTGTTAAATGTACTTAATGACCTTTAAGAATAAAACATGTTCCAATGCTGCATTAACTCAATTATTATTATTTTTAAAGTACTTGGTACCTTGTCTACATTTTGATATTTGGAAGGAGTGTTGATGGGGTGGGGTGGGGAGAATAGCCACAATTTGTTTCCCTTGGATCATTCCTCTCTAGGATAACAACAACATAACCCTCATTTCACCTCACCCTTCTTTAATTATATTTTGTGTAAAAAGAGATAGAGGGAGATCTATTCCCAAAAGCTATTACTATGCTTATAGCCTCAGCTTCAGGACACATATGTTACATGTTGTTGCACTGGTTGCTGTTCCATGAGGTTCCATGTTGTTATATTAGTGATGGTGGAGAAATAAGATTCATTGTTGTTGTTGTTTAGTCATTTAGTTGTGTCCGACTCTGCATGACCCCATGAAGCAGAGCACACCAGGCACTCCTGTCTTCCACTGCCTCCCGCAGTGCTCTGTTGGTAGCTTCAAGAACACCATCCAACCACCTCGTCCTCTGTCGTCCCCTTCTCCTTGTGCCCCCAATCTTTCCCAACATCAGGGTCGTTTCCAGACAGTCTTCTCTTCTCATGAGGTGGCCAAAGTATTGGAGCCTCAGCTTCACGATCTGTCCTTCCAGTGAGCACTCAGGGCTGAATTCCTTCAGAATGGATAGGTTTGATCTTCTTGCAGTCCATGGGACTCTCAAGAGTCTCCTCCAGCACCATAATTCAAAATCATCAATTCTTTTCATTTTCAGTTTGCATTTAAATTCTTTTCATTTTCAGTTTGCATGTAAAGGCGCTTTCAGGAACAATACAAAAACCCACGAATTGCTATGACCTCATCCCACAAGTCTCTGTGACCCTGGATGCTCAGCATTTGCAGGGGGCGAGGGGGAGAGACAGGGAACTGCATTGAGAAGACATTGTGGAACAACAACCCAAGAATCCAAGCATGTCACAATAGTTCTGCCACCACAGTCAGATCACCTGCTTTACAAGTGGTGGCTGATGCTTGTTGAAACTGGTAGGGTGGCAGACAGGGAGGCCAACAATAGGTGGAGCCAAGAATCCATGGCAGGCAGAGATGGAGCCAGTTACAGATGGAGCCAGCTCATTCTAGCTTTCTCCCCATCCTCCTCCTTGCTGAGCTCTACAAGGGCAACCCATAAGGAGAAAATTGATCAGCAGCAGCACACCCTGGACTGGATGTATGTAAGAAGGCAGATGGGTGGCGGCTGCCTTAGGGCAGATTTACATTTGTGGGGCAGTGCCCCATTCATCCTACTATATCAGCTGCCTGTGCTCCTTACGGCTGTCACATCTTTGGACTGATAACCTGGAGGCCAGAAATCATTCTATGGGTGATTGATTTGTCCCAGGAACTAGCACTTATCCACCCTGATGGTACTCATTCCTTTCTTGTGGGGAAAGATCAGCCAAAAATATTAGTACACACGGCGGCAATCATTGTTGTCACATGTTTACTGGATTGGGAAACACAGAAGATATGTTGTGATCCTAAAGAGACAGTGGCATCAAACAGGTTTTCTCTCAGATGCTTTAGGCAGAGCCTGTATAGAGACCCCCAACTGCTTAACAGATATTGGAATCATTTTAGGCTGCGTCCTTTAAGGAGTTAATTGTGTTCAGAAATATCTGATGCCATAAGAAAGGGCTGCAGGCGTCTGGCAAGGCCACAGCATGATAGGGGCAGTGGGATTCCCTTAAAGGCCATCATAAGGCATTGGACAGCTGCCCAGGCATCACTGATGCATAAGGTTAGCATGGGAGTGGTGAGCTACCTCCCTTGGCTATTAGGCAGCCCTTTGAAGTCACACATTGGCTTTTGCAGTCAGCAGCCATAAAACTAGAATTGGAAAAGGTTCAGAAAAGGGCAACCAAATCAAGGGGATGGAGCAATTCCCCTAGGTTGCGGTGTTTGCAAACCCTGTTTTCCAGTGACGTTCCTGATTTAGAGAAGCCATGCTTGTTTCTGATTTGATCCAGGGATGTACTCCTTTTCCTTAGGATGTCTCTATTTTCATTGGGAAAATGTTGGCGGGTATGGAGTTATCCGACCCCTGAGCCATCTGAAGGCAGCCTTGTATAGGAAGTTTTAAAAAAAAAGTTTAATGTTTAATTATGGTTTTATATATGTTAGAAGCCACCCAGAGTGACTGGAGCAACCCTGTTAGATGTGTGGGGCATAAATAGTAAAATTATCATTATGGAATGGGATGCCCTATTTTCATCGGAGAAATATTGGAAGGTATGTGATTGAGACTTTTTAGTTTAGAAAAAAGACAAGTAAGAGGTGACATGATAGGAGTTTATAAAATTATGCATAGCAAGAAGAGAGTGGGCAGAGAAAGGTTTTTCCTCCCTTTCTCATAGCACTAGAACTTGTGAATTTCTGATGAAGCTGAATGTTGGAAGATTCAGAACAGAGATATGAAAGTCCTCCTTCACACAGCATAAATAAAGTACGGAACTCCACCAGGAGACAGCGATGGCCACCAATTCATATGGCTTTGGGGGGGGGGAGGATGAATTGCTCACAAATTCATGGAGGAAATAGTTATTGGTAGCTACTAGCCGTAATGGTTATGTTCTATCTCCACAGTTGGAGGTAGCAATTCTTCTGAATATCAGATACAGGAAACCCCAGGAGGGGAGAGTGTCTTGTGTTCAGGTTCTTGTGCTGGTTTCCCAGAAAAAGTATCTGGTTGGCCAGTGTAAAAACATGATGCTGGAATAGATGTGGGTGTCTTCATCTTAACATACTGAAAATAATATAAAGCCAAGTATGTCCCTGATTAGCTGGAGAGTCTGACACCAACTGTGACTGGAGAAGTGAGAAGATGTGCTGGTGTGCTCAAGAAATTTCCCAGCAGCCCCTTGTCTTGCCTGGAGATGCTGGGGATTGAACCTACGGCCTTCTGGAGGTGTGCAAAACATGCGCTCTCCTACTAACCCAAGAAGTTCACCCAAGTTATAGCATGCAGCTTTCTAATAAAGCTGCAAGACAGTTGCCTGCAATTGCTCCCTTTTGTAATCCATGCAGATTGCAGCTTTCTGGCTGTTGACCTCCAACGCACTTATGTCAACGGAGGATCAATAGCCACGGTTGTAGCCATTCCCTTTGGTGTCACATCATCTAGATTGGCATAAGGCCTTCCTCTCTTGTTCCCCTCCCCTTGCGAGAGGAAAGATAATCAGAGAGTTTAGTTCACTTCCTCCTTCTCTCTCACTCTGCCATGCTGCTCCTTGCATTCTTCTTTCAGAATTGTAATGTTGTTTTGAGAAGCGGGAAGCTATTTAGTAGACTTTCTTGGGAAGCAACGAACCGTATTATGAACTCCCAGGTTGAGGGTGCTTTTATCTCTCAGCATAAAGGACACCCTGTCAAGCAGACGAGTCACTGATCTTTCCTGGAGGAAAATCATCATCATCATCAGGAGGAGGAGGAGGAGGCAGGGAGCCAGGCCCAATGGCGACACAAGCAGTCACATGTGAAGGGGTTCTTTACTGCCAGAGTCCCTTGCTAGGAAATAATAGACAAGGGGAGAGATTTATTATACCTAGCAGAAAACATAGTTGCTCCTTGTATATTTCCCCATGATGTTACGCTATTTATTTTATTTATGCTTTGCCGTCTTCACAGTCGTCTTCTTAATTGTGATAAGGATAAGCATGGGTGGGATGCATACAGAAACAGACACACAATAACATTAGTCTTGTTCACACATTACATGGAATACAGATACCAGCTGTTTCTGAACCTATAGAAATGCTTGTGTGAAAGAGCACACACATATTGGGTTGTATAGCTCAACTACTGTGTACACAATTGCTCTTCAGTCATGAGTTTCCATAGGTCATTGGACTGCAACTCCCATTGTCCCTAACAATAGGTTACGACGGCTGGGAATGGTGGGAATTGCAGTCCAACAACATTTGAGGGTGCAGTGTTGAAGAATTCTGGTGTGCACGGGTGCACAGGCTGTGCAGTCATCGAATGCCACATGTGAATAACTTTAGGGGTGTTATTTATCCCCAAAGGTAGCAAGCAAGCAAGGAAAATCCTCCACAGTGTGTGTGTGTGTGTGTGTGTGTGTGTGTGTGTGTGTGTGTGTATTTCAGGCTGTCTCAGTGATTGGCTGAAGGAATCCTCAAAATACAAACTCAATGTGTGGGCAGGGCATTCAGAGTAGTTCTGAGGAACCTCAGGTCTGAGAATTGAATGCGCCCCCTGCAGGCCTCTCTTGGAAATATGCTCAGGCCACACCCTTAACTGGCCCTACTTCACAGCTGCCTTTGCCTGGCTGAAATGTGACCTTGAACTTCAATAATTCCTTTGGCTGGTGTGTGAGATGACGTGCAGAAAATGCCCACTTTTACCCCTTGTCCCACCCACCACTGGCCCGTGACACACATGTCAAAGCTTGCCCAGTAGAGATGTGGCCCTCAAGAAGATAAAGCTTCCTCACCCCTGGTGTGGTGGGAAATTCAGGTCACGAGGGAATTGAGGGACCTACCTATGAGGAAAAGTTGCAGCATTTGCGGGGGTGGGTGGGTGTTAGTTTTGAGAAAAGGCAAGTAAGAGGCAATATGATAGAGTTTTGCAGAATTATGCCTAGTATGGAAAAAGTACATAGAGGAAAAATGTTTCTCCCTCTCTCACAGCACTTGAACTCATGGACGTCCAATGAAGCCAAATGTTTGAGGATTCAGGGCAGACAAAGGAAGGGACTACTTCATGCAGCACAGAGTTAAACTATGTAACTCATTCCTACAGGAGGCAGTGATGGGCCCAACCTGGAAAGCTTCTAAAAGGATTAGACACATGTAGGGTAAGGTCAGCAATGACTACTAGCCATGATGGCTATGTTCTCCCTCCACAGTTGGAGGCAGTAGTGCTTATGAATGCCAATTGCTGGAAACCAAAGAGGGGAGAGTGCTATTGTGCTCAAATCCTACTTGTGGGTTTCCCACAGGCATCTGGTTGGCCACTGTGAGCACAAGATACTGGACTAGATGGGCCAGGAAGGTTCTTCTTATGTTCAGGTCCAGAACTATTCATAGGTTTCTGTGGCAACACTAAGACCTTGAACTGGGCCCAGGGACAACCAGGCCACAAGTGCAGCAGCCGCAGTCTCCAGGCAGTCTTGAAGAGAAACCCCTTGAACAGTCCCAGATTACTATTTGCTTCCCATAATTTGAATTATCAGATACTATCTCCATATATCTGTTTTCCAGCTTGTTTGTTGTCTGTTCCTGCCCAGGAGGTAACCACTTCCTCGAGTGTCTCACTTTGTTATAAGATTTATCATGCACTGTTGACCCTTGCAACACTACAGGTATTTAGTGTTGGCACACTATGGCTGAAGCAATAAATCATTGGATAGGAGGGAAACATCCGTTCAGAATAAAGAATTTAACATTATGTGATTGGGGGAGAGAAAATAGAGCCCTGTTTGATGCCATGACAAAGCTCACCAATAACACAATAATAAATTACATACTATTATTGCTGAGGATGAACTGGCTGAAGATACACACAGGGAAAGACACCCTTGAGTCAAAATGGTACATGTTGCTGAGGACAACAGGAGGTAGAACAAGACAAAAATCAAAGCCAATATTGCATACAACCTTTTGCTGTAATTGATGGATATTGATTGTTTTGAATTAAATTTTTATTATGTCAATTGTGTGTGCGTTTTAGAAAAGGGAATGGGATACATATATTTAAATAAATGCATAAACATGTTTTGAGGCTCTATGTAAATCGATGGCACCCCCCGGTCACCAGGAAGTTGTGTTTAATCAGACTTGGCCACACACTGCAGGGGGACTGAAAAGCAAAATGTGAGCAAGTGTGAGTAATTTTAACAAATTAAGTACCATAGCATGGGGGCATTTTTCAGCATCATTAAAAATGTCAAGAAAGAAAGAAAGAAAGAAAGAAAGAAAGAAAGAAAGAAAGAAAGAAAGAAAGAAAGAAAGAAAGAAAGAAAGCCATCTTGATTGTTTTATATGCAGGACCGTTGGCATGTACACACACACATACACACAACAACTCACACACCTGCAATCTGGTACCGCACTCCAGAAACAGATTACCCACATGATGAACTGTTTTGTGATGACACTTCACAATTGTATAGTGCTTTCAAGTACTCAACCTGCTTAGCTCAGTGGCAGAACATCTGCTTTGTATGCAGAAAGGCCCTGTTTCAATCACTGGCACCGAGAGATAGGACTGGGAAGGGCTCCTGTATCAAACTGGAGACCTAGGCAGGGCTCAGAAAAATTCCCTACCTGAAACCCTGGAGAACCAATGCTAGTCAATGTCAACAATACACCTGATGTAAGGCAGATTCCTATGTTCCTACCACAGCAGTTCCTGATAGGGTCAGGGAAGTAATAAAAATCAAGAAATTGCTGTGAATTTTGTTTGTGAATGTTTCCCCCTCCCACCTCCAAAATCATTCAATTGTATATTTCGAACCGTGCTGAAGTTCTGCAAGTATTACTATTTTTGTAAGCATTTATTTGTTCTTTCTTCATTTCCCATTGACTGTAAGGGGGGTGGTAATTGAAATTAGTTCTGCCACTGTGTCACTTTCATAAGGTATTAAAGAATGCAGAGATCCCCAATGAACTTAATTTTTAAAAATTCATTTTCCTTTTACCCTGGCTGGGGAAAGAGTCAAATTTTTAAATGCAATATGACATATGGCTGTTCATTATTTATACATTCTGTATCAGACTATAAATTCTACTTTGGACATATATCGAAGAGCTGAAGCTATTTCAGTTACAAACACATAAATCATAGTTACGGTTATTAGTCTAAATGCAATGCCACCCAAGTTCTAGATCAAAACCTTTAAAATCCATTATAATTGACGGTTGCTGCATAACTTAGGTCTGATTTTATGAAAGGGGTTCATTATTATTGATATCTTTGAAACATTTTTATTTCTAGCTGTGAGAAAAAAAGTTAAAGGTGAATGAGTGGTTGCTGGAGAGTGTGGGGAGAAATTGCTATTTATTTATTTATTGAATTTAATCTTTTCTGTCTTTGACAGTGAAATTGCATGAGGATAACTCATTGGCGGCTGGTGCCCACTGGGACTGCCAACAGTAGGTGGCACCACAGATAATAATAATATTTATTTATTTATTTATAACCCACCCACCTGGCTGGGTTTCCCCAGCCACTCTGGGCGGCTCCCAAAAGAATATTAAAAATACGATAAATACATCAAACATTAAAAACTTCCCTAAACAGGGCTGCCTTCAGATGTTTTCTAAAAGTCGGCTGGTTATTTATTTCCTTGACATCTGATGGGAGGGCGTTCCACAGGGCGGGTGCCACTCAGGGGTGGAGGAAGGGGTTGTTGGGGGCGGTCCACCCTAGGTGTCACCACTGAGGGGTGACAAAATGCCAGGCAGCACTCACTGCGAGGCCTGCAGTGCACTCAAGCCATGAATCTCTCCTGGGAGTAACGCAGTGGCTTGGGTGCTTGCAGGCTCCGTGCTGCCCCAAACGGTCTGCCCACTGCCTCCCCTTCAGCTGTAGGGCAGCTGAGTGGGAGGAGGCAGGCAGACTCCTTGGAGGCCCCGCGGAGCATCGTGCACCAGCTTGCTCTGCCCCATGGGCAGCTGGTCCCACCTCTGGGCACAGGGCATGCACACCTCCCTAGGCACCTAATCGGCTTGCTCCACTGCTGGCGCCACAACCGAGAAGGCTCTCTGCCTGGTTCCCTGTAACTTCTCAGGCTGAGTGATGGCAGTGGAGACACTACTTGAGGTATACTGGGCCGAGGCCATTTAGGGCCAACTTATTCTTGTCTGTGCACATCCTCTTCCCTGCTGAGTTCTACAAGGGCAATACTGAGACTAAGAGGGAGGTCCACAGGCACTACCACCACTTGGACAGGTGCAAATAAGAAAGCAGGCAGGTGAGGGCAGTACCTCATTTGTCCTAATCAGTCATCCTCCACTGCTTCTGACGTCTTTGAAAACGTTTGAGAGCAGTTGTGAGGTTTGAGGTTTGGCTTCCCCCAAAGAATTCTGGGAGCTGCAGTTTGCTAAGGGTGCTGAGAATTGTTACAAGACCCCTATTGCCCTCATAGGAGTGGTTTAACAGCCATTCCTTCTTCCCAGGAATTTCTGGGAGTTGTAGCTCTGTGAGGAGAACAGGGGGTCTCCTAACAACTCTCAGCATCCTTCACAGTTCCCAGGATACTTTGGGGGAAGCTACGACTGTCCAAGTGATACCATAGTGCTTTAAATTTATAGAGTAGGTGTAGTTGACGAAATTTGGAAAAATGGGTGAAGGTTACCTGCTGTATGGTCCAGCATAGCATGGTGAGCTAGGCTAGCATGGTATAGTGCTAGTGGTCTGCTCTGCTTACTTGTATCTCCACAAGGTTCACTTCTAAGACCAGAAGAACTGTACAGGCAGCTCCCCATTTACACGTGTTCAATATGTGTGCACCCATGTATACAAGCATCATGCTGAACCCAGAAGTGACCTGGAAATGTCATAAAGATGTCACTGAAACACTGAAACTAAAAGGGCAGAACGGAGGTGGAAAGGGGCAGGCCAGGGGTGGAACAGGGGGTTTGCAGGCTTTTTCAATGAGTTTCAATTATACGCGATTTCACCAACATGTGCGGTGCTTGTTGGCCCTAGCAGGTTATGGGACAACTGACTTCTACAAGCCATAACAGATGTGGCCTAGCTGTACGCAGGCTTCAACACTTTCCCTTTCCCTTTTCTTCCTTTTCTTCCCTTTTTGCAAGTCTTATGAAAACTCTTTTTTTTTGTTTTACTCGGAGAAACTCTGCAAGTTGTGAGCAAATGTAATTCAACCTGGGGGTATGATTGGTGCTGAATTTTGCCTAAAGAGAAATTCTGAAATGAATCTGGAGGTTTTTCTGCTTCAGAAGAACAGTCGGGACATTTCAAGGCAAGCAAAAAGCTTTCATGAGTCAAGTGAAATTTCTCCAGGGTTTTTACACGCATCCCAGGTTCTATAAAATTCTACATAATAAGAGCCCTCCTGAATCAGAAAGACCCATCTAGTCCAGCATCCTGTTCTCACAGTGGCCAATCAGGTCCCTCCAGGAAGCCCATGGGCATGGCATGAAGTTGAGAGCGCTCCCCCTTGCTTTTATTCATAAGAATATACGAAAAGTCCTACTGGATCAAGCCAAGTGCTCATCTAATTTAGCATCCTGGTCAACCAGATGCCTATGGGAAGCCCACAAGCATGCTCTGAATGCATCAGCACTCTCCCCACTACAATAGCATATGCCTCAACCAACGATGATTTGAGCTCACACCATCATGTTCAAAGCCAGCATCTTTAGGTTGCCACGTCCCTTATTTTATTTTGGAAATCTTTGATGAAGCCATAGTTTGCTCTTTTTCGGACCATGGAAAAGATTAAAGCACTGATTATGTCTGGCCAAAAATGAAAGGAGACTGTGAATATAAGAATTTGCTCTGTACTAAAATAGTTTGATGTTAATCTTGGCTCTTTCAGTTCCAGTAGTACAAGGTCATGGTACAAAACTTGCCAGTCTAATTCAACAAGATAGAAAAAGATGTGTCTCCTGAGCCCAATCAAGGATCTAAAACAGAACTTCAAAGGGATCCCTGAGTCAGAGGCTCTCATGAGCTGTAGCTACAGGTTTGCCAACTGGAAGGCAAAAGGACTCTAAGGCTGTTCAAGAGCTAGATTACAGCAGAGCTCTTCCCTGCTTATGAATTAAGCCAGAAATGTAGGCAAGTATTCCACCCCCAGAATACAATGGGGGCATATTTACCACACCCAAAATCCCCTAGGAAGAAGTCTCCAGTTGGTCTTACTCATGGGAGTAGCTGGGGGATGACCACATGATCACTTGGCCAATAGGGAGTGAGGAGCCACCCAGGCTATATTAGCCTGATTCTCCCAACCTCCCCACTTAACTATTATGGGCTTCTGCTAGCTACATGTTGAAGGGGCCAAGTAGGAATTGTGGGGTGTGGGGAGGGGGCTTAGCTGACTGTGGAACTCCATTTTTTCACCTACTCCATACTGCTGGGGGCTGCCCTCCCTGGAGTGGTATTTTTGTTAGATTATTTCAATTGGGTTGCCATCCAGTCAGAAAAGACAATTTAAGATCTGTTTGGGTATTATCTGTGGCATTAGTGGGTTACGGGCACTCTTGGATCACCCAACGCAACACTGCTTAGGAATCTAATGGGTGTCTTATAGACTTGGCATGTACATCAGGGTAAACGCCAAACTGGCAGGGGCATGGTGTCCCTTTCGGGTTATATGCCCAAAGCTCTCATTGCAAGGGGAAAGGAATCCTCCCAGTCCTTTGCAACAGGGCCACAGGCTGAGCTTGTAGACATGTCCGGAAGTAGTGAGGGGGGGAAACCCCACCAATCCACCCCACTGAATCAGGGAACTTCTTTGCCAAGATTATGTTTTGTTTAGTTCAGTTGGGTTGTTTAGTGTTTGCAGATCTTTCAAGTTGTTATATTCAGGGCTAGCCCAAGACATTTTGGCACCTGAGGTGAACTGCAAAATGGCGTCCCCTGGGAGCAGGGAAGAAGGGGTGGGCCTGCCTGGTTGTCACTGGGCCCAGTTCAAGGTTGACATAGGAACCCCTGAATAATTCAGGACCTAAACATAAGAAGAGCCTTGCTGGATCAAGCCGATGGCCCATCTAGTCCATCATCCTGTTCTCACAGTGGCAACCAGATCCCTGTGTGAAGCTCACAAGCAGGACCCAAGCCCTGCCTGTGGCTTCCAGGAACTGGTATTCAGAAGCATTGCTGCCTCCAACTATAAAGGCAGAGCACAGCCATAATAGCTAGTAGCCATTGATAGTCCTATCCTTCATGAATTTGTCTAATTCACGAGTAGAAGAAACCTAGGTTGGTAGTAGAAATCTGCTCTGTGTGCAGAAGGGCTCAATCCCCAACCTGACATCTCCAGGCAGGACTTGGAAGGGCTTCTGTTTGAAACTATGGAGAGATACTGCCACACAATTTCAACAATACTGAGCTACATAGATGGACCAATCACCTGAATCAGTTAAGGCAGCTTTCTATCTTCCTACTCCTGAGTTATGGTTCCTCCCCTGGGCTCCAGTTAGGAGGTGGGGTGGGGTATAGGAACAATCCATCATTCGGATGCAGAACCAAATAATACAGAAAACTACAAAGCAAAACAGATTACGCTCTGGCTATTTCTAATGTTTCATTGGGGTGCGGGGAGAACAAGCATCTAACAATATTCCCCCCCACACACTTGGTTTTATACATCAGAAAGAAGCTCTGGAGTGGGGGGGAGGGAGGGCACTAGGCAATTTTGCTTCTGTTTTTGTGGGTCACCTTGAAAGCAGCCGAATGGAAAATGAAAAGGAAGTTAGTTTAACCCTTTTGCCTGACCTGTTAGGCTGGCTGAGGCAGGCAGTAGAACTTTGATTTCAGAAGTGTTTCCCTCCCCATCCATTCGCTCAGTTGGTTTAGCGTTGGTGCTTAAAAACACGGACACTTAAAAACAGTCTAGCCTTTCAGTAATTTCCCTGAAGTTCAAGAGAACTGCCGGTTAAAGAATCTTAAGAACAAGACTTAATAAGTGTCCACAAAGCCATGCCTGGGGTGATCTTTTATATTTTATTCTGGGCAAGACTTTAACACATGTGTTCTATGCTTTAAACATATGTTAAATACGTTTTAATACGATGTTGCTTTAACAGGATTGCTTTATTGCTTATTTTAGTTATTGATGTTTATATTGTAATGTTTTAATGGGATGGTTTTATTGTGTGCCTTAATTATGAACAGTTATATTTTAATGCTTGTGTCCCTGGATTTTATACTTGAAAGTTTATTTTCACATTAAGTGGTTAACAACAGCAGCGGCAAATAGTTGATATTGTTTAATTCTGTATCTGAAATTTTAATTTTGTGTTCCCGCCTCCCAGATTTTATTCTGGTACGCCACTCAGAAGCCTTTGGCATTAAGAGGTAAAATCACCCTAATCATCATAGAGGCCCCCCAAGTTTGCAACTGCCACACTCAGATTATGAACTCTGGAATCCCATAATACAAAGACACTCCCATGAGGCCTCAGCATAACATCTGGATGTCACAGGTTATCTATCCCTGCTGTGATGCTTGACTGAAACACAAGGCAAGCATTAAGAACCCCTGAGTTCTTCTCTGGGCCAGATTTTAAACTGAGCCAGAGAAGAATTCACTCCTCCCATCAGTCTCCCCACTCCTCCCCATACGCATGGCTTCTTCCCCTGGTCTTGCTTACTTCACCCCCCAGCATACACATTGTGTAGACGCAAGGGAGGAGGAAGACAGGGATAGACTCTGCAGGATCAAGTAGGTGGGGGTAGTGGTGGTTGGAAGCTGGTGGGTGAGAAAGGATCAGACTAGGGCTGTGCACCTGATTAAGCCAAGACCTAAGCCAAAACTGGCATATTCAGAGGGACTTGGGCAGAGGACGAGTCAGGCATAAACAGTAAGGGACTGCTGTAGGTCAGGTTGGAAGGCCCAGCATTATCGGTGGCTGTCAGGGGACGGGGCATCTGGCAGGAAAGAGAAGAAGGCACCTTGCAAAGGGTGGGAGCACCCTGCAAAAAGGTCAAGACCTACCTTGACCACTCATTTCATCTTCCTAGCAGAAGGTATGATATGATCCTGCTGCCTGACTCTCTTACCTGCCTGAGACAGCAATCAATCCTTCTTCCCAGAGAACTTTGGGAATTGTAGCTCTCTGTGAGGGGGGTTGGGGGAGGCTCTAAAGAACTCTGAACACCCTTAAGAACCTACAGTTCCCATGAATTATTTTTTTTTTTAGGGAAGCCACAGCTGCTAAAGTGGACTAATAGTGCCTTAAAGGTATGGTGCAGATGTGGCTGTCGTTTCCGCATCATCTGCTATCAGGCGATTTCCCCTTCCATAGTTCATAGCATCTCTTTCAGATTATATATTGCTTGTGCAATGAATTGCTTTGAAGAGGGCTTTAAGAGACCTTTCTTCTTCTAAATATTACACCAGGAAAAAAACATTAGAAGTATGAAAAGACAGTTAAACCAGGAAATCTCACAGTTTAGGGAAAACGTACCATATGCTTCATAACTCTAGGACACAATGGGGCATCCTTTTAACTATGTCCTTAACGCCCCTGATTGGAGCTTGGTGCTGGAGGACATATGTTGCTTTCATAATCTTGCATTTATGTACAGCACACACCTTCTTTTAAACGTTAATCTTTTAATGCACCACTGTGGTGTGTGTGTGTGTGTGTGTGTGTGTGTGTGTGTGTGTGTGTGTGTGTGTGAATAATCTTTTATCATTTTTTGGAGGCATTAAATGTGAAAGAAATGAATACATCACATTTGAAATGATTCAACTTTTTAAAAAAATAATAATAATAACCCCTCTAGTATTAACATCAAAATTTACAAATACCACAAGCACAAATTAATGATCCACCAATCTCTTTCACAAATACAATATTCATAACAACTGCATTTTAAAAGCTACCCGTTCTAACATCTCTGGCCATAACTCTATATAATTCAGTAGTCTTTTTTGTCCTTCTTAATGATCCCCCACTCATTCGCCATCAGTTTTATCCAATTCATAACTCCTGAAAGGGAATTTTACTGCAATATATATATATATAATATCTCATTTTATTGTGGGTGTATTCTCCAGCATGTTCTTGACACAAATAATAGTGCATTAGCAGTGGGTTCCTTCTGATTTACTTTGTTCTGTGCTGCTCCCTCAATGCTACCATATTCTTGGTGTCCTGAGGGGGCTGCAATGCAACAAAAGTCAACAAAAATAAATCAGAACATTTATGGAATCAAAGGTTAGAGGATTTCAGCAGGAAGTTAGGGGATATATGCACTGAATAGAAATGAAGAATGGTGACTGCCCCAAACCTTTCACAGGTGCAAACACTATTGACAGTGGGGTCACGTGTGAACCCCCTGATAGCATCATGGGCAGAAATCATAATGACTGCACAATAAAAAAGAATATCTTGAGGGGCCCTAAAATCTTACTTCTCCAGCAATTACTTTGTACTGCTGTGTAAATCCATCTTGGTCTATATGGTGTTTGATACCACTGATAAAGGGTCATTGTTTTTTATAAAAGTTTCCAAATGTTAGTCTCTGTACGATCTTTGCCCATAACCATCTCCATCCAAATATGTTTCATTCCTGCCCTGGATCTTTTTTCGATTGCTTTTCCAGACCTAATTCTTTGTAGCTGAACCACCTTCTTGTTCAGCAGAATTATGGATGCTCCAGGGATTCCTGCAGATACTCTCTGAATGCCTGGCTTTCGCACATGATGTCAGTGGAATACGATGTTGGCTCTCTGTCATAATAAGGCCTTTCTGACAGTCCCCAGAAGAGTACAGAGAATTCATGAATCCCATTCACCTTATGCCCTTAAAAGCTTGGCACATCCTACAGATTTGGTTTGAATTTTTGAGAGAGAGAGAGAGAGAGAGAGAGAGAGAGAGAGAGAGAGAGAGAGAGAGAGAGTGTCTCATATTATTTGCAAGATTCCCCCCCCTTTTTTTTTTTGCCTTGGCCAGAAGAAAACTCAGTGATGTGGCCCCCATGTCCACAGGAATACCTTACTGTAAATGCTATAGAATGATAAACCACCCAATGAACCAAAGAACCTGGCACATTTTTCTTTTTCCCTTTTTTGTCTGGCCTCATTTTGCTCCCAAACATAAACATATTCCCTTTAAAATGCATCTTCAAAGTCTACTTCAGCTCCTGCCCTTTGGGGACTTGACATATCAAAAGAAACTTGCTGACATAAACTGGTATGTGGAGTTTGATCTATTCTAATATATGATTTTAATGTTTCTCATTTTCCTGGCTTGCCAATTCACATCTATCATACATTGTCACATTTAAGTTTCCTAAATTACTGCTTTTAACTCTTTTTTTGTCACTTCTTTGCCAAATAGATATATTCTAAAGCTCTGCTATTCCCCTCACCCCTTACTCCATGATTGTATCTTAATATTAATAGGTTGAGGGGAAAATGGAAATTTTGCTCACTTAAGGAGACAGCAATTTTTTGATAGGGTTTTGGAGATTCAATATTGTCCTGCTTTTCAAATCCAAGGCTAGATTTAATCTCAAGGCACATAAAATGAAATTCGGGATGGCAAATCAAACAACAGAAAGGGCGAGGCATGGGGAGAGCTACCCTGAGCATTTTAATTATGGATTTGGGAAGGGGAGAGAGACTACAAAATATCTTGTATATCTATTTTGCAGGTAAAGAGACAATGCATTTCTTGTTAGCGGCAATGAAAAGTGTTACTGTGAATATGTTTGTTCTTTGGGGATATTGTAAAGTCTATTAAGCAAGGAAAAGGTAGCTTTTTCAACCTAAGAGCCACTTTCCTTTCTGGAGAACCTTCTGAGGGCGACATGACAGAGGCAGGCAGGGCCCAGATGCAAAAGTGGGCAGTACAGTTAATATAATTATTTATCAAAGTGCAGTAGGCTGCTTTTAAGACAACATCATTGTAAGATGTCAATGGGATGTTTCAGCTCAAGGAAAACACTTTAGGAGGGTATGAAGCAAGACTGGCGAAGGATGGGAGTGCTGAGAGTTGCTAGGAAAGCCCTATTCAGTTCACAGAGCTATAGCTCAGTTGGTTAGAACACAGTTCTGATAATTCCAAGGTTGCAGGTTCAATCCAGCTACATATTCCTGCACTGCAGGGAGTTGGACTAGATGAGCCATTCCTCAGGGTACCTTCCGACTCTACAATTCTGATTCTATTGTTAATGTAGTACAATAGTGTTTTAAATGTGTGTTGGTGTGGATGTGGCCTAAATGAGTGAGCCAATGTCAGTCGTATCCATTATATTCAATGGGTCTATTTTGAGTTAGACTGGAATTGGGTTGAGCCCAGGGATACAGTCCATTGGGATTTGGAAAGTTCATTCAATGAGGGAGAATTTGAGGCGAGCTTTTGATGATGCGCCTAAATCCAAGATGGGAAAAATTGTGGCCTTCCAGATCTTGTTGGACTACAGCTGACATTATTTCTAACCATTTGCCATGCTGACTGGGGCTGATGGGAGCCAGAACCTAACAACATCTGGAATACTTCCTAACCTAAATGATACCGCCCATAGCCATTGGCTATCTTGATCACATTCATAACTCTTATGTTGCTAAATATTAGCCTGATGGGTTTGGTGTTACCTAAAACTCATTCCCAAGTCACTGTTTTCATACTTGAAGAGGATATGACCATGGGCTAGAGGAGCTAGTGAAGACCTTTAATTTTCATTAAAATCTCCCTTTTGCTATTCACCGCTGCCAAATTTAATGCAACAGAAGTAACATTTACTTGTTTCTCAGTGCCACAAGGCACCAAGGTTAGCTATTCATCTTAACCTTCCATTTGGAAGCCTAACTTAATTCTGACTTAATTAACATGCTGCTGTTTGGTATTTTTCACAGGGAAAATGCAAACAAATATGGTAATCCATCACGGGAAATTTGTCTTAATTAGCATAACGTTCACTGGGTGATTTCATGCATTCTGAACCACAGTGGACTCCTGAACTGAGGGCCTTAACAGGAAGTAGAGAAATTGCTTGAAAAGGCAATTTCATAGGTCCTGAAGAAGTGTCTTTAAATTAAATGCAAATTATGTTAGAGGATGATCCACATGACATATAATTTGCAACACTCTTCTGTGGGGCTTGTTCTCTGTTATAGGATATTTTCCATGAGCGAAAATATTTCAAGGTGCAATTATTCTCTACCCCTTATTAATATAGTAACTATTGCTTGGTCCTCTATGATGAGATGTCCTGGGGCTTCAGTTGGCAGAGGATTCACACTAAAAGATTTTGCATTTCAAATGTAACCGTGCTTTGTATACATTTCTGTGTGTTCCCAAATATGTGGACACACAGGGTTCCTTTTCTTACACAGGCCTGCCCATCATAGGAGCAAAGGAAGCTGCCTTATACTGAGTCTGACCATTGGTCTATCTAGTTTAGCATCATCAACACTAACCTGGCAGCAGATCTCCAGGGTTTCAGGCTGGGACAATCCCAGCCCTATCTGGAAACAGCGGGGATGGACAGTCCATGTCAGAGCTGAAGTCAGACGCAGGTTGGCAAGAAAGGAAGCAAATCTCCGATACCAGTGAAGTTAACTCTTTATTCAAGGAAACAGAATACAACTCAGCCTAGTGGTCTCAACAACCCTTCCCAGTAGGTCTTGCCTCTATGGAGCCATTGCCAGGACTGAAGGTTCCTGCCTTCTACCAGCCTTAAGGCCCCTGCCCTCCAGGATGTTTCCTAAGCCGTTTCAGATGACGTCTGTGCACCTCTGACCTTTGTCCAGCTCTTCTCATTACTCTGCACGTTCTTGGAGCCAGGGGGGAGGGGAGCTTGCCATAGCAGGAAGGGGAGATTCCATGGCTTCTTCAGCAGTCTCTTCCCCCCCTCCTCCACTGCTTCAGCTTTGGAGTCTGAATTGCTCCCTGTCACTGACTCTTCTTGCTCACTAAAGCCTGTTGTTCTTCAGCATCCAGCCCAAATATTCTCCCTCTGACTTCTCTCCAGTGTCCCACCACCAATCCCCTAGCTCTGAGCCTTCTTCCTCTTGGGGGTTCCCCAGCTGGTGCCTCTTCATCCAGCCAGCCCTGACATGAACCTGGTGCCTTTTGCATATAAAGTAAGCACTCTGCCACTGTGGATGGGTGAGTTTCGGTCAATTTTGATTTCTCTCTGTTTATCATTTTTTCTAGCCACTACAATTCTCTCTCTCTCTCTCTCTCTCTCTCTCTCTCTCTCTCTCTCTCTGTGTGTGTGTGTGTTTATGTGTTTAGTCCTCACAAAATTTCATCAGTCTATTAGTGTGGATTTCTTTTAATATACACATTTGTGTATGCAGTGTCTCCCTGCTTTGCTGGTCCATTTCCACCTGGGGTGGGAAGGCAGGGCCCTGATTCCAGCTACCAAAGCTGCTCCTGAACCTACCAGAGACCATCTTGCTGTAAGTCTGGGAAAATATGGTGCTCAGGATGCCTAGAGATGGTGGGGGGGGCGTGTTTAGAAGTTTCTATTGCAGTCAATATTTAATTTTCGTGGTGCATTATTTTTGATGTTTTTGTGATCATCTTTTTCTATTTTGTTGTTAGATCCCATTATGAATCATAAGGAGTTTTTTAAAAAAAACTTTGTTGAATATTTCTTAATGATATGGTTTCATTAAGTATTACCTAATTTTTGTTACATTTGTAACTTGGAGAATTATGTAATTTTCTTTGTGTGATAAGCTGCCGTGAGCAAAGTTTGCTATAGAAAGGCAGCATACAAACTGATGATGATATACCCATTTTCGGAAAGCAATTTCCTGCAATACAATGCATATTGTATGTTATCTTCAGTAACGCGTGCATTTTTTTGCCCACGTTATTATATAAAACATATGCATTGTTCTAAACATTACTTGATCAGATAAATGCATTGCATAATTTGGGAAAGTGTGAATTTTGAAAGAAGGCTGTGTATTGTTTCAGAATGTTTGGTAGGCAGATTATGTAGGTTCACCTTTAAATCCAAAGGGTATTAAATTTCCCACCCCAACTATTACTGAGCTACAGCCCTATCCATTGTAACAGCAACCATTTTGTCCAACCTGTCTAAAGGCAGATGAGGTTTTATAATTGCTCAAAAAGCATGCTGAGTTAAAAAAAAAAAACCCAGAAAAGTCTGGGAGACATTTAAACAGACAATTAATTTCCATTTCTCTTTCTGTGATAAACGGGCAGCAGCCCAAAAAAGCATTTTCAGCATTATCGGAAGTTATATAATTCTCTTTTCTCCATTTGCCCTTTCTATAATGGCCCATAGTTCAACTGAGAGTAAAAACTGCCGTCTCAGCGGCAATGTGAGGTAATTCTCATTCCAGGCTTTGGCATGAGCATCGTCTCCTACAGTTGTCAGGGAGTATTCAGAGAGAGATTGTTGATGCTGCGTCCCTTTTGGCAAAATGTCACTTTATTTTTAGGTGTAGGCAGTGAAGAAGAGAGTCCATTCCACCTCATCCTGGAAGGAACATTACATAGAAAACCAGTGGCTGGCATCAACTAAGTTTTACTCAGGCCACATTCACAACATGCATTTAAAGCATTACGATACAACTTTAAGCAGCCATAGCTTCCTCCAATGAATTCTGGAAACTATAGTTTGCTAAGGATGCTGTGAATTGTTAAGAGACCCCTATTCCTCCTCACAGAGCTGCAATTCTCAGAGTGGTTTAAAAGTCCATCCATCATCCCAGGGCCACCAAGCTAAGGCCTTCCCCTCAAAATTCCTCAGGCAATCATCTGGAGTGGGGTCTTGTGAAAATGTAACTTTTAAGGGAAGAATTTTCAATAGGAGGAGAATGCACTGGAGATTCATAATACAGTAGTACCTTGAGTTCCCAACTCCTCAGGTTACAAATGTTTCAGGTTACAAACCTGGAAGAGTTACCTCAAGTTAAGAACTTTGCTCCAGGATGAGAACAGAAATCGTGTGCCGCTGGCGCAGCGGCAGCAAGAGGCCCCATTAGTGAAATCACACCTCTAGTTAAGAACAGTTTCAGATTAAGAATGGACCTCCGGAACGAATTAAGTTCATAACTAGAGGTACCACTGTATCTCAGTTAGTGGCGGCTGGGGCTCCTTGGGACTGGTATGGCGGAAGATAGGAAGACCAACAGTAGGTGGCGCCAGTGGTAATGACAAGCACAGCCACCCACTGACTGGTTGTAAGTAAAAAGGCAGGCAGGTGAGGGCTGGTTGAAGGCAGACAGAGGTTGGTGGTGCAGTGGCCTATTGACCTTAATGGATCAGCCTCCACTAATTGGAGAGTGTATGTTTATATTACTATTCTTCGGTGTAATATATCTGTTTACAAATCTACAGAAATTAAAAAGTACACAGAAGCACACAGACAGGAAATGGCAGTCTCAATGCAAATCCATAACACAGAAATCCAAAAATCTTTGGCCTGCCAATTCTGAAAAGCTACTATATCTGCTTTTCTTGTATGCTCTAGCCCAGTTCACATGTTGCTCACAGGGAGCGGGCATCACACAATTCCCTGTTGGTCAAAACAAAATCCTCAGTAATGCAGGTGGAGCCAGGCATACAGCCCAACCCTCCAATAATTTCATGGCACCCCCTTGATGTGACTAACCAACAACAACAGGAATGGCAGGATTCAGCTGTACCTTGACTCACAGTCTTGTGCATACAGGAAGGGATTCAAACTTAGCATTTCCAGGTTGGGTTGGGAGAGACACCTGTCTGAACGCCTAGAGAGCCAATGAAGCCAAGGACAGCAAGGAGAAGACAAACAGATGTGAGAAGGTGCAGAAGCAAGGAGAACAAAAGGGAGCTGAAAAGCATCGAAGCTGCATGAATATGCTCATCAGTGACAGAAATAACTGAATGCACGAGCCATTTTTCAATGCTCATAAATCCAAAAGACCAAAGTAGGGATGTGTGTCGTTGTCTCAGCCCTCTTTCTGGATGCCATCTTCCTTCTGATTGAATTACAATTGAAGGTGGGGGTGGGCTGCACTGATGAAATTCACCTTCCATCCTGCGCTTGCGAACATAAATCAAAACCGTGTCCCTCCAAAACAGGTTCATTATTTTGAGCGTCAAGTCCAAGCTGCTGCTCATCAAGGATCTCCATATTTTTGTTCTTTATGGCATTGGCACACCACACAAATTTAAATTTAAAATTGCCCTCTGCAGCAGGAAGGGCCATATTTAAAGCATGTCTGTCCTCATCAGGGAGTGACATATTGGCAGTGGGGTGATTCTTGCAGGGGCTAATTCATAATTTATGCAGTGGTTAAAAAGGCGCTTCTGTCTTAAAGTCAACAGCTGAACACTTTAGCAGTATCAAGGGGAAATTAAATTGGGGTGGAGGGCTGGCATTTCTGCAATTTCTTTACATTTTATCAGAGCCCACTAAGTGGGTTTTTGGTTAATATGATCGATCATATCTGCAAATTGTGTGGACAGGTGGAGTCCCCCAAACCCTGGGCTGCCCCAGTGTGGAATAATGACTCAAGACAACGTGCTATGGGATTAAAATTGGCCACAACTTTATTATGTTTCAGATGTGGGTAGACCTTGGCTCAGGCTCTGGGCATTTATCCCTCCCAGTCCCCCGCCGGTGATCTGGGGAACATCAGGGTTATCCAGTGGGTGGGGGAGGATGGGCTGGCTCTGGAGAACATATGTTCAAGGAGAGAGAGAGCCTGCCCCCATTACGCTGCCGTCGCAGGGGAGAGCAATGATGACCTCTAGGCATATGGCCAACGCCACCCCTCAATCAACCCCTTTAACGGGGAACCCTGGTATCGCTGCTGCGAAGAGGAGGGGGCATGGGTCACCGCTGCATGCCCCCCCCCCACCATTTAGGGAAGATAGACTAAAGGATTCCGCCCAAGGCGGATACTGCCAAAGTTGTGACGTTTTGCTACGGGTAATGCAAACCTGGCAATGCAGGAAAATTCCTTTCCAGCCCTTCAACAGTGACCTTGACATAGCCACACCTGTATACTTGTGGAGAAATGGTTAACCTGCAAAAGAAGTCGTAACTGAGGGTGGGTAGGGTGGGAGAAGCTCTGGAGCCAACTGATGATTGCCAGGTAAGATCCTCCCCTTATTGTATGGGCAGGTGGTCCCTCCCCCTACCTGGCCTGATCACCTTGGCAACGCTTCTCCAGGATTGGGCTGGGATTGGGCAACTGACTGAAGTAGGCGGAGACCTCCAGGTATCCCACCTGGGGGGAGGCGAAGCCAAGCCTGTGCTAATGATGCCGAATAGGGTCCAGGGCTGCACGCAACCACGCAAAGGGTGCCCCCCATTTAATGTGGGGAGCGGTCATTCTGCAACATCCTTACTAATGAATCATCAGTCCCCTATGGAAGTAAGGTAAGTACAACAAGAACAATTCCACCCGGCCCCTAAGAATTTCACACACACTCAAATTCCCACTCTGATAATTTTCAAGTAACAATTGCTTTCCACATTAACTGATGGAGAACGGTTGCTTGTGGAGTGGGGCAGAAGAAATTTTCAGTACCTCAACAGATATAATCTCACCCATGATGTGACGTAAATCTCAGTGATAATGGTATGTCTTTTATTTGTTTTGTGAAACATCTTCATCCCTGGCAGGGATGATAACTTTTTCTTTTCTTGGGCCCGAAAGCAGGGCCCTGAAGTCTGCAGTTCAGCAGAAATCAAGCCATTGTACTACCCTGCACTTCCCAAACTTGAAGAACGGAGCAGATTAAATGACTTCACAATGGGATAAGGGATTGCTTCGGCTTCCAGGAAAAAAAGTGCTATCAAGGTAATCACAACTCCCACTCCCCCCCCCCCCCCGCAAACCTCATACTTTTAATATTTAGATTCCGTAGCCTGCAGAGAACTTCTTTCTGCTTATCAGATTTACAAGAAGGGAGAGCCAGGAGATTTACCGAGTCAATACAGCTTCCTCAGCTGCATTTCTCATCCTCAGTTACCAGTATATTATAAATTAAAGTGGATTGGCATGATAAATGCATAGGCAAGGTGCTGTGATTTGTAAAGAAGCTGAACTCTGAAGCAGAAATGGGCCCTTTGAAGGCCAAAGGTAGATATTTGAAAAGCCAGAAAGTGCAGGATGCCCATACCCAAGGGAAGGATAGCTAGTGTGAGCAAAACTGTTCTAATTTCCTTTGAAAATCCTTAGGATGATTTGCTGAAATGGGAACTCATTCCCCTTAAATTTTCACTTGAAGGAAAAGTTGAGGGCCATAAGAACTTAAGAAGAGCCTGCTTGATCAAGCCCATCTAGTCCAGCAAGACCTGAGCACTCTCCCTTCTCGTTGTTTTGAGCAACTAGTATTAAGAAGCATCCCTGCCTTCAACCACAGATGGAGACCATAACCTCTATCATGGCTAGTAGTCACTGACATCCTCATCAGCTACCCAAACCACAAGCTCACACAGACAGATTCATTTCTCACCTCTCTCTCTCTCCTTTTCTTTTCTTTTATTTAAGAAATAAAAGCAGATACAGAACTATGGCACACTTAGCAAACTTGTTGCACAAGTAAGTGCATGATACACACTAATTTGGCTTGAAATATAGAGGCTCCCAAGGCAGGCACCAGATTCCAGGGGAACTTTGGCACAGGGCTGCCAATGCCTCCCCCCATACACACCAATGCTGCCATAGCAGCACAGCTGGGCCCCCTGGGGCCCTTGGCCATTGACCTACCTATCTGACTGCAGGTGTAGTGCCCAGAAGCTCCAGACAATCAAATCTGTTGCTATGCTCTCCAGATTCTTTCAGTGCCAGATAAACCCCTCTGTTGTTTTCATCCTTTCAAGATGTGAAGCATTTGGGTAGGTTTTCGGTGAATAATACTTCATATTGGTGCTGTTCATCTCTCTCCGAAACTGAGCTATATTCACACATGCTGCTGAAAAATAATACCATAGTCAAATGAAATTATGGGCAGGATTCTGAGTTTTTCCTTTCGTTTTCCCTCACCTGGATATGAAACCGGAAGAGCGAGGAGCAAATTCTCATGACACTACCAAAAAAAACCCCACCACATGGTGCCCTGAATCTACACCAAATCAACACTGCATTAGATAAACCTGACATCCCAAGGGTTATTTCCAGAGAGGGGCATTGTGAGACTCCTGCTCTGCCTCATACCCATTGTGTGCTTGTGTTCTTCAGGGTTCCATTCTGTCCTACTTAACAGAAGTAAGTCCTGCCGCTCACCACCTGGCCCAAGGCGGGGCCTGACTGGCCTATAAGAACTGCTGCTGCGGCTACCACCCAGGAGGACTCCCCTGCTCAGCGCCTGAGGGCCCCAGTCCTGCAATTCACCACCTGGCCTAGGGCGGGGCCTGATGGGCTCTATAAAGGACTGCTGCCACTGCTGCTGCTGGGCAGAGAGGGCTCTGTTTTGTTTTGTTTTTTGTTTAAATTGCTGTTATTTTTTACCTATGTCATTTTAAACTGTGATATTAATGCTGTATTCTTAGTTTTAGATTTTGAATTATGTGGAAATTGTTTTCCATTTGGTTGTGTATCTCTTTGATGTGGTTTATTTATTGTTTATGACTTTTGTAATTATGTAAATCTTGTCATGCTGTAAGCCGCCTTGAGCATTGTTTTTTTAACTGTGGAAAGGCGGCATATAAATAAATGATGATGATGATGATGATGATGATAACAGGGGGGTAACTAACTTGCAGTAAACAGGCTGCGCACACCGCTTCCAAGAGACCTTCCCAAATTTGTCATTTTTTTTAAAAAAGGTACATAATGACAGAACAGCATCATAAAGTCTAATTGGAGGGAGAGTAATGCCCTCGATCTAGGGAGTCCCAGGGTATAGAGGGGTAGGAAGAGTGGCAGTCAGTAGACAGGATTCTTGGGAGAACCATTATCACCAGCCTTTCACATTCCTCCAACTTTGGGAGAAGGTCATTTTGGCACAGCCCTCAAGTGGCTACGGATAGTCCACCTTTCCTCTGCCATGGGATGACGTGTCAATCAAATTCACATGTTCACTGATTAGGACGGTCACTGCAAACCAGCATTTAGGAACCAAGTTCTCCTTGAGAACTCAGAAAACTTGCATCCTCCCCATCCTACACTGTTCACTCTGACTAGGTACTTCTCCCTGCATCGTGACTTATGACCCATAAACTGAGCTGACTAGAAGTTGCTACTGCATGTTGGTATCTGGTGTTTAATAGTGAGGTCTCAGTTGGGAGCAATGAACTTCTTATATGCTGGGGCTGCCCTGGTCATCACCACCGGCTCCAGCAAGAAATCAGTTGAGGGGGTGGGGCTAATGTTTAATTCCCTTCAGTGGGAGAAAATCAGAATTAACTGAGGGTGATGATAACTGAAAGCAATTTAAATCACATAAGCAAACATTTCCTCCATATCGCTAACAAATTGAGTTGGCTGACATATCTTCTGGGACTAGAGATTGGTTGCAGGTCTGAGGGTATTGGCGACGAGCTTTTTGCTCGAGTGGCAGTTAGGCATTGATATAGGTATTGTTATGTAGATGAAGGGGGGAGGAAGCGCCATCACCTCCCCCACATATTCAAGGGTAGTCCGATAAAGGAGTCCGGAGGGCGTGGCCCTGTCCGAAGTCTATGGAGGTGAGGGCCTAAGGCACGCCCCCGAGCGGTGACCCCGGGGGTGTCCCTAGTTGATGTGCATCAGCAGGACTCCCCCTACTGGTGGTTAACCCTTCCTGGACTTCAAGCAGACAGGCTGAAGCCAGATAGTCAGTTAGGACCAATGCCTAAGCCAATACCGCTCATCGCCTGTAACCAATAAAGTTGTGGCCATTTTTAGCCCATTAACCTAAATACTGTGTCATGTCTCTTTATTTCCAATGGGGGGGAGGCAGGAACTCGCCATGCAAATAGTTCATTTTTTGACATGGCCAACATTTTTAACAGGAATGTTGAGCAGAATAGTTTTTGGCTCAGACCTAATTCCCACCTCCCCCATTTCCTCAGTTTTAAATAAATAAATAAAAAGTGTTCATGTAATATCCTTGATTGATTAGGTTTTCTCATCATTTAGAGTGACTTTGTCACTTTGTAGATGGGGGAAATTCTGTGTATCATAGAAAGGTTATATTTCAGGTGTCAGAAAGCCTTCTGTGAAAACAGGTTGTCAGGGGGAAAGAGAGAATGATAAATCAAAAGGCATCTAACACCATGTATGAAATACCTGTAACAATAGCTTCTCATCCCACTCTCAAGCCACTGATAGAGTATGATTTGTAATCCTAGTATGAAAAAGGCATGCCTTTCATTTGAAGCCAGCCTGGCAGACGGAGGAAGATAACAAGAGGGAGAATATTCAATTTGAAGATGCCTTCAAGGAAAGCCGTCAAAGAGCCCACCAAAAGATTTATCAGTGTTGAACTACAGATTCAATAAAATCTTTGACACCTTTAGATAAGAAAAGTAATATTTTATGATTCAGAGAGGGCCATAGGCTCGACTTAAGAGCACAGCCTAAGCAGCTTTGACTGTGCGGCTCAGACTCTGAATAAAGGATGAGTCTAAAACAGCCATCCCTGGAACGAAGGTTCATTGGAGGGTAGGCCCCAAGACTTTTTCCTTCACTGCTCAGAGACAAAAACTGCATTAATAAAATGAGTGTCCCTCACCCTTTTCTCTCTCACACAGCCCCATATTATACCATCACCCATCTTTCTCACTATCAGGTCTGATGTTAAATCAGTATCACTGCAAGGCTACGGGGTTCAATGCCCAGTTCAGAAATAATAATGATAACAACAACAACAACAACAACAACGAAGCCTTCCAAGAGGTCAAAAGTGATGGATGTAATACAGCAAAGCAATGTGAAAAAAAATATGCACTGCATTAAATAATAGGAGGCAAATCTTCATACATACAACAAACCAAATTGTGGTTCCTTGTCCCCAGGACGACAGCTATGAAGTCAGCCATTGATTGAGGTTTTTAGGCATGGTGGTGTATTTAATGGGGGTGGGGGGAGGGAAAAGCCTGCTTGACTATTGCAACCCCTCTGAGATGGGTAGTTTGCCTAACTGTGGTAGGATTGCCCAATTGGGCGGGATACTGTATGTGATGTCAGGTGCAGGGCAGGTAAAGACACGGCTCAGCCCAAAGCCAGCTTTTGCAGGCAGCAATGATCACCTGAGTGGCAGTACCTGAAAAGCCTTCTCCTCGCAAAGGAACAACATTTTGCAAACACCAATGGTCAGTTGACTTCACAGCGTATGAATGAAGGGAAAGAGGTCACCTGATATCTTTGTGGCATGAAATGATTGATTCTTGCGGCGTGAGATGGGCCACATCCCAATTGTGAAACTATAGTGGGGTGTGGGGTCGGAAGAGAAGTGGCCAAGATCTAGCTCCTCACCCCTGCTTTACAGACCCTGGTAAAACATCTATAAGCCTCACCAGGGCATTATTAGCCTTCAAAGAGAGCTCTAAGCCCAGTAAAGACCCAGAGCTGATTCAGGGACTTTTCTAGTCACTGCCTCTACCTGCCTCCTACTTGATCACAGTCTGCAGCTTAGTAATAGTTTGGAGCTTCTATCTTCTATCTCCTCCCAAGTAGATCAATGTCTGGCCACTTGTTTCTGAGATGTTCCTGGGTAATGGGGGAAGGATCAGGGATCAAGGGAAGACTTCAGATGGAGTCATGGGTGTGATCCAGGTGTCCCTTTTGTTCTTTTTTTACAAACTGCTCTACATTCAAAGAATATTGATTGGTATACAGAAATAAATATATAAAATGAAATGCAACTCATAAGACACTATTAAAATGTGAGCAGGATGGAGAATGCTTTTTTAAAAAAAGCATAAATAACCTAGATTCAATAGGGGAGACTTGACAGAAAAGGAAAACCATTGATAAGACAGGGTTTTTTTCCATCTGCCTTTTGAGTGCAGTGATTTTTTTGCTGTGGGTTTCAGGGGGTATTGCAAGGCCCCCACACCTCCCCCTCCAAAAAAGTCTGTCCAAAAGTCAGCCAGGATCCTGACAGTCTGAGTTCAACCCCTTTAATTTGTCAGCCCTATTGTCTATTACCTGCTTTTTATTTTTTTGGATTCTCCAGCTCCCACTGAAAACAATTGAAACTTCTAGCTTCTGTCTGCAAGCACTGAAAGAAATCTGGCTTACTCATCCCTGCTTTTTTTTTTTTTTTTTTTTTGCTTGATTTATTTGACTTAAGATCAAGCCATGATATAAATCACTTTAATGTTGCTTCAGCATTGCAGCTGGAAACCAATGGTGCATGTTCTCTGTGTCTCTGACGGTTGCGTGTTTATTATGCACAGCAATTAAACATCTCTCCCCCCCCCCATCCATGCACTTTTTTTCCTAGACAAATTAGAACCAAGCTTGTTTGTGATTTGGCTGGCAGGCTTACAAATCTCACTGTGGTGGAGCACACAGTGTTTTCTAATTTTTCTGTGTCGTGGTGGATGTCGTACGAGGAGGGCTGCTCCATTTTCCGAGCAAAGCCAGCTATGACTCCATACTGATTAAGTGGAAATAATGCCAACTTCCATAACTCTGCTATAGCAGAAGAACAGCCCCCTGTGTTGTATTTCAAATGATGAAGTCAAAGAAGAAGAAGAAACACATAAAGGGTGTGGAATATTGCCATCAGAGCAGATCGTCATGCTACAGTGCAGGAAATAAATATTATTTTTATTTTCAAAAAGAAAAATTCTCCTAGATTTCATTTCCAGTTGGGTTTTAGTATTATGATAGGGTGATAAAAATGTCTCCCTTGCCATTTTCTCTAAACTATGCATAATTTTATACAACTCTATCACTATCCCTCACTCTTGTCTTTCCCCAATAAACTCTGTAGGGTTGTTGTAAGGATTACAGCATGAGAACTCATAGTAACAACAAAAACTGGTAACCATTGATAGCCTTCTCATTCATGAATTTGTCCAATCCTCTTCAAAAGCCATTCAAGTTGGTGGCCATCATAGCCTCCTGTGGGAGAGAGTTCCTCAGTTTAACTATGTGCTGCTTAGATGGATTTTGGGCTCAACCAGCAAAGTGGTTTTCCCATTATTACCTCCAGTTATATAATTACTAAACATTTTTAAATAGGTGCATGAATTGAAAACTTCATCATTATAAACATTATTAAGAAAAAGTGCCTGACAAGTGTACAGTTCTAACACGGCTTCCTTTCCCAAGCTCCCAATAAGCAGATGGTTGAAGTGCAATTGAGTTTCTCTCTGACAATGAGAACTTACTTTGCAGGTAATATTTCTGCAAGCAAGAGCTGCAAGGAATCTATTCCTTCTAATCTGGGGGGGGGGCGGGGGAGGTTGGAGTCTGCTGGATTTTATAGAGCACTGTGCACCATGGGGATACTGGATTGCAAAACCGAAGGTGGTGGTTTTATTTATTGGGTTGGAATTTTGTTTAACTTTGCTCTCCAATCCATCACGCTGTTTCCCAGCTGCAGCTGAGAGTTCAAAGCAAAGCCACTGTCCCCACACCCAAGATCACTTTACCCCATTTATGTCCACTCTACCGCTTCCGTCTGCAGAACTGGCACTGCTAAAGGTGCCACATAATTTATAATATATCAGTCCTTCAGCACCCACATTTTGAAATTCCCTATTTAGATCAGGCAGGTGCCTTTGATATACTCTTTTTGGCACCTGCTAAAAACACGCTTGCTTAGGCAAGCCTATCCAAACATGTAGAATATTGGCATGCATTTTAATATGACTTTTCACTTATTGTTGATTTTGATGGTTTTGTGTATGTGTGTGCTTATTGTTTTATTCTTTTTGTAAACCACTTTGAGGTTTTATCACAATCAAGGGGTGCATAAATCTCATGAAATAGGATAGGATAGGTAAGAATAGATGAAGACTCATGAGATACAGTGGTGGTAAAAAAATACTATATTTAGTAATATGACATCTGGAAGAACCATAAAGCAAACTAACAAGAATCAGGAAGTATAGGCAGGTGAGGAATTTGTCTAATTCTGGTAGAGTAGCTTCCCTCTAGTCCTCTAGACATATGTACAGCTGCAGTCTGTAACTCCCAACTAGGTGGTCACTGTGAGAACAGGATGTTGGACTAGATGGGTCATTGGGCTGATGCAGCAGCCAGGCTCTTTTTATGTTCCTATGTGCCTGCCCCCATCTCCATCAGATGACTTGGTGCTCTGCATGCAGTTCCTTGTTACCTGTGGGTCCCTGGATGGCTTTAAAAGAGATTTAGACAAATTCATGGAGGATATAGCTATCGATGGCTAGTAGCCATGATGAATCTGTTCTGTCTTCACCATCATACTTCAATTGATGGAAACCACAGGAGGGAAGAGTACTGTTGTGCTGGTATGCTGCTTGTGGCTGTTCCAGAAGAGGCATCTGATTGGCCAACAGGATCTGGACTTCAGACTGATTGAGCAGGAAGGAAGGAAGGAAGAAGGAAGAAGGAAGGAAGAAGGAAGAAGGAAGAAGGAAGAAGGAAGAAGGAAGAAGGAAGAAGGAAGGAAGGACCACTTTAGCATACTTCTCCCTCCTCGTTTTTCATGTACTTCAGATTTTGCTTGTTCCAGGTCCTTTCATAGGACATTTACTATTCAGGACATTGAAACTTGGCAAACTGCTGTAAGCTTGGCCTAACTCAATCCATCTCTCCATCCCACCCCCATCTTGCATTCCCACTCTCAGAAGGTGGTTGTTCTTCTCCTACACAGTCTTCTGAGTTCTGCCAGGCAGATTTTTATGGATTTACTAATAGCTTTTTGAATTAGTCTCCTGAGAAAACAAGACACAAAATATTTTGTGCAATGATCACTTCTCATTCCCATTCCCCCTTGTTGAATTTAGAATGTAGTTTAACGGAATAAAAATAGTAGTATTTTTGTATAGAAGGGGCACTGCTTGAATGTGTAGCATTTCCAATAATATTTGCCCAGTTTCATTTAATATACATACATAGACCCCTATCAGCACATTGGCATCCCATGAGTCTTGTTAGCATTTTTGTCTCATGGACTGAAAAAGCAGTATTCAAAATAGAACATGGTGGGAATTCAGTGAAGACCAAGAACTTTGCATATTATCCAGTACAACAGTGTAACATCTGGGGCAGATTTTATTTCCCACTGACAGTGACTCCTGCAAATAGTGAGGAATCATAGAATCATAGAATTATAGAGTTGGAAGGGACCTCAATGGCCATCTAGTCCAACCCCCTGCAATTCAAGAATCACAGCTTAAAGAATCCCTCCTCTGTTTAAAAACCTCCAATGAAGGAAAGTCCACCACCTTCAAAGGGAGTCCATTCCACTGTCAAGCAGCTCTTACACTCACAAAGTTCTTCCTATTATTTAGTCGGAATCTCCTTTCTTATAATTTGAATCCATTGGTTTGTTTCCTACCCTCTGCTGCGGCAGAAAGCAACCTTGAGCCATCCTCCATGTGATGACTATTGTATTGCCTCTCAGTTGTCTCTTCCCCAGAATAAACATACCCACCTCTCCTCAAACACAAACATATCTTCTCTATGTGTCCACCATACAGAGCCCCATATGCAATGCATTATGCTAATCCAAAGATAAATAATTTTGGCTAGTTCTGGATCAAAGGGGAGAAATTTTCTTTTTTCCCCTCCCGAAATAATGACTGCAAATATTAACTCTTTCCTTCAGATGCCTCCTCCTCTTTTGCGTGGACAGGTGGAGTCCCCAGATCCCGAGCGGTCCCCCCCCCCGTCATGTGGAATAACGACTCAAGACAACGTGCTATGGGATTAAATTGGCCACAACTTTATTAAATTTCAAATGTGGGTAGACCTTGGCTCAGGCATTGGGCGTTCTCCCTCCCTAGTCCCCAGCCGGGGACCTAGGGAGCTTCAGGGTTATCCAGTGTGTGTGGGTGGGGGATGGGCCGGCTCTGGAGAACATATGTTCAAGCAGAAATAGCCGCCCCTGTTACGCCGCCGCCTCTGGGGAGAGCAATGACGACCTTCCTGCGTACGGTCAAAGCCTCCCTTCAGAAACCCCTTTAACGGGGAACCCTGGTATCACCGCCTGGTATCACCAAGAGGAAGATGGACTAAAGGATTCCACCCAAGGCCTGATACCGCCAAAGTTGTGACGTTTTGCTACGGGAAAGGCGAAACCTGCCAATGCAGGGAAATTCCTTTCCGGCCCTTTAACAGCGACCTTAATGTAGCAGCGCCCGCATACCTGTGAAGAAAAGTTACCTGTAAAACCAGTGAAGAAAAGTTAACCTGCAAAGAAGACATTAACTGAGGCTGGGCAGGGCGGGAGAAGCTCTGGAGCCAAGTGAGGATTCCCAGGTAAGATCCTCCCTCTATTGTGTGGGCAGGTAATCCCTCCCCTACCTGGCCTGGTCTCCTTGGCAACGCTTCCCCCAGGTGGGATTGGACAACTGACTGAGGTAGGCGGGGACCTCCAGGTATCCCACCTGAGGGAAGGCAAAGCCAAGCCTATGCTGATGGGGCCGCTCCAGATCCAGGGCTGTGCACGTCCACACAAAGGTCGCCCCCCCGTTTTAAGCGGGGAGCGGTCATTCCAGATTAATTCTACTCATCAATGAGATGGCATTTCTATGTCATTAATGAAATGTGCCTTCCAATATAGCCAGATTTGATGGTGTGAAGGAGGCACTAAGGGAAAGTAAGGGAATATGAGAAGAGAATTTTAACAAATCATGGAAAAATTCACAATGAATGGAAGGTGGAGGGAATCCCTAAAGAAAAGAGGAGGCACTCTGCCAAAATAGGGGCTTCAGATTAACCCTAATTAATTGGTTCTCTGCTTCTCAAACAGAACGTCCCAATGTCTTTTCCCACTTCCGAAAGAGTTGCACGGGAGACTTCAAGCCCCTTTTTGGGCAAAGCTGCTGTTAACCTCTTTTTCGAAAGAGCTGCCAAGTGTTTAAACAACCATTTCCCTCTCCTTTGTGGTTTTTTATCATCCAATTCATGTCTTTGTTGTTCTAGTTTCAATTGACTCCACTTGCTTTTCAACTCCCTCCAGCCTTCCCTCAATTGTATTTACCTTGGTCCCAGAGGAGGCTACAGAAGCTTGAAGGTTATCGATTTTGAAATGAAGAGATGCAGGCTGTTCTTTTATTGAGGTGTCAGGAGGAGAAGGTGGTCCTGCACGCAGAATATGAGGTTGCTTCTCCTTTGACCCCAGAGTTCAAAGGAGTTTAGGACAAATGAGTATCATTGGCTGCTGTTAGTATCCCTTCCTGTTTGAAACGCTGATTTGTGGGGTCACACTTCAGCCAGCGTTTTCCAGGAAGATATGGCTAGAGAATATATCAGTTTCAGTTTCTCCCATTTCTTCCCCCCACCCCAGCTGTAAATTGAGTTGTCCTTTTTTCTGTTTCACTTTGTAACTTACAAAAATTATCCTCGTGAGAATTTGTTAGCATTTTAATACGAATTTCTCCTAATATACATTGGTGCATCTGGCTGTGGCTCCTAGCTACCATAGTTAGGCTCTGCCTCCAGGGTCAGATGCAGTGATGCTTCTGAAAACCAGCTGCTGGAAACTACAGGAGGAGAGAGTGTTCTGGTGCTTGGATCCTGCTTGCAGGTTTCCCACAGGGATATTGGTTGGCCACTGTGATAACAGGATACTGGACTAGATGGGCCATTGGCCGGATCCAGCAGATTCTTCTTATGGTCTTAGATCAATTAATCTCGCATGCAAAGAACCTCTCTCTCTCTCTCTCTCTCTCTCTCTCTCTCTCTCTGTGTGTGTGTGTGTGTTTTGGCATACATATAAAATGTTTTAGAACCAAATAATAATTAAATCAGAACACAGATATTGTATTCAGTTGTTCAGCCTTCTGCAACTATAATCATGTGTGGCAGGAGAGTGGGGATATTTGTGTCCCCACTAAGTCTACCCCTGCTCCCTGTGCTCATCCCTCTCCAATGCTTTCCACACATTGGGGTCATGTCTGCATTGTGGCTCTATCCTAAACACCCATCAGCCATCCCCGTGAGCCTCTATAGCATCCCACATCAAGATTCCATTATGTATGGAATCCAGTCCTATGACTCACATTCCCTAACAGTTTCTTCATGCTTGATACCGTATTCGAACTTAGAGAGAGAGGCAAGAACGTATAAAAAACGACATTCTCCATTGTGACATGTTATGGTACCATAATGCTTGCATCTGCTTATGTTTGCCAACTTCATTATGGGACGTGGGTTGTGTGTGTTTTTTTACAGAAACATAAAACCAAATGATCCAATAGCATTCTTGGCTCCTGCAGAGAAAATACAGCAAGTATAACACGAAGACTTCTTTAATACTGAGGGTATCGGCTGTGACTTGAAAGAAGGGGAGAGCATGGGAGAAAGATTTGACCTCGTGTGGTTGTTCACAGTAATGGGACTGCAGAACCGACTAGATGTGAATCCCACAGACTCATATAAAGCCATTTCTCAATTGGGCTTTGTCTTTCTCTAAAGGAGTAAGCAATAAGGTTACCTTATTAGAAACAGTGTGTGTGTGTGTGTGCGCGCGCGCACTTATAAGTCTCCCACCCCCAATGAGTTCAGAAGAAAAGACTTAAGAACACAGACACATAAGAACACCTGAAGAGCCAGCCACTAGGTGTTTGTGGGAAGAAAGAATCCCTGTCTGAAACCCTGGGGAGCAGCTGCCAGTCCTAGATGGGCCAATGGTTTGAGTTGGCATAAAGAGGCTTCCTATGTTCCACTAAGTACATACTACACAGAGCAGACAGACCACCAGTAATGTGCAATGTTGGTTGCAGAGACCTTTGGCAGTATGGCAAGAGGAGTGTTAAAAGCAAGTCCTTATTTTTACCTGTGAAATGTTAGAGGGTACATTGATCCACCAGATTCCTATTACAAGGCAGAGGGGAAGGGATATTGGTTACAAATGGCTTTCTTTTCTTAGAGAGAGAGAGAGAGAGAGAGAGAGAGAGGTTAAGTTACTCAGGCTGACTTTTATTGGCTATGAAAAATGACATTCCTGGGTAAAGGAAGCTTAGCTCTGTAAAATGCAAACATTTCTTGAAAGCGTTGCATTAATTTTCAGACAGACTGGAAGGGAAATGCTGCAGACATCAAGATTCTGTAGAGATCAAAAGAAGCCTTTCTGGAAATCTTTTATGTAATACTTATTGATTCCTAGTTACGGGTGCCACGCCTGAGCTAAATGGGTCTGTTTAATTAGTTTCCTGGTGATTTCTCCCCCCACACTCCTTTTTTTATTTAATAAACAATTGTATAGGAAAGGACTAGAGTGGAGGGAACCTAGTAGCTAAACACATTTCATTTTTATTTTAAAAACCTTGACTGTATTCATTACCAACAAACTGATGAAAATTGATAAACTGATGATGGCATGGGGAGGTGGAGGGGAAAGGAATGTGTTTATATTCATTACCAAGGATGGGAGCAGATAATAAAATCAAATGTTGTTATAGTGGACTATAAAGGCAACCTAAGGAATTGTTCAATATATGAATAACGAGTACATTCCATTACTGTGATATGCAGCAACTTGATAGCAGGATCCAATATTTTTCTCCAAAAAGAAGGGGGGGGAGTCTTAAGCGGTGGGTTCTGCTGACTCTTCAGTTCAATACGTTAATTGACAATAAATCCGGCTTGCCTATAAAAAGCACTTGGCTGGTCGTTTTCAAGATGGTCATGACTTTTTATGATGCGGAACTTTTAATTTACAGGGATGATAAAAATAGATTTACTCTCAGCCACTTATATTTGATTTAATTAGCTAATCAGCTATAAATCATCTGCTATTGAAAAAGTAATTTAACAAAGATGATAGTTTGCCATCAGTTTGATCTTAAGTACTAAAGTCTTTTGGAAGCAAAAATGAAATTTCATTTCTTTTAAAAAAGGGGGGGAGAAATCATTAATGCCTATCATTTAATAAATGAGGAGCTTAAAACACAAAAAAGAGAGTTGTATATGTTTCTTCCACAGCACTCTGAGGCTTGAACTATGAATTTCATTCTTGGACAGAGACCACTGAGCTAATGCAGACTGCGTGTACCAGGGGTGGGGAAACATATTCCTGCAGGCCAAACACAGCCCACCAAGTCTCTCCATCTGGCCCTCAGAACTCTCCCTAGGCCACACCCCTCTCTGGCTCTGCTTTCTATGCCTGGACGGGATATAACTTTGAATTCTGATCATGCCCCTTGCTTGCCAGCACAGATGCCCCCAGTTCCTGCTTTTCACAAAAGCCCAGACTTGACAGAGTTTTGCCAGCGACTGCTATGTTAACAGAGGGTGTTTATGTGTGTGTGTGTTTTCTTTAAAGAAAAAAGGGGGGGGAGAATTATGCTGTCATTGTTGCATGGCAGGTTAGTGCAAAAGGAACTCTGAGATTTAAATTCCAGGAGAAAGTGTGGAAGGAGATAAATGAGGGAGACAGAAGGGGAATTAAAACTGTGCAAGACTTACAGGGACGTGAACTACGAATCGGGTTCAAATGCTGTCATGAAAGGAAAGAGGAGGGGGACAAGGAACTGGAGCAGAGAGCTCTGCACACTCAAGATAAAGTGCTGAGCAAAACACTAAACAAATAAGCAACCCCCTCCAACCTAAAAGGCCCCCCCCCTGCTTCTTCAGACAGACTTCTGAAAATAATGCCCATATTCTTTGTGTTTAGTTCTTCCACAAATACTGTAAAGGACTTCTTTCCCTTTCAGAAAAAAAGGGATATTGAATTGAGGAGTAGGGAAGTAAAGCTGCTTAGTTATAAGGAGGCACGTATGGAAATGATATCTGGACTCTGGATTTTGCTTCCAAAGCCCTGGAATTTGCTCCAGTCATCATGACGTGATCAAGCATGGAAGGGTTAATTGGACTGAAGGCATTGATAACAGGAACAACAGCCCCCACCCCCTCGAATTCTCAAAGGTGATTAACACAATAGAGCTAGAAACCATTTTTCTGTCTGTGGAAGTCTTGACTGCTTCCTCTCTATGGCCTGGGAGGGAATTCAACAATATACCTAATCAGCATCTAAGGAGTGAGGTGGCAAGATAAAAATATGTGAAACAGGATTTCATTAGCCAAAATTTTTAAGTGGAGAAAATCTCAAATGTTCTTTCCCTTAATTAGGTCTTCTTTCAATTTTACTGGCTCTGTTCTGGTTCAGAAGGCTGTAGCACTTCAAGCAAGAGACTGGAAACAAAACACCACCTAACAAAAGAGACAGGTGTGTGAAGCAAAGATTGCAGGAAGATATATATAAAAAATGCCACCAGAGTCATAAAGGTGAAGGAGAAATTCTGCATATTATGAATGTGAGACAAGCCAGGTGTTTCAGGTCAATCATGGAATCATAGAGTTGGAAAGGACCTTGAGGACCATCTAGTCCAAGCATCCTCAACCTGCCGCCCTCCAGATGTTTTGGCCTACAACTCCCATGATCCCTAGCTAACAGGACCAGTGGTCAGGGATGATGGAAACTGCAGTCCAACACATCTGGAGGGCCGAAGGTTGGGGATGCCTGCTGTAGTCCAACCCCCTGCAATGCAGGAATCTTAGCTAAAGCATCTATGGCAGATGGCCATCCAACCTCTGCTTAAAAACCTCCAAGGGAGAAGAGTCCACCACCTCTTGTGGGAGTCCATTCCACGGTTAAACAGCTCTTACTATCAGAAAGTTCTTCCAGATGTTTAGTCAGAATCTCCTTTTTTGTAACTTGAAGCCATTGGTTTGAGTCCTACCTTCCAGAACAGCAGAAAACCAGTTTGTTCTCTCATTCATGTGACAGTCCTTGGGATATCATGAGAAAGAAAACCCTTTTCCTATCCACTTTCTCTGCACCATGCATAATGGTATACACCTCAATCATGTTCCACCTTAACTTGCCTTATTTTTCAAACTAAAAAGCTCCCAAAGCTCCCCTTTCCTAAGTGGGGACTTGCTCCAAACTTTTGCTCATTTTCCTTGCACTCTTCCGAACCGTTCTGAAAAGCAAAAGGCCTTCATTTAAAAAAAAAAGAAAAAAAGAAATGAGCATCTGTCAAGCATGTGCTTGACAGTTTCCCTGCCTTCCTCTATTTAGAGGAAAGATCAGCCAAGGACATCATGGGGTTTTCAGGAAGTGTGGACACCCAGGGAGGCTGCAGAGTGAAGACCAGCTGAGACATGATTCCTAGAATGAAGAAAGGACAGCCACCAGAATAGAGAATAAATCTGATTCAATTCTCATTTAACAGTGGGCTTGCCTACTTTGGACCTTCCAAAACAAACCGAAACACAGCCATCCTTCAAAATCCACACTTCTCAGAATTTTGCAATGCAGCTCTCCAGTCAACTCCTGTACACAAAATGCATATACTGAAGTGTGCCTATAAATGCATGTATTAGTGAAAATAACATCCAATAATGTATTATATTAGGGGAAGTCGCTTTGCCAAATTGTGAATAGGGGAAATTGTATAGATATGTGTGTAGATCAGGCGAAATTCACACTAAAATGCTGATAATTTACAGAAGGTCTTTAAAACCTTACCAACTCATGGAGTGCTCTTGGAATGTGGAGAACTGACCTATTTGCCCTGCTGGTGGCCAAAAGGCTGGTGTTGTAACACTGGAAGAAACATATATGCCCCTACCCATTCCTCAGTTGTTAGAAAACTAATCTCTTGCAGCATATGAAAAAGCTACATTTAGCAGGCGGTCATTGAAATAACCACTTGGACATTTGGGATCTGTATGTGGCATTGTTTGCATGAAATATATGCCTAGCAGGCTCTGCTGGAGCTTATCCCCTACGTGTTTTTCCTCCCTCCCTTGCCTACCAGACCCCCTTCCCGTCTTTAGGCTGCATTCATATGGAAGTTTATTCCAATTCCACAGCATTTCTCCAAGTGTTAATTTCTGTATTATATTTGAGCATGCACACAATGTAAATGCCATTTCTGGAAATCTAGTGGAATATAAGTAGAAGTTTACTCCTCATTTCCATGTTAATTGGTTCCAGAAACAATACCTTTGCAACCCCATTAACCCACAAAATCACGAGAATAAAGTAACAAATTTTGGGGGTGTATACTGGCATATGGTTCTTTCCATCTGTTGCCATGGGGGAATCATGGGGGAACAGAAACAGACATGTGCGGAAATAGTGTGGGAGTAGTGATGCCCTCTGATGATGTCCGCTGTTGTGTGACACCACACCTCCTGGTGCAAATGAAAGTTAGTGTGACATGCTGGTATAAAGGAGAAAAAGCCACAGTTTCGTAATGTAACAGGTACTGCAATGTGAAAGGAACATTAGAAAACGGGACAGAAACACTAGCATTTAAATCACGAAAACTAACACAATATTCCCTGTGTGTGAATGCTGCTTAGTTGTGTACCTGCTGTATTTACTGTGATCGTATGATACTGCTGTGGTCAGGGGTAGCCCATGCCATTTTGCTACCTGAAGCAGAAAAGGAAATTGCTGCTTCCCGTCCCCCTTGCCAAAGGTGGGATTCTGCTGCTGCCACCACCTTTCCTCACTTCTCCAGCAGTGGTGGCTGTGGATGGGCTCAGTGGCAGGCAGGCAGGCAGAGTGATGGGATCTGCCTCCTCTGAATCCTAGCAGGATCCCACCACCTGCAGCAGTCATCTTGGTGTACCTAATGGTAACACCAGCTCTGGCTGTGACATATTGCTACTGTTTCTTTTTCTCTTTGATTTGTCTTGTTCTTTCATTTGCATTGTTAAGGAAAACAGATTGTGAAAGTGAAAACTTGAGAGAAACTGAAACTGGGGTGTTTGCCCTGCTCCAGGTTCCACACCCCTGGCTATCATGAAAGTAAGGTAGGCATTCACCCCCCCCCCATGAGATTTTCACCAAAACCTGATTTTCCCCTTTGATCATTTTTGAATGCATTTTTATTTTGTTGTTAACTGAAGGAAACTACCCCCAAAGCTCTGGAGATGATTTGGGCATAGTGGCATTTATAGGTTTATTTATTCCGCCTATAGATTTTGTTCCAAATCAATGGCATCCCCTCTCCATGCTGCTGTTGCACCTGCCGTTATAAGGAAAAAACAGAACCAAACAAAGTCCTATTTCATCGTCCCGTCTCCTTAGCAGCATTGGGGATAGGGGAAGTCTCTGTTTCAGGTGATCAACCCTCTCATCTGTCTCTGTTGTTTTTTAACAGCAGAGTGCAAATCATAACTCTTTAACTATGCTGTAATTAGATAAGAAAGGTGGCACAATAAAACAGGTTTATTGTTCTGCTTTTTTCAGGTAAATGAGTTGCTCCTGTGTTTGCATATTACCTGCAGTTCATAAGAGTCGCTGGCTTTTTATAAGCCACATGTACAAATGTTGTGCCGTAAAATTGCCTTCTGTTGAGTGTATGTTCCATGTAGCTTCCAATATGCAAGCCAAGTAAGTTGAAATAAATTCTGGAGTCCTAGGATAATATAACTATCTGTTGATGGGGAAGGGCTGTAGCTCAATGAAAGAGCATCTGCTTTGAATGCAGAAGGTCCCAGGTTCAGTCTTGGCATCTCCTAGCAGGGCTGTGGGTGCCATTGTCTGAAACCCTCATGAGCTGCTGGTGATCAGTATAGACAACACTGAGCTAGATGGGGGATGCTGCATTTTGAATTGTGTAATGGTCCAAGGAAGTACATTGTGCAAATTAGGTTTGGGCCAGGTTCAAAGTTCTCCCACTAGGGCACAGAACCATGAACAACTTAGACCCAGGACCCCCCTAAGGACCACCTTGCCCTGTATGTCCCAAGTCCATCACTGTGATCATAAATGGGAGCACCATGTATGGTTCCCCGGTGGACCAGAAGCACAACTCCTGTCCACATGGAGTCTTCAGAGTAGCAATGCCAATTCTATGGAATCCCCTCCCAGAAGAAATCAGGCAAGCACTTTCCCTGATAAATAAAACTGTTTTATTTCAGGAGCACCTTTGCACTATGAAGCTTGCTCTAATGTTTCTGTTTCCTGGTGGTTTTGACTATGTTTTCAATTCTGTATACCGTATGCTTTATTCTCTCTCTCTCCTCACCCCCCTTTAAGCCTCCTTGAGATATATTGTGGAAAGCAGGGAATAACATTTCTTGAATAAATAAATAGTAAATGTATAAAAATGCAAACCAAATGGATTTACTCTCCATCCCTATGTCTTAATCTTCTTCCCTCAAATCTGGAGCTGCCATTAGTAGAACTATATCTACAAGGGTGCCTTTCTTCCTTTTAAAAACATATCACCATGGCTCTCACATGCACCCTTTCTGGCAATTTTTCACCAGCTGCTGACAAAGGAAGTGGGGGAAAGTGTTGCCCGATGTGCAGAAGCAGACCTTCCTTTGAACTGGGAACATGCCTTCAAGGCAACTGGGCCAATGTTCTCTGTCTTCTCATACTGCACAGTGGTGTGTGTTTATTTACCAGCTGCCGGAAGCCACAGGAGCAGAGGGTGTTCTGGTGCTTGGGTCCTGCTTGAGGGTCACTGTGAGAACAGGATGCTGGCCTAGATGGGTCACTGGCCTGATCCAGCAGGACTCTCCTTATCTTTTCCTTTCCTCTTTGAAGCCTATTTAGAGTCAGAGCAATACACGTGCCTTTGTTTGCCCTCTGTAAAGTTCTCATAGGAGCACATTGGATCATTCATGTGTTGCCAGGACTTTATCACATCGTGCAGGATCCCTGATTGGCTGGGATCACATATTGCAACGAAATCCTAAACTAATGGGGAGGAAGCACCAGGAGTTCGGGGAAAACAGGGGTTGCAAGCAGACGCAAAAATAGTCTCAGAAGTGGGTGTTTTCATTTTTCCACAGGGAACATTTTGGTCATGTAGAAATCATACCTTTTCCCCTGAAAAAGTATATGGGGAAATATTCAGCACCACCCTAGATGCCTGCTGCCACTCTCCCAGCATATTTACTCTGCAGTGTCAGGCCAAAGAGACTTATTTACACAATGCTTCCTAAGTGTGTCATTCCACAACTAACACTTTCCCTCGGCTGACCCTGTTTATTTCTCTCTGTTGCTTTTGTCTGACCTCTTAACAATCCTGGTCAACTGTGGCCAACAGTTGGTTATGGGATGATATGCTTGAGAAGATATTGCGTAAACAATTCTCTCTGGATGTTCAGGGTTGGGTAGCAGCTGGAGAGAGTTCATCCCAAGTTTCTCTTTGGCAGATCTTGAAACTCACTGAGATGTTGCACAAGATGGCAAAATATGACCTCATATACATCAGAAACAGAGAGAGAAAAGAGAAGAATAAATGGCATGATTGGAAACTGGTTTGTTGTCTTGCTTTCATGGATTACATTTGCTCTTGATTTCCCATTTATTCTTCATCCGTTAGCAGAATGAGTTGTGAGGCTCTGCCTTCTAAAAAGAGACAAGGGTCAGGTATTATTCCCCATGAGGAAGGTTCTTGTGAAGCAGCACCCAGCAGGATTGATGCCTCCTACTTATAGTACAGTTGGGAGGTGGGCGGAGAAACAGTGCTTCCATCTTCTCTGCCCCTCCCAATCATATGTTTAATTAAAGTTTTAAAAGCCCGAATTATGCCATTGATTCAGGGTCAGATATGGGGGAGGTGTTCCATAGGTGGGCCCAGTTGATGTGTTTGCACACACAGCACTACTTCACATGGTTTCTGTGAGGGAAAAGGGGAAGGGAGCGTGAGAAGGTGAACTTCTTGGGGGAAATGCAAGCTCTGTATATCTCTCTATATAATAAAAAATTAAGAATGTCATCACACAAATCCCCACTGGATGTTCTGTAGTGCCACATCACATTCCTGGATTTGCATGAACTCAGGGCACGATAGGGGATCAAAAATGAAGGCAGGCTATACAACTGCTGTGGCTATGGCAAAGATGGGGGGAACTGACAAATGGACAATTGTGGTGTTATTCCTGAACTAGCAAGTCCCTCACGTGTAAGAGACACAGTCTGTGCCTATTTGTCCTGCCTGAAACATCCATGGCACCTTCTGCTCAGTAGGACCCTCTAGTGGTGGGCAGAGGCAGAGGGGAAAGTGGGTAGAACAATGGAGGCAATTCATATCTTTGTAGAATAGGCTATGTTATGGTCACACAAAAGTCAGAGAGAGAGACATAATCTCTCCAGCAACACAAGCAAGAAGCATAATGACAGCTCAACAACACATTCTAGCCAGGCAAAACCACTCTCAAATAGTGTTTGGATCAGGGATAGTGAGAGGTGAGTGCTTGAGAAAAGGGTGTGTCCTGCAGAATAGGGAGGGACAGATAGGGAGATCTGGGAGGCTGCATTCAACCCCTAAGTCTAAGGTTCCCCATCCTTTCAGTACACGATCTCTCTTCATTTTTAGGAGTGGTGTTAGGGTTACCTGCTTGGGAAATGTAGAAGCAGCCCATCCCTCAGTGTAAGGCCTAATCTTGGCATTGGAATTTCTGTGGTAGCAACCACACTATCAAAGTAGCCCCAGAAAGTGGTCCTCAGCTGCTGCCACCCCCACTCTAACTTTCACCCACCACTACTAAGCCTGTTACAGAGTGATGAGCCAATTTCAATCCAGATGAACAAGCACACTGATAGGTCCTTTAACTATTTAGAATATTACTGAGGATTTGAGCAACAAGACTCTCAACAGGGATCTGTAATAAATCTGTGCTCGTTTCTCAACAATGAGGACACCAGCCACAAAGCGTTACCCTGAGCATTGTCTGGATTCCTTATTCATGGGCCTCTGATGTCAGATTCATAGAGTGAATCACAAGACGGGGATAGAGCCTTTGCATTCTGGCAAAATCTATTTGGCTTTCTCTTGTTCTGCTGACACAGGCAGCGTGCGAGACGGAGCCTTGCAATTGCGCTTCAGACTATGAATGGACCCTCCTTCTGTCAGGTTGATTGTATCTGCCCCACCAGCTTATCATCCAAAAAATGTTTACATCACAGACATAAATGTAACAGAAAACTTCAAAGTGCCGGTTGCAAGCATTTCAGTCTTTTACTGGTCGATGTCTCCAATACTTAGAAAAGAGAAAGAGAGAGAGAGAGAGAGAGGGAGAGAGAGAGAGAGAGAGAGAGAGAGAGACAGGTTTGAGAGAAGTATTCATTTTCCCCTTTCCTTTGAGAACAAAATCTCAGTGAGTCAACACAATAATAGAGTCACATAAATAAATAACATTTTAAGGAAATCAATGAATTTAATTTCTATCTTGCCCTTTCCCCCATAAGAACATAAGATGAGCCTTGCTGGATAAGGCCAAAGACTCATCTTTATCCTGTTCTCACAGTGGCTAACCAGATGCTCCAAGCAGACGTGAGCACAACAGGGTGCTCCCCACCTGTGATTTCCAGAAACTAGTATTAAGAGGCACACTGGCTAGCCATTGTGGCCAGTACCCACTGAAAGTCTTATGCTCTGTGAATTTGTCTAATACTCTGGTTTTTAAAGCTACCCAGGTTGGAGGCCATCATTACCTCTTGTGGGAGGCAAAACAACAAACCATTGCTCTAAGTAATTTTAAAGTAACAGCTGGAGACAACCTACTATTAAAAAATAGTGCTGTTAAATCACTTAAAATCAGACCTTCTTTTTTAAAAGGTTTTTGGGACTCCTATTCAATGAAGTGGTTTTAGGTAGACCCATAACATGTGTTTTGTCTAGGGATAAATGAATCTCCCCTTTCAGTTTCTCCATTTTTAAAAATCTTAAATTCAGTTTTCCACATTTCCGCATCAATATGTGATATACCGGTATATTTTTAAAATTATCACGAAAATCATTTGTATGTTAGTGCAGATTAGTTTTTACTAGTACAAACATTTTTGCAAGACTATTGCCCCTAATATAATGCATTTTTGTATGCTATCTCCAATAGCATATTCATTTTTCATTTACACTTCCCCATAATGTGTGGTTTTGCACACGTTGTTTGGCTGGAGAACTGAATTTTAAAAATCAGCGTTCTGCAGATTTTGAAGGATAATTGTGCTTGGGTTTGCATGTTGTGTCTAAGAGCAAGTTAAAATGCAGACAATACTGAATCTCTCCCCCAGCCCTTGCCACTTTACTCCAGCTTTTCTCTACATACAAACTGCCTGTTCCTGCAGTGCTCACACTAGCTTGGAAATCATTCAGCATTTCGGAAGCAGATTTTACCTCAGACAGGGTGGGTGTGTGAGGGGTGTGTGTAAAACACCTGACTCAGCACAACTGGAGGAGCAGAGAAAGAATTTGGAATGCAGGAGATGGAATCCAGGAAGGGAGATCGGGTCATTCTGTTGAATTCTTCTTCCAAAGTCTCCTCCCTGCTTTTCATTCCATTTCCCTCCATTTTGCTGTCTGAAGGGGGCCCTAAAATACATGCCTGCCAACTCTAGCAAGGGCCAGTTCTTAAGGGTGCCCACTTAGTCATTGCAAAAAATAATATTGCAGCACAAGCACTGCAGAACAAATGCCCTCACCAGGTGCATCGCCTCACGTGGCCAGCCACTGGGGGAAACCAACGCTCCACCCCCACCCCCCACCCCCGAAAAGAGAGGAATGCCATTTTACTCAGCTGTTCCTTCCTCCTAATCTGATAGATATTCGTTCCTCCCAATCTGTTTAAGCAGTTGGAATTCAGCTTGAAAACACCATGGGGCAGGGATGATTTTCACACGCTTGTGCCACCCTGTCAAGCAGGGATAGGGAACCTCAGGACCAAAGACCAAATGTGGCCCCGTGGTCTCTCTATCTGCCCCTCACTGCCTCTAGGCCACATTCATTCTCCAGTCACATCCCTTCTCCTCAGGACAGCTCCCTGACAAGCCATGCTTTGCATCCTTCTTGAGTGGCTTTGCCTGGCTGGGATGTCTTCTTGAACTAATGTCTTTTGATTGCCTGGGTAGAGGAGAGGGAGGGAAGCAGGAATGACCACTTCCCACATTAAATGGGGGGGCGCCCTTTGTGTGGTCGTGCACAGCCCCTTGGACCTTATGCGGCACCATTAGCACAGGCTTGGCTTCGCCTTCCCCAGGTGGGATACCTGGAGGTCTCCGCCTACCTCAGCCACACTACTCTGCAGCATGGCACCCACTTCTGCCTCTGGCCATACCCACCACTGTCTTATCGTCATCCCTGCCTACCCTTCCCCATTCCTGCCTGGGGAGGCATTGCCAAGGTGACCAGGCCAGGTAGGGGGAGGGACCACCCTGCCCACACAATAGGGGGAGGATCTTACCTGGGAATTGTCAGTTGGCTCCAGAGCTTCTCCCACCCTACCCACTCCCACTTAAGACTTCTTTTGCAGGTTAACCTTTTCTCCACAGGTACACAGGCGCTGCTATGTCAAGGTCGCTGTTGAAGGGCCTGAAAGGAATTCTCCTGCGTTGGCAGGTTTGCCTTTCCCGTAGCAAAATGTCACAACTTTGGCGGTATCAGGCCTTGGGCGGAATCCTTTAGTCTATCTTCCCTAAATGGGGGTGGGTGTGTAGAGGTGACCCACACATCCCCTTCTCTTTGCGGCGGCAATACCAGGGTTCCCTGTTAAAGGGGTTATTTTGAGGGGAGGGTTTGGCCATACGCTTAGAGGTTGTCATTGCTCTCCCCTGTGATGGCGGCATAACGGGGGCGGGCTCTCTCTGCTTGAACATATGTTCTCCAGAGCCAGCCCAATCCCCACTCATTCTGGATAACCCTGGTGTTCCCCAGATCCCCAGCGGGGGACTGGGAGGGATAAATGCCCAATGCCTGAGCTAAGGTCTACCCACATCTGAAACCTAATAAAGTTGTGGCCAATTTTAATCCCATAGCACATTGTCTTGAGTCGTTATTCCCCACGGGGGCCGCCCAGGGTTTGGGGGACTCCACCTGTCCATGCAAAAGGCACTACTCTGCAGCATGGCGCCCACTTCTGCCTCTGGCCATGCCCACCACTGTCTTATCATCATCTCCGCCTGCCCCTCCCCACCACCCAAATCTTGCCCTACCCTAAAGACAATGCACCCCTCAGGTGGAAAAATCTTCACCACTCCTGTTGTGAAGCAATGTTTGCTGAGGGGCTTGATTAAAGAACTCTTAGTTGATTAGTCCGTTAAAGATGCATACATTTGCTTGCTCACCACTAACCAAATAGCTGAGATGATGTACAAATGTTGCATACCCTCCAACATTCCATCGATTGTCCTCGTCCTCATCTTCTCCTCCTCCTCCAGCAGGACCAGTGTCAGGTGGAGGAGGCACGGCGTCTGAGCCTGGATGGGGCGGTCTGGTCTGCACCAGCAGCAGCTCCCCCTGCTCCCCTTTTGTGCTAAAGATGTCTAACTTTGGGTTCTGAGCTCTCACAGGAGCCAGCTGACTTGTGCGACAGCTCAGCACCGAAAAAAGGACATCCAATTAGAAGTCAGGGTGGCTTCTGTAATTCCAGGGTGTGGCAGTCAAACCATGATTGTTGGTGGGTATGTTGTTAGAATCCATATTTTAAATTTCGGGTTGGGGTGAATGTGCCTTTCATGTTTCCTTTAGGGTGTATTTAGGTTTGTGTGTTATTTACGTGTTCTCATTTTTATTTATTGCATGACACCCAGAGATCTTTATGTTATGTCATAACAAAATAAAATAACTGTGTTGCAGCAGCAAGTACCTGCAGTGGTATCTGGGTGACAAATGCTTCTTTCAAAATGGGAGCTGCCATCTGCTGGTTTTGTAAAGGCTTGGTACTAAACATAATATGTGTTTTTGCAATAATAATAGTAATAGTCATAGTAATAATGTATTGCAAGTGTCTTTTAAAGTCAATTTTAAAGGCTTTTCATGGATGAATCACGCTGATTCCATTCAAGGTCAGAAGTAATTGTAAATTCATATCTTGGGTCTGGCGACGTTATCTCATTTCCACTTTGAGAGCTCACTTAAACATTGTGATAAAGTCAGTTCTTCAGCTCTTCTGGGGGCCACATGCTGGTGGCACATGGGGCCAGAGGCCAGAAGTAGGAAGAATAACTAAGGTACAATTTTACCTCTGTACTGCCAGCTTGTTTCTACACACAAGCACCCTTCTCTATCCCCCATCCATGCATACAAGAGGCAGTATCAGAGTTGGAAGGTATTTTCTAGCCAGGAAAAGACACTCAAGGGCATAAAGTAGAGGTGGTGAGGTGTCTGGTCTGGACAGAGTCCTGAGGGGCACATAGAGAGACCTGAAGGGCTGTGTTGGCTCCCAAGCCTAAGGTCCTCCAGCTCTCCTATTGCACACAAAATTAAAGATAGGTAGAACACTGATCCCTAAACTTGGCAGCAAAAGACTGGAGAAATATCCAGCAGTATTTATTTGATTTGTTCCTATATGTATATCCCACCTTTCCTCTAAGAAACTCGTGGTGGGGTGCAAGGTTCTCTCCCTTTCCATTTTATTCTCACTGAAACCTATTGAGGTAGGCAGGTTGAGAGATGAAAATTGCCCTATGATAGCTTACCCAATGAGCTTCATGGCTGAGTTGAGTTTTGAACCTGGATCTTGGTCTGACACTCTGTTACATCACATTTGCTATCAGCTTTATATAGCATCAGACCAGTCTCCAGAAATCTATTGTTTCCAAACTGAAATTGATCCGAGGCAGAAGACTCAGCCAATCCCTGTCAATGCTTTCTTGCTGATGATCAGCAGAATGGGGCAGAATGGGGGGGGGGGTGAGTTTCTCTTCCAGGCATTACAAGTATGTGTGTCTGACAAGGAAAGCAGTTATTAACAAAAAGGAGCATTGAAGATTAAGGCAGTGGAGGATTAGGAGTGGTGTCCATTGGGATAACAGGGACATTGGCACAATAACACAGGAGCCAATTCCTAGGGGTTGAGGGATCTTTGCCCTCTCCAATAAAATATTTAAGGGGGCGGAGCCCTCTCCAAAGTCAATGGGCATTGCCATTCAAATGGTGTGTGTACCACATGTGATTAATTATGTGGGTTGGGGCTTACCTTCCCCTCCCCCAATATTTTATTCAAGTTGGCACCCTTGTACAAGAACATTGGCCTTCCCTCAGCCACTCCTCATCCACGTGCCTTATTCTTTACAACAAATCCAAGGAGTGGCACTGTCTGTCAGCTTCCTTGTCCATAGTCCTAGTGTTGCCCTTGTGGGACTCAGCAGAGAGGAGAATTTGTTGACTCCACCTGTCATTGGCTCTGGCGCCACCTACTGTTGACCTCCTTGCCTTCTAGCCTACCAGTCCCAACAGGCACCAGCCAGCACTGCAAATGCGGAAATCCTAGAACTTCCAAAACATGAAATCAAGCTCCCTGAAATTAGGAGAGAGTAATCAAACCAGGTGGCTAAATTCTCCCCCTTCCAATTCCATTGCATTTGCTTCATACACAGCCACTCCTAATTTCATCCAACTCTGATTTTTATTACAACACTTTATACAACATGACCCTCCCACCCTCCCACCCCCTGAAAAGATGGATGGTCAGGAAACTGGAAGATTGCATTGACTTGTTTGCAGCCAAAACGTGCTGTCATCGTTGACGTCTATGCTTCAATGTGTGCTGGTGCATGAATGGCCATCTGTCCACAAAGCCAGGAGAGAGGCGCGCTGTGAAAATGAAAACAGTAACAAAGTTTACTGCTGGAAGAAATGTCCTGCCAAAATATCAGGATGTTCTCTGGAAGCCGTATTTATCTCTGTGCAAACGGCATATATTTACACCGCATAGCCAAGGCAACCCTGATGTAGAGATTGTAATTTTAGATGGGGGCTCCAGATCACTAATTTTTAAATTTTTCTGGGTCAATATATTTCAGTGTTGTTTGCGAGGCCAAACGTGTGGCTTGTTTCTAGCTTCTCGGCCATCTGTGCTTAAAAGGAAAAATTAAATCAACCCATATTTTTACTGTCTTGAGGGGCTTAATTAATGCCTGCATACAAAATGCAATCTTATTCTGGTTACCACAATATCTGATATTTTTATTTTTTAAAAAAATAAGATGCTTATATGATAGAGCTTGGTAAAATCAAACAACATATTAAGACGCCAGAGGAGACAACATGAGAAATAAATAAACTACAATATGACGCCAGTTTTATACCCGATTCCAAGCTATCACTTCCTTCTCCCCATTCAAAGAAACTTGGGAATCGCAGTGTAGTGAAAAGATTCTCTGTTAGGCTGCATTCACACAAGCATTTATTCACTTTCCCTGATGTTTCTGCATTATATTTGAGCTTTTGCACTATGGAAAAGCCACATGGAAATCTCATGGAATCTAGTGGAAGCTGAACACACATTTCTGTGTTATTTGATTCGTGTGTGTTTGTGTTTGCAGCCCTCTTATCCCAGAAAATCACAAAGTGACTAAATTTGGGGTGGTATAATGGCATATAATTCTTTCCAGCTGTATTCATGGGGAAAATATGAGTGAAGAAACACAAACACGGCGGGAGTAGTGACACTGTCCAATGATGTTTGTTGTGTCAGCCCACACCCAATGCTCTGAATGAAACATAGCATGGCATGTCAGTATATTGGTCAAAAATCCACAGCATAATACACCAGGTACCACGGTATGTAAGGAACATCAAATCCCCCCTCAACCATGAAACTCACTAGGCAGCCTTGGGCAAGTCACTGTCTCTTAGCCTAACCTACCTCACAGGGTTGTTGTGAGGATAAAATGGGAAGAAGGAAAACCATGTACACCATCTTGGAGCTCCTTGGAAGGACGTTGGGATATAAATGTAGTAAATACATAAATAAGCACTGCAAAACAGGACAGAAGCACTAGCATTATAATCTGGGAAATGAATGCAATATTCCCCACATCTGAATACACCCTTAGAGATCTCCCTGCTCTCTTTGCATAGCTAGAATTCCCAGGGGTTTGTTGGTGTGTTTCATATGTTTATGACCTGCCTTTACGCCAAAGCACTTCTGGCAGATTATATTTGATAGCAGGGGCAGTTAACGTTTTCCAGCCTGTGGGCTGCATTCAACCATGGACAAACCTCTGGAGATCACAGGCCAGAGATGGATGTGGTCATCCTAAATACTTGCACGCGGTTACAAATGATGCCCACATGCCCACTGGCTGGAATGATGCCCACATGCCCACTGGCCATCCTCATAAGATATTATGGGCTGTCCCGTGAATTCACTGGGTGGCATTGTGGAAGTACGTTGCCTCAGGAGAGTGAGGAAAATTCTCAGGGATGATTCACACCCTGGCCGGCACTTTCTTGAATATAGAAGCATGATTAGTCACACCAACAGGGTAAAGAACAGCTTCTATCCGTGTGCTGTTAGGCTGCTGAATGAAAAGATAACAACAGGGCAACTGACTTTCGGGTTTGGTGGGTGTGCGTCAGTAAACGAGGGGAATTAAGACTAAGTGAGTGGGGGGGGTGCTCGTGTAATTTCACTGTATACAAGTTGTACAATTGACAATAAAGTAATCTCACTGTATACAAGTTGTACAATTGACAATAAAGTACAATGGTACCTCGGGTTAAGTACTTAATTCGTTCCGGAGGTCCATTCTTAACCTGAAACTGTTCTTAACCTGAAGTACCACTTCAGCTAATGAGGCCTCCCGCTGCCACTGCACTGTCACTCCACAATTTCTGTTCTCATCCTGAAGCAAAGTTCTTAACCCGAGGTAATATTTCTGGATTAGCGGAGTCTGTAACCTGAAGCGTATGTAACCTGAAGCGTATGTAACCCGAGGTACCACTGTATGTCAGTTTCAATTTCAATCCTCATCTGAACTGTGCAGATCAGCAAAGGAAGGGAACTGCTGTCTACTTCCCTGCTTATCAACCAATCAACCTGATCTCTGGAAGGGGGTGATTTGTGTCTCAGTCAGTGCGATGTCTCCTTATTTTTGTCTCCCCCCCTTTTCCCTGGGGTGAATGCCTGAGAGCAGGCCTGCCTTTCCCAACCTGGGAATCTCCAGAGGTTTGGGGTGGCAGCTACCAAGATCCCCAGCCAGCGTAGCTTTGCTTCTATCCCCAGCATCATATGGCAGTGCTGGCTGCGGCTGATGGGAGTTGTAGTCCAAACCACCTAGAAGGCACCAGGATGAAGAATAATTTACTGTCTTTCCATCTTTCCCCCACCCCTCTTTGCTTTATTTGTTTTGGGTGTTTTTTTGTTGTTTGTTTATTGGGAGTGTAATATGGAGAAATGAACTGTGAAACCCAATTAATGAAATAGCTGCACTGAATGGCAGGAAGTGGCTCTCGCACAGCTGCCACTCATGTTGCTGGCGCATCTTCCCCCTCCCCGCAATGTCTGCCAGGAGAGCCATTAGCCAGCCGTCTTTTGTGGAAGGCCTCCTGTGCTTCACTTTTTGATGAATAGGAGGCCAGGGAGCCAGCTTGAGCTCCATCAGGCCATTTCCCCAGGCGGCGAGAACCCAAAGGGAGAACTTTCTTGCAACTGCTGCAGACTGGACTTCTTTTTATGGTAATGGAAGTACTTGGAGTGGGGTTTCTCCTGTTGTTGTTGTTGTTGTTAATTTGCCACTTTTTCACAAAGGTGACTCAGAATGACTTACAGTGCAAGAGCATACATTAAAATGCTCCATCTCCACACCAGTCTAGGGCTCTTACCTCACCCAGGGAGCACCAGACCTGAATGATTTTCTGGGGGGCGAGGAGGAGCTTATATTTAATTTAGCTAATTTGGGTCTGCCATTTTGATTCAAAATGGCTCCCAGCAATCAAATACCAACGAAGTCTACAAAGTGATTTCCCATAAATAAAATGTTTTGTATGTTATTTTCACTAACCTGTGCAGTTATAGATTTATACTTCACCATAACCAGTGCTTTTTTTCTAAATGAAAAATAATGTTTAGGGGTACTCTCATTTTTCTACTCATATTGAAATACTGCCCTTCAATGAGGCCAAACTTAGATTCACAAAATGTTTAGGGGTATGCGTACCCCTGTGTCCCCCCAGAAATAAAGCACTGACCATAACATATGATTTTTTTTGTGCACATGACGTGTCTGGAGAACTGCAATGCAAAATTTGGAGAAGTGCGAATTTTGAAAGATGAGTGTGTTTCAGTCTGTAGATTCTTTTAAAAAGTGCCAGTTTGGTAAGCTTGCCTTTCATTGCAAACTGAATTGAATTTCTCTCCCTCCCCCTCCCCCCCCCCAATGACGGTCACTGAGCTACAGCTCTCCCTCTCTCTGGGCACTCTTGTGCAGCCCTGAAGCACAGTTCAGGAATGATTGTATTGAAGAGATGAAATGATTGCAGTCCTATTTCCTATCTCAACATGTTTTCTGGTTTCGGAGATCACAATGGACAGCCCGATCTTAGCAGTTTCATGGAAGTCGCTCTTTCTGTTTCGGCTGCCTTCAGTCAGCCTTTATCAAAGCGGCAAAATGTTGAGAAGCTTTTGAGAGAAGGGGGGGGGGTGGAATCCACATGGTGTTAAAGGGCTGGGTAAAGGTGAGGGGGGACACTGCCTCCCCGGTACTTTGCACGCCGACTGTCCGTTTCCAGTGTGATGTGCTGTGTCACTGCCAATCCTAGTTTTTATCAAGATAAATCTTGTGATGCTCCGACGGATATTAATAAATTATCCGGTAATGAAAAATGTGAGAAGTAGCAGATCCCCACATCAAGACCCCATGATTACTTTGATAGATGCACTGGCAAGTTTTTCCTGACAAGGCAGAAATGAAAAACACAACGCATAGACCTTTAAGGGTGACCTCCGAGGAAAACACAAGTTACCGAATGATAGAGAAACGGAATGGAAAAACAGGAGCTCCCAGGCTCTCACTGTCAACAGCCAGACGGATGGGCTCAGCCGATCAACTGATCATTGAGTTTACTGTCAAAAGCAAGAGCGAGGGAAACAGACACTGGCAAACATGGGCTGATCCCCAAAAGATGAAAAGGCTCAAGTCCCATTAATTAAGTTAGCAACTGTGCATTGTTATGAGGTGGGAGGTGGTTCCTGGAGTGTGCATTCTAGGGAACTCTGGAGTGGGGGGGGGGGCAAGGGAAGCAGACGGCGAGCAGTTGGTGGAAAACTGTATATGATCTTAAATATGGAAAAGTTGCATTAATCAAACCAGCTGTCAGATGGGCATGCAAGAGAGGCAAGAATGTGAAAGGAAGTGGGGAGACTGCTTCTGGGGACGGGCTGCCAGGAGCAACACTGACATTGGCTGTAACATTAAGATTTGTAAGTTTTGAGATCTTGTGCTTAAGCTTAATTTTTCCTCATCCCTACCTTTCCCCCTTTCCTTGTGTGTCATGCCATTTTTAGATGGTGAGCCTTAGGGCAGGAGAACTGCCTTAGAACTGATTTATTGCCAGTAGTTAGATAAGGTCATTCTAGAACAGCCTTTCTCAACCTGTGGGTCCCCAGATGATGTTGAACTACAACTCCCATCACCCCTAGCTAGCAAGGCCAGAGCTCAGGGGTGATGGGAGTTGTAGTCCAATAACATCTGGGAACCCACAGGTTGAGAACCGCTATTCTAGGAGGTCATGCAGGTCATTGCTCTCCTATGCAACCAAGTTGACACTTGTGAGCCAAGTACAAGGGACGGTGGGGGAGTCAAGGAAACTGGAGGGGATAACATGATTAAGACGTTGTAGGCGACCTTGGTGGCGCTTGCTTTTCTTTAATGAGGGAGATGCCACTGAATTTCCATAAAATGAATTGAAATGTTTCTTCTCAGGCAAAACTCAGGCCCACACATTTGGATTATGGGTAGCACCTTAGAGACCAACTAAGTTTGTTATTGGTATGAGCTTTTTGCATGAACAAGAAAGTTCATACCAATAACAAGCATAGTTGGTCTCTAAGGTGCTACTGGAAGGAATTTTTGTTTGTTTGTTTCGACTACGGCAGACCAACACAGCTTTCTACCTGTAACTCCTAGAAAGATGTGTTTGGCATGACAGTCATTGCCTTGCTGCCACTAACAAAGCCAGGAAACTCTTGGATCGGGAAGTGAAATGCAAGGTGTTGGCACTGGGAGGCCAGGTGATTTGCCACCCAGGAATTGCGTACAAAAATGAGGCCCTTTATCATGCGGATGGCGTTCATCTTTCCGATGGCGGAAATGATGTTTGGTTGGCCGATATTATCAAAGGCATAAGAGATTGGTTGCAGGTGTGAGGGTACTGGTGGCAGCAAGCTTTAAGCTAGTGTGGCAGTTAGGTATTGGAGTAGCGATGTGGGGGGGAAGGGAGGTGTGACCATCACCTGCCCCTCCATGCGTTAGGGTATTTCGTTAAAGGAATCTAGGTGTGTGGATCTTGTCCAAAGCCCGGGGAGGGGTTAGGTCCATTCCACGACCCAAGCGGGAAACCAGGGGGGGCTCAAGTCAATCCACATCGGTGGGGCTCCCCCTACTGGTGGTTTACCCTTCCAGACTTCCTGCAAGGCGGGCAGGAGTCAGATATAGTCTGTTGATGCCAATGCCTAAGCCAATACCGCTCACATTTTGTAACCAATAAAGTTGTGGCCTAAATTTTGCCCATTAACATTTACCTAAATTCTGTGTCCTTATGCCTTTATTCTCCTGGAGGTGGCTTGGGGGTCTTGAAGCACAAATTCCATTACTTCCCCCTAATTTTGGATATCAAGTTCTTGCATTAGTGAAGATATAAAAAAAACTGTGCTTTTGTGTGCATGTGAGGCTGTTTTGCAACTGGTATGTATTATTTTCCAGACTACCAGACATACGAATATTATTTTTACTCCAATCTTATTTCATACATTTCTCTTATTAGTTTTTTGTATTATAATGTTTTAAAACCTGCATTTACTTGTCATTTTGTATTGCTTTCATTTACATGGAAGACAACAACAACAACCACAGTCCCGTTCTCCAATATTTCATTCTTTTTTTGCAAATATTGGGGGGTGGTACACTTTTGGTTTTCAACATTTCCAACTTTCTCATTCTGCATAAATCTGTTGCATTGTGTTTGAAAATGGATGACTTGTAGTTTATTTTTGGCAAAATATAAAAGCATAATTTCTCCAGAAAAATCTGTGTGAGCAATCCTGCAACCATCTCACAGATTTCTCTGTGCAAAGCATTCAAGCTACTCAATTCCTCTTTCCTGTTTGATCTGAAGAAAAATAGAATGATGGGAGGTCGTTAATCAAGGCAGTTTGCCTCACTTCAAACCAAGACAATAAAATGGCATTTATTAGAGAGATCAGATCATGCAGTGTCTATCTATCCATCATTAAAAATAACATCCCTCCAAAGGGTTTTACTGCTGGTAGGGGCGTATCAAGAGAAAAGAATCATTGACATATTATCAATCAACTGCTCCTAATTGTCACTGTGCCAGTGCTTTTTTTCTGGGGGTATGCAGGGGTACGCATACCCCTAAACATTTTGTGAATCTTCATACTTTTGTCCATTTACCGTATATATTTTTCCCGATTTGAACTATAAAATGGTATTTTCTTGAGTCAAAATGAGAGTACCCCAAACATTTTTTAAAAGAAAAAAGCACTGCACAGTGGTTTGGGGTGATTTCTGGCCTATTTACAGGGACCCCCAACCCACAAAAATCAAACACTACAATTTAACATTATAAATTCTCAAAATATAAGCGAAGTCAGCAGTTTTAAAATAAATAGACATGTTACAATTACACATCTGCACATTCAGATTGCACGTCTAGACAGGATTGTCTAAGCATAAATATTTTAGATCAGGCACCCAAACCTATACATGGAAAGGTGCTAGTCCAGGGGTCAGCAAACTAAGGCCTGGGGGCTGGATCAGGCCCACTGGGCTCATAAATCCGACCCGCGGACCCTGCCACCAGCTTGATCGGCCCCCATGCACAAATACAATATGTGCAATGTGCATAGGAATTTGTTTTGTTGGGGTTTTTTCAAAATATAGTCCACCGCCCCAGATCTGAGGGACAGTGGACCAGCCCCCTGCTGAAAAAGTTTGCTGACCCCTGTGCTAGTCTAATATAAATGGGCAGGGAGTTCCAGTGTGTAGGTGCTGCCACACGGAATAATTTGTTGCTTGCCATTGCAGAACAGGAATTATGTGGCACTTGTAAAAGTGTTATTTCTGCAGATTGATGTCGTAGGTTGAGCACATATGGGGTAATGTGACCATTCAGGTATATTGTTTTCAAGCTGTCGAGGGCTTTGTTACTAGTAGTAAAACCTTGAATTTGTCCTAGTAACAAATGGGCAGCCAGTACAGACCTCTGAGCAAGGGTATAATGTTTTGACAGCGTCCTGCAGTTTCAATTGCTGTGGCATTCCAAATCAAAACTTAGGATTGTGTCGCAAACATGTCTACCGATCCATCAACATTCAATGAAACTGTGATTAGGGATACTGGAGAATTCAAATGAAAACACAAACTAGAGTGGGAAAATGTCATTGTTTGCTTGTTTGTCCCATGTCCAGAAAAGAAATTAATCCATCAAATAGGGTTGGTACTTGCTGATGTCTTGCTTTCAGTCTACAGGTTCAGCTTGTAGACATTCTCAGAAGAGCGGTGGGAGATGATTCCTCCTGGCTTAGGAAACTTATACAGTGGTACCTCGGGTTACATATGCTTCAGGTTACATACGCTTTAGGTTACAGACTCCGCTAACCCAGAAACAGTGCTTCAGGTTAAGAACTTTGCTTCAGGATGAGAACAGAAATTGTGCTCCGGCGGCGTGGCAGCAGCAGGAGGCCCCATTAGCTAAAGTGGTGCTTCAGGTTAAGAACAGTTTCAGGTTAAGTACGGACCTCCAGAACAAATTAAGTACTTAACCCGAGGTACCACTGTATTCATAGAATTGTAGAGTTGGAAGAGTCCCAAAGGGACATCTATTCCAGACCCCTGCAATGCAGGAATTACAGCTAAAGAATACCTGACAAGGCTATATTTTGTTTCAGTTAATTTGTTGATTTATTTGCAGATCCTCCAGTTTTGTTATATTTTAATAAATATTTCCCCCCACAATGCTGTTGTCTCTTGAGTCTTATTTTATGGGTGTACTGGCAACGATGCCTTCTGATACCCCTGTGTTACAGACCAGGTAACGGCAAGCAGACATTAGAAAAAAGCATAAGAAGAGCCTTTTGGATGAGGCCCAAGTCTCACAGTGGCTAACAGATGCCCACAGAGAAACCTGCAAGCAGGATATGAGCATGACAGTACTTCCCTCACTTTCAGTTCTCAGAAATTGATGTTCAGAGGCTTTCTGCCTCTTTAATTGGAGGTAAAACATAGTCACTGGGGCTAGCAGCCATTGATAGCCTTGTTCTTCATGAATTTGCCTAATCCTCTTTTAAAGCCATCCAAGCTGGTGGCCATCACTACCTCTTGTTGGAGCAAATCTCATGATTTAAATCTGGGCTGTGAGTGAAAATCAATTGAGTCAAGGCCTGTTCACTCTGCCAATTAACAACAGTGCCCTAAGAAAGACCACCACCCTAGCAGCTTCAGTCTCTTCATTGGTAAGAAAGGGTTGTGTTTGGAAGGTGGTTTTTTTTAAAATGTCCTTTAGGAGGGAGAGGATGAGGTGAAGAACAGTATTCCTGCTCACAACTGCATAATTATGTTGTACTCTAATATCCCTTGACTTCAAAATGACAGCTAAAGGAGATTAAAGCTGTTTACAGCCAATGAAAAGTAGCGCCGTAGCTGCTGGCAATCTTCCTCACTCGCTTAGGAAGCAAAAGTCCGGTCATAAATCTATATTCTTCTTCAAGGAGGAGGTTTGTGATTAAAGGATTCCTCCCACAGCTGGGACTCAGTGATAAGAGTGCTCTGTTCAATCCCCCCTCACACCAGCTACAAAAGGTGTGTGTGTGCGTTTTCATTAAGTTAGCCATTGCAATATGGGGAGGGGCATACATGAATGGGCAAGACATACAAGCAGCTCAGTCAACTAAGTGACCCTAGGTTTTGTACACAACTGTTTATGTCACTTTTGGAACAGGCAGAGAGGCACTTTTCAGCTACCTGTAAATAGTATCTGAAGATATTGTGAGTTATCTCTCCTGGTATGCCCTGTGGAGGACCTTAAGGTCCACAAATGACGACATTTTGGAGGTCCCAAGGTGGTTAGATTGGTCTCAACTAGGGCCAGGGCCTTTTTAGTACTGGCCCCGACTTGGTGGAATTCTCTGTCACAAAAGACTAGGGCCCTGCGGGACTTGACATCTTTCCGCAGGGCCTGCAAGACAGAGCTGTTCCACCTGGCCTTTAGTTTGGACTCAGTCTGACCCTTGTGTTTCCTTCCCCTTATGGTTTTGATCTATGGGCTACTTTTAAAATGAGGCTGCATTTTAAATTGCATTTTACCTTGTATTTTAAATTGGGGTTTCCCCCCCCCCTATTATGTTTTTACTGTAATTTTACTGGTGTTAGCTGCCCTGAACCCAGCTCTGGCTGGGGAGGGTGGGGTATAAATAATAATAATCATCATCACCATCATCATCATCACCACCACCACCACCACCATCATCATCATCTCAAGACAGCTCGAGAGCCAGCATGGTACACGTCTTCCACAGTCCTTCCCGGAGATGCCAGAGTTTGAACTTGGAATCTTCTGCATGCAAAGCAGATGCTCTACCATTGAGCTAAGCCTCCCCCCCCCCCCAAAAAAGTGCTCCCAGCAGCAGAGCAAGCCGATCAGGTGTCTGGGGCAGCACGTGTGCCCTGCGGCAGTGGTGGGGCCAGCCACCCCCAGGGCAGGGCCAGCCAGGGCAGGACACTCTGTGGGGCCTCCAAGGAGTCTGTCTGCCTCCTCCCACTCAGCTGCCCTACAGCTAAGGGGGAGGCGGCAGAGGACTGTTTGGGGCAGCGCAGAGCCTGCGGGCACCCAAGCCACCGCGTCACTCCCAGGAGAGACGGGTGCGCTGCAGGCCCCACAATGAGTGCTGCCCGCCATTTTGTCACCTCCCTCAGTGGTGACACCCGGGACAGACCGCCCCCACTGCCCCCTTCCTCCACCCCTGTGTGCACCTCTTTCACACTAAGACCAAATGCGCTGCTGTTGCGGGAGGAGACAATTTGTGTGTCAGTGGTGTGGCTAACAGGAACATCCCCTCCTCTCATATGCATCAGGGAACATATTTATTTCACACCAACGGATGGATACCAGAAATATCTCAAATGGTATTACTTCTGAGTCTGTGTCAATAGCCCTTGACCTTTGCTTCTTGGATGAAGAATGGGGCTTCATGCCCGTGTGTAATTAGAGTGGCCTCTTGGTAAGAGTCACAGCCATTGTTTCACCTGCATTTGCCTCGTGCAACACCCTCTGCTTGCATATGGCAAGTGGAAGGTTTCCCCCTGAGGGGATTCATTGTCCTTGAGAGGAAAAAGGTTTTCCCTTCCTGAGCATCCCATTCTATAAAGTAAAATCATCGCCATGTTGTATGTGAAATAAACCTCAGACCCAGTGAGCCATAATTGGAATGATTCAAGGATTTGTTGCGCAAGGGCTGAGCATTCCTCATGGTGCAAAATTATATTCTAGTAGCAAGCTAATTAAGCAATAAACCAAAAGTATTTCTGGGGATAATATGGAGCCTGATGCTATCAAGGAAAGAAAGGACCACACCATGAGCCTTCAGCAATTGTTTTTCTGCTGCCTGACACAAGCCCCCAATTTTGTTTTATTTTGTCAATAAAAAAGGAGTATATAAGAAGATTTCATTGGGTTATATAATTCCTCCCATTTTAAAATTAGGATATATTTACATCAGATTATTGGAGCAAGGAGTTTACCATGCTGAACCTTTAAATCTGTGCGACACAAGCTGCAAAGAATGGAAAAGAGGGTTAATCAAAGAATTTTATCACTCTCTTTTTTAATGATCTTCATTATGTTAGAAGAAGATGTAAATTTTAATTTCACCTTATTAGCTTCAATCTTGCACCCAAAGTCGAGATTTGCTAATCAGCTGTCGTTTTTAATAGGGAGCAGATGCTGACAATTTGGAAACTCAAATGCCCCCGGAATTGTAAGCTTTATTAATTTCATTGATATATTATTTAATATAATGCAGCCACTCCTAATGTCATTTGCATGGGTACCGATACTGAGCTAAAAAGGAGGCTTGCTTGTTTGGGTACATGTGAATAATTCTGAGGAAGGAACTGTTGGGGAACCTGAGATGCTAGCATGTCAGAATTCCAAGTGGGAATAGGTTAGTTCAGGGCTAGAGATGCCTGTGAGATGCCATGCCTGTGAGATGCCTTTCTTCACAAAAGTAAGATGTGGATGGTAATGCAACTCTAAATTCAATACAGGCAAGAGTTCCCACTCTTTGTTAACACTTCTCTGATCTCCCAATGGCCTCCATTCCATTGGATAAAGATATTCCCCGTAATACATTATGTCTTCCCACAATAAAGGGCCCATTAAAATATTAACAAGATAATGAAAATATTACTCTTCGTTTCAAGTAGCTATATTATCACCCAAGACTTGTTTCTAAATGTCAAACTTCCATTAGTCTTTTCCTGCAAAGGAAAGGCAATTGTTCCTCTTTGCTAAACCAATTACATGACAAGACCCTCCTAGTGCATGGTCCAAGGGCAGAAGATAATGGTGTCACGGTTTTCTGCTGATTGCGCAATCTATGGGCAATTGTCTTGCAAGATTCTCCCCACCCCAGACGAGTCTTTGCACTGCCAGTGATCCCGATGAACTGACAGATACAGACATTCTCAGGCACCTATATTGCCCCAAGGAAGGGATGGGGAAACAAAATCCTTTAGATGGTTGTACATTTGGTGAAACCCCTCTATAAAAGCCTCCTTCCATACAGCCTTTCAAGCAGTAAGCAATGATGCACACCAAACTGGATGGTTTTAAGAGAGGATTGGACAAATTCATGGAAGATAAGGCTATCAGTGGCTACTAGCCATAAGGGCCATGCTGGGCCTCCACGGTCAGAGGCAACAATGCTTCTAAATATAAATTGCTTGTACTTGGGTCCAGCTTGTGGCTTTCACACAGACATCTAGTTAGCCACTGTGAGAACAGGACGCTAGGCTAGATGGACCATTGGTCTGATCCAGCAGGGCTCTTTTTAGATTATGTTCTCCTTCTTGGACTTCATATGTGTGTGTGCTCATGTATCTCTACCATAAAGACTAAATATCTACTTTTGCTTTTGCTGGAGGTTTGTTCAGATGAGAGTGTGATGTTCAGTCTGAAAAAGGCTCCCCATTCCTAGTGTTAAGTATTAAATGGGGAAAGCATGTGGCAAAATGAAGACTGAAATGGACAGCAGCATGTAGTCACAGAATGAGCATAATCTCTAAATCACAGCATGGGGCCCAGTACTGTAAATCTGAAATGGACTCCAGCTCCTCTATGGAATCTCAAGAACTTCAAGGTACTGCTAAGATGGAGATAATCACAGCTCTGGACCTTGGTTAATGTGGCAACTTAATGACAGAATTCAATGGAACAAGATGACAAGAAGCTAGATGGTGCTGTTCTTCCTCTGTTGAGTAACATTCACACATGCAGCAGTGTGGGAACATGGATTCCACCCCACTGGGAAATATGGTGAATCAAGCATCCACATTGGTAGAACCAATCGCGTGGGTCTTTCACGTCCAGTGTGGTAGGATCCTGGCCTGTTTTAATCTTTAAGTTTTAGTTGGGTTGGAGTGAAAACTTTGGATAAAGGAACACTTTTCTTCTGGTGTTTTATTCTGTGTCTTGGATTTTAAATGGTTGAGCTGTTCTGTATTTTAATATTTTGTGCAAAGAGCCACTTTGAGACGTTTTGTAAAGAGCAATGTGCAAATATAATAAAAAAAATATTGGGAGGGTGGACAGGGTAGAGAATGAGAGAGAGCAACTTTTGATCCTTCTCACTCTCAGGTTGACTCTACTGCCAGTGTGCCATCATGTGTTAATGGTAAGGAAACCGGGGAGGCTAAAGAAGGAGCTTTGGAGATCCTTCAAAGGTCTAAAGATTAGTCTGAGCTAGAGAAGAGTTAGAAGCTGGGCTGGAGGTGCGAAGAAGCCATCATTTCCCATTCTGTGCTGCATTTCTGCTCCTCAACCCCATTAATTTCAAAGCAAAGGAAATGGGATGTAATAAATTGCGCATCATTTTCAGTCTGAAAGCAACAACAAAAAATACTGATCATATTCCCTGGATTGCTTTCAATTCTAAATTTTGGGGGATTGAGCAAACATTGGGAATTTCCTCTCCCATTTCAGTTTTTGCCAAAAATTTCTGGCAGGTAATTGCCTAGGATAGCAAGCACTGAGAGCAGTCACCACGAAGGATGGATGGCTCTCTCAGTTTCAGCTCTCTGTGTTTCATTTGTCCATTCTTAAAATCAGTTCTCCACACTTCTGCAGCAATTTGCATTTTTTTAAAAAAGAAACTTCATTTAAACAGAATTAGTCTGATTTCTCCTAATAAACATATTTGACTGCAATTTTTAGTAACATACACAATTTCCCCTAGTATAATGCATTTGGTATGTTATTTTCACTTATATATTCATTTTAGGCAGACTGTGTTAATGTTAATGACCATACCTAGAATTGCCTGGTGTTTTTCTGTTCCATTGCCACATCCCACTGGCATGTTGAATGGGCACTCTGCATATGCCCTGACACACTGTTCCCCTAATATATGCATTTTTGTAAATATTGTTTGGTTGGAGAACTGCATTGCAAAATTCAGATAAGGTGTGAATTCAGAAGTATGGCTGTGATTTGGCTTGCATGTTATTTCAGAAAGTGTGAATGTGACCAGATTTGCCATTAAATGCAACTGAATTGAATTGCTCCCCCAATCTGTAGTCACTGCCTAGTTATTCCTCCTGTAGTGCCACAAATCCTGTCATGTAGCTCCTGAACCAGCCTGCTGCTTCGCTCAGGTGTATTTGTTGTTGTTTAGTCATTTAGTCATATCCGACTCTTCGTGACCCCATGGACCAGAGCACGCCAGGCACTGCTGTCTTCCACTGCCTCCTGCAGTTTGCTCAAACTCAAGCTGGTAGCTTCGAGAACACTGTCCAACCATCTCGTCCTCTGTCGTCTCCTTCTCCTTGTGCCCTCCATCTTTCCCATCATCAGGGTCTTTTCCAGGGAGTCTTCTCTTCTCATGAGGTGGCCAAAGTATTGGAGCCTCAGCTTCATGATCTGTCCTAGTGAGCACTCAGGGCTGATTTCCTTAAGAATGGATACGTTTGATCTTCTTGCAGTCCATGGGACTCTCAAGAGTCTCCTCCAGCACCATAATTCAAAACATCAATTCTTCGGCGATCAGCCTTCTTTATGGTCCAGCTCTCACTTCCATACATCACTACTGGGAAAACCATAACTTTAACTATACAGACTTTGTTGGCAAGATGATGCCTCTGCTTTTTAGGATGCTGTCTAGGTTTGTCATTGCTTTTCTCCCAAGAAGCAGGTGTCTTTTAATTTCGTGACTGCTGTCACCAACTGCAGTGATCATGAAGCCCAAGAAAGTAAAATCTCTCACTGCCTCCATTTCTTCCTCTTCTATTTGCCAGGAGGTGCTGGGACCAGTGGCCATGATCTTCGGGTTTTTTGATGTTGAGCTTCAGACCATATTTTGCGCTCTCCTATTTCACCCTCATTAAAAGGTTCCTCCTCACTTTCTGCCGTAAAGGTTGTATCATCTGCATATCTGAGGTTGTTTATATTTCTTCCGGCAATCTATAGGAACACAGAAACCTGACTTGCACTGAGTCAGACCATTGGACCACCTTGCACAATGCTGCCTACACTGATTGACAGGAACTCTCCAATGGTTTCAGGCAGGGCTCTCTCCCAACCCTACCCATAGACTCCATCAGGGACCAAACCGGGGACATCCTGCTTGCAAAGCAAATACTCTGCTACTGAGATATGGCCCATCCCCTTACTTACTCTGCAAGTAAACACCCAGGGATATGCCACAACTCAAACTTGGAATCCTGTGCTAACTTTTATCTTTCCTTCCCATTTCAAAGGCTTTCGAGCTGACTCAGTATGAATCCCGAGTATCAGCTTGCTTCCTGTGGTACCTACAGGGCTCATTAATTTAATTACAGCTGTTTTATCTTTTTCTTTTCTTTCTTTCTTCTCTAAGAGCTGACTTCATACCAAATGCAAAACGATGCCAGCAGTAAACTGTTGTTCCATTATTAATGGGATTTGTAATTGTTAGTGTGAAACTCTTTTTCTTCTCTACCTCCAGCCTGCACGGAGGTTGCTCAAGACGCATGCAAAATGAGGTGGCACAAGACAACTGTTTCAAAAGAAGAAGAAGAAGAAGAAGAAGAAGAAGAAGAAGAAGAAGAAGAAGAAGAAGAAGAAGAAGATTTTAATTTAAGGATCGGCTGGCAGCAAGGCTTACCAGGAATCCAGAAAGTTTCCAGAAAAGCATTTTCCCAACTTGCTAATGGACATTGTTGGGGGATTTCATTTGGCTCATTTTGGGGAAATGAAGTGGCTGGCATACTTACTGTTGCACCCCAATGCAGGGGACTCATTTTTGATAAAGGAACACATCCTGGTGGGTGGAGCCAGAGGCAACATAAGGAAAAATAGTGGCCAGGCTGCCCTCTCCCCATCTCTCCCCTCCTGTATGCCACCCCTTTTCATTCAGTCTTTATGCCGCCCCCTTTTCTATCTCTTGTTGTGCTGCCACTTTCTCTCTTTGCACTCCACCTCTCTCTCTCTCTCTCTCTCTCTCTCTCTCTCTCTCTCTCTCTCTCTCTCTCTGGCGCCATCTGCACTACACATTTAAAGTAATATTATATACTTTAAGCAGCCACGGCTTCCCTCAAAGAATCCTCAGAGCTGTGGTTTGTTAAGGATGCTGGGAGTTCTTAGGAGACCACTATTCCCCTACAATTATCAGAGTCGAACTCTGGGAACTCTGGGAAACGAAGCTCTGTTCAGCTGTATTGCACATGCTCTAAATGGAGTCCTGGATAGTAACTTGGATACAGCATTTAGGACCACTTGAGGTCTCCAAATTATCTTCAAGACCTTGCATGTCTAGAGCTGTCTGCTGTAGTCAAAAGCTCTTTCTTTCTTTCCTTTTAAATTTCAGCTCTAGACACAAAACAAACACAAATAAAATTAAAAGAAAGTGAGAACTGTCAAAGAAGAAATGAAAATGCAAGGCATCTCGGGAAAACATTTTTTAAATAATATATAAGGAATCTGCTTTCCTCCCTCCCTTAACAATAATAATAAGAAAATAACTGAGCTGCATGTTCCCTTTATGTAATATTGGTGAAGATGGATTGCGTCTCAATAAAATAGTTTGTTTTCAATAGCTTATCATAATGAAAAATATTACACCACAGGATATCATAGTAAGGATAATTTCCATTTCCTGTATGAATGTTCAGCAATGAATAAACTATTTAATCACATCTTGATAACACTCAAAGAGGCTCCCGTTATCCCATCAGCTTGCAATTTGTCACTTGACACCTCCAATGTTCCTTTCTAATTTTTCATCATTTACAAGAGGCAGAAATTATGGCCGTAGGGCCATCAAGCCTTTTATTATCTTTTGCATCCTTCGGTCCCATGTCAAAGGGTTTTTCATCAAAGCACAAGAACAGAAATCCAGCAACATGTCCTCAATTGCACTAATTATATTCCTTTAAAGGAAGGGAGGGGGCTCTTTGCAGTTGGGGGGGGGTGAAGAATGCTTATGACCCAGCCCACAAATCAGTTAAAAGGCTGCACTATTTGATTATCATCTCCCATGAGCATTTCCTTGGATCAGAGAGCATTGGAGATTTACACAGCAGTTTTGAAATATTTGGAAATAAGACACAGAATGCGAGTCAAATCATTGGTCTTTCCCAAACAATTCGCAAACCAAAATCCAGCCATCCTTCAAAACTTGCACTTCTCTGAATTTTGAAATGCAGTTACCCAGCCTAATGATATGTACAAAAATACATATACTAGGGTACAGGGTGCATAAACATACGTGAACCAAAAAATCCATAGAAATGAACATTCATGAAAACAGCACGCACACAAAAAAATTGTTCAGGGAAACTGCTTTGCAAAAATGTGATTATTAGAAAAACTGATACGAAAATATGTACATTAGTAGAATTTCATAGTAAAATGCTGATGACTTTGCATGAAGTCATTGAAATGTGGAGAACTGAATTCAAGATCTCTGTGGGCATCAGGGGAGGTTAAGGCAATGTTTTCATTGGTGGGGAAAATTCAGCAACAGGTGAAATTCAGGGTGTTCAGTGGTAGTTCACACATGTTCTACACTGACCGGCAGCAGCTCTCACTCGGGACATTTTTCCAGCTCTACCTCAAGAAGCAGCAGATTGAACCTGGGGGTTTCTTCATGCAGAGTATGTTCTCTGCTGCTGAGCTATGACCGCACCATAAAACAAGTGAAGATAGGGAACATTTAAGACTTACCTGTCTATCTTGCTTCTCTCACTTTTTCCAGATTGCTCAACAATTCATACCTACTTGGCTTCAGTAGTAGTACAGCCTCCACAGTTCAGTGGGCAAGGGGTTGCCAAGCTGAGGAATTTTGATAATGTGCCATGCATTCCAGTTTAAAAATCAGTGCTGTACAAGTATGGTATAAAACACAAAATGGCTGTCATGCAGTTGTGGCATGACACAAAATGGCTGCCACATCTAAAAGGAGCAAGAGCACAAAATGGTGTGGGCATGCCTCTCCCACCACCATCAATGGTTAAGGGTGGCTGTTTCTTGCAGGAGTGGCTGATCCTGTCCAAAGAGGACCTGGGCAGGAAGAGCAAATGGTCTTTGTATGTATTGTAGATTTTAGAAACAATATATTTACTGAGACCTTTCGCTGGCACCATAGGAGGTATTAATGGGCAAACCGACACCCATGGATGCCCACATTGGCAACCCTTATAGAGCATAACTGCTAGCAAATAGTATTCCTACAGGGCTGCATGTCCATACCAGTTCTTCAGAGGGAACCCTTTCTGTCTCTTCTGAATTGCAAAGCTGCTGTTCCTTTATAAACTTCCACTAGGCATGGCGGACAAGTCAGGGAAGTACAAACTAGTTCAGTTTGCGTTAAAATGCAGACCTAGCTATATTCACCTCCATTCCTGTTTGTGCCAAATTACACAGCCTTTCCATTTTGTCTTCCTTTTGACCAAGTCCTAATCACAGTCCCAACGGAGCTCATCAAGTACACCCAAAGGGAGATTTTTAAAGCTCCAGGGGAGTGTGAACAAGTAAAAGAAGCTTCGGAGCTGTAGTAACGAGAACCTGCGGCAAATCCCTGAGAGATTGTCTGAACAAGAAGCGGTAAACTCTGCAGCACAAACAACTTGTATAGCTTATGCAAAGATTGTCTAATATATTTCCTTCTGGCTTTCCTGGGCCCACCCCTATTTACTTAACCTTCTTAGCACGTGTGAGACCCAAACTTTTGTCCCACAGGCTTTGGTGTTAAATGCAAATTAGATGCTATGCAATTAGTGTCCAGGGCTTGAAACCAAATAGGGCCTCTGCTAAAATTTAGTTGCCAACTATAGTCATAAAAGCAGACAAACATAGAAGGTGATCTGTTCTGAGTTACCCTTGAAATAGATGTTTCCATTCCCCTAAGTGCATGGTGCTAGACTTGCCATCAAACGTAGTAGGGAAATCCGATTCAATTCACATATAAAAGCAACCCTGCCTACCTAATTCGCACTTTCTGAATCAATTTGCAAACCAAACACAGCCACCTTTTGAAATTCACACCTCCATTTTTTTCAATCAGAAATAATGTATTGCCTCCAACATTAGCCATGTGCAGTGTACACCTAATGGGCTGTATCTAACTACATCCTACTCAAAGTAGACCCAATAACATTGATGGATCCAAGTTAGCCATTCCTATTAATTTCAGTGGGTCTTCTCTGAATATGAATAGCATTGAATATAACCCAATAACACATGTTGGACACACAACAGTGATAGAAATTTGACTTCAGTCAAGTTCTGGAGGCCTGAGAAGCAAAGAAGAACCAACCGCTGGGTGATTTCTTATCTTTAGTAGGGGTTCGTCTCCACTTATCTTTTGCACCATGCTTTCTAGGCAATGGTCCACTCTTTAAAGTTCCTTGTTTGAGTGTTGTTGTTGTTGTTGTTGTTGTTGTTGTTGTTGTTGTTGTTGTTGTTGTTTGTCATGGCACTTTCCCCAGGAAAGTTTTCCTTTTAATGCTGAACAAACAGCAATTTGAGTTTTTCCACCCAAAAACACAGCACAAAAGGAAGTCTGGATGAGCCCTGTGCCTGGTTTTGGTTCAAGCTGCCAGACTCGGGTAATGACTGTGTGGTGGGACCCAGGATAGGGATCCTATTCTCTCTCCTCGCTCCTTCACAGATATAAAATATATAGTCTTTAAAGCTTAACAATGTAAAATCATGGCCTAATTATTTGGTAATTCTTTTGCTATTTATCGCCCAAGCTCTAATAATGATGAACTCATTTTGTTTTAATGGAGATGTCATAAGAACTTCAATAGGATTTCCTCTACAATTTATCACTCATTAACATGTCGTTATGAGAAAAAGTGATTCCTTCTAATGTTTAGAGTGGCTATAAAGTGAGAGCTATATTTATTAAGTGTTTGAGCTTAGATTTTACCTTTAGAGGTTAAATAAAGTTGTGGTGAAGGGCATTTGTGGAACACAGGAGGCTTTGCGGTGCTGTGGGTTAAACCACAGAACTTAGGACTTGCCGATCAGAAGGTCGGCGGTTCAAATCCCCGCAATGGGGTGAGCTCCCGTTGCTCAGTCCCTGCTCCTGCCAACCTAGCAGTTCAAAAGCACCTCAAAGTGCAAGTAGATAAATAGGTACTGCTCTGGCGGGAAGGTAAACGGCATTTCCGTGTGCTGCTCTGGTTCATCAGAAGCAGCTTAGTCATGCTGGCCACATGACCCGAAAGCTGTACGCCGGCTCCCTCGGCCAATAAAGCGAGATGAGCACCGCAACCCCAGAGTCGGCCATGACTGGACCTAATGGTCAGGGGTCCCTTTACCTTTACAATTGGAGAGAAAAAAAACTGTGGACTTCTGGTGTCCTGCTTCTGAACTGATTCATCCGTTCAACAACAACAACAACTGCGTGGGAACCCTCTCTGGTTCTCCAAATAGTATTTTGTGAAAACTGAAACCAATTTTATCCTGCTTTTGTGGAAGAAGAAAATATATCTCTGACATTTCCAGGAGCTAGTTGCCGCCTACCTGAAAGGGTGTCACCAGAAAGTGCAGCCGGCAGGAAAAAGCAGAGGGTGCCTTGCATTACTTCTGACCAGACACACTTCCTGAATTCCTTGAGACTGGTGCACTGTGATGCGATGTGGCATTTCTCTCAAGGCAGTCCAGGAAGTGTGGCTGGCAGGAAGCTCGAGAGAGCATTGCACCACTGTTAATGATGTGGAGCTCTTTTTTAGTAAGTCAGATAAGCAAGGGAAAATGGGACTTCTTAAACCCCTCAGAAGAAAAAGCAAGGTAAGCAGCAAAATTCAATGAAGCTGAATGTTGGAAAATTCAGGACAGATAAAAGAAAGCACGTATTCATGAGGCACATAGTTAAACTAGGGAATTCGCTCCCAGTGGAAGCAGTGATGGTCACCAACTTGGGTGGCTTTCAAAGAACCGCACCCATGCTTTTAAGGATCAGTATGAATAATGGAAAACAGGCTTTGCTAAGCTTGACTGGTGACCAATGCCATTGGGACTGGTAGAGTGGAAGGCGGGGAGGCCAATGGTAAGTGGAGCCAGACCAATAAAAGATGAAGCCTGCTGATTCTGGGCTTCTCTCCCTGCTGAGTTTTCGTAGGGCAGACTAAGGAGGAGAAAGGTGACAGCCAGGAACACTCCCTGGACTGGTTGTAAGAAAGGAGGCCCACAAGTGTGTATAGGGAGGTGGGAGTAGCTGAGGACAGAGGTCGGTGGGGGCAGTGCCCCTATTCACCCAAATGGAGCAGCCTCCACTGTCCTGCATATTTACAAAATTTGTGCAGGTCATGCAATGAAACGTTAACTGTGCAAAATCTGGGTTGCTGTTAACCTGACTGTATGCATCTCACATATTTGCAAAGCTCACGCTGTCTTGCATGCAACTATGTTCTAAGCAGTTTACAGTCACCTACAAATAATTTACAATCTTTCTACAGCAAAGACAGGCTTCACACAAGGGGCTTGTCTAAATATCATTTGTATCTACATGGAGTTGAACAAAAACACATTCCAGGACACCCGCACTTAATCAGCAACTGGTACAAATGCATTCCTTTCCCTTCCATAAGTGTTGCAGGTTTCATTACAAATGGCTTGCCGAACATATCTGTAACCTTGATCACTCCATTCCCTGGGTTAGTAATGGCCTCTCGAACAGTTATAGCATAACAATAACCACAGCGCGCATCAATATTGCAGGAGGAATCTATTGTTACTTATTTATCATTTATAACACAGGCACCAAAAGCATTCCTGAATATTTATTAAACATTTATGGATAATTTTATGTTACTACTAGCCTGTGATATAAATACATTATTCAGTGTGTGGTGAATCATTGATAGATGACCCTTAAGTGTATGGAAGGGCTAGCAAGGGGGATCACGACCACAGAGTTGAAGATGAACCATAGAATGTAGCCCTCTCTTCAGCATTTCAGCGTTGAGTTATTTTGCTCAATCTCTATTATATCAAGGATATTTAAACAACTCACATATCTTTGAAATTTTTGAAAGGTGTACAGTGGGGAAAGAACATAGAGAAACAACCATTTGTTATTTACTTCCTTTTAGATTAGAGATGGATTACGGGCAGCTGTGGGAAAGGGCTAAATCTGATCCATCTTCACCCAGCAAAGTCCATGATCACAAGTTTCTCACCCATTTGCACAAAGGCAAAGACTATTTTTCTTTCTTTTTAATGTTCAGAGGGGTTCCCATACATTACCTTGGTGCTCTGTATGACAGGTCCCTAAGGCAGGCAAGTACTGTTTTTGTAACAACATCAGAAAAGCCCCCTTGGATCGGACAAAAATCTATCTAGTCTACCGTCCTTACAGTGGCCCACAAGGTGTTTCTTTGAAGCCCACAAGCTGGACACGAGGAGAAAAAGGTTCAAAACAGGAGTGTGGAATCTCAGTCCTGGGGACCAGACCTCTCTGTCTGGCCTTTGGGACTCACCCTACACCACACCACTTCCTTAGGCCACATCCACGCTTCCCAGGCCACATACCAATCTGGCCCTCCTCTGCAACCTCCGGAAGTGCTTTTGCCTGGCTGCAATGTATCCCTGAATTCTGATAATGCCTCTGGATTGCCTGGATGGAGGATAGAAAGCAGCATATGAGTGTGTGTAGAAACTGGCTTCCTGTACATAGGTCACATGTGTATTCATTGCTTCCTCCAGTTTCGCCTCTGCTCTGCCCACCACTGGCATGTGACCTCCAGAAGGTTGCCCTTAGGCACAAACAGGCTCTCCACCCCTGATGTAGAAGAACCCATGGGCATCTGGTTGGCCACTGTGAGAAACAGCCTGATGGACTAGATGGGCCTTTGGTTTCTTGCAGCTGCAGGGCTTGTCTTGTGTTCTTAACTTTCACCCAAGTGCCTACAAAACACTTGACTTAAATAGTTAAAGTTATGACATTTAAAACTCTATATTATTTGCATACCAAGGTCTCCAAAGAGCCAGCTTTTACCACATGAACCAGCCCACCCATCGCAAACATCAAGGGTGGTCCAGCTTTTGGGAGGCTTCGTTCCATGTCCCATTGGATGTGGGATTAGTGGTGACATGAGGCTCGGTATGTTTGGTAGTAGGGCCTATGCTATAAAACCCCTTCCCTAGAAGATCTGCATGGATGCAACACATCAGGTTTTCTCACCCTCTTTATAACCCATTATGTTGCACTGAGTCTTTGCCTTGGAGAAGGGGTGGGGAAACGTTTGAGCCCAAGGGCTGCATTCCTAAACCTAGTTCCTAAGATACTCGCTATGCATTGCTTCCTCTATTAAAGGCAATATGCCTCTGAATATCAGTTGCTGAGACGTGCAAGTGAGAGATTACTGCTGCACTATGGTCTTAACTTGCAGGCTTCCCATTGGCTTATCTGGCTGGCTATTGTGGAAGCAGGATGCTGGTTCCATTGGTCTAACCCAACAGGTTCTTCTTGTGTTCTTATGTCACAAATGAACCAATGAAGGTGCCTTATATTGACTCAGATTATTCATCTATCCAGCCCAGGAATGAAGTTGAGTCCAACAACCATTTGGAAAGCCAAGTGTTCCCCATCCCTGATCTAGACCAATGTTATCCATTCCATCTGGCAAGGCTCTCTCAGGTATTTTTAATTAGAGATGCCACTAGGTGGAATCTGGGTCTTTCCCAGCCCTTCTTCCAAGCAGGGTGCTGGATAAGATGGGCTACTGGCCTGATCCAGCAGGTTCTTTGTGTGTTTATTTAACACACATACCAACTATTCTTGATCACTGCCAGCTCTCTAATTGTTTCTTTGGGGTGTGTGTATTATTTCATTTGTTTTGGAAACAGTTAACTGTATCAGTTCATCTTCCTTCTCTTTCAAATGGATGGGATATTGTATATAAATAGTCAAAATCAGGTCTTGCATAGTTCTTGCAATGTATCGATTCTCAAGATAGCCGCTTTGCAGTGATATTATTTGCTCTCAAACCTGTGATGAGTGCCAGATCTCTGGCATTTTCAAATATTCATGGGGACCACCTTCCAAGACTTTAAAGAGTTGTTATTAAAAGAACAATCAGGAGGGGAAGGAAAGGACAGGGAATACTAGAAGCTAACAAGTGACAGAATCAGAGGTGAACCCCTTTCTTGAGGAGGTGTTTGGCTAAATTGGCTTTCAGAGACTTAAACCGAACATGTAAAGAACACCAGTGTCATCCAGCCAATTCTCTGGAGGTTAAATTTAGGTTCCGCAGCTCAGTCTGCCAATTTTAAGAAGACGGGAAATGTCAGCGAGTGCAGATTTGAGGTTCAGGCTATGCTGCTTGTGCAAATTCCACAGACATTGATGTTAGATGTATATAAACTTGGGCTCCGCTTCAGAGGTCTTTGAACACCTCTTTTTGCTTGTTAGTCCTTGGGTTTGTTCTGGCCCAACATTAATTTGTTCTGGTTGACTTGACAAGCCAAAGTTTGGTCTCTGTCTCCCGCTGCCCCTCCCCCATACACACTTCTACTTATTTGTCTGTTGGTAATTTATATCCTGATCCTCTGCACATTTACTCAGTGGTACGTCTCACATATTCCAGTTATTCTTTTTTCCAGACAAATGTGCTCAGGAAGGTAACCAAAATCTCTTACGTACAACCAGTGTTAGAGGCATTGGGGATAGAAAGAATGCTCAGTGGACTATGTGTATTAAAGCAGACTAAAGAGTTTCTTTAAAAAATAAAATAAAAGCAAAAGCCTTGTGCACAATCACAAAACAACAAAGTTTTCTTTATGCTGACTTATAGCCTGACAGCATTTTCTCATATCCCTGTTTGACTACACAAACTTCACTTAGTCACATTAGTTGTTAAACACCCCAGGTTATGGGATGGTGGGACAGTCTAAGCAGGAAAGGGGGGGTGTTTTGACATGGTTGCAAACAAGGGTTTAAGATACCCAGCCACACAACCGAGCTGATAGCTATTTACAGGACACATGTTTGATCTCACTGCCCATGCGCATTTCAGGTACAAGCTGGAAGCCCATGATTATCACAATCAGCAGATGCCACCTTTCTGATGAGAGCAGGAGAATTGCTAATCAGATTAACAATTAGGGTCCCATTGCCATGTTGGTCCCATTAATGTAATAACTGCAACTCATCCAGCACCTGTGTTGCTACTTCCTCTATGTTCTAATTAGCTCAGCTAATGAACTATAATGAAATTAATCAGGGAGGGGGAGGGAATTCAGCAATACCAACCTGAAGCAACCAAGGTAGAGAAGCTCTAAAATAAATTGCATAAAAGAGTTGCATGCTATTTACAAAGCATACTTTGTTTTGGCCAAATGAACAGATTTCATATCTCCCCTCCCTTCTCTCTCTCCCCACCATGCATATCTGTGAAACAGTGTTATGAAAAAGCAGATATTGGGGACAAAGTTCAAAGATGATGTGAGTTGTAGTCTACAGCACAGAAACATAGGAAGCTGCCTTAGACTGCATTAGACCATTGTTTCATTGCCTTGAGCTCTGGAGTATACCAAGGAGCCAAGTGGGCTCTACAAAGAGGGAGAGGGTGCTCAGGGGTGTGATCATGTTGGCAGACCAGGCTATTTGCATATTGGCCAGGGCTTAGGCTGGAGTGCAAGTCGTATCAGCTGGAAAATCCCCCAGTGTGTCTGCAACCCAGTTGGATCCATCAGCCTCTGAGGGCAGACCATCCTAATAGGATCCCCATCTCTGCAGCAGGGAAAATATGCTGAAAGCCTAAATCTCATCAGGAAGTGATCCAGCCATGACAAGTGACTAATGTTAATATCCTGTATGGTCAGATACCATGTTGTTACTGCCAGAAGGTCTAAGGGCCAATGGCAAGTTGGGCCAGCTCTATTGCTGTCATGGCAGCCATGAAATCCTGAGCCACCCCAGAGTTAATGGCATCAGCATAGATGCTCAAGTGCCCCAATACCAACAGTCTGGGAGTCTTCAACACTGCCTCTGGGACCAACTCTGCCAACTCATGCAGGGAGCCTGCAGGGCAGTAAAGCACAAGATAAACAGCAGAATTCCTACTCTGTCTCAGTTACTAAGTGTTTGCCAAGGACAAACACTCTCAAGGCCTTGATGCTGCTCCAAACAGCCACGTGAGCACAGCTAGGTGGGACTAACTCCACCTTGCTCACCCACCCAGGTCTCAGTAATGCAGTCTAAGCCAGCATCCTCACGCACAATCAAGTCATAGATGACGGAGATCTTACTCAAAGCTGACTCAGCATTCAACAGCACCATCTGCAGACCCAAGGACTGTTTGATAGGACAACCACAATTCTCCAGGTTGGAGAGGGGGCTGGCACACACCACAGTCACTAGCTGCCTGGACGCTGGGCCTGTTATAGCCTGTCTCACCTTTCACACCATAGCTCCCTTTATCCTGAACCACTGCAGTGTCACACCCTCTCCCCAGCTTATCCCTCCCAGGCACATCTTTCCCTCCCTCCTGAAAACAACAACAAACTGAAGATGAACATCCAAATGGAAAGCAGTGACTATTGCCTGCTGTGTATGGTTTGAAAACAGCCCTTTGGGCTGAAAAGTAGATAACTCTATTTTGTCCTCCACACAAACTAAGATGTATTATTCCATTCTGGAACCTGAAGACCTTCCCTTCCTCCAGGCCATCAGGCAACTGAGATCTGAGTGATTACTGATTTCTTCCACATGTTGGTTAGCAGTGAGACAGTGGACCAAACTACCTCAGAAGGTGGAGGACTCTTCTTCATTGAAGGTTTTTAAGTAGAGGTTGGATGACCATATGGCTTGGGTGCTGTAGTTGTCATTTCTGAATTGCAGGGGTTTGGAGTAGATGACCCTCGGGGTCCTTTTCAACTCTATGATTCTATGATTCTAATAATTTTCTTAATGACAACTACAAGGTGTTGGAAAGCCGCAGCAAGAAGATAAGACTGCTCCTGTCTGATGGGCAAGCCAGTGCCTTATGGGGCATTCTGCTGGCTTAACAACATGTCTGTCACAAATGCAGTGATTCAGAAAATTTACTAGTGCTCGCCTAATGATTAATTAGCCTTCTCGGCGAGGAATGGAGTCTCTTCATTATGCATGTTGTCATCAAGAGATTCATCGGCTTTCTGAAACGTACACCGGATGTGCTTGGGGCTTTTAACGAGAAAGGAGTCCAGGCCTCGCTAGTCTGTGAACAAAATTAGTTTGGTTCAGATCTTTTAAGCAGAGCCGGGGGCCGGGGGTCCAATCAATATGTGTCCATGTTGGGTTGATGTGAGCAGTTGCTCTTTAAATGAAAGGATGGCTGGTTAATAAAGTTGAACTCTCAGTATTCAAAGCTCAGTCAAATGACGTCCACTGAGCACATGCAAATGAAGCACATGGTATGGTTCGACTGGAGATTGCAAATGAGAAAGCAGTGAATTATGGGCACTTCGCTCAGGATTGGGTGGCTTTCTGATGAAGTTGCTTGAAGATTTTTGTCTTTGGAAATCTGCTGTTTGGTTGGTGGTGCCACGTGGGGATGAAATTCGTTTCACCTGCAATTTAATGCGATCCTACCCAATTTGCATTTCCCAAGCCATTCAGTGAACCAAATCACAGCTATCCTTTAAAACTAGACCTAAAGGACTGTGGTTCAGTGGTAGTGCATTTGCTTTGCATGCAGACGGTCACAGGTTCAATCCCTGGCATCTCCAGGTAGGCCTGGGGGAAAACTCCTGCCTAAAACCCCGAAATGCTGCTCCCCGTCATTGTAAATAATATGGAATCTGATGGACCAATGGTCTCTCTCAGAATAAGTGCCTATGTAAAGAACAGTTTGTACTGAAGGATGGAACGTGCAGATGTTCTACCAATGAATTTATAATGAATGTGTTGCATTTTTATGCCTGTAAGCTATTGGTTGAAGAGAAAGAGAGGCCTGGTATTGCTCTTGTTGAAAGAGCCCCCAAAAGATTTATCTACACTGTGTGAATGGGCAGCAAAATGACAAATGCAATTTAGTGTAAACAAGTATAAAGTGATGCAGGCTGGCGCAAAAGAATCTTAATTCCACATAGATACTCATGAGATCTGAACTGTTGGTAAAGGACCGAGAATGAGCCCTTGGGGTTATAGTGGATAGTATGATGAATATGTCAACCCAGTTTGCAGGCAGACACTATGAAAAGGGAGAATTCAGTGTCAGGGATCATTAGGAAAGGAATTAAAATAAAATTGCTGATCTCATAATGCCATTATACAAATCTATGGTGTAGCCACAGTTGGAGTACTCAGTACACTTTGGGTCACCTAACCTCAAAATAGATATTGTAATATTGGGGAATGCTCAGAAAAGGGCAACCGAAATGATCAAGGGGATGAAGTGGTTCCCCAGTGAGGAAAGGTTGCAGCATTTGGGATGTTTTGGTTTAAAGGAGTAATAACTGACATGATAGAAGTGGGTCAAATTATGAATGGCGTGGAGACAGTGGAGACTGAATTTCCCCCCCTCCCTCTCTCATAACACTAAAACTCATGGATATTCAATGAAGCTGAATGATGAAGGATTCAGGACCCATAAGAGAAAGTCCTTCTTCACACCGTGCATAGTTAAACTATATATGGTAATGTGTTTCCACAAGCGGCAGCAATGGCCACCAGCTTGGTTGGCTTTAATAAAGAATAGGACAAATTCACATGATCAGTGGCTACTAACCCTGATGACTGTGTTCTACCTCCCCTTCTGGAAGCAACCTGCTTCTGAATATTAGTTTCTGGGAATCACAGGAGGGGAGGGTCTCTTGTGCTCAGTTCCTGCTTGTGTGCTTCCTATAGCCATCTGGTTGCCCACTGTGAGCATATGGGTCACTGTCCTGATCCATCCAGACCCTTCAAATGTTCTTATGTTCTTACCGGTGGAACTTGCATCTAGGAGATAGTTGTTTAGTAATCTGGTTCTCCCCAAGGAAATTGGGGTACAAGCCAGATGAATGACAACCCCAGCCTCCGATTCAATGGAAGTTTTGCAATGAAGTTAAAAGGACTGAGAAAAAGCAATTGTGTTAGGGAGGTGAAACAAGCTAGAATTTCTTTTCTTTTCCCTTTTTTTTTTAAAAAGAGAGAGTTATCAAGGGGTTGTTTTGCATCACTGCCCAGCAGTTCATATTTGACTGCAAAGCCGCAGAGTTTGTCATGGTGGTTTAGTTAACATGTTCAGTTTTGATGAAAAAGCAAGTGCCTTTGATGACTACAGAGAGGGGGGATAAGGAAGGGGGGAGGAAAGAGGTTTACATGTGGAAGCAAGAAGATAAGGTAATTCAAGGAGGTCAAGGCGTTCATTGCTCTCCTATGCAACCAAGCTGAAGCTGGTGAGCCAAGTACAAGGGAGAGGGGAGTCAAGGAAACTGGAGGGGATAACATGATTAAGACGTTGTAGGCGACGTTGGTGGCGCTTGCTTTTCTTTAATGTCAGCGGCATATGAGGGAGATGCCACTGAATTGAACATGAAATGAACTGAGATGTTTCTTCTTAGGCTAAGCTTAGGAGCTGCCTTTCTGGATCAGACCAAATTCTAGGTTGTAGTCCGCCCTTCTGTTTTTGGGAATGAAATGATAGGGGCGTCCATCAGAATCATAAATCTGTAGAGTTGGAAGGGACCCAAGAGGTCATCCAGTTCCACCCTCCGTGATGCAGGAATCACAGCCAAAGAACCCCTGACAGATGGTCATTCAAGTTGCGTGGCGAGTTCCTGCCCCCCCCCAGTGGAAATAAAGACACATGACACAATTATTAAGGTTAATGGGCTAAATAAGGCCACAACTTTATTGGTTACATGTGATGAGCAGTATATGCTTAGGCATTGGTCCTAACCGCCTATATCCGGCTTCAGCCCGTCCGCTTGAAATCTGGGAAGGGTTAACCACCAATAGGGAGAGTCCTGTTGATGCACATCAACTAGGAACTCTCCCAGGGTCACCGCTCAGGGGCATGCCTTAGGCCCTCACCTCCATAGGCTTCAGTCAGGGCCACACACCCTGGAATCCTTTATCAGACTACCCTTCAATATGCGGGGCAGGTGATGGCGCTTCCTCCCCTCTTCCATATATATAACAATACCAATACCAATGCCTAACTGCCAATACCAAGAAGGTTGTGACGATTTGCTATGGGGTAGGTGAAAACCAAGTGTCTGGTGCCAATTTGCCAAGTGGAAAAATTCCTACCAGGTCCCTCAACGGCGACCAACCAAGGTCCATAGCAAGGTCAAGGAATGAAAACCTTAAAGGGCGGGAGGGTGGGAAACAGGAGCAGCTGGAGGTGGCAAAAGAGGGAGATCACTGGCTGCACCTGTGTTAAATAGGGCAGGCCATGCCCCCCCCCCCGAGCTAGCCGATTGGCTGGCCAGGGGGTGATGCAGCCCAGAATCCCCTCAATCGTGCTGAGGGGGCGTGAAACCCACAACACCACCTCCTTTGCAGGGCGGAAGTGGCTTTCTCTTTACAAACCTTCAACAAAGGAGAATCCAGCACCTTCCAAGGGAGTCCGTTCCACTGTTGAACAGCTCTTACTGTCAGAAAGTTCTTCCTAATGCTCAGTCAGAATCTCTCATTGCTGCAGGAGTAAAGCTCTTGCTTCCAAGAAAGTGGCTGTGTAAAAGTGGGTAGACCCATTTCCTTTGTTCATGTGAATGAAGCTTCAGATAATGAAGATGCTACCAGATGGCACATTAGTGAGAAAAGCAGATAACAGTCTGCCCAAGGAGTTACTAATCAAACTGTAGTCACTGTAAAAGTGGAAATGGAGGGGAAGAAGGGGAAGAAAAAACACCCTTGAGAGACTGGGAAATGGGGAAGGCAAAGGTAGCAGGGGAATGAGCACAAGGCATTGCAGCTGTATGTCAGCTCAAAACCACAGATGCAAACAGAGTTACCCTTATGAACTTTTAGGAATCCTGCTCACATAGTAGGGATCACTGCACAGTCACTAGCAATGGGGGAGAAATTCAATTCAGTTTGCATTTAAAGGTGAGCCTTCCTAGTTGAAACAATATGCAAACCAAAACACAGCCTTCCTTCAAAATTTGCACTTCTCCAAATTTTGTAGTGCAGTTCTCCAGCCAAATAAAGTGTAAAAAATATATGCATATATTAAGGGAAAGGCAAACTGTGCTTAAAATTGCTTCTACAGTGGTACCTCAGGTTAAATACTTAATTCGTTCCGGAGGTACGTTCTTAACCTGAAACTGTTCTTAACCTGAAGCAACACTTTAGCTAATGGGGCCTCCTGCTGCTGCTGTGCCGCCAGAGCACGATTTCTGTTCTCATCCTGAAGCAAAGTTCTTAACCCAAGGTACTATTTCTGGGTTACCGGAGTCTGTAACCTGAAGCGTATGTAACCTGAAGCGTATGTAACCCAAGGTACCAATGTATTAGTGAAAATAACGTACAAAACTATGTTATATTTGGGGGGGGTTGCTTTTCAAAAATGTGTATATTAGATAAATATCACACAAAATTATATTGATGAACTTTCATGAAATATGAGGTTATATGCCATGCATGGGTGGTAATTTTGGGTTATGTGAATGTACTTAAAATGAAGCAAAACAGAGCATTAAAGGGGGAGGGAATATACCAGGAGACACTGTGTTCAGAAATTTAAGTTTTAAAGATAATGGCTGGGATGTTGCGGGGGTGAGGGACTGACATAATGCAGTTCTAGATACTCCCAAATATTGATTGGTTAATGTTTTTTTAAAAGGTATCCCCAAAAGAAAGGGATACAATGGGGATAGTGATTTACCTAGGACAGGTGCTCCAAAATCAGAGCACTCCCTGACAAATGGGAACCTATTGTACATGTGTTCCTGTGACTTTATTTCATGCAGGGAGCATCTTTGCCTACATTTTGCTCCTTTCCTTCCACAAATAGCAGCGCCCGTGACTGGGAGCAAGTGCTTATGCTATGTGTGATTGTATTGGGAAATGTTATCTTAAAATGTTGCTTAACATGCAGCGCTACCGAGCCACTGCTTGCTCTGGAAAGAATAATCATATATCTACATCTATATATGTGCAACATTGTTTCAGCCATCCAAATTTAAATGAGAAGGAAGAAGCTACGCATTTTCCATCCCTTTCCTCCCCGCCATCCCAAGCAAAACATATAGCTCCGCATGCATTATTAATACGGGGTTTATTGCTTGCTTTTATTGGCTCCAGCGCCGCTCTCCTCTTGGGAAGCCACCGAACACAGGGAAGATTGCGCAAATGTCCACATTAACTACAGCAGCCATATACAAGGCAAATAAGACTACACAAATATACATCTACGCTTCCATAGTTCACATCAGCAATAATGCGGAAACGCAATCTCCCTCGCCACTGCTCGTTCAAGTAGTTTGTTCATTCATTATTGGAGGCCCTTGGGTGGCTATTGGAATGCCAAATAAAATCTTATTTCCATGCTCCCCGGAAAGGAAATAATAATAATACTACTAATAAAAAGAAAAAATCTCGATTCCAGACAGATAATGAATTAGGGCAAGGGTGTGGAGATGCCGTCTCAGCAAAAGGCTGTTCTGCCCTTTGCAGTCTGGGAGCTTTAGCAGAAAATGGTGGCCAGGCCACTGTCAGAGGCCATGTGCTTCAGAATACCAGTTGCTGGAAGCCTCAGGAGAGGCAAGTGCTGTTGTGCTCAAGTCCTGCTTTTAGTCTTCCCATAGGCATCTGGTTGGCCAATGTGACAACAGGATGTTGGACTAGATGGGCCACTTGTCTGACCCAGCAGACTCGTCTTCCATTCTGATGTTCTTAATAGGGAGTGGCATGCTGGAAACATATTGTGCAACTCTTCCATTATCACAATCATAGCAAATGCTTAAATGGCCTTAGGACTTGGTAACAACTAAAGGACCACTTTCTTCCATACAAACCTTCCCAATAACTGAGGGTATCTTCAGAGGCCTTTCTCTATGTTAACTCCTTCTCCAAGCAAAGAAAACAGTATCTTGTCCAGGACCTTCCAGTGCAGAACACACAGCCCACCTACCATCCTCTAACTCGGAGGATGTTTATACTGTTACAGTACTTCTGTCTGCCCAGCCTTGCAAAAGTTAAACACTACCCCAGAGAGGCATTTTCTGTAGAGTTTCTGGAGCTGTCCAAGGTTCTGTTCTTCTCTACTCTCCACTTAAACTTGACATTGTCCACTTTCCTTGTGAGCTACAAGCTGCCATGGAGCCAGCCAGAGCCCATTTACCACCACCATTTTACCAAACATTCTTCTAATGATTTTGTTTGTTTATTGTATTTGATATATTTCCATATCTGCAGCATTTGGGGAATATGTTGAGTTAAACCATTTCCCATTTAGCTGTGTTGTCTTTTTCCTAGTCCTTCCTGAAGATGCCAGGGATTGAACCTGGGACATTCTGCATGCAGAACAGATGCTCTACCATTAAGCTTCCCAGATGTCTAAATCTTTTGTCAAGATGATACAGAGCACCAAACAGCCTGGTTAGCTTTATGGGTTTTTCAGAACATTTGAACGGTGGTATATTTATATACAGGGACACGGGTGGCGCTGTGGGTTAAACCACAGAGCCTAGGGCTTGCTGATCAGAAGGTCAGCGGTTCGAATCCCCGCAACGGGGTGAGCTCCCGTTGCTTGGTCCCTGCTCCTGCCAACCTAGCAGTTTGAAAGCACGTCAAAGTGCAAGTAGATAAATAGGTACCGCTCCGGCGGGAAGGTAAACAGCGTTTCCGTGCGCTGCTTTAGTTTGCCAGAAGCGGCTTAATCATGCTGGCCACATGACCCGGAAGCTGTACACTGGCTCCCTCGGCCATTAAAGCGAGATGAGCGCCACAACCCCAGAGTCAGTCACTACTGGACCTAATGGTCAGGGGTCCCTTTACCTTTACCTTTATATTTATATACACACCACTTATGGAAATATATTATTTCCTTTAGAAGGGGAACTATGAGCCAAACATTTGTTTGCCATACCCCATTTAAAACTTGATAGGGCAGCCACAGGCTAAACTTTCCACTGTTTCAGGTGGGCATCTCTAGCCCTACCCGGAGTTGCGGGGGGGGGGGAATGAGACCTTCTGCACTCGAAGTGGGTGCTCTACCACTAAACTATGACCCTTTTGTCTCCAACTGCTCCATCTAGCTCAATAATGTCTACACCGACTGGCAGCAGCTCTCCAGGGTTTTAGACAGGGAGTCGCTCCCAGCCCTTCCTGAAAATGCCATTGGGGACTGAACCTGGGACTTTCTGCAGGCAAACCAGATACTGTACTACTGAGCTGCAGCTGTACACGCTTTGTGGTATCTGCAGAATTTTCAAGATGCATAAATAAAGAGAAGGGGCGATGTCTTCTTCCCTCTCCCATTCTTCTATTTTTCCTCATTAAGTTCAAAGCTATGGTGCTTTGGCATTCCAAAAACTGTGCTCTCTCCCCCGCCCCAGTATATCCCGTGTAACTTTATAGCAAATTTCATTCATTTTCAATTCCCCAAAGTTCTGTGTGCTCTACATCTTTTTCTTCCTGAAGGAAACAGACTCTTCAGAGGTTTCTCTGGAAGACTCTTAGTAATATTAGTGAACATGTACAGGAAAACCCTGAGGTTATGTTCTACTCTTGGCAACTTTCACTTTAGATTTAAAAAATCCCTCTCAAACTCTCATTAGTGGAGACACTCTCATGCCTATAAAAGTTGCATTACAAGTATTCTGTTCCTAATCAGAACCAGCCATTTGTGTGTGCCCCTTCCGTGAGAAACTTCCACACCATGTATATTCCAGATGGGAGTTGCCAGTACTTTGGAGCAAAAGAAGAAAAGCAAAGGTTTCTGTGGGTGGGGGGAGCCCAGAGAATGTTTGGGAGTGAAACCAGAGACAGGGACCTGCATGTTCATGAGCAGCATTGAGCCACGAAACCCAAATGCCTAAGGTGGCCCAGTCAACAACACCCTCCCAGCTACTACTATTACCACTTCCTCCTCCTTTAACCTCTTCCCCATCCTTCCTATTCTTCCAGCATCAGAATGTGGCTGCTAGGTTGCTGAATGAGGTAGCCTGATAGAACCATATAGAAGTGGTTCTGAAACTTCTGCACTGGTTGCTAGTCAAGCCCAGTTTGTACAAAGCTCTAGTGCCTAAGGGAGTATCTCCCTCAACCATATCAGGCTCTGCTATTAGCAGGTGAGGAACTTTTGGTGGTGGTGCCTCTGCCCTGTTGACCCATGACAGGGCCTTCTCGGTGGTGGCTGTGGAATGTCCTCCCTGGTGAGATATGTCTGTCAGCCTCCTTACTGTCTATCAGGAGAAATGTAAAAACATTCCTGCTTACCCAGACATTTGATGGCAACCATGAAATTAATAATTATGGGAGTATGCAATTTCTTCTAATTTTTTTAGATTTATTTCTAAATATTTTAGATGGTTTAAAATATGTTTTTATATTATTTTTATTTTTACTGTTTTAACATTTGCTGGCCTGGGCTTCTTAAATCTAATTTAATTTAAAGGGGGGTGGAATGCAGAAGTGGCAACAGTGGAGATAAGTCTAGAAAAGCAAGATTCTAGCTCCACAAAGTTCTTCTTCAGTATGAGACATGGGGGAGACAGGGGCAAAATAGCCCCAGAAAGTCCCATAGGAGTGTCACCAGCTGGTTTGCTACTACTGTGACAAATACGATCTAATTTTTAACTGGTATTTACTGCAGCAGTGGACTGGGCCAAACTCTGTGGCCACCTCATTCCACAACACTCTTGCTCTGAGGAAGGACCCTTTCACAGAGTGAGGCATTAGGGTGGCAGGAGAGCACCAGCATATGGATAGACTGCAGTGGGCAAAATGGCAGCAAAGGTCCCTGTACAAAATTTGGGAAGAAACAAGAAATGGCAAAATGGGAAATTTGCCAATACAGTCATACCTCAGGTTACAGATGCTTCAGGTTGCGTTTTCTCGGGTTACGGATGTGCCAAAACCCGGAAGTACTGGAATGGGTTACTTCTGGGTTTCGGCAGTCATGCATGTGCAGAAGTGCTAAATCATGCTTTGTGCATGTGCAGAAGTGATGAATCGCAACCCGTGTGTGTGCAGACGCGGCGCTGCCGGTTGCGAACGTGCCTCCTGCACAGTTCATGTTCACAACCCGAGCATCCGCTGTACGTTGGTCCTGCTTCAGAACCAAAGCTACAAAATCCAGAGAGAAATTCTAATGTGAAAAATTTGAGACATATCTCTAAGCCTGAGTCAATAGCATTAAGGGTGGTACAGGTGGGGTGATGGAGAATTATTGGGGAAGGTATTGGGAACCTCAGGCTCGGGGCCCAGATGTGGCCCTCTCAGCCTTTCCATTTCCTGAGGCCACACACACTCCTCAGAGCACAGCCCCTCACCAGCCCAGTTCTGGGTGCTTTTATTCTAGAATATGTCCTTGAGCTATGATCATGCGTTTTAAGTTTCTGGGTGGTTTGTGTGCATATATAACTCTCAGTTCTGTTTGGCTAGGCATCCATTGTGGCTAGACATCCGTTGTGATGTCTCCTTTTACTGCTAGTTCCACCAATCAGAAAGGAATATGGCCCTTAGGATTGGGTGGGGGGGAATAGTTCCACAGACCCAGAAGAAAAGATCTGGCTTTGGGAGAAGATAGAGAACTTTCCATCTTTCTCCTATGGCCGAAGATGAGGTTCTGATGGCACATGAGGCCAGCCCCTTGCTGGTCAGTCCCTGGATAGGTGTCCACCTGCAGAATGTATGAATACCATCTTGGGTTTCATGCCGGAACAAAGGAGGGTTATCAAATTAAGAAAAAGAAAAAATGAATGAATGAATGAATGAATGAATAGTGCTTTTTTTTCATATCCCCACATTTTACAAAACATTTTCTCTCCAGATACTTTGCATCCAAGAGACTTTTCAATAGCACAGTCACCTCAGCTGGTCAATAATAAATCTCATTAGCCAACAAAGACCTTGTCCGCATTTGTGTAAGCATAAAATGTCCCATAAAGGATCACCTGGCTGCACTACACATGTTCACGAAAAGGATCAATGCCCAGTAATGGTTGTCTTCAACAGCCGAGCAGTTCCATTGTCCTATTTTTTGTCCTTAACCGCCGCAGGAGTGAAACGTTGCAGCAGTTCAAATCCATAGCAGTTTTCAGTGGGGAGGGGATAGAGCAAAGAGGGGAGAGGGAAGAACATTGTTATTCAAAATATAAATTGCTTCAGGTAGAACGAAGCCATGAAATAGAGTGGCGAACGTGCCCATGCCACACGTCTGTTGCAACACACATCCAGAAGGCACAACTTGCCAAAGTCATTTATCCACAATGGACACACATCCAAACAGGCCTGTATTTACTACTGAGCAGCAAGAAAATGTAAAGCAAAGTACATCGTTTATCATTACCAGACAGCTCTGCAATATTGTGGCAGAGAGTGGCTTTGGGAAAATAATCTCCTCCTCCCACCACAACTGTGGGAAATGGAGGGCTTTGAAGAATGGAAGCAGTTTGCTGAGCTTTCAGCCTGTTAATACTATCTTGGCATCTGGAACTGTAGACCTCTCTACGCATATACAGATAGTGATGGGTGATGCCCATTGGGACGGGTGGGGTGGAAGACAGGGAGGTCAACAGTAGGTGGTTCAAGAGCCAATGGCAGGCAGAGCCAACACATTCTAAGTTTGCCCCCAGCCTCCTCCCTGTCGAGTTCTACAAGGGTAAAACTAACACTATAGAGCAGAGGTCAGCAACCTTTTTCAGCTGTGGGCTGGTCCGCCATCCCTCAGACCATGTGGTGGGCCGGACAATATTTTGAAAAAAAATAATGAATTTATTCCTGTGCCCCACAAATAACCCAGAAATGCAGTTTAAATAAGAGCACACATTCTACGCATGTGAAAACATGAGGCAGGCCCCACAAATAACCCAGAGATGCATTTTAAATGAAAGGACACATTCTATTCATGTAAAAACAAGCTGATTCCCAGACCGTCCGTGGGTTGGATTTAGAAGGCAATTGGGCCGCATCCAACCCACGGGCCTTAGGCTGCCTATCCCTGCTATAGAGGATGAGGAAGCTGACAGCTAATGCCACCTGCTGCACTATAAAGATATGTAAGCAAGTAGGTAAGCAGGAGAAGTTTGGCTGAGACCAGACCAAGGATACTGTGGCAATGTTCCATTCATCCTAATAAACCAACCTCCACTGGCTTATACACAGGGCTAGCAGAGAACTTTTCAGAATTTGATAGCTGGGACAGAATCCTAAGGATCTCTAGTCTGGGTTTGCTATGCTGTGGAAGCAAGATTGTAGATCTCACATTTGGTGAGATACTTTTAAACACTTCCATGTATACTCCAGTTGCCCCTATTGATGAAGGGCAACCCTTACATTCCTGTATCTCTGGCAAATCAATACCCTATTTTTAGCTTTTAAGAATGCCTTGTTACATTTTTGTAATTGTGAGTTGCTGAATTTGCCATTTGTCGGATTCCAGCTGATGTTTCTAAACATCAACAGGGTGATGCTAAGTATGTCTACTCTACTCAATGGGACTTACTCCCAAGTAAGTCTGTAAAGTAGTTCCGCCTTAACTTCTGGATCTGGGCGATCCATGTATCTTGTTTCGAATAACATGCAAGTAAATTCATATGCATCCACATTACTGCAGCATATAGTGCATTCTAGCCATTTCACATAGTGGTTAAATTAAGACTGATAAAATATTTCCAAACATTTATGTCTGCCCACTCTATCTTTAACCATAAATCTCTCCAAAAACACCTTATTGGTTTATAGTACAGGGCCAATCAGTTTGCTGCAAATCAGAAAGAGTGGAATATTTAGCAATATGTAAGGCAGAGAGGGAGGTGGGCAGGATATAACATAGAGATGTTACAATCACTCATGTCAGGTGTTCAAGCAACACGGGGGGGGGGAGTGTCCAGGCATTCTCTTTGGATCTGGTGCCCGCCGGATGTTTGGGGCTATAGGTTCCATCACCTCCAGCCAGGATGGGTAATGGTCTGGAGTGATGGGGGTTGTGATTTGAAACATCTGGAAGGCACCAGGATGGGAAAGGCTTGTCAAGAGGCACAGAGGTGCACAAAATAATAATAATAATAATAAATTTTATTTATATCCCGCCCTCCCCAGCCGAAGCCGGGCTCAGGGCGGCTAACAACACTAAAATAGTGCCACATTATAAAAACATCATAAGAATTAATTAAAATCAAAATTGATGGCAACCGTAAACTAAAGTATTGTAAAGATTGCCAAAGGAGGGAGTCAGGCTGTGCCCTAACCAAAGGCCTGGTGGAACAGCTCTGTCTTGCAGGCCCTGCGGAAGGATGTCAAGTCCTGCAGGGCCCTTGTCTCTTGTGACAGAGCGTTCCACCAGGTTGGAGCCGCAGCCGAAAAAGCCCTGGCTCTAGTTGAGGCCAGCCTAACCTCTCTGTGGCCTGGGACCTTCAAGATGTTTTTATTTGAGGACCGTAAGTTCCTCTGTGGGGCATACCAGGAGAGGCGGTCCCGTAGATACGAGGGTCCTAAGCCGTGTAGGGCTTTGAAGGTTAAAACCAGCACCTTAAACCTGATCCTGTACTCCACCGGGAGCCAGTGCAGCTGGTATAGCACCGGATGAATGTGATCCCGCAGCGAAGACCCCGTAAGGAGTCTCGCTGCGGCATTCTGCACCCGCTGGAGTTTCTGGGTCAGTCTCAAGGGCAGCCCCACGTAGAGCGAGTTACAATAATCCAGTCTGGAGGTGACCGTCGCATGGATCACAGTGGCTAGGTCAGGGCGAGAGAGGTAAGGAGCCAACTGCTTAGCTTGGCGGAGATGAAAAAATGCCGCCTTTGTTATAGCTGCAATCTGCGCCTCCATGGAGAGGGAGGTATCGAAGATTACACCCAAACTCTTAACGGACGGTGCTGGCACTAATTGCACCCCCGCAAGAGATGGGAGTTGCCCCCTCAATCCCATATCGTCCCGTCCCAGCCAGAGGACCTCTGTCTTCGAAGGATTTAACTTCAACCGGCTCCCACGTAACCATCCAGCCACAGCTTCCAAGCATCTGATCAGTGTGTCTGGGGCCGAGTCAGGATGGCCATCCATCAACAGATAGAGTTGGGTGTCATCAGCATACTGATGGCAGCCCAGCCCAAAACTCCGGACAAGCTGGGCGAGGGGGCGCATAAAGATGTTAAAAAGCATCGGGGAGAGAATCGCACCCTGAGGCACTCCACAAACCATCTCTTTCCCCAGTGCCAGTACCCCACACGCATTGCCCAGTCCTACCTGTGCTGAGTGAGAAAGGTGTCTTTAAGTATGTTTGGGTGAATGAGCTTAGAAGTCGGGAAAGGTCCCCTATAGGGAGAGGGACAATGAGGATAAGTCTAATGTGCATGACCCTGCCCTTCATGTGCTTGCTTTGAACATCTGCAGAAGGCTAAGCATGTCCCCATTTTCATTTGTGAAATGTTGGGGGCTGTTATTTATTTACTTATTAACATATTTCCAGTCTTCCTGTTAGGTGGGTCACTCAAGGTAGTGGCTCAATGCATCACACAACACAATACAAAAATAAACTATAAAATACAATAAAATAACCACCCATCAGAAAAGCCCTTAAAGGGCTATAGCATGTAAAGTTCTGTGAAAACAGAATGCTGAACTAAATGGGCCCTTGGCCTGATTCAGCAGGGTTGTTTTTATGTTTTTATGCTGTTAGTGACTTCAGCTTCTGTTGGTCTTGAATCTCACGTGGCATGTGAAGAATCCCAGGACACAAGCCTGCCCCCCTTTTAGCTCACAACAAAGGCTTTCACAAAAGATGGAAGTGTGCTGAAAGCCAGTTTTCAAACAGAACAGGAAGCATGAAGTCGCATCACCTTTAAATAGCCGCAAATGATAAAGAGGCATGCTTTATTTATAAAATGTCTTCCAAGCCAAACCCCGGGCTCACGGTGGACTGCAGCAGATATGTTTCAGAAAGGTTTGGCAGATCCTTGGCTGGCCAGATGTCCATAATAAATGTATGAAATAAAGTGGGTTATTTAATGCAGCTCAGAACAGGTTGCACAACGCGAATGCCTCCGTTTTGCCAAACATGTAGCGGACAAGCGCCAATGCAATTGCCATTATCCTCTGTGAGAGGAGCATACGTCAACATCACCTCCTTCTCTTTTTAAAAATGAAGTGAATTTTAGGATCCAGGAAAGGGGTGGGGGGAGAGAAAGCATGCTATCTGAATGTTTATATTCCAAAATCAATAAACAGCATATATGGTTATATTTTAAAGCCTGAAACCATTGTAAAGTTGCAATTTGCCATGTCATAAAATGAACAGCTTCATATGCTATGAAAATAGAGGAGGCCCATCCGTCTCATAAGGGATGCTGGCCAATAAGTCCTGCTTTCCTGCAATATATCTGCAATTATTTGGCAAAGCATTTCCAATGTTTGCAGCTGAATGTCCTCTCTCTGAAGTCATGCATGGATGGTGGCATCCCATCCCCAGTGTGTGTGCTACACGAGGGAGCTGCTTCTATGGGAAGTCAAGAAATAAAACCCCACTAGCAGACAACTTACAGAGAAGGCTGCCTGCCTGATGCTATATCTGTAACTTACAAAATATTTGTAACTTACATAAATGACATGAATCAACAATGTAGTATCTGGTGGAAACAGAGCTGCACTGAAATGGAAACACTGTTGGTTGTGACAATGACAGGCCAGGATGAAAATGGATACCCTTTTACATCCCTCTTTTTCTTGTGGCCAAAAGGTTCATAAAACAAAGTCTCCAACTGGGTTCTGCACTAATCCTAATCAAGGTTCCTCACCCCATCCCAGCCCCTCAATAACAGGGTCCTGGCAAAGAACAAATGTTTCCTGTTAAAACCAGGTGAGGAATAGCTCTTTGGCATGAGGGTTTTTTTCCCCCTTTCTTTTTACAACCCTCCATTAAATGTTATATTCAATTACAGAGAACTGCGCTGCAAAGCACCTTTTTCATTTCAGAAATATTTCTATGCTACCAGAGCGACTCTCTCCCTTCCCCCATCCCCCACCAACACAGGAACACCTTTTTTGCCATTTGAATTGTAAATCCTGAACACTCTCTTCTGCCAACACCCCCCCCCCTGCGCTTCCCTGGTTTCCTTTTTTCTCTCCCCTCACAATAACAATATTGTAAATAAAGAGTGAAGGTAGTTTGTAATATTAAAAACTGGGGCTTGTAGAGCAAGGCTATTTAAAACCATTCTGAGCACCACATAATAAAGGTTCTATCAGCAAGTCCCAGCCTCAAATTCTCTTGCCTCCACGAGCTTTACTGGTCTGTGAGTTATTGCTGTGGTCAATAGATCTCTTTCTGTAGCATTCTGCTTATGTAGGTGATAAATCTTCCAGCCTTATGGGAAAGAAGGGTCAGGCTTCTGTTACTCTGCCCCATTATTTCTCTCCTACATCATTTAGAAAACTGCTGGACTGGACCAATTTTTGATGCATAGACTTTTTGCTCAGCTACATACTAAATTTTATTGTGCATATTAAATTTTTTAGCTCTCTCCGTGTTTTAAATCTCCATCATGGAAGGAGATGGTGGGGGGAGAGAGAAAGAAAGAGAGAAGGGAAAGAATATAATTTTCAGTGAGATGCCAGGGGAGGAGTGCGGGGAGCATTAAAAAAGGGGGGGTTGCAAAGGCTGCATTTTATGGGATTTGGAAAGAGGTGAAAGAACGAAAGGCCACAGTCTTAGTTCCTTGAGTGCAACACGTACGGGATGGGGGTATGGAGAGATGCAGGCAAGATTTTTGGCCATGTTATGGTCTAAGGGAAGGCTCGTATTTTATTTCATGGGGAAGACCACAACTCATTGGTAGAGCATCTGTTTTGCATGCCATGGTCCCAGTGCTGAGTCCCAGGCATCTCTAGGTAGGACTGGGAAAGACCCCTGTCTGCAACTCTGGAGAGTCACTGCCAGTCAGTGTAAACACTATTGAGTGGGATGGACCAAAGTTTTGATTCAGTATAAAAGGCTGCTCCCTATGTTCCTGTTTCTTGAAGAACTGTAGCTCAGAAGTAGAGCTCAAGCTTTTCCCAGGTTCAGTGCACAGGATCTCCAGTTAGGTCTGGAGAACACCCCTGTCTGCAACCTTGGAAAGCTGAGCTAGGTGGACCATTGGTCTGACTTAGAATCATAGAATGGTAGAGTTTGAGGGTCCTCTAGTCTTGCCCCCTGCAATGCAGGATTTGTTGTGAGGCAGCTTCCTATGGTCCTGGGAGGGGGGCGAATTTTGGAGAGGAAACTCATTTCAGTTCTAAATGGAAGCTGCGCCAAAATATCTCCATGGATATTTATTTGCTGCAGAGCCAGCACAAACACTCTCTCCCAGCCTCTCCCTCTCAATGTATGGCCTATGTATAAATCCCATTCACTCTTAGCGCTGTCAGGAAATCAGAATCAACCTGTAGGATGCCTTTGGAGAGAACTGAAAAGATTAGGCATGTCACTAACCTCAGTCCTAATGGATTTGGAATTTAATGGGAAGAAACTCTCTCTGAGATCTTGACTGGCAGGCAATATCATTATTTTGACTGATGTTACCCAATCAGTCATGCATTGTATTACAATGCAGATTACTTCCAAATCCCAAAAGGAGGAAGTCTGGTTCAGGGAGTCCCACACCTTTTCATATAACTGCATGTTTCATCGATGTTGGAGGTTTTTTGTAAGAGATTTCATTATATCTGTGAGCGATCTTACTTTCCTTTGTTTGTTGTTCCTAAAGTGCAGTAGGTGGGCAAAGGTGATGTTGCAATAAACTGCAATACTACTGCTAGGAAGATTGCAGCTGTAGTAACCTCAAGAACTCTTCAGCCCCACCATAGGCTGAATATCTCCCTGGAAAGCCTTCAGATTCACCAAGTCTTTTGTATCTTCCATCATATTAACTGCACTTCTTAGAATGAAAAGTAAGCCAGAGGCTAGTTAGCCAAAGGCAACATCCCAAGGGGCAAGAATACTGAGGTCCCATCCAGTGACAGAAGAACCCTCTCTGGCACCCAGGGTGGGACGTTGAGGGGTGGGACAAACCGCCCAGTGGCACATGTGTGACATCAATACGGACTGTGCATGTGCGGCATCCCATACAGAGTGCACACACATGGCAGCTTGGTATATGGAAGTTTTTTAATGTTTATTTTTAATGTTTTTATATATGTTGGAAGCTGCCCAGAGTGGCTGGGGCAACCCAATCAGATGGGTGGGGTATAAATTGCAAAATTATTTTTATGGGATAAGACATCCCTATTTTCACTGGGAAAATGTTGCAGGGTATGAAGATGGCAGACCTGGTTCAATACCCTGAATCCTGAATGGCTCAGTACCACAATACCTCAAGGACCACCTTTCCCTATATAAACCACCCCAGACTGTGTGTTCATCATCTGAGGCCCTTCTTCACATGCCTCTCCACATGAGGTCCAGGAGGTGGCAACACAAGAACGGGCCTTTTCTGCAATGGCTCCCTGTTTGTGAAATGCTCTCCCCAGGGAGGTTTGTCTGGCACCGTCATTATTTATTTTTAGGCACCAAGCAAAAATGTTCCACTTCAACCAGGCCTTTGTCTGATTCTTCATTCTTCTTTGGCGATCACTTGTAGCCGAGTAAGATTGCCTTCCATAAACACGGTTTTAACAATGAGTCCGTAAGTGACTGTGGATGCCAATTCTGGATCCACACGTCCTTCCACAGTGGGGACATTGGTTTCCGGGCAGAAATTGATCATGGTGTGGATTTGCCAAGCATGCCTTCCTCTTATCACATTTCTCCCTTGCATCCTGAGTTCGAGTGTCTTCAAAGCCCATGACACCTTTGGTAAAGGCTGTTCTCCAATTGGAGCGCTCGCAGGCAAGTGTTTCCCAATTGTTAGTGTTTATACTACACTTTTTTAGATTTGCCTTGAGGCAGTCTTTAAACCTCTTTTGTTGACCACCAGCATTACGCTTTCCATTTTTAAGTTCAGAATAGAATAGTTGCTTTGGAAGACAATAATCAGGCATCCGCATATGTCCAGTCCAACAAAGTTGGTGTTGAAGAATCATTGCTTCAACACTGTTGATCTTTGCTTCTTCCAGTACACTGGTATTAGTTTGCCTGTCTTCCCAAGTGATGTGTAAAAATTTTCGGAGACATCATTGATGGAATCTTTCGAGGAGGTGGAGATGATATTTATAAGTGGTCCATGTTTCACAAGCATACAGTAAGGTTGGTAGTACAATAGCATGGTAAAAAAGCATTTTGGTTTCCCTGTGGATGTCCCTGTCCTGTTTCTACCCCAGTCCAGAGTTTCCCTTCTACAAAGTGTAGGATCATGGCAATGAAAATAATGAATAGAGTTGGGGCAATAACACAACCCTGTTTAACACCTGATCCCACTGTGAATGGTTCACTTTGAGAGCCATTGTTATCTGCGATTGTTGCTGTCATATTATCATGGAGGAGCCGAATGATGTTCACAAATTTATCTGGGCAGCCAATTTTCAGAAGGACAGTCCACAGGGCATTACGATTTACAGTGTCAAAAGCCTTCTCTGCATTTTTCTTGAAGCTGTCGAGCGGTGAAAATCATGTCCGCTGTCCCTCTAAAAATCATGTCCACTGTCCCCCTAGAAGGCCAAATTAATATTCTACAGCCTTTTAAATGTGTTTGTGGGAGAGGGGTTATTGTTTTTGTTTGTTTTAACTATTTATTTGTGCTTTTATCTTTGTATGCTTATATTGTGAATTGCCCTGAGATCTTTTAAGGAAGGCGGGTATATAGATCTAATAAACCACCACCACCAATCACCCTTTAAGGTAGATTAGAATTGAGCAGGTTGTCTCCAGAGGGAGAAGGCCAACCAATCAGCGGTGTGGTTAGTGACAAGACAAAGGGGATCTTCTCTAGTAGCCCCACCCCCAGTCTGGTGAAGCATTGGCTCAATACAACAGTGAAGGGGAAATTGTGCATTGTAAGTCCTAAAGCCGTCACTGCCCCATGTACAGCCTCTGCCGCTGCACCTCTCCTCTCTTAGATTCTGAGCAGGAAGCAAAATCTCATTTGCTCTTATTGACTACTATTACCTAATCACATTCCTCATAATCTCCAGTAGCAACACTTTAGTAGTCCAATGATTACCTTGAATTACAATGGTCACCTTGAAACTACTGTTACTTCTCCTCATTGTAATCGCAGAGTGTAAATGGGGCAATAAATGTAGCACAGATATTGTGCAGATGGGCTAATAAACATGTGTATTATTAAAAATGAGAGGGAGGGGGAAAGTCACCTTTATAGACACTGCTCGGGTGTTGATGATGCAGGATCCAATGTGGTGGCCTTTCGACAGGGCGTCTTGCCTGATTTCACTTCTGTTCATGAAATACAATGCCTTGCTTGTGGGCAGCCAGTTTGAGGGTTGAGGTACTTATTGTGAAATGATAAGGCTCCTATTATGACATAATGCAGAAGGTCCCCAGCATCTCGAGGAATGGCTGGGAATGCCCTTCCTCCTGAAACCCTGGAGAGCTACTATCAGTCAGTGTAGACTTTACTGAGCTAGATGGGCCAATCTGGCTTGGTATAAGGCAGCTGCCTATGTCTCAGGGGAAGGGGCACCATTCAATGGTAGAACATCTGCCTAGCATTCAGAAGACCCCAGTTTCAATCCTTGAGATATCCAAGCAGGGCTGGAAGAGACTCATGGGAGCTGTTGTCAGTTAGTGTTAATATTGCTGAGCTAGATGGACCAGTCATCTAACTGAGTAGAAGGCAGCTTCCTAAATCCTAAAGTAAACTATCATTTCCCAAGTTGAAGTTTAGTGGTAAATCCCCACCTTTTGAAGTGTTTGAGTAACCAACATGTCTTGGGTCACACTTGAACAAAATTTCAGCTTTAAAAACGTAAGTGAGCCATGTAGTCCAGCACCCTGTTCTCACAGTGGCCATCCAGATGTTTGGGGAAAATCTGCAGAACCCAAGTGCAAGAGCACCTCCCATCCTCATGACTCCAGCAACTGGTATTCAGAAGCTGAAATATACTCGGAGTTGAGTATTGATTTCATGCCCTTTATTTCAGCTCATGGCCATCAATGAGTGAGTGAGTTTTCCCCCAAAACCTCTGGCTATATATACATTATTTACACAATGGGTCCCACGTCATTGGCTGATTCAATTCCCCTCCTGGAGCCAGATTGGGCAGCTCCTGCAGACCAATCAAGTTGCTGCCTTCTAGAACTCTTTTTGTACTAGATTCTGGCTCCTGTAATGTTAAAACCAAGTCATCTGCAAATGCTTTCAGTTTATATTGTTTCACTCCGACCCGTATTCCTTGTACCTGCCGATCCTTCCTTATCATGTTCAGCAAAACCTCCAGGACTGAAATGAACAATAAAGGGGACAGGGGGCACCCCTGACGTGTTCCTTTTTCAATCTGAAGTTCTTCTGTCACCACATTGTTCACTATCAACTTAGCTTTTTGTTCGGAATAGATTGCTTCTATTCCGTTCTCAAACCCCCTTCCCACTCCCATCCCTTCCAAGTTTCTCTTCATAAATTTCCAAGAGATATTGTCAAAGAGTTCTGGAACTGATACAGAAATTTGGTCGGGTGGCGGGTTTCAAGTTGAACAAACAAAAAACTAAGGTGTTAGGGAAAAATTTGACAGCTACCGAAACAGAAGGGTTTCAGAAGGAAACAGAACTAAATATTGTTAAAAAAGTGAAATACCTGGGGGTCAATCTCTCTTCCAAGAACTTGAATTTATTTAAAGATAATTACGAGAAATGTTGGGCAGAAGTTAAAAAAGATCTAGAAATTTGGTCAAGACTGAAGTTATCCTTGTTAGGCCGAATTGCAGCTATAAAAATGAACGTTTTGCCAAAGATGTTGTTTTTGTTTCAGGCCTTGCAGATTGTGGACAGAGTGGAATGTTTTGGAAAGTGGCAGAAGGATATCTCTAAATTTGTCTGGCAGGGCAAAAAGCCCCGAATAAAGTTTAAAATACTAACTGATGCAAAGGAGAGAGGGGGATTTGCCCTGCCGGACTTAAGGATATATTACGAAGCTGCAGCCTTCTGCTGGATGAAAGATTGGATCTTGTTGGAAAACACTGATGTCCTAGATCTGGAAGGCTTTAATAACTCGTTAGGTTGGCATGCGTATTTGTGGTATGACAAGGCAAAAACATATGGAATGTTTAAAAACCATATTGTCAGGAAAGCAATATTTATGGTCTGGAAAAAATACAAAGACTTATTAGAAAGCAAAACTCCGAGGTGGGTATCACCAATAGAGGCCAAGGCTCGGAAAAAACCCAATATGGAGGCCGGTTGGCCGAAATATTGGGAAATAATAGAAAACATTGGAGATAACTGGAGGTTGCAGAGCTTTGAAAGGTTAAAGGGTAAGGTGCAAGATTGGTTTCATTATGCCCAAATTAATGAGGTTTTTAAGCTAGATAAAAAAACAGGATTCCAGGTGGAAAAATCGAAACTTGAGACAGAATTGTTAGAACCAAAGACCAAGCTATTATCGAGAATGTATAACTTGCTGCTTAAATGGAACACTCAGGATGAGACAGTTAAATCAGCCATGATAAAATGGGCCCAGGACATTGGTTATAACATCATGTCTGAGGACTGGGAAAGGTTATGGACCACCGGTATGAAGTTTACGGCATGTAATGCCTTGAAAGAAAACATTATGAAAATGGTATACAGGTGGTACATGACCCCAGTCAAGCTTGCTAAGATCTACCATTTGTCCGATAATAAATGCTGGAAATGTAAGGAGGCTGAAGGGACATTCTTTCATCTCTGGTGGACCTGTCCAAGAGTGAAGGCCTTCTGGGAAATGATATATAACGAGTTAAAAAAGGTGTTTAAATACACTTTCCCTAAGAAACCAGAGGCATTCCTCTTGGGCATTGTCGGCCAGAAGGTGTTAAAGAAGGATAGAACTCTTTTTATGTATGCTACCACTGCAGCAAGGATTCTTATCGCTAAGCATTGGAAGACTCAAGATTTGCCCACACTGGAGGACTGGCAGACGCAACTGATGAACTACATGGAACTAGCCGAGATGACTGCAAGGATCCGAGATTTGGGAGAAGAAGCAATGGAGGAGGATTGGTGTAAATTTAAGGACTATTTGCAAAAATATTATAAGTTATATGAATCTTAAGACGCCGTATGATTTGGAATATCAGCCCCAGCATCAAAAATGGTTTATATAAGAAATTCGATAATTTTTATGAAAGAACCAAGGTTTAAATGGGTAAAAATGACAATATGTTATATTTTAAAAGTAAATGGAAAACAAGAGATTTAAACTTAAATTGCAATTGAAAGTAATAAGAAACACATGAAACAAGGTTATAATTTGCTGATAATTTTATTGTTAAGAATGCATTATGCGGGAGATGTGGGGAAGTCCGATAGAAATCTGAAATAAGTTGTTGAAATGGTTGAGATTTTCTGTTTTTTCTTTCTTCTTACTGTCTATGTTCTTTCTTTTCTATCTGTAATTTGGAAAAAAACGTAATAAAAATTATTATAAAAAAAACAAACAAGTTGCTGCCTTCTAGGATCCTACCCGCCTATTGTTCTAGGATCCAAGCTCACTACATAACAGAAGCATTACAGTATCTAACCATGGAGGCAGAGCATAGCCATCATAGACATCTAGTGTTATAAGAGGGAGAAATATATATATATATATACATCTCCACTTCTCTCCCCATCATGCATAATTCTATAAACTTCTGTCCTATCAACTCTTTTCCCTAACTAAAAAATCCCAAATGCTACAACCTTTCTTCATAGGAGTGTTGTCACTTCATCTCATGGATAATTTTGGCTGCCCTTTTCTGAACCTTTCTGGTGAACCTTTGACACCTCTTTATTGACCATTCCAGGTTGCCCAACCACTGCCACAGTGTCGTTTGTCCTGGCAGATCAAGAGGAGCAGATGACTGCAAAGGTTGCAAGGTTTCTAGCTGGGGCAATCAGAATAAGGTCCACTATTTGACTGTTGATTCAGGAGCCTAAACCATTTGTAATCGACTTTTATTTTGTTCTCTGTATATCACAATGCTTTTTGTTGCTATGGCCAACAGCTGATGCAAATAAAGTTTCATTCATTCCTTCAAGGAAGGTTGAACAAATTCCCCTTCAATGGGCAAATACCCCTCCACCCCCCCCCCCAATAATCAGGGTTTCTTGTACACCAACTTTCAATCTCCCATGTGGTGTGGGAAAGCACCTTTACCCTTCAAGAGTATTCCTCCGGCCTCTGTGAGATAGTGAGTAAACGAATCTGTGTGTGAATTAGGGTGAAGGATTTTATAAATATAACATTCTGCCCCCACCAAAAGAAAAAAAGAGGGGCCTGGAGTTGAAAACAGATCACACAGATCACTTTGAAGTCCGATCAAGGAAGCAATTAAACTGAAAATAAAACTAATCAAGCTGGCCTTACCCAAGCTTGTTATAACTCTGCATCGTGTCTTTTATTGAAATATTAATGATAATTCCTACAAGGTTTTCATTTTTGGCATTACCCTATAGCAGTTAGAAAAGTTTAAAGTCTGTGTCCTTTTAAGCTTCAAGGAGTCAATTTGTAGAGTCTGAAACTGCAGCATAACTTTCAGTGCCCCAGTTGACCTCTGGAGATCCTGAGGCAGGATACTCCTGCCCACTCTAGAAGTAATTTCACATCACTGCAGTCTGCTGCAGATTATTCTTGTTGTTACAGGGAGGGCTAAACCAAAATTGTCTGCCCCCCCCCCCCGAAAACACTTTTGCTGGCACATTTGCAGCCCATGAAAGTGCGTGTGTGGGTATTATTTTAAAGAAGGCAGAAGAAAACCTCTAAATTGTCAGTGTCAGGAGACCTACCAGGAAAAGAGTCAGCAACATTCCCTTTCTGCTTTAAAAGAGGAATAGGGTACCTGTGGCCCTTGAAATGTTGTTGGACACCAACTCCTCTCATCCCTGACCTTTGGCCATGCTGGTGGGGACTCAAGTCCAACCTGACAAGAGGTAGTTATAGGTAGGTAGCCGTGTTGGTCTGCCATAGTCAAAACAAAACAAAAAAAAATCCTTCCAGCAGCACCTTAGAGACCAACTAAGTTTGTTACTGGTATGAGCTTTCCTGTGCATCTGAAGAAGTGTGCATGCACGCAAAAGTTCATACCAATAACAAACTTAGTTGGTCTCTAAGGTGCTGCTGGAAGGAATTTTTGTTGTTCTTCTGACAAGAGGTAGTGATGGTTTAAAAATCCAATCAGACAAATTCATGGGGGATAAGGCTATGAATGGTTACCAGCCATGATGGCTATGTTCTGTCTCCATTGCCAGAAGTAGCATGCATCTGAGTACTAATTGCTGGAAATTGAAATTGGGGCGAGTGCTGTTCCACTCAGATTCTACCTGTGGGCTTCCCAGGGACATCTGGTTGGCCACTGTGGAACCAGGATGCTAGACTACATGGGTCTCGATTTGATCTAGCAGGGTTCTTCTCACACCCCTAACATTAGGAGTGCCAAGTGGCTTGTTCCACTCCCTCACAATCAGAGGTGCTGTCTTGCACCCAAGATTTGAGAGGTGAGGAGCTGGCGTGTATGTTACACCATGCACCCAGTATTCAGTACATGCATGTGATATCATATGCACAATATATGATGTGTGCAGGATGTCACATCATCAGTAGGAGCCCAAGTGCAGAGTACAGTGCGGTACAGCTTACTCTCTCATGCTCAGGAGGATCCAGGCACTGAACTGCTCTGCATTCAGCCTCCCCCCCCCCCAGGTGGAATGGGCCTGATTCCCTGCTGGCAGAGGAGGCCAAAAACACCTCCGCCCCTAGGAGTTGGCATGCCTGCCCACAATGGCTTACTTAGAGAGACAGCATCATTTTAATTTCTGGAGTTGACTAGGATGCCATGTACACACACACAGCACAAGTCGATCTAGTAATGAGCTTGGCTCCCTCTCAGCATATTCTCACTTGCATTCATTCCCGATATGCTATTGGACCAGATGCAAGGTCCATATATTTATAAGGTCCTTAGCAATTTGGATCCAGGATAACTTAAGGACTACCAGTTCCTTTATTTCTATGCCTGAGATCTTTTGGGGGAGTCACTGCTGGTGGTTCCCTTTGGCTCAGATGCATGGTTCATATATTCCAGGAACTCTGCATTCTTTACTGTAGGCCCAGTACTCGGGATAAGATCAGGCAGGCCTCCTCTCCCTGGTGAACTTCAGATACTTGGTCAAGTCGTTTTTGCCTGGACAGGCAGAGTCCCCCCAACCGCAGGCGACCCCCAGTGGAATAATGACTCAGGACACTATGTTATGGGATTTAAATTGGCCACAACTTTATTCAAACTTCAGGTGTAGGGAGCCCTTGGCTTAGGCATTGGGCATTTATTCCTCCCAGTCCCTGGCCGTGGAGCTGGGGAACATCAGGGTTATTGAGAATGAGTGGGGATTGGGCTGGCTCTGGAGAATGTCTGTTCAAGCAGAGAGCCCGCCCTCCATTTTGCCGCCACCACAGGGGAGAGCAATGACAACCTATTGGCGTATGGCCAATGTCTCCCCTCAAACAACCCCTTTAACAGGGAACCCTGGCATCGCTGCTGCGGGGAGGATAGACTAAAGGATTCTGCCCAAGGCCTGAAACTGCCAAAGTTGTGATGTTTTGCTACGGGGAAGGCAAAACCTGCCAATGCAGGAAAATTCCTTTCCAGCCCTTCAACAGCGACCGTGACATAGCAGTGCCTGTGTACCTGTGAAGAAGAGGGTAACCTGAAAAAGAAGGCTTAACTGAGGGAGGGCAGGGTGGGAGAAGCTCTGGAGCCAATTGAGGATTCCCAGGTAAGTTCCGCCCTCTATTGTGTGGGCAGGGCGGTCCCTCCCCTTACCTGGCCAAATCTCCTGGCAACACCTCCCCAGCCGGGATAGGATAACTGGCAGAGGTAGGCAGAGACCTCCAGGTGTCCAGCTGGGGGGGGGGGGCGAAGCCAGGCTGTACTGCCAGGAGCCGCATAGGTCCAGGGGGGCTGCGTGCAACCATGCAAAAGGGGAGCGGTCATTATTTCATTTTTCTAAACTTTATTTTTATTAATTAAGCCTTTCTGGGTTTTTGGTTAAGTTTTGTAACCTCACTGTACAATAGTGATAAATTATGGCATTAAGTGGTATAATGGTACAAATAAATATTGGGCAGAATCTGGGGTGGGTGTGTATATATATGTGTGTATATATATGCTTCTGTGGGCTAGGCCGAATCCTCTACTATTCCATGACTTGCTGAAATAAATATTTCAGCCAATGGAAGGAGGAGGATAAACTGAATCTCTCATTTGCCCTAATACTCCCAGGCACTGACATTAAATATTATGAATCCATGTTTAATGTTTAGAACAAATGAATTTTTCATGATGCCGTCAATATTTTACATGTTTACTTAGGCCTTAAGAGCTATCCAGCTTACCCATGCTAGTTACAAAATGCCATAAAGAGCCCTCACAACAGGCTAAACATACTCAAGCCTTTGAAAATTCTCCATAGGATTTGTCCATCTTCTGGACACGCTCCAGTTACTCATATCTTTTTTTAAAAAAAAAAAACACCACACCAATAGTGCAAGACTATGTGTCTTCTGAAAAGTAAGTTCCATTGAGCTAAATGTGGCTTATGATATAGTTTTGGAGCCGAAACTCCTGAAATGGCTAGTCAGATTTCTTACACAGAAACCACTAATTCTCTGCAGTGTCTTCTTCAGAGGCTGATCTCTAGGCTCATGAAGGTTGCTTATATCTGTGGCAGCTTCCAAATGATGAAACTCTTCCCAGACAAGCTCACCTGGTGCCATCTCTCCTTATGAAATACGGTCTGCCCTGTTCTCTTGTGCTTAGGGTAGGTGTTTACACATCACAAAAGAAGAAGATACTGCAGAGGCACCATTTTCTGAAGAACATTGAGGGGGCTCAACACGGTGTCCTGATGTCACTCTGTGTCCAGCTCCATGTTTGACCTCAACAATGGGGGGTAACCCCCCTCAAAATAAACACTGAGAAGGCTCAAAGAGCCTTGGCCCTTAGAAGCTGGTGCCTATGGAATACTGATTTGCATAAACGGACCTCCTGATGAGGTGGTATCTGCCCTTTCCTGCAGAGCTCAGTGCTCAGTTGGGTGAGACAAACTTTTAGGTATCCTGATTTCCAAACTATATAGGGCTTTCTACACCAGTACCAGCCTCTTGGACCTAGCACCCTGAAGTAACATACATATATGCTTTATATTAGGGGGAATTGCTTGCAAAATAAATGAGTCTAACAGACAATGTTCAGTGCAGAAATGTGCACATTAAGAGAGGGAAATTAATGGATACGTTTTTCAAAAAATCACAAACTGAAGCATAAAAATGGCAAACAGACTTAATGAGAAATGAGAAAATGACAGAGACTGGAATTGACAGTTTTGTCTATTCTTGCGGATGTTATGGAAAGCAAATCAGAAATTGCCTTCTTTGGTCCTTTTTTTATTGTTTAAGGTCCTCCCCTCAAATCCACCCCCTCTACTTATTTGGTTCCTTTAGCTTGATTCCTTTTACAGTGCTGTGAGTTTATGTGGGGAAGAAGTTTGTGAGCTCCAAGGAGAATTACTGAGGCTGGCAGTTTGTTTAGCCAGTAAATGAAAGAGGTGAACTCTCTTGTTTTCTAACGGAGACAATTTAAGCCCCACGTGTATGAATGTGTGTGCTAAGCTTGCGTTTAAAATTTGGAGCCTGACAACAAAGAAACTTCTAAAGACAAAAAACAACCCTTTTATCTTGAATGCCCTTGTCTCGTTGAACTACACAAGAAATAACGGGGGGGGGGGACCAGTGAATCACTTAAGCATGGAGAAGAGTAGGGTTTTGTTGTTTTGTGTGCATGTGTGCTTTAACGACGTTAGGGATCATTTCGAAGCAAAGCTGAAAACTTTACTTTTCTTTCTACCTGGATGAAAGGTAACAACAGGAGGATCATTAACACCCAGACGTATTTTTTCTTTAACAAAAGCAAAATAAAATGAGATGTGGTGGAAGTTGTACGAGGCAGTGAAGAAAATGTCCTTGTGTCCCAAAGCTACTTTGCATCAACTCTGAATGCAGATGGGAGGAGGGGGGAGGCTACATTGGGGATGGGGTGGTGAGAGTTGCACTTCAGACAATGTTTTTTTAAGACTCCAGATGCTCCTTATTATATAATAGTATCATAAAAGGTCGTCATGCACAAGATTCCAGCCGCATTTCCTTTTCTCTTGTTCACTCTCAAGAGCCATCCTGGGTTGGTGTTTGCATTTAAATTAAAGAGTAATTAGATCCAGGAGGAGACATTAAGAAAAAAAAGCTGAAGTGTAAGTTAGTTCCCAACTCCCATTCAAAAAGGGCATGTGGGACAACAACTTTTCAACATTTAACCGGTCAAAGGAAGCGAATGAACTAAGTCAACACGTTGATAAGAGACAGCAAGAGACTTTCAAATGTCACCCTTCATTTGGACGCTCTAAACCAGGGATGGGGAAATCTGTGGCCCTTCAGGTGCCCCTGGACTCAAAATCCCATCATCCTTGACCACTGACTCATGGGAGTTGGAGTCCAAAGACATCTGAAGGGCTACAGGTTTCCCTATCCCTGATCTACAAAGAGGCATCTCTCTCTCTCTCTCAGGAGTGAATGCCTCTTCCAAATAGAGGCATTCTGCCATCTCTTGAATGCAGTGGCCACCCAGATGTTGTTGACTCCAGCTTCCATCATTCCTGGCCATTGGCTATGCTAGTTGGGGCTGATGGGAGATGGAGCCCAACCATGTCTGAATGGGCACAGGTTTCCCCAACCCTGTTCTAAATGATATTTTGACTGTACCCCACCTACACACAGGCCTAACCGCAGCTATCATATCAAGAGCTGTGCCGACTCTTAACTCATTTCAGTTTCAGTGCGACAGCATCTTTTCCCAGAAAACACTTAGTGCAAATAGACATACAGGGTTGGTGTTGGCATTTAAATTTTAGAAGTATTTGGTCAAGAAGGAGACTCATGTTTGCTGCCATTGGGTTCCCTAGCCACTGCTGTTTCCGTACAATCCTTGCCCATCCACATCACAGCCACCTCTATCTTCTTCCTCCTGGATAAATAGCATAGGTGATTCCATTCAGTCGGGGATCATACAATGAAAAGAGATGACTTCACAACATTGAGTAGCCCACCCTTTGCCAACCAGGTGCCCTCCAGATGTTTTGGACTACAATTCCCATCACCTTCCCACAGCTAACCATATTTGTACTGAGGGCTACTGAGGGCAATGGAGAATGACACCATGATGGCTGGCAGGTGGCTGATGGGAGTTGTAGTCAAAAATATCTGGAGGACACCAGGTTGGTGAAAATAGATATAGACAATCAGATTTGAACTGAGGACCAGGGAATTGCATTACAATTTGAATCCCATGGAATGCAAATTGTAATACAGTAAAACATAAGAAATAAAAGAAGCAATTAAAAATTCAAATCATGCAGTGTCCAGCACACCACATTACAATTGCTACCATAGACACTAAAATCATGAAGTGGTCCACCAAGACCGTCATCACTTTTCAAGTGGTCTGTGGCGGTGGTGGTGAGTTTGGGAACTCCTGCCTTAAGCCAGGGAGTTGAGCATGGCCAACCCTGTGTTTTAACCAAAGAGTTTCCCCATCTTCTTTTTATTTTGCAGTATCACTTCCTCCCTGCTGTAGGTGTTGTGATCTGAAAGCACAGCCCCATACTATAAATCACCCAGAAAGCAGCACAGAGAGGGGAAGGACATGGGTCAGTTCCTCAGCCAATATTTTTACAGTTTAGACAAGGGGGGAAAGCCAGAAAACGATAACAAATTGAAGCCTGGAAACCAAGCACGCCTGCCATTATTAAATGCTTTGTCACAGACTCCAAAAGGATTGCCATAGACTCCAAAGTCCTCCCATTTCATATCAGACTGGTGCCTCCCCTGATGTCTTTTTTTGCACCTGTTAAATATGTTCCTCTTTCAACAAAAATTCTAATACAGTGGTACCTCTGGTTGTGAACGGGATCCGTTCCAGAGGCCTGTTTGCAACATGAAAAGCCCACAACCTGAAGCGCCGTATCTGTGCAGGAGCGTGGCGTGATTTGGCACTTGTGTGCATGTGCGAAGCATGATTTAGTGCTACTGCGCATGCACGAGCAGCAAAACCCAGAAGTAACCCTTTCTGGTACAGTGGTACCTCGGGTTACATACGCTTCAGGTTACATACGCTTCAGGTTACAGACTCCGCTAACCCAGAAATAGTACCTCGAGTTAAGAACTTTGCTTCAGTATGAGAACAGAAATTGTGTTCCGGCGGCGCGGCAGCAGCGGAAGGCCCCATTAGCTAAAGTGGTGCTTCAGGTTAAGAACAGTTTCAGGTTAAGAACAGACCTCCAGAAAGAATTAAGTTCTTAACCCAAGGTACCACTGTACTTCCGTGTCACTGCGGGATGCAACCTGAAAAAACAAAACGTGAAGCAAACGTAACATGAGGTATGACTGCATCTTTATCTCAGGGAAAACATCTAGAGGGCCAAAGGTTCCTCATACTAGGTCTAAAGAGACAACACCTTCATCTGGCTGACATCACCCTGGTTCAGGAAAAGTTCGATTGGGAAAGGAAGTCTTTCTACTCCTCCCTGCCCAGGAAGAGCCCATGATCAGCCTTGGTGGGTGGAGCTAGGCCAGATAGGGAAGGTTTTCAGAGAGAAATAGGAGGGCCATATGGCAGTTAGCCTTTCAGTCAAGCCAATGGATTATTTAGCTAGAGCACATTACCGGAATTAAGACTTACACTGTTACATCACAGGGTTATGGGCAGGGTCCTAAAGACAAATCTGGAGGTTCTTGCTTTGGTTAAACAACTGTAGAATTCAGAACAAAAGCAAAACAAAAATAGTTTTGACAAGACTGATGAAAATACTTGGGGTGGGAGGTCAGTATTTAATTTACAGGGTGGAAATGGCTGTACAATTAGTGGCGCTCTATGGAATCCAGAAGCATTATGATCTCCATTGCAATGCCATGCTCACTTGCTGGGGCACAAACTCTATTGTACTCAGTGGGATTCACTTTTGAGCAAATGTGTAGAATCGAGTTGCACATCATTGAACTTCTACCCCCTTTTTCTATCATGTGTGAGGCAGCATTGACTGTAGAGTGTAAATACAACCTTCATTTCATGACTGTCTTCACCTAAGTATGAATTGTATCTACTAAGGCCATAGATTTCCACCCAGGTGACAAGGTGATAACTCCTTAGACTGGTTTATCTTTTTCTATCCAAGCGGGGGCAGGAAGGGGGGGATATCTGGAGTGGATGAATGAGGTGAAACATTTTTGGATCAATGACAAACTGGCAGAGAAGGAATGTAATTCATGAAAATATTTTCCACCCCCCTTGTCCTGACAAATAGCTCAGGGCCTGATCCACTGGGCAGATTTTCTATTCCAGTCTTTCCCCAACCTGGTGCCCTCCAGATGCTGAGGGACTCCATCTCCCCTGATTCTTTGAGCTTAAGTATTTGAACTCTAATCCTTAAGTATTTGCCTGAATTGTCACCATCCATAGACTGAATGATGTGAAAAAGTGAAATTGATAAGTGAACTATAAATTTTTTAAAAAACCTGTCCTCCCCACAAAATATAGTTTTTCCAAAATGATACATTTCCATTAACCCCCAGTAACTATAAACCGAATCCAAAGACTCCCATCATCCTTGGACTGAATTACAATCATCCCTGGGGGTCAACACTTGTTGGCATGTTTTCCTTCTACAATTACCACCGTTATCCAATTAATGGTTGGAGAGACCAAAGGAATGATTCCACTCAGTTCAATTAGGGAATGAATCCCTGACTCTTTGAATGAACAACCATCACTCCGATCCCTCATTCTAGTACTATTGGCCATGCTGGCTGAGAAAATAAGAGGACCCTACTGGGTCAGGCCAATGGCCCATCTAGTCCAGCATCCTGTTCTCACAGTGTCCAACCAGATATCTGTGGGGAAAGTCACAAGCAGGACCCAAGAACAAGATCACTCCTCCCTCCTGGCTTCTAGCAACTTGTATTCAGAAGCATCACGGCCTTCATTTGTAAAGGCAAAGGATAGCCATCATGGTTTGTAGCCATTGAGAGACTTCTCTGTGACTTTGTTGAATCCTCTTTTGAAGCCGTCCAGGTTGGTGGCCGCCATTGCCTCCTGTGTTAGTTGAACCATGCACTGCATGAAGTATTTTCTTCTATCTGTCCTGACCTCCCAAAATTTAGCTTCATTTGATTCCCATGAGTCCAAAATGCCTAGAGAGCACCAGGTTGTGAAAGGCTATTTTAACTGCATTCAGCATTTTTCCATGACTGACTAGGTGCAGTGGCTCATTTCATTCCCTTCGGCCTGTGGACTGGAACACTGAATAGGGCTGGGAAGACCCAGGCTCAATCAGTAATGAAGTTCACTGAGTGGCCACCCTGGTCCAGTAACTCCCAGCCTAGCCTTCCTCACAGGGTTGTTGTGAGGATAAAATTGTAGCAGGCAAGAACCATGTATACTGCCTTGCACTCCTTAGGAGAAATCCAATAATAAATGTAATTAAAATAATGGCCATCTATAGGTAGGAAACAGGGACGTGGGTGGTGCTGTGGGTTAAACCACAGAGCCTAGGACTTGCCGATCAGAAGGTCGGCGGTTCAAATCCCTGCGACGGGATGAGCTCCCATTGCTCAGTCCCTGCTCCTGCCAACCTAGCAGTTCGAAAGCACGTCAAAGTGCAAGTAGATAAATAGGTACCGCTCCGGCAGGAAGGTAAATGGCATTTCTGTGCGCTGCTCTGGTTCACCAGAAGTGGCTTAGTCATGCTGGCCACATGACCCGGAAGCTGTACGCTGGCTCCCTCAGCCTATTGAGCGAGATGAGCGCCACAACCCCAGAGTCGGTCACGACTGGACCTAATAGTCAGGGGTCCCTTTACCTTTACCTATAGGTAGGAAGGCTACTTCTCCACTGAATGTGGGGAGCATTCTCATATGCTATCCCAGGGATTGCAAACTTCAACCCCTGGGAGTGAATGTGGCCCTCAAGCCTCTCTATCTGGCCTTCAGAAGTCTCCTTCTAAGCCACATCCCCAACTGGTCCTATTTTGCACCCTCCTCTCCTTGACTGTTTTTGCCTGCCTAGAATGTGTCATTGAACTCTGATAAATGATTTTTGCTTGCCTTGGTGGAGGTTAGAGAGGGACGCGTATGTAGAAACCCATGTGTTATCCCTTACCTTTAGCCTGAAAATAAAAGGGAGGAAAAGCTTGAGCACTTGGCTTTGCTGATTGCAAAATAAATAAATAAATACACCCCTCTGCCGTAGCATCAGAGTTGTTTCATAAAATATCAGTAGATAGAGAGGCAGCATCTGACAGGGGTGTGTGTCTGTAATTGAAGTACACTGAAAATCAAGGGATGTGTTTGATCGAAAAGGCACTTGCCTCCTAATGCTTCAGCCTCAGAAAATGCACAGGGAGGGGAGAAAGGAGACAAAGTTACAAAGGAGGGGAATGTCCAGATGTTAGGCTTACGTTATCAGTGGAGGCCTGCAGGTTCTATGTCTATTCTTAAACAGCTCTTGCCAATTAATCCATGGCAGTCAATTGAAGGAAGGGAGAAAATGAAACCTTGACTGATCCAGGAATCACAGAATCATAGAATTGTAGAGTTGGAAGGGACCTCCAGGGTCCATCTAGTCCAATGCAAGTTTCTTTTGCCCAGCATGGGCCCACAACCCTGAGATTAAGAGTCTCATACTCTACCAACTGAACTATTCCTTGGGCAAAGAATTGTGTTCATATCTGATCTACTCATGAATGAATGCCAGCTAATTATAGGAAGACAAGAAGCTGCCTTATACTCAGTCTGAACAGTGGTCTATCTATCTCAGTGTTGCCCACACTGATTTGCAATGCTTTCCAGGGTTTCAGATAAGTGGGTTTTTCTGGCTGTACTTGGAGATTTGCAGGACTGAACTTGAGACCTTCTGCATGCAAAGCATGTGCTCTACCATTAAGCTATGGAGCTCCCCTGTAGTTAATTAAATTGCAGTTTTGCCCTGGAAATCAGGGGGTCTCCATACATTGGGGGTAATTTACATGACTCCACTCATTTTCAAATGTGCTCCTGGAATTGATCAGCGCACAAACTGACAAATCTGAGAGGTGTACTTTCTTTTCTCACAGAAATGCTGGTGTAGGAATAGGAGAGAAATTTGATCCAGTTCACATTTGAAGGTTCACATTTAAATATACAATTCACACTTCCTGAAATCATGTGCAGACCAAGACGCAGATATCCTTCCAAATTCACACTTCTCAAATTTTTTCATGGACTTCTCCACACAAATGTATTTGCTGTGGTAAAGTATGTATATACCTACCTATATGGACAGCAAGAAGATCAAATCTATCCATTCTGAAGGAAATCAGCCCTGAGTGCTGACTGGAAGGACAGATCCTGAAGCTGAGGCTCCAATATTTTGGCCACCTCATGAGAAGAGAAGACTCCCTGGAAAAGACCCTGATGTTGGGGAAGATGGAGGGCACAAGGAGAAGGGGACGATAGAGAATGAGATGGTTGGACAGTGTTCTCGAAGCTACAAATGTGAGTTTGACCAAACTGCAGGAGACAGTGGAAGACAGGAGTGCCTGGCGTGCTCTGGTCTATGGGGTCACGAAGAGTTGGACACAACTAAACAACTAAACAACAACACCTGCCTATATGAGAGAAAATAACCTGCAAAAATATATTCTGTTATGGGAAATCATTTGCAAAAAATATGTATATTGGGCAATACTGCATATAGAAATGTGTACAATAGGAGAATTTCACACTTAAATGCTGAATTTTCATGGGGACTTAAATGAATTAAGGACTTAAATTTTTAAAAAAGCAGCTAACCATAGAGAACTGTAGACTGAAAAATGAGAAACTGAGAGAAATTGAAATTGACAGATTTTCTCATGACTAGGTAGGAGAAGCCATACCTGTTGAATTTATCAATGTCAGGCAGTATTAAAAGCATCAGAGTCGTGGCCAGGAAGCTACATGACAACTGATGCTGAACTCAGGCATGGTATGAGATGCATCTCCTTGTTTAATTAAGCCCATCAAAGAGTTCAAAGCAGAGGTAAATTTGGGAGCACTGTCCCTCCAGGAGAATTTATGGCTACCTCTCCTCTTCCCTCCTTCGCCTCTCTCTCTCTCTCCTTCTCACTTTACTTCTCATTTTTACAAATGCCTCTACACTTTGAGGCAGCACTGATAGATTTGCCATCTTTGCTGTTACAGCTTAGGAAAGTTCAATAAGTCAGCTGTCAGAGGCCGGGTCCCCTTGCAGGCTAAGGAATTCCAATTTCAAAGTACAAGAGACTGAAGCCTTGAAACAGAAGCTCATCAAATGCTAATCATTCCTGACTCCATCTGGAGCTGGGAGAGGGGGGAAGGGAGGGGAGGGGGAGGCAAACAGGGGCCTCTGCTTAAAAGGGCGCCAAGTGCAGCGCTGAAAACCTTGCACTCGATTAATTCTATGGGGTGCAATAAGGATGATATGAAGGAACTCAGATGCGAATGAACAAACCGTTTAAGGGCAGCGAAAAAGGGGAGCCGAATGACCACCAAATTGCTTTCCAAGTAACTGGAGAAAGGACTCGTAGGCATTCAATCTCATTTAGGTGGCACCTAGGAAAATAGACCTTTCTTCCAGGCTCTCTCTGAGAAAAGAAAGGGGGGAAAGTCCAACATCACTCAAACTTTAGGCTGACCCTGCTGGAGGCAGGTGGATGCTGCTGGGATGGCCCTGATTCTTTTCCCCACAACCTTCAGCACTCTAGCAAGGAGCCGTTGCATTTATTAAGAAAACAGATGTCCTGTTTTTTCGCCATAAGCCAACACTCATGTTGGCCTAAGATGCAAGATGCGGAAACAGTTGAGCTATGCCGAAAGATCAAAGGCCCAGCTGTTTTTATTTTTTAAAGCGAGAGAGAGATGGGTGGGCTGCAACAATTTAAGCTGCTCTGTGGAACTCCCTGCTGGTAAAGGCTCAGCAGGAACCAGCCCTGCTGGCTATTAGATGATGACTGAGAACCGTATTATTCAGAGAGGACTTTGAAACATGGAGTCCTTTCGCTAGCACCACCAGTATTCATTGATGCTTTTATTGTAATTTTGTATGTTATCTACTGCTTTGCAGTATGTTTATTAAAGAGAAGTTTAGAAATATTTAAATAATTAAGGTACTTTGAAATTCCAGACTGGTACAAAGCACCATCACCTTGACAGCCTCTGTGTGTTGGAATAGAAAGGTTAAATAAGGTACAGAGCTCTGTCAATGAGGGGGCAAGGCAGGAACACCAAGCGTAGCCTCGGAACCTTGGTGTTGTCCCCACTCCTTGATGTTGGGGTTCAAAGAGCTCCTACTACACATCTCACTATCTGATAGTCTGATAGGCTTCCGATAAGCTGCTCAAGTCAACATTCCAGCTGCCACGTTGAGGACAGAAACTGACATTTCTGAATAGTCTCCAAAGAGAGCACCATGTAGAGCACATGGTACCAATCCAGTTTCCGTATCTGGTGCTGATGCTGGTTATTCAATCTATATCCCATTCTTCCCCCACAAAGGAGCTCAGGACATCAAATACCAACATGTCAAAACAGTATAATTAAAAATATAAAATATGTTTTGTTTTGTTTGTAAAAACAAAATCAGTTTTTAAAAATCTACACTTTACAAACCATCACATATCCTCACAGCTAATAATTTCAGAGTTGCCATGAACAGTATCTTTCTTCCATTAAATATGTGGCACAACAGGAATGTGCTTAATTTCCTCCTGAAAGTTAATGAGGAATGCAGACACACTTCACCAGGGAGGGCATTCCACAAATGGGGAACCACCACCGAGAAGGCCCTGTCCTGGGTCAGCAACAACCAGGCAAAGCCACCACAGGGCTTCCACTATGGATTGCAGGGTCTGAGATGGTTGATATTAAGAGAGGTGCTCTTTTAAGCACTTGGGTCCCTAATGCTTTCCAATGCACTCACCAGTAAAATACACATTCATAGTCAAATTTTATGTAAAATACATATCTTTGTGCACACTTTTTAATGCACCAAAAATGTGTTGTGACATTTGAGGGAGTACAAAATCCACAAGGAGTTGCATTCTGATCCACAAGAAAGTTGACGAGCATTGGATCAAGTTGTTCCAGTTCAGAAAGTAAACTAAATAAATCCTTCTCCCATCCTCATACGATTTCTTTTTCATGAGAGTTATTTAGCAAAAGTTCCTGAAGGCCAATAGTGTGTTCTTGGAGCTCTGATGAAGCCTTTTTCTCTTCCATCCTACCATATAAGGGAGGGGAGGATTCTAAGAAGAACAAATTAATGCAGGTTTAATCAAATAACTTGTTTTCTGGGTGGGTGTGTTTTTAAATGACTCTCTTGCTTTCTCTCTTTTTCTCTGTTCCTGTGTTTGTGTGATTGCTTCAATTTGCAATTTATGGGCCTGGTGTATCAAGGCATCAGCACTAAGATCTTGAGTCAGCTGTGTCAAAATATGCAACAGGAATTTTTATTTAATCAAAACACAATTTTGGCATGGGGAGAGGAAGGAGGAGGAGAGATGCTGTGACAGTCGAATAATGAAAGGATACTGTTGAGCAAAGAAGTCGTTTAGCTCCAGAAAAATCCACATTGTTAAGATGAGTTGGAGAATGTGCTTGGGGTTTTTTGTCCATTTATCTTCTATTTAACAATTTACAGTCTTTGCTTTTGGAATGATAATTACTGTATTTACTCAAGTCTAATGCACCATCGAATCTAATGTGCAACTCAATTTTCAGAACCTTGAAACCAAAAAAAGTATTTGCTGGCGAATGTCAATGTGCCATCAAATCTAATGCGCACCTTAATTTTCATAACGTAATTTGGCCAAAAAAGGTGGCCAAAAAAGATTCAAGTAAATACGGTACTTTCAAGAAGGAAATAAATAAATAAAAACCTTATATTCCGAAGTGCCTGACTTAACAGACCTAGACCTATCAAAGAGTAGATGAGGAAGTAAACTTGTGTCATGATTTACACCAATTTAGACTGTTGGTGGCTATTCATTGTCATTAATTGCTCCTCCATGCTACCTTACTAGATAAGGCCCTGCACTCAGAAAATTAGCATGTCGGGTTTCTAGACTAGCTCTCTCCTTGATATGTCAACTTTCTATTTCATAATTCTATGGAGTTGTTTCTGTTGTGTTTTTTTGGTGCAGAGAAACATTTAATGAAGTCTGGCACCAACACCCAACATCCTTGAGTGTCTTCCAGGATTGCAGCACCTCAGAAGAGCCAGCCACTAAAATAAGAACATAGGCAAAAGTCTCCTGGATCAGGCCAGTGGCCCATTTTGTCCAGTAGCCTGTTCTCACAGTGGGCAACCAGATACCCGTGTGAAGCCTACAAGCAGCATAGCCATCATGGCTAGTAGCCACTCATGGCCCTATACTAGCTCCCCAGCAGGTGGGGGGGACAATGTTGCTTACTGGGGGGAGGGGCAATGAGGTCACTGAGGTCGGCGAGGTCAGCAGTCCTGTCTGAGCATTTGTCTGAATCTGTGAACTATAGAAATCTTAAGGGAAGTTGAAGGTTAAAAAAAGATTGGAAATAATTTCTTATGGAGGCTCATCTTATCTTTACCTTGTCCATGAATTTAGCACAAGGTGAAACTTGAGGAAAATTTACAGAATCTTCATCAGCTGAAGAAAAAAAACCCAAAGAACCTCAAGGGCAGTTAAGAGCACTTCAATGCAATTAGCAAATTTTCTTGGGAGACTTTCTCTGACTTTTCCATTATTATTATTTTTTTCACTCAGCAAGTGCTTACTGTGCACTGGATACGGACAAAGTAAATATTAAAACAACTCTGGTGATGAGCTCTCAGGCAGCCATTTCCCTGTTGCTAGGCAACCTTAAAATCTTGGATTAAACAGGCCTAAATCTTGCTCCTCACTTATCATCCTGGCACAGAGTGGGTGATCCAGACTTTCTGTTGGGTCCCCCCCCCCCGCTTTAACTCTGTTTTCCTTCTTCAACGATAGTGATAACGGAAGTTTTGTAAAAGGGAAATCTATCGCTTGCAGTTGAGTTTCCTATGAATACAAGCAGATTTTAGGTTGGCCATTTCTGCAGCACCAAAAAGGAGGAGAAGAGGGAGGGAGAACAAAAGAAGGCACAAATCTGCATAAAATTTGCATGTGTCATTTCGTTTTTATACGTGCACTTTTAAAAATCATTATTGGTCTCCCATTGGCCAGGCTAGAAAATGGGGGTAATGGTTGCTAGAAAACAAGCATGCCATCTCTAGGGCTATGTTAGGGGAATGTGGCTCCTGTTCTTCAGTTTCCCTCTGAGAAGCCTTGAGTTGTTTCTCCCACAGGTGGAGTTAAGAGAGAGAGAGAGAAATTCTTCTTCTTCTTCTTCTTCTTCTTCTTCTTCTTCTTCTTCTTCTTCATTTCAGCACCTCCCCCCCCCCCACTCTTCCCTCCCTCTCTTTATATTGTTGGGTTTACTAGTCACCTTTTATAGGGTTGAGAAGATTTTTTGGTGGGAGTGGGAACCTTCTATTTTGCCTACTCCACCTTGTTGGGTGATTTTCTTTGGCTTTTTGAAGTGAGGTGGGTCAGTATTTGGTTTGATGGCATTTAATTCAGGCAGATGAGGGAAGTAGAGAAATAAACATCAGAGGAAGGATTGAAGTAAAGGCCACTTTTCCTAACTTTCCACTGCCTTTAGTTTGGGGGGTTCTTGGGGACGCCCTTTAGACTTGTCATGAGCACCTTGGCAAATGGTGGACAGTGGTTTGGGGGCGCAGGTGTCAGGTTCACATACCAAAGGCTCACTTAGTGAGGAGAGAGAATTTACCTCCAGCCCTTGGCTGTGTGGCTACAGTTTGTGGCTGCAAAAGTGCCCAGGAGATAGAAAAGATGTATTCCTTTTGTAATGGGAATTGGGGTTGCTTGTGCGTAAACTGCAAACTGCTCCAAGCTGGTTGTATAGCTAAACCTTTCCCTGGTTTGACAGCCCTTACAACGCAACTGTCTTAGTCACTGGCAGAATCCGTGAGTGGGCGTCTCCTAAACTTCCTCCAACATAGAAATTCTTTGACGCCAAGTCTCCTCCTAGATTCTCTGCACGGAAGCCTTCTGCGCAGCGTGGGCGTGCCAAGCGGAGGTCCTGTGCTCTCTCCGCTGATTTCACTGGAAGAGTCTCGGAGCCTCCCCTCCGCAGTACTCTCAGCCTCCCCTTTCTCCCTGGTGTCCCCTGGATTTCCTTCCCCAGCGGAAGCTCTCTCTCTCTCTCTCCTTGCTAGTTCCCTCCCCTGCATCATTGGAGCATCTTACCTCTCCTCTTGCCTCTGATGGCAGTTCCCTGACACCTTTGTTATCTGTCAGGACTTTTATTATTTAGTTGATTGGTTTTGCATAACTTCTAATGTTATCTTTAATGAATATTGCAGTTCTTTTTTTTAAAGTGTTTTATTTTATTGCCTGATTCCTGTTGATATTTTTTAGATTTGAGCACATTTCACCGCTTAATCTGCCTCTCAAGTGTTTTTTTGTGAGTTAGCTGGCAATGAGGGGCCTTTTAGAACCTGCATATCCACTCTAGATGTGTCCCATTTTTCCTCCCTGGCAACAGCAAAGGACAAATCACAGGAGGTCCCATGGCCACAACAAAGAGGTCACTAAGGGCAGACTTCCTCTTTCCCTACCTATTGAAAGTGAAGGCTGCAATGTTGGAAATCTGTTAGACCACTTCCTGAAGGACCACATGATTACGCCCTTAGAGAATGTGTTGCTATAAGACATGGATGGAGGACCTCAGGCCTGAGGGGTAAATGCCTGTCACTCTCCAGCCCACAGGATAATTCTGCGGCCATACTTCATCCACAGAACACTTCCCTCACCAGACAAGCTCTCAGGGTGGTTAAACAATTAACCATCTTTTCCACGAAAGTCTGAAAATTATAGCTCTTTGTGGGGAATAGGGACTTCTTAACAACTCTCAACACCCTTTACAAACTACAGTTCCCAGGATCCTTCAGGGAAAGCCATGACTTTTAAAAGTGGCATCGTAGTGTCTTGAATGTATGGTTCGAATGTGGCCTTAGTGTACTGTAAAGTGCCTTTGAATTGTGAGAATGCCTCTAGCTTGCCTGGATGGAAGATGGAGGGCAGGTGTGTGTTTAGAAATGGATGACTTATGTGTTGGAATGCAGGTTATTGGGCAAAGCCACATTTGTCACTCTGTCTCTATTAATGTCTGGTCCAGCTACCACTGGCACATGGCCCCCAGAAGACTGTTCAGGAAGCAATGTGGCCCTTGAGCTAAAATGCTCCCCTATCCTTGCCATAAGATTATGACAGTCACTGGCTTAGATGAGTTTCAAAAGAGCATTAGACAAAATTTACGGGATAGGAGAGCTGTAACAATGCCCATGAGTCATGACGGTAAAGGCCATAATTTTCATGCTCTGCTCATGAGAGCAGAATGCCAGATGAAGTGGGGCATTGATGCAACCCACTCCTTCAAAAAGCATGGAGTCGAGCAAGCATTTTTCACCCACTTCAATGAGGCTGCACAAAAGAGGGCATCCTTGAGGACTGCACCATATTAATGGTAAGTGACTAAATTACTTGAGTCACCATTGTTTGGCCTTCAAAGCCTCCGAAAGAAAGAAAGAAAGAAAGAAAGAAAGAAAGAAAGAAAGAAAGAAAGAAAGAAAGTCAAAAGCCTTAACTCAGATCTAATGTATTTTTAGTATTGATCTCTCTTAGTGTTTCTAGCAAGTCTGTCTCATCTGGAATAAGTTATTGTCAGTGGAATTAACCAATCTTACAGCAGAAGAATGATGAATCGACCATGCATTCTTATAATGTTTCTTACATGGCTTAAACTCCAAACAGCTTGCAGGAACTATGGCGAGGGATTGGGGTGGGTCTCTGATGCTGATCTAGCCTTTTTTGCTGTGTTCAAATACTATCTTCTTTGAAAAGAAAGCAAAGTCATTAGTGGCTGAACATAGCAAGGTCTTAATCACCTTTTGCTGTTGGCTTATGGGACTTACTTCTGAGTTAACATCCATAGAATCAGGCTGTTAGTTAGGGATTTTTCCCAAGTGCATTGGGGATGAGAGAAATTCAGTTCTGCTTGCATTTTAATGTCAACCTTACTAATACCTGATTAGCACTACCGGGGGGTGGGGTGGGGATAAACAAACTAAAACATAAATTTACTTCAAAATTCACACTTCTCTTTTGCGGTGAAAAAGTGTGTACAAAATGAAAAAAGTTTGTACAAAATGTGTATATCACTGAATCTGAATCAGATTGCCCATCACTAGGAAAACAAAAAGGGGTGTATATTCTGGCTCTATTCCTCTCTCATAGGAAGGAACATGGAAAAGTGCCTTACACTGAGTCAGATCATTGCTCTGTCTAGACTGATATTGTCAACACTGATTGACAACCATTTTCCAGGATTGCAGGCAGGAAGTTCTACACAGCCCTACCTGTGGATGTTGTGGATAAAGCATGGGATCATGTGCATGCAAAGCAGTTGTTCTGTTACTGAGCTGCAACCCTCCTTTAACTGTTTTCAGGGACCGTGCTGAGGAGGGCTGCACTGAGGAGGAATGGTGGGAGCCACCAGTGGCAGAGCTTCATACTCTGGCATCGGGGGGTGGAGAGCAGGTGGGGGCGGGGCTGGCATGTGTCCTGGGGGCGGAGCACACCACCTGCTGGGGTGTGGCACCCAGCACGGGCTGGGGGGGCAGCCTCAATGGCACCCTACTGGGATCACGCTGCCAGGGGTGGTATGCTCCCCCCACACTTCTCTTCCTCCGCCAGTGGGAGCCACCCCCACCCCCTGCTCCTGCTCCTGCTCCTGAATCTTCCCAGGAGCAGAAGGACAGTATTGATTTGGAACAGTGGTTTGCAGAGGGGCATAGTTCAGAAGGCAGAAGCTGGGAAATACTGGATATGGAACAGCTAGGAGAAGAAACACTGGAAGTGAGAGGGTTAACAGATTCACAGTCATTGGACAGCATTCCTCCAATCTCCCCAAGGCCACGAAGAGCTCAGAAAGTCTGAGAACAGAAAGCGCAGAGGGTACAAGCTCAGATTACAAGACATAGGAGCTACATAGATTAATAGGGACAGAAGGGGGTGTGGTTTTTACCTGGGAGCACCACCATTTCTAGGAGATGTGTTCTTTGTTTTCTCCCTGTGATTATTAAAGTTTCTAACTGGTAAGACATTCCTTTCATTTGATTTTTTTATCTACTGCCCTGGGGGGGGAGAGCCAATTCCCCGAAGCCTGACAACTGTGTGTCTGGAAGGATTGTCTGTGGATGATTAATGTGGTAGGGCTCATTCATCTTTTTGGACACCATCATTTAATAACAACATAAAAACAGCCCAGTGGCCCATCTAGTCCAACATCCTGTTCTCTCAATGGCCAACCAGTTGCCTGTGGGAAAATCTCAAGCAGGACCTGAAAGCAATAGGACTCTCCTCTTTTGTTACTCCAAACAACTGACATCCGGAGGCATACTGCCTCCAACTGTGGGGTAGAACATACCCAGTGGTCTAGTAGCCATTGATGTTCTTGTGCTCCTAGCATTACCCGTGGAGGCTGGTCCATTAGGGTGACTGGAACAGTGCCCCACAAGCTCCAGTTTGCACTTAGCTAACCCCTGGCTGGCTGCCTTCTTACAACCAGTCCAGAGGATGGAACAGCCTGTTGGTCTTCCTATCTTTCACTCTACCGGTGCCAATGGGCATCAGTCACCACTTCTGCTGTCTTTTTAATGATGGGATTGTTGCTCTCCCTTTTTTTCTCATGGGCTAGCATTGCACATGATGGAGATCCTTCGGTGGCAAAATTGCTTGCTTGACAGCTGTGGGTGAAACATGGAATTTTAGATAATGTCTTAAATTCACTGGGGAAAACCTTCCTTCAAGGTAACTTATAAATTAACCAAATTCAAATATTGTCTCCTGGCATGTATCTGTAATTAGAAAACTGTCTTCAAGAGAGAAAAGGATGCGTATGAGACGTCTGGGATACAAGTGGTATTCTAAAAACTTGGGGGTTTTGCAACTAAAAATAGGAATTGCTAAATCTGGAGAGATTTGTGGAGTGGAAACGGCAGGGTGAGTTATACCTTTTAAAAATATTTGTGTAGGTTATTTACATACAGCATTTTGCACATGTGATCTGTCAGCCTTCAGGTGCCTTTTGGTGGCAATAAGACAGAAGGTTGCATTAGGAAGGAATCACTGGTAGGCTGATGTACAGTCAATCCAACACTCAGAAGGAAGACTTATTGAGTTCCATAGAGCCCGATAGACTTTATTCTTTTTTATTTTAATGGAAGAATTGCTAAAATGTGTGTTTAACTCTCTTCCATTGAAACTAGTGGAAACGTTGGTGATGTTCGTGGAGGAAAGGTAGTTCAGTGGTAGAAAGATGCAGAAGGATCTAGTTTCAAACATCAGCATCTTGAGTTAGGGCTGGGATTGGGAGTGTATCATCTGAAGCCCAGGAGAGTCACCGTAAATAAACGTCAACAGTGCTGAGCTGCAAAGACCAATGATCTGACTCCGTACAGGACAGTTATTTTACCCTTATAGCCCACCTGTTCTCTCATAAGAGCCCAGGGCAGTGAACAGAAAAAGCAAATTAAATCCACAGTACAAAATAAAATTCAGCATATAATGCACATTGTGCCTGCATTTCTGTAATTTCCTCGTTATTGTCATCAATTGTATTTGTTAATTGCTATCTTACAAAGGTAACTCTAAGCAATTTTCATTACATTACATGTGGGGGGAGGGACACGGAGGGTGACCGGAGCCTGCTGTGGCAGCCCAGCCCTTGCCCCCCACACTGCTGGAGCAACACGAGCCCTGAGCCACTTTGATCCCAGCCTTGCAAGGTGGCTTAGGGCTGGCAGGGTGGTGCGAGAAGGCTGCAACAGCCATGCACCCTTCGATCCCAGCCTCGCCCTTTGCAAAGGGTTAGGCTGGGATTGAAGAGTGTGTGGCTGTTGCGTCCTTCTCACACCAACCTGCCAGCCCTGAGCCAGCCAGTGAATAATTCAAATCAGATCCCAGCCTTTCAAAATGGCACAAGGTTGGCAGGTCAACCAGAGAAGTGCCCCCCAGAAAAATACGCCAAGGGCTATTGCTCCGTCAGCCACCCCACCCCACCCCAATTTGCCCCTGCCTCACCTCACATTGCCAGGGGATTGGAAAAAGTCAGTTAAACAGATTAGGACCTCACACGCCATTCAAGGTCCTTTTCAATACAGGATACATTTGTGCCTCCTGTTATATTGCCTCAAAGGCAGTGTGTCATTTCCCTATTTGAAGTCCACATGTGTTTGGAGCCCAAGAGAGACCAGAATCATATGGTGTTCTGTGATGACCTGTGGTATAAAGACCCATTGATTTGGACTCCAGCCTCATTTCCCGTGTGGCAGTGGAGACTGGTCAATTTGGGCAAATGGGGCAGTGCCCCCACCAACTGCAGTCCGCTATCAGCTAACCCCTACCTGCCTTTCTTCTTATTTATAAGCAGTCCTTAGGGTAGTCCTGGCTGTCAGCTTAATCAAACTCAGTGCTGCCCTTCTAGGACTCAGCAGGGAGGAGGCAAATTGGGGTAGTTGGCCCTGCCTGTCAATGGCTTTGGTGCCACCTACTGTTGAACTCCCTGCCTTCCCAGTCTCAATGGGATCATGCAGTCTGTTTAAGAACCCTGATGGTCACAACGTGTGCAAATACATTTCCTCCCCTCTCCCATTAACCAGGACCCCACCCCAGCTGCAGGAGTCAATACATTTCTAAAAGTGTCTTCCTGAATGTTTTTCAATTGCCTTTTAATCTGATTTTATGGCAGTGCCTGGAGCTCTCAAGGCTTTGTCAGGAGTCACTTCCTGCTGGAATAACGAACTTTTCCTGGTGGACTGAGGCCAGCCAGGAGCTGTTGGATAGAAATAAGAGAGAATTGGACCCTTTTCCCTAGAGAAGGGCAGAGCAGCATTATTCCATCATCAAGGCTGTTTTGGGTCTTTGCAGTGGAACTCACCCTGCCATGCTGAAGGGAGGAGCTGAAGGTCAAAAGTTGACTCATGCTTGATTTAATATACAGTAATCAATACTCCTCTGAATTACTAACCAACTCTATTCATCCATGGAAGGCCCAGTAAGGATGAATGGGGAAAAGTAGAAAGAAATATAGATGTGATTGTTGGTCTTCCTCTGGGAAATGGAGATAGATGGTACTTTTTCATGGTGGACATTGGCCTCAGGGCAAGGCCAGTCTAGGCACTATTCTATAAATCACAGGTGAGCAAACCTGCAGCATGGCGACCACATGAGGCCCCAACCTCATTTTTTGTGGCCCCTGGCTCTTCCCACATCTGCTTCATTCTCCCATCCTAGTTCCTTCCTTTCTTTCTGCTATTTTTCTCATGATTTTCCCTGGTCTTTTAAACAGAGAGAGAATATTTCTATGCAGTTTAAGAATTAAAAAACCTTATTTGAACTTCTTGGGTGTGATTGAGAACACATTATTAGGCTTCTGCTGTGTGTGTGTATAACATCTAGGATGGGGGAGAAATTGCATTCTATTCACATTTAAAGGCAAACTTACCTAATTCACACTTTATGAAATAAGAAGTGAACCGAAACGCAACAATCCTTTGAAATTTCCACTTCTCCTAATTTTGCAGGGCAGTTCTCCGGCCACGTAATATCAACAAAAAAGCATACACTGGGGTGATGTGTGCATAGGAATGCACATATTTGTAAAAATAGCATACAAAATGCATTATATTAAGGGGAATTTCTTTACAAAAATATGTATGTTAAGAAAATGTGCAAAATGCGCACAAGAAATGGACATGAAAATGCCAATGAATTTTCATGAGGGCTTTTCTAATCACAAACTGATTAGGAAATGTGGAGAACTGAATTTAAGAGTGAGGGAAATGAAAAACTTTGGGGAACTGAATTTGACAGATTTGCCTGTACGAAAGTCAGAAAGAAGTTACCTTCACTTAGTCTCCACCAATCAGCAACTCTTGCTGCACCTATTGTTATTAAGCTGCCTTTAGATCCTATTTTGTTTTTGTTGGCTTGATGGTAGCGGCAATGATTGCATATTTGTAAAAGGAACTGTCAGGCATAGACTGTTTATTTTTTATTTCCTCATGTTTATGTTTATATCCTGCCTTTCTTTCAATATGGGTCTCAAGGCAGCATCCATATGGGTGCCATCCCAGGTGGTCTTCCATACAGGCAATTATCAGACTCAGATTTGCTTAGCTTTAGCAAGTGGACTCCATCACATGCCTTCAAACCATAGGCCTAAGATTTGCTGCCATCCTGAATGGATTGTTCTTGCCATCATGGAGGCTGACAAACCATGCAGATTGTCACACATAGCAGAATAAAAATCTGGAGGAAGATATAAACCATTCATTTCTCCCTTTTATCAGGAATATATTGCTCTTGCTTGTCATTTATGCAAGTTGACTTCTAGACAGGGAAATGTATGTAGACATCACTGCTAATCTGATCTTTGCCCTGAAAGCATTTGCTGCCCCTGAAAAATGAGAGCTGTGTTGTGATACTTAATCAGGTGTTTGGAAGCAAATGTCACCCAGACCAGCTCAGATAATTAAACAGCTCAAAAGCCTAGGGACTTGTCTGCTCTGTATCAAGTTGGATAATATATTGGGTGGGTTTGTTCTTGTTTGAGGGTTTGCTCTCGGTATTCATTTTCTTTTCTCCTGCATGTGTTTGTGCAGACTGCATCATCCAGTACAGACTGAGCCAATGTTTAAGGTCTTCTGAGGAGACCCTCCTGGCCATTTATTAACCGGCAAATTGTCACTTCTTCACATAGTTAAACTATGGAATTCACACCTGCAAGAGGTGTTCATGGCCACCAATTTGGATGATTTCAAAAGAGGATTACAGTGGTACCTCTGGTTACGAACTTAATTCATTCCGGAGGTCTGTTCTTAAACTGAAACTGTTCTTATCCTGGGGTGCGCTTTCACTAATGGGGCTTCCCGCTGCGTGTGCGCCTCTGGCGCGCAATTTCCATTCACATCCTAGGGCAAAGTTCGCAACCAGGAGCAGCTACATCCAGCTTAGCGGAGCTCATAACCTGAAGCATTCGTACCCAGAAGCGTTCGTAAACAGAGGTACCACTGTAGACAAATTCACAGAGGATAAGGCTACAACAGGCTGCTCACCATGATGGCTATGCTTTATCTCCGTTGTTGGAGGCAGACTGCCTCTGAATACCAGTTGCTGGAACCACAGGTGGGGAGAGCACTGTTGCACTCAGGTCCTGTTTGTGGGCATCTGGTTGGCTACTATGAGAACAGGACACTGGACTAGAAGGGCACACATTGGCCTGATCCAACATGCTCTTGTTTTCTAACATTCTGCATGTTTTCATTTTATCCAATGGTGTTGCTGTGTCAGTTCTATACAGTGGTACCTCTGGTTAAGAACTTAATTCATTCCGGAGGTCCGTTCTTAACCTGAAACTGTTCTTAACCTGAGGTACCACTTTAGCTAATGGGGCCTCCCGCTGCCAACGCGCCACCACTGCACGATTTCTGTTCTCAACCTGAAGCAAAGTTCTTAACCCGAGGTATTATTTCTGGGTTAGCAGAGTCTGTAGCCTGAAGCATCTGTAACCTGAAGCATCTGTAACCTGAGGTACCACTATATTCATGTACACACATACCTTTCTGTATCTTCTTAATTCTCTGTTTTGTATACTGCTCAGTTTTGTTCAGTTTTCAGGAATTTTTATTGAGTGAGATTAAGAACCTGTGAAGAAACTTCTGCATCAGGCTAATGGTCTGCCTTAAAGAAAGGAGTGATGCCTTAGCTGAGATTCCTGCATTGCAGGGCGTTGGACTAGATGATGCTTGGGTCCCTTCTAGCTTTACGATTCTATGATTCTAAGGCTGTCATAGCAGCAACAGGGAGAGCAGGTGGATATATCCTTCTTGTCTTTCCTCCTCAAACTTCCAGAAGTGCTTCATGGCATATCAGGACTGGAAGAAGTCCTTGAAAGCCAAAGCTGTTGAGACAACCACTGCTATTTCCACATTCCACATGGCCCACATAAAGGAAATGGAAGAGGGTGCCTTCGTAGTTCGGGTCTGGCATAGACAGAAAGGGGAGGGAAGGAAGGAGCATCTTCTCCAGCTCATATGCTTATCAGAACTGGAGACGAGCAGAAATGAATTTTGTAAACACAAACAGTACTTACTGTTGTTGCTTTCAACAGAATGATATGTAGTTGATCATGTTTATCACATTTAGTCCATGCTTATTCCTCCATTTGCATGGTGTTTCCTTTGCCTTGAAATGAGGGGTGGTAGTGGAATAGCCTAATGGCAACATAACTTGTTCAGTTTACATAATATTTATGTAAGTTACATAATTTCTCCACAGTGAACAGCAAGACAAATAGCATAGCTTTCTGGTGGAAGGTACAGTGCAGTGGTACAGAAGTGCAGTGGTACAGAAACAGCACTGCACGTGACAAATACAGGGCGGAATGGAAAATGATGCCTGCTTACATCCCTAGTCACTATTGGCCCCATTTGTCACACGCTGATGCTTTCCCTATTGGCCAAGCTGCCCTTATTAATTCCACAAAAAGGCCCTGAAAATTAAGAAGACTTTGCTGTGGGCGCAAGGAGCAAATAAGGCAAACCCTGGGATTCCTAAGAAAGCTTTAATCTATTTTCATTCAGGAGCAGACAGATCTTTCTGGAGGCATCGTTTTCTACAAGGCTACTGTATGATTTATTAGCTCGGCACACAGTTTTAATGTAATTTTCTTCCATTGTGTTCGCGCAAGCCCCTGAGCTACCTACAAAAGCCTGAGTCCTGAAACTGCTGACTTGAGAATACAATACTTCCACCGCAGTCAAATCTATGTCTGATTTGTTCGTCTGTTTCTGGTCGCTCACCCCCCTGGGGTTTTATGAAGCCTGTCTTCCTGCTGAGTGCAGTACAATAGAGAAATGCTTTTCCTAGCTGTAAGAAAAGCTTGCCAGCCTGGAGTAGGAGAGGGCACACAGGAGAACAATGGAAGCATAATGCCTCAGAGACTGAGCTGCAAAACCACCAGATCCCTGGCTGAAATCTCCCCTCTGCCACCAACTCATGGGGTGGTGGTGATGCTGGGGATCATTTAACTTCACCAGCAAAGAGGATTAAAAATGGAGCATAGAGTTACATAAAATATGCATACAATAATTTATGTATATGGATACAAATGTATAAACAGTGCTGTTCTGTACATATGAGGTAGCCAATGGGTCTTTGTTTTGCTCCATAGTCCAAATGTCCTGTGTATTTCTAAACACAAATCTTTTCTAAAGTTTTTTTTTAGAAAAAGAAAATAGAAAATATTGGGCCGTCTCCAATACTAACTCAGAGCAGGTCCATTGAAAGCAATCGACATGACTAACTATGGTCCATTAATTTCAGCGAGTCTGCGCTGAATAGAACTCAGATACAATCCATTCTTTTCGCACTATTATTTAAAGCCCCATTTGCGCTTGGGGCAGCTTGGGGCTCTATGAAGGCAGGCACTGAGAGCAGCAGCATTCCCTGGAATGGTGCTGTATTCATACAATGCCACCTGGTCTCCTGGGCTGTCATGGGTTCTGAGGAGACAGCAAGGAGGGGCTGCTGGAACCAAGACAGGGGGCAGTTGGAGGAGCTGCCTGCTGATAGATCCAGTGGCAGGCTGCATCAGGGCCTTGAGAAGGAGTCACCCCTGGAAGGAGTTACAAAGGTGGAGTCAGATCATGGGGAGGGGCCTAGCACTCCACTCTGTGCCCTCTAATGTCTCCCAGTGCACTAGACCCATTGCATCCCTGGCCCCCATGCCAGTTTCACTTCCAGCCCTGGCAACCCCTCTGGCACCACTGCAGCCCACCTCTATGCCATCATCTCACAAGGATTCCACCACTCAGTGAGGTTCAGATCTCTTTGTAGAATGCCTGATTTAGCGTGAGGTCTGTCTCGAATCCACCTTGTTTTCTCCAGTCACTTTTAGGAAGGCAGAAATATGAGTGTAATTTTGCCCCTTATGCAGAAGTGGATGAAATTTGCAGGAATCACGAGGGCAAACATATGTCGGGAATCAAGCCTTTATCAGGAGAAACTGGCAACTCTCCAGGCACCCGGCTTGATCTCCTGTTGACCTCCCTGTCTGCATTCCCAGCAAGATCCAGGCAGAGGTCGTGATAGGCGATCCTTCTCAGCGTGAGAAGAACACACCCCTCTTTCCTGCCCCTCCGGCAGGGGAAAGAGATAGACAGAAACGTATTTACATGCCTTTATTTCTGTCTTTGCAGCGTTACAGAAAACATGACTGCTCTCTTCAAACTCCAGCAGTCGAGAGAGAACAAACACATGCTGTACTTCCTGTACAGCTCATATTACACTCTGAGCTAATTCCGGTGCTTTGCACTGTGAATAGACTGTCCCTCTGTTTCCCACGGACAGTCCCAACATTCCCATTATGTTTTGCTTTCAAACTACCAGCAGCTCACGGCTGCATTGCTTCAATATCGTAACAACATACCCTGCCAAATTACAGGGAAATAGGTTTGAAAAACTGGTCTTAAAAATGCAGACATGAGAAATTCCCCTGAGTAGGAAAACTGCCAAACTGCAGTCAAATAGATCTACAATGTTTTGTTTGAAGCATATTTAAATATTATTATTGTTGTTGTTATATTCTAGAAGGAATATTGCCGCACAATTTGCTGACTGAGAAGCAGACCATTGCATCTGTGGCTGCCTCAGTCCAATCCAGCCAAATCCCAGCTTGGCCCAAATTGGCCTGAATCGGCCTGGGATCCAGCCTTCAGATAGATATGGTGCAAGACCCTAATGAACACCACCCTTAGCCAACTAACAATAAGGTTACCTCAAACCCCCATACCTACCAATGAGCCAGAAAAGCAGGAGCCTCTTTCCTAGGAGACGTTTTTTCAAGAAAATGGATTACAGAGTTCAGCCCAGCACTAATTCATTTACCATGTTTATAAGTAATCCTATACAAAAAACAGTTTTCAAGTTTTAGAATATGTTGCAACTGGGTTGACTTGAGGTAAGGTAATAAAATGTATTTCTATAAGCAAGTATTGCAGATTACTTGCATCTATCAGAGCAATCACTGAAATTACTCCACTTCCAAAGATGAATATTGGAGATAAAATAAAAATAAATTTGGTATAAAGTAGCTGATATAGCAAGGCTGAATTTACAGGAAGAAATAACGGAGTAGTCTGCTTGCTAACGATTGTTGGGGGAGTCCTAGATGTGGTGCAAAGGCCCAAATATATCTGAGCAGGAGATGAGGAACTCTAAAAGTTTGAAGATTTATGGAGGAGAGCAGTGCAAGAAAACCTTGGGACCATTTCTTCCCATTATTTCTCACAGCAAGCTGAATGGTATCATTGAAATTGAGATAGTTCCATTTGAAGATTAATAGGAGAAACAGCAAATAATCATGAAGATGGCTGTCAAAAGCAAAGGCAGCATAGCCAGGTGGGCTATACCTCTCCCATAAACTTCAAATACAGGTCCATAAAAATAAATAATATAAAGTGAGGATCGAAGGTTATGACTGCTCACCATCCTTACTTATTTCACACACACACACACACCCTAGAAGAACCATCCTAATCAAAAATGCAGCTCTGATCACTTCCTTTGAAAGGGTAAAATAAAGTTCCTCTTATATATTAACACTTCAATGGAAGTGAAGGAAGAGGGGTGTTTGTTTGGTTTTTTAAAGGTTCTGTTCTGCCCTGCCATTCTTTTTTATCACAGCTAAGTGCACTCTTCAATGTAGGCAAAAGTGTTGGGCTGAGCATGACTTAGGGGTACAATGAATACATGGGATTTTCCACTCCCAAAGAGGGGTCATATATTTGTTGCTATAGATACTTGGTGATGGTGGAGAGATCATGACTTGCCAAATGGAATCAAGTGAGTTTAAAGGTGAGGCAAAGCCATCTCCAGGATGGAGGTGACCCATGGATGGAGGCCTCTGGTGGCACCTCATGCTGTTGGCCCTTCCACATCAGTGGAAAGCACCTTCCTTCCTTCTCCTCTCCCTCCTATCTATTTTCACCCATTGCAGGTGCAGATGAGCAGACTTACCAAAGGATGAGGGTGGTGAACACTGGGCATTGACTATTGTAACTGCCCACATTGGCTTAGAGAACAGTGGCCTGTAGTAACCTGCAGATCAGTGGCCCACACTTCCACAGGCATCAGTGGTCCACAGTCCCATGGAGATAGGTGGCCCTGAACACCCCAGATATCAGTTAGTTATCTGCAAGGACCAGGAGCAATGTAGTGTTACTCTGATGCAGTTAGTCACTGCAGTGGTGGCTGCCCAGTGCTCATAAGGAGCACCAGAAAAAGGGGTCCATAGCAACAAAAATGGGCCTTCAGCAGTTGCCTGAGTCTAGACTTCAGATGAACTAGGAAATTGCCTTAGACCGAATCAGGTCATTGGTCCATCTAGCTCAGTATTGTCTATTATGCTGACTGGCACAAGGAGTAACGGGTAACGGGCCTGATGTTTCTGTTACTCTAAGGATCCTTCTCACACTTTTAGTGTCATCTTTATTTATTGCATTAGCCGTGTGGCCATAGCATAATATACATTGAGATAACAACATAAAATAGGGGTGGGGAGGTAAAGGTAGATATCGTCCTGGGCGATTACTTTAACAAACAAAAAAAAAAAAACTGTTGAGGCTGGAGGAGGACCGTTAAAGGGTCCTTCAGCTCCTCAGATATGTCCTAGTTCGATTGTCCTTGTACAATAAGGCTACTTGGGACTTCGTTCGGTTGTGCGGCGTATCGACTGCAGCTGTGGTGTTAAAGAAGACGTTGGTGCCGCTTTCCTCTTCATCACACTAAGCAGGAAGTTTGCTGTCATCTCGGTAATCCAACAATCAGAATCCTGCAGAAAGAGGGACACTATCCAAGGCTGGATAGGGAGATGAAGCTTATTCACTAGGGGGGTTAAAAACCGAGATCTTTCATCTGTCCAGTTGGGACAGAAGAGCATTACATGGTCCATAGTCTCCAGGGCCGTGTCATTACAAGAGCATGTTCTATTTGCAATGGGAACTCTGGAATAACGACCCGACAGAACTGCTGTAGGAAAACAGTTGAGACGGGCACAGGTAAAGGCCCTACGCTTAGCCTCTGAAGAAATTGTGAAGCAGTATAGAGGGATCCCTTCAGGGGGTGGAATAGCTAGGGCTAGGCCTGAACACGGTCCTCTTGCATAGGAAGCTGTGTTAGAAAAATCAAGTTGCTGTAGTTTCTTTTTAATTAGAGGTAGGGCCGCCGGGCTGATACACTCTAAGTTAAGGACAGTTTTACAGTTCAAATTGAGAAGAGAGCGGAATTTGAGGTTAATTGTAGTTTTCCAAGGAGAATTATGAATATCTCTTAGGATCAGATTGGAAAAACCGCCTCTAATTCGAGCATGCGATGTTAGTAGGTGAAAGCTGTAGGAAATGGCTCGGCTCCATGCTCGTTTAACAATTGAGGACTGGGCGAACTCGAGTCGTAGGGCTGCACCTGAGACACATCTCAGGACGCCGGAAAGTGGGCGATCCAAGTTACCTGATATTGCTGTAGTCCATACTTCGCATCCATATAATAATTTTGGGACAACTTTGGCATTAAATATTTGAATTGCTGCTGGAAGGTGTTTGTCGCCCTTCTGGTGGTAAAATCGGACAATGGCGTTAGAGGTCGTGGTTGCAGCAAGAAAAGCAGATTGTAGATGGGTGGTCCAGGAGAGATTATAAGCGAATATTACGCCTAGATATTTAAAGGCTTTTACCTTTTCTAAGTAGCCACCTGTGATCTTAAGCGGCTCCAATTTGAGTTTGTGGGAACGAGTGAAGTGGAGGACTTTCGATTTTTTATAATTAATATTAAGAGCTTCCGCCTTACAATAGGCGATAAATGTGTTAACTGCGTTTGCTAGATCCGCAGCTGTTCTGGATAAGATGACAGCATCATTAGCATAGAAAAGGGAAACAACGGGGTGGCCTGCTAAGTGAGGAGGGTACTTCGATGCTAGCTTCAAAGTGGAAATTGCATCGTGAAGATAGAGATTAAACAATAAAGGGGCCAAGAGACAACCTTGTCGGATGCCCTTGGCCGTTGGAAATGGAGTAGTGAGGGAGCCGTTTGGACCACTTCGGACGCGAGCTGTGGTGTTTGAACTTTTAGTGTCAGTGGCATGTAGTGAGCTCAGTTACTCAAAGCTCAAACTTATTACATATGCTCAATGATGGCTCATAGCTGCTAATAGGTGCACCCTCCAAGAAGGTGTCCAACCTTTTTTCTGAGGTAATGAGCATAATGCAGGAAATCCTTCTCATTTAACCCCATATTTGTTGCATCCAAGTCTTTAAAAGAGAGATTTTTTTTTAGGTGTGGGGGGTAGGGAGTGTTTTGTGTGTGTGTGTGTGTGTGTGTGTGTGTGTGTGTGTGTGTGGATATACTTTGATTATAGCAATATTATATGGGGTCATTGCTCAGTCAGCTGTTAAATAAATTGCAAATTCTCCCCCCCCCAAAAAAAAAAACAACCAGCAGTCAGCCAGAGTCATTACTAACTGTAATGTTACAACTCTGAGCGGAATTACATCTGGCTGCAAACAGGCGTCAGAGGCATAAATTAGACAGCCTCTGATTATGTTAAATTCCATCATTAAACTTATTTTTATAGGCACCAAAGAAATAGAACCGCCGAAAGGAATATCTACATTTGGGGGGGGGGGAGAGAGAGTCACAAGAAGAAAAATAATTGGCAAAGCTGCACACACTCACTCCTCTCAGTTCCCCAACCAGACTTTCATTGCTGATGCAACCCTTCCTTACTGATGTTCAGTCCAACAAGGAAGCTGTGGGGTGTTGGGAAGACCCAGGAGGTGCCTTTGTGACTCTGTGGCTCAGCTGGGGGTCAGGGTCAAACAGCCTTTCCACCTCACCTTCAACAATGTAGGTTCTCAGGCAGGAATCTCAAGGCCCCGATCTATCATTTTATATTATCAACTCTGCATCTGTTCTCTGTCATTTTCTTTTTTGGGGAGAGAGTACTTCTGATCACTACAGAGGTATGTTTCTTGTGGCACAGATGTCACTTAACTGTAATGAGTACAAGGATAGGAACCTGCGAACACCTGCCTTGAAAGTTAAAGTCAATGGTAGGCATTTGTGTGTTGGGGAGCCAAACAGCATTCTCTGGATAAGACAAACCATCATCTACAGCGGGAGCAGTGCTTTTTTTCTATTAAAAATAATGTTTAGGGGTACTTTCATTTTCTTACTGATATTAAAATACTGCCCCTCAATGAGGCCAAACTTAGATTCACAAAATGTTTAAGGGTATATGTACCCCTGTGTACGCCCAGAAAAAAGCACTGAGCAGGAGTGACCAGCAAATATTGTTGGACTCTGACTCCCATCAGCTCCAGCCCAGCATGGCCAGTGTTCAGGGATTATGAGAATAGCATTGCATGTCACAGCAAAATAAAGTCTTAATTCAGCATATATGCTCATGGGGTCTGAACCAGCAGTGATGGACCAGGAATAAGACCTTTGGGTAATAACGGATAGTTTGATAACAATGTCAACCCAGTGTGTGGCAGTGGTGGAAAAAGACAAACTCAGTTCTAGGGATCATAGAATTGTAGAGTTGGAAGGGACCCCAAGGATTTAGTCCAACCCTCTGCAATGCAGGAATCTCAGCTAAAGCCTCCATGACAGGTGGCCATCCAACCTCTGCTTAAAACCCTCCAAGGAAGGAGAGGCCACCACCTCTTGTGGCAGACTGCTCCACTGTGGAACAGCTCTTACTGTCAAAAAGCTCCTCGTGCTGTTCAAATTGAAATGTTCAAAAAGCAAGGAGATTAGCAATGAGAACCTATATCCTGGTGTATGACAAAGTTTTCATCACCATTAGAGACCTGATCAGCTCGGACATAATCTGGATGGACTTTTTAACACTTGACTTAATCACTTTTCTTTGTATTATTTCTGGATCAGCCCAGCCAACATTTCTGATCAGGATGAAGTCGTATTCTTTGCTGGTTGTAATGTTTTAAATACCCAGTTAATTGGGTGTAGGTCTGATGCTGGTTCCTCCCTGACAAAAGCAATGTGGTTTTTTTTTTAAGAGCTACACAATACAGGGAGGAATTTGCTGATTTTCCCTAGTGCTGCCTCTGAGGGAAAGCAGGACCTGATGAATTTTTGCCTATCATCCAGCTGTTAAACTCACAGAGCCTTAGGGTGACAGCCGTGTGTTGGAGGAGTAGAAAAGATGGATGGATACAATAGAAAGCTAGCCAATGCCACTGAATTTTGGAAACAACTCTCCTTTAAATGAAGCAAAACGAGTCTTTTTATGATCCAAGCCAGAAGCAACTGTTTGTTTAGAACATGTTTATCTAGCGGAGTGGAAATGTGTGGGGCTATCCCGACCTCCTCAGTAATGCCTCACTTGCTGGCAGTGTCCCTCTACTGACATGTGATTGGCTCCATCTCACAGGGTTTCCTACATGGGGGCAAGAACTAGGCCAATCACAGTTCCTAGCCCCATAGAAATTACCCTATATATGTTGAATCATCTCCCTTCAGACACAGCTGATGATGGATTGACTAGGGAACATTGTCTCCACATTAATTATTGGGGGCAGTTGAGCCATATGCTCTGACTGTACTCTTTACATGTCCCGCACCTACAGTTACCAAATGTCCAAGTAGGGCTCTGGTTAAACTGGAATTCAGAAGCAAATGACCACAGAGCAGAGTGGATTCATGAAAAAAGACAGTAACAGTGCATAGTTAGATTTGATTATCCTTGGGATCCCTTGCAACTCTACAGTTCTATGATTCTTTGATTCAAGATCAGCTCCAGGATATGTTGCAACAGAGCTTTGGGCCCTGTGCAATACTGTATTATATCACCCAACGGCATTGGGAGCCATGGAAAATATATTCCCATGACTCCTAACTTCATAAGCATGCATGACAGCATCCATGGATGCTGTGTTCTATGGGAACTAAGTTTAACTGTTTGGGATGAAGTGGGGAGAGAGAGAAAGACAGTGCATAATGAAATGAAATTGATATATTTAAGATTGGGCCAAGCCCTGGAATTACGTAGGGTCTGATTTGGGGGGGGGGGCGGGGATCCAAGAAGGCATTCAAAAAAACCTGGTGCCCAAACTCTGGGATTTGCCATACCAACACCGATCACTCCTTTTTTGCATAGCTGTTTATTATAATGTAATAGTAGTAGTAGTAGTAGTAGGAAGCACAGTAGCTTTTGAGCATGCTGGGAAGATGTAGGTTTACGAGTGATTCCCAAGTCTTTCCTTTAAGTCAGCACAATGCTTGTTTGAGAGAAACTTTCCCAAATTGTTATATATTAGATCTTTATTGCTCTAATTTGGTAAAATGGTTTATTCTGTCTATTTAAGAGTGACTAATATTTCCAAAAGATAATACATTTTGAAAGCAAATAACATCCATTATATCACCATTATAGAAATGCTTTGTGTAATTGAACTCTTTAAATAAGCTCGAGTTGGGGTGGGAAGGGTGGTGGTGGGGAAGACAGCAGTAGAAGAAAGGGAGAAGTGATTGTCAGCCCATCTTTGTGGGGAGTGGTGGTAAAGTAGAAGTGGAAGCTGAATGTTTGAATTGCTATCCTGGATCAAATTTCTGGGAGGGGGGAAATATTGGGTGTCCTTGGGAAAACTAGGAACCTAGGAAGCTGTCGCACACAGAGTCCAGACATTGGTCCATCTTGCTCAGTACTGTCTGAGTAGCAGTGGGATTTTATGTAGGGAGTGCTTAGAGCAAGTTGGCAGCAGCGGAGGAACTGCAGGTATAAATGACTATCCGACTTTGAAAACCTCATCAGGTTTGTTAAACCTGAAAAGTTCATCAGGTTTGTTAAATTAAACTAAGTAGTTTTCACTGGATTTTGAATAAATGTGCAATGACTTGTTACTGTTTTGAATTTTATTGTGTCATTAATTTCCTTAGTCAGACATACTAATCACTGTTCTGAATAATGCTTTTTATAGGGTAGGGGGCAATGGGGATGAGTTTATAGAACCAAGGGGCAGCTGGCTCAAAAAACATTTGGGAAACATTGGTCTACACTGAGCAGCAGCAACTCTCTAGGGCATGGGTAGGCAAACTAAGACCCAGGGGCCGGATCTGGCCCAATCACCTTCTAAATCTGGCTCATGGATGGTCCGGGAATCAGCATGTTTTTACATGAGTAGAATGTGTCCTTTTATTTAAAATGCATCTGTGGGTTATTTGTGGGGCATAGGAATTCGTTCATTCCCCAAAATATATATATATATATATATATATATATATATATATATATATATAGTCAGCCCCCCACAAGGTCTGAGGGACAGTGGACCGGCCCCCTGCTGAAAAAGTTTGCTGACCCCTGCTCTAGGGTTTCTGACAGGTAGTCTCTCCCAGCCTTACCTGAAGGTGCTGAGGTCCTTCTGCATTCCAAGCAGAGGCTCTCCCATTGAGCAGTAGTCCTTCCACCATGGGCATCAAGGCATTTTGCAGTTTAAAATAATGGCTTACAATTTAAGAGGTATGATGTCAAGCAAGGGGGAAAGTGTTTTACCTAACCACATTTAGCCATGCTTTGCCATGTTATTGCTCTGCCAGTGGAAGGCAATGTTCTAAAAGTGATGGAAAGGGCAGGGTAAGGCAAGACCAGGCTGCCAATTTTTTGTGGCATATTGCATCTCCTAGCTGTGGTGGTGATGTCTTTTGGGGGCACTATGCCTCTGAATAGGGGACGCAGGTGGCGCTGTGGGTTAAAACCACAGAGCCTAGGACTTGCCGATCAGAAGGTCGGCGGTTCAAATCCCTGTGACGGGGTGAGCTCCCGTTGCTCGGTCCCTGCTGCCGCCAACCTAGCAGGAAGGTAAACGGCGTTTCCGTGCGCTGCTCTGCTTCACCAGAAGCGACTTAGTCATGCTAGCCACATGACCCGGAAGCTGTACGTCGGCTCCCTCGGCCAATAAAGCGAGTCAGCCACAACTGGACCTAATGGTCAGGGGCCCTTTACCTTTATATGCCTCTGAATGCCAGTTGCTGGGAATCACCAGGGGGGGAGTGCACTGTTGTGCTCAGGTCTTCTTTGCTGTTTCCCATTGGGGCATCTGGCTGACCACTCTGAGAACAGTATACTGCAGCAAATGGCCCCCCTTTGGCCTGGTTCTGGTGTTTTTCCTTCCACCCTTTCCATCTTCCCCATCACCCTGAGTGTTTGTCCACATCTCTTTAGAATGCATGAGGCGAGCAAATGAAGCTAAGTGCATCCTTTGAAGCAGCCTCCAAATGGCCTCTCTCTCTTGATTCAACATGGCCATTAAGCCATTCAGGAGAAATGCTATCTTGTAAACTCCAAGGCACTCATCTTTGCTACTAAGCTTCACCTTCTTCACTCCTAATCTCTAAAATAGGAAGAGTTTTGGTGGGGAGGAGGAAGCGGGGAGGAGAGAAATGTTCTCTCAGTGGGTGATTAGAAAAAGTATATCTCACTAGTTCTGCGAGCAATGGATTATAGTAAATCAAATTGTCCTCCCTGCCTCTCCCCGCTCCCTCCCTCCTTCTCCCTCTCCTCCCTTTTCTCTCTTAAAGAAGTTCTGCTTTTAAGGGACGAGGTTTGAGAATTCAGCCTGCCAGTGTGTGTTAGCTGAAAACACTTTTTAAAAATTTCTATCTCCTAGCATGAAATGTGTCAGTCTCAGAGCATGTAATTTCATCTCTGAGGCCCCCACTGCAAACATCACTCAGACTAACAATGCAACAATTTTCCTTTTTGAATAGCTAGTGAAGAAAGGAAAGGAAATATACGTGTAAGAGTGTGTCTCTGTCTGTGAATTGTGTTTGTGTGCATGTGTTCACCTGTGTGTGTTAGGGTGGGGAGAGAACAAGAACTAAAGGAGAATAAAAGGGATGGGCAGAGGTAGATGTAATGACTCATTCATATTGTTATACACACCCCAATCTCCAAGTGGTGAGAGACTCAAGAGAGGCTTGTGCTTTCCCAGGTTTTGGTTTCCTTGGAATGGAGGTCAGAGGAGATTATGGCATCTTTAGGTTATATGGTTTTATTTATACATATATAAAGCCTAAACATGGAGTGGAGGGACTCACAGCATTAACACTCCAGCAGATCCAAGAGAAGCACCAAGTCACATCTTTGCCTCCGCCCAAAAGCAAGACATGCCTCTATCTCCAGCTTCCAGCACCAGCCAAAACTCTGTCTCTCACACACAGTCCCACTCGGCCTATTTTCCCTCCTAGAACAATATAGCATCTAGCCAGGTGAAGCGGAAAAAGGCCCACCCATTTTTCTTTATGGCAACAGACATACCTTTTTGGACATGTAAAATGGCAGTACTTAACCGGCCAGCTGCCAAGAGCTGGTGTCAGGAGGAGGTCAGCAATAAAAAACACCAGTGTCAGCGAAGTTAACTCCTTATTCAAAGAAACGAAATCGGTGCAGGCCTACTGATCACAGCAACTCTTCCCAGTAGGTCTTGCCCCAATGAGGCAGTTGCAAGGACTGGAGGTCTCTGCCTTCCCACCACTCTCTAAGGCTCCTCCCCCAGTCCCTTCCCTAGCAGCCTAAGGCTTTGTTGCCTTGTATCTCATTGCTGCACCCTCTTCGTTTCCCTGTGTGTTCTGAGAGACCAAAGGGAAGGGGAGCTGGTTGCAGAAGGAGAGAGAAACTTCTTGTATTCTTCAGCAGCCTGCCTCTCACTCCAGCCTCCTCTTCTGTTTCTGTCTAGACTGCTCTCTGCTCCAGATTCTTCCTGCTCACTAAACCCTGTTGCCTCTTCAGCTTTCGACACCTCCTCCCCCCCCCACTCTGTTCTTAATGGCCATACTCTGCTCTTCTCACTCTGACCACTCATCATCATCCGACCACCACTCATCATCATCCCACCACCAATCCGCTGACTCTGAGCCTTTTCCCCTGGGAGTTCCCTTGGTGGTTCACCAGCTGGTGCCTCTCTCCACTCCTCTGCACCCAGCCAGTCCGTGACACCAGCTAAGGCCATTATCTTACAGAGAAACCAATCTGAGTGGTTCAGCAGCTTTCCTCTTAGAGATTCTAATCTCACATAGACAGGATCACAGATGTGGAAGTTACCTACAGAGAGCATCCCCCAAACTGTAACACTGTTGTGACATGGTAATTAGGGCTGTGCAAAGGAATCAGCTGTCCCAAGCCAAATCAGGCCTATTCAGAGGGATTTGGATATTGATTAAGTTGGGCAAAAACAGCCATGGGTTGGGTTGGATGGTCCAGAGCAGGCATCCCCAAACTCGGCCCTCCAGAAGTTTTGGGACTACAAATCCCACCATCCCTAGCTAACAGGACCAGTGGTCAGGGATGATGGGAATTGTAGTCCCAAAACATCTGGAGGGCCAAGTTTGGGGGTGCCTGGTTCAGAGCAATCCATAGATGTCAGGGGGTGGGGCATGAGGCCAGAAGGAGAGGCAGTGAGAAAACCTGCAAAAAGGCTGAGACCTACCTGACTGTTGACTGCATCTTCCTGAGAGAAGGTAGGTGCCCAGGTTGCTGGATGTTCCTTCCTGCCCAACCCCACAGGATCAATACCTCCACTCAACAGCTGTCGAACCAGGGGTTGGATTCTTTTCATCAGTGATGGGAGGCAAAGACCTCAAACTGAAATTGTATGAAGGAGCAGCCTCAGAGGCACTGGTATGCCGTGAAGCTGTGGCACCAGTGCCCCCCCCCAAAAAAGATGCAGCACTGCCATTCCCTGACTCCAAGAATTGCACTGTATGAGACTCTGGGAAGTCTGAGCCTCCCCCACTTCATCACCAGGGGTGGACTTGGGTAATCTTTTGTAATATGGTGCCCTATGCAAGGACAAACTTTGGTGCCCCCGAGTGGATCTTCTCAATTATGGATCTTCTCAATTTGGGGTCCCTTCGGCTCAGTGTCCTGTGCAGGGGAACTGCCCACAGTGCCATAAATCTGGCACTGCCCTTACAGTTGGAGATGAGTGGAGAATGTTGGGCCCCTTTAAATAGTGTACAATCTTACAATGCAGGTGATGCTAACGATTATGCAGTACCTGGTAGTGGTGCTATGAAAGAACTCCATTTCTGCTCATTCTTCATTGGAGCAACCTCAGCAGTCTGTGTTCCCTAGAGCCTCACCTTGGCACACCTTGCCTTGGGTCTAGCCTGAAAATTACCCTGGCTAACCCTTGCCATGGTGCAGAGCATGACAATTACTGTGCTATACTCTTATCTTCTTCAGGTTGAAATAATTTTGTTTTCCCTTTTACATCATCTTTCCAAGTAATCTACGTCCCAAGAAAGGAGGGCCAAACCTGGGGGAGGTTTTGATTTTCATGGTTGTGGGCAAACCTACATTTTGTATTGCATCTAATTTCACCCTCAGAAGCTTCCCCAAACTCCGTAGCAATGTTAAGCAATGAAGTCTGTGAAAATGGCACTCTCCTGCTTCAGAAAAAACAGCTTTTGAAGCATTCTATTGGCACAAATCTTCTGCAAGGTGTGGCACAATTTTTGCATGCCTAAGGATCCACTGCCTAGTTTTTTAAATACATTATTGTAGGAGTGGCATTGTCTGTTGTATTCAATTTCCCCAGTTGTGCAGGTAGCCGTAGGCTCCAAACATATGAACTCTGTGTCACAGAGGCTGTGGCAAAAATATATTGCTTTTAATTTGCCAAAGGAACCGAGGGAGCTTTAAATATGGGGTTGGGAATTGGCTGGCTACTTTAATCTAAAGCAAAGGAAACTTTGCATATACTTCCTTTCTGTGCATGTTCCCTTAGTTGTGCTAACATGCTACAAAACCAAACAAAACTTCACACTGTTCCCAGAAAAATTAATAAAGGAGATTTGTATTCTTCTCTGCTGCATTTCCTAATGAGTTGTAGCTGATGTATACCAACCTTCTTACACCTGTTGTCCTCTGGAAGTGTTGGACCACAACTCCCATCAGCTCCAATCAGCATGGTCATTTGGACTACAAATTCCATCACCCACTGCCAGTATGGTTGTGCTTTTTTAAAAAAAAAAAAAAAAAAAGATGGCCCAAACTTTCCAGCATGGGAGCCAAATTCAACTGAGCTCTTGTTTTGCAAAATAAAAATTGGCTTATACACAGGGGCCCATTAAAAGCACTGGAGCTGACAGTGTCAGCTCTGAACAAACCACTTCTGTGGACTGATGGTAAGGGAAGCAGTGCCCTGCTTTGGATGTGGATAGTGGAGAGATAGATAGATCTTTCCAGGAAGATGAGGCATGACTGGTTGTGAAAGGGATCCATAACTCAGTGGTTGAGCAACTGCTTTGCATGCTGAAGGCCCCAGGTTCAATTCCCAGCATCCCCAAGTACAGCATCTCCTTCTTGCATGCAGAGGGTCTTAGGTTCAATCTTTAGCATCCTCAAGTAGGGCTGGGAAAGATCCCTACCTAGAACTCTACGGTCAGCCAGCCCCTGCCTGCCTGCCTTCTAATTTACGAAGATGGGAAACAAAATCAGTTGTATTTGCCTGGCGTTGGTTGCGTGGCGAGTTCCCGCCTCCCACCAGTAGAAATAAAGACATGAGACACCATTATTTAGATTAATGGGCTAGAATTGGCCACAACTTTATTGGTTACAGGTGATGAGCGGTATTGGCTTAGGCATTGGTCCTAATCAACTTTCCAGCTTCAGTCTGTCTGCCTGAGAGGCCGGGAAGGATTAACACCAGCAGGGCATGCCATGGGCTTCGGATGGAGCCACGCCCCCCGGAATCCTTTACCGGACTACCCTTCACTCACCGTGGGAGGTGATGGCGCTCCTCCCCCCATTCATCTACATAACAATTACCCCAACCAATGCCTAACCGCCAAACTGCGGAAGTTGTGACAATTTGCTACGAGGTAGGCAAAAAAACCAAATGGCTGGAGCCAATTTACCACATGTAAAAATTCCTACCAGGCCCCTTAACGGCGACCAACTGAAGTCCATAGCAAGGTCAAAGGGGAAACCTTAAAGGTTGGGTGGGTGGGAAATTCCCCAGCTGATCAGAGGCAAAAAGGAGGGTCCTCTGCTGCGCTTGCCTTAAATGCGGCAAGCCACACCCCCTGCGCCAGCCGATTGTCGATGACGCGACAGAGGATTCTCCTGTTCACGTGGGACTGGGAGCCAGCAACATCACCTTCTCCCGAGGTCGGAAGTGGCTTTCTGGCACCACCCACTGTTGGGTTTCCTGCTCTCTGCCGCACCAGCCCCCACTGCTCCTTAGAATGTCTATTTAGGATTGCAGCCTAAAAAGCAAAGGGCCCCAGTTTCATTGGTGACGCTTGCTTTCTTCAGATCACTTTTATTTCAGGTACCTTGTAGCCCAGCCAGAGCTGAACGTTCCTCGGAGTGTGTGTTTCTTTCTATTTAATTAGCAAGGTTAACTCTCTCGATAACGCCTTGACTCATCTGTGAGCAAATCCCTTAAAACCTTTGTCCAGCAAAACATCACATTTCCAAGGGGTCACCTGGGTTGCCGCGGCTGATATTGCCTCCACCATCCATTTCTGAAATAGCTTTGTAGAAGGGCCAGGAGGTTAGGCTTGAAGATAAACGGGAGAACATGCTGCATTCCTGAAGAAATCTTGTCAAAAGCCTCAATTTGAATTGTCCCATTTCTCTCCCTTTCTCCCCCACTCATCGCAGAAAGAAAGAGGCATCTGGGTTGCAGCTTTTCATCTCTGAATGCGAATGGGTGTGGAGTTCTGTTGGTGTTGTTATAACTGACTCCGGTGGGGTGGTGGTTTGTGGGACAGGGTGCTGTTGGCCAAGGAGCACTGAGTGGGCCCCTCATCTGAATGGGCTCCTCTGAATGGGCTCACCTGCTGACCCTGCAATCCCATTCTCCTGCCTGGTTGCAGAGAGGTCGAGCCAGGAACCTGTTTACATTGGGGAAAGAGGAGGACAGAGAAGACATGGTATCAGTGCATGGGGCAGAGCATGCTGTAAGTATACTTGCTAGTTCCATCCTCCCCTCATCCTTTTTGTGTCTCCTGCTGGCACCAACTGCAATGGAACACCGCTGCCTGGATAGCTCACTTGGTTAGAGTTTGGTGCTCATAATGCCAAGGTTGCAGGTTTGATCCCTGTATGGGACAGCTGCATATTTCTGCATTGCAGGTGGACAGTCCTCAGGGTCCATTCCAACCCTGCAATTCTATGATTCTATGCAAGCGATGGATAAGGGACAGAGCAGAAAACAATGCATCCCTAGCTGAAAACCCTTAAAGGCCCCTAGCCCCACTCTCTTCCTGCTTGATGTCAACTGCCTGTTCAGCTGTCCTCTCTGCAAATTGAGCCTTATTAATACTAAAAATACTATCTCTCGGCTATAAACTCCATCATCACCCTCATGTACTGTCTATTCATAGTGAACTTCACTGCAAAACTAGTGGTGAAGTGATGGTCAGCACAAGATTCCCTTTAATTGATTGCGTTGCAACTTGTGGGACATTTTTTTACAGCATTTTTCAGATTTAAAAAATGTGTTAGACCTAAAGAAAAAGGGGAAAAAAGAATCCATGAATGAAATTTAGGGCAGGGCGAGGTTCCATGTGGGTCTACAGTTATAATTAAAAACAGCAACAACCAATCAGGTATTAGACGCAAAGGAACAGTTGAGCCTATCTAACTGTTCATTGGCCTTTATTTCAGTGTCAGTATAGTCGTCCCCCCCACACACACCGCTGCCACCCAGGTGGAAAGCCCAACCATAATTTATCAAGGGACAAATCATTTTTTCTTGGCAGTGAAGTCTGCAAAATCCCCATTTTTAAGACATTAAATCTCCCTCTTTTGACAGGTGTAAGAAAGCATTAAAAGCTTTGATTTAGCTGGATCATACAAAATAGTTTCTCATAATTATCCTTTGGGATGATATATGCTGGTCTTCTGCTTCTTTCCCCTCCCCCTTCTTATTAAACCTGAGGTCTCCATTTTTCATTCAGCTGTATTACTAAATTAAATTGCCTTTTGTTGTATTCGAGTTGAGCGCTTTGCCAAGAAAGCTTTTCCTTATGCTCGCTTGGTAAAAATAAGGTTTACTCGATGCACTCTTCCTGGTTCAAATTTACTGCTTGCAATTGTTTGGCTCTGTGAGCAAATGAAAGTGATTGTTTGTGTTTAATAGGAATAATGAATCATTTCCACACTGAGCCGGGGGGGGGGCATTTCTGCTCCTTAAAGTGGGACATATGTGTGCATGTGTGGACAGTTGTAGGAGAATCCATTGTAAATGGATCCATCTATTACTTGGGGAATTTATTTTTAGGTCTCTCCCCCCCACCCCATCCCACCCCCACCCCCCAAATCACCTGACTTGCACAGTGGTGAAACTGGCAGAATGACCCAGCATCCAGCATTTACAACCCATCCATTTTACTTTCCATTTTGAGAGCCAGTGTGGTATAATGGCAGGACTAGACCTGGGAGAGGTGCAGGTTCAAATCCCTACATAAAGCTCATTGGGTGACCTTGGGCCAATCAGTATCTCTCATCCTAACCCACTTCACAGGGTTCTTGTGAGGACAAAAAGGAGGGTTAGGGAAACCATGTACAGTGATACCTCGGGTTAAGAACTTAATTCGTTCTGGAGGTCCGTTCTTAACCTGAAACTGTTCTTAACCTGAAGCACCACTTTAGCTAATGGGGCCTCCTGCTGCTGCCGCGCCGCTGCCACGCGATTTCTATTCTCATCCTGAAGCAAAGTTCTTAACCCGAGGTACTATTTCTGGGTTAGCGGAGTCTGTAACTTGAACCGCCCATAACCTGAAGCGTCTGTAACCCAGGGCACCACTGTACACCACCCTGACCTCCTTGGATAGAAATGCAACAAATAAATAAATAAAATTGGGTGGTTCTCGTGGAAGAGTGAAATAATGACCAGGTAAACTTTCCACTTGATAAACCTTCAGGCAGCAATGAGCTTGGGGAAGCACCAGAAGGTGGCATGATTTGCTCCCTTTCCTGTATATCCCTGTCCAACGAACCTATGTAAGATTGGCACCCAACTAAAATGCCCTCCCTTTCTGTAGAGTAGGTGAAAAATAATCACACTCTCCTCGCGCACCAGAGCACAGGTCAACCATTCTTGCTTCGTCCCTCTATGGCAGCAGCCTGCTAATCTTGCACTGGAACATAGGGAGGTAGGGAATGCCAGTGACACTTGGGAAGGAGAGGGCAGAGCATGCTTAAAATTAGACCTTCCAGGCTCTGCCGCAGTCCTCCATCAAGGTGGGCTGCCTCCACAGACGTGATTCAGCATTCTTCTCCTCCCCCCCCCCAAAAAAAAATCAGCTGCCACTCAGACCTGGGTTGGAGAAATCTGCCAATTTCTCTCCCCTCTCCCCCGTTTCTTATTCATTTCCATACTTCTGCATCAGTTTTGTAATATTTCAAAACATTTTTTTAAAAAAAATTCATGAAAATTCAGCATTTCAGTGTGCTTCTCTCTCCAAAAAAATGCATATATTTGTATGCAGTTTTGCCTGATTTACACATTTTGGCAAAGGGATTCCCCTTATATAATGCAATTCACTATGTTATCTTCACAAATATATGCATTTTTAACACAAATTTCCCTGTGGGTAAAACCACAGAGCCTAGGGCTTGCCAATCAGAAGGACAGAGGTTTGAATCCTCACGACGGGGTGAGCTCCCGTCTTTCGGTCCCAGCTTCTGCCTACCTAGCAGTTTGAAAGCACCCCTAAGTGCAAGTAGATAAATAGGTACCGCTTTATAGCGGGAAGGTAAACGGCATTTCTGTGTGCTGTGCTGGTGCTGGCTCGCCAGTGCAGCTTCATCACGCTGACCACGTGACCTGGAAGTGTCTCCGGACAGCTCTGGCCCCTGGCCTCTTAAGTGAGATGCGCGCACAACCCTAGAGTCGGACACGACTGGCCCGTACGGGCAGAGGTACCTTTACCTTTACCTTTTTTATGTTATCTTCACAAATATATGCATTTTTAACACAAATTTCCCTCAAACACACAGTTTTCTTGCACACTTTTGGACTGGATAACAGTATCTTCAGAACTGTGGCTTTTGAAGGATAGCCATGTTTCAAAGATGGAATCTAAGACCACATCCACACCCTACATTTAAAGCAGTATCATACCACTTCAAACAGCCTTGGCTTCCACCAGTGAATTCTGGGAGGTGTAGCTTTTTAAGGATGCTGCAAATTGTTAGGAGACCCCCTATTCCCCTCTCAGAGCTACAACTGCCAGAGGGATTTAACAATTCATCTCTGTTCAAAGGAAACTCTAGGAATTGTACCTTTGTAAGGGGAAAGGGGGCTTTCTAATACTTCACAGCATCCTCAAAAAAAATGACAGCTCTCAGAGTTATTTGGAGGAAGCTATGGCTATTTAAGGGGCGTGGGTGGCACTGTGGGTTAAACCACAGAGCCTAGGACTTGCCAATCAGAAGGTTGGCGGTTCAAATCCCCACAACGGGGTGAGCTCCCATTGCTCGGTCCCTGCTCCTGCCAACCCAGCAGTTCGAAAGCACGTCAAAGTACAAGTAGATAAATAGGTACCGCTCCGGCGGGAAGGTAAACGGCGTTTCCGTGCGCTGCTCTGGTTCACCTGAAGTGGCTTAGTCATGCTGGCCACATGACCCGGAAGCTGTCTGCAGACAAATGCCAGCTCCCTCGGCCTATAGAGCGAGATGAGCACCGCAACCCCAAAGTCAGTCACGACTGGACCTAATGGTCAGGGATCCCTTTACCTTTACCTTTATGGCTATTTAAAGTGGTATCACAGTGCTTTAGCTGTATGGTGTGCATACATGTGTGGCCTAAGTCAAATTTCTGCCCTACCCCCCTCCAATCCCTGGTGCAAGATTATAGTTGCTGTTCTTTCTTTCCCCAGTCCAGGAGTTCAGACTGAAACAAAGAGAAAGCTGTAATGTGTGATGGGTTTGACTACTGGACAAGAAGTGGGGTGACAGGATTTAAGTGGAAAGGCAAATCATTGTCCATCATCAAGAATCCCTTGATACATTTATGCTATGCTGGGTTGCCCAGAAAACATCATCTGTGGGGTTTAATGTGCCTGGAGATGGGGAAAGCTAAAATGAGTGTTATCTCTCAGGGCCTAATGGTCCCCTACATGCCATAAATGTGTGAGTCTCATAGGCCCAGGGAAGATTTAGGGTGCCATCCATCTTGCAAATACTGCTTCCATGGAAACATCATGGCAATGAATAAGGGTTTTGGGCAGGAATGCTGGGTGCAATAACACCAGGCAGAATTTAGATTTTACACTTATTGATAACCACAAGCTTGTCCAGTAGAGCCTGTATAGGGCAGGCCCCTTTCCTAATGCTCCCCCAACTTGCCCCAAGGTCTGTTGATATGGAAATGAGTGCAAATCAAATGGGCTCTCACCCTCTTAGTTCCATGAGGTGCCCACTGCCATTTCAGATGGCCTTTTCAGCAACTGTCCATTTAATTTGGGTCTTTATGGAGGAGGGTCTCCTCATGAGCCAGAGGGGCAGCAGGGCTGTGTAGGATAGCACAACAGCAGCCACTGCTTCCCCACACATCAGCTGAGGAAGCCCCGCTGCTCCTTTGGCTCACACGGAGACCCTCCCCAGAGACTGAAGGAGGGTTTCCTCAAGAGCTAGAAGTTTGCTGAGGCTGCTCAGCTGACATGAGCTGAGCGACTCAACCAAGACCCTCTGCCCTCTGGCTCCTGCTCACACAAGCTAGTTAGTTACACACACACGGACACAACTCTCTCTCTCTCTCTATCCTCCAGCCAGGCAAGCAAAAGGCATTGTGAGAGCTCAAGGACACATTCCAGTCTGGGTGAACCAAGAAGGGTGTGAAGCAAGGATAGTCAGAGGTGCTTGCACCGCCGCAAGCTCCCATGGGATACCTTCTTGTCCGTCCGTCCCCGACATGGGACCAGGGGTGAAACCCCACCCCCGTTGCGATGCCACTGCCCGCAGTGTCATGGTCCTGCGACAGGAAAGCCAGTGAGTCTTCTCCACCAGGGGTGGCTGTTATTCATAAAACCCTGTTACATGTGCCTCGACTGCAGTTCAGGGCAGAAAAAACTTTCACATTTTTTCTCTTCCTCCTTGAATCCTTGAAGCCTACAGGGAGGTGCCAGAGATGATTCTGCTGCTTGTGGTCGCCTTCCCAGCACGTGCAGCGGAATAAGGTGCTTGAGGCTCGAGGGGCTAACAGTAGGAGGCTGTGAGACATTCTTGCTCCTTCACCTCTTCCCATCTGTCTGAAGCCCAACAACTCTAGTTAAACAAAAAAAAAAAATGTAAAAAATTAAATTTCGGTGGTTTCCTTAAAAACAACTTTGGGGGTATCAGGAATTTTACTTTCTGAAATGCAGCAAGCCTATATGTGCAGGACTGCCCTATAGAGGCTTGAATGAACACTCATCAGTTGGGGTTGAGCTTGATTGCCATGGATGTTCACTGTGTCCTTATTACCAATGGGGAAATAGCTCATGGGGAGATAATATGAGAAAAGTGTTGTCAAGTTGAGGCTAAGGTTGTATTACAGAGGTAGCAGGAATATTCAAAGGGCCAAAGGTCTGACTCAGCATTTCTTGGATGTTTATGAAGAAGAACTTGAAAGGGATGGGAGTGGGACGGGGGTTTGAAAATGGACTAGAAGCAATCTATTCAGAACAAAAAGCTAAACTGATAGTGAACAATGTGGTATCGGAGGAACTTCGAATTGAAAAAGGGACACGACAGGGGTGCCCTTTATCCCCTCTGCTATTTATTTCTGTTCTGGAGGTATTGCTGAATATGATTAGGGAGGACCAGCTGGTGCAAGGTATAGAGGTCGGAGCGAAACAATACAAACTGAAAGCCTTTGCAGATGACCTAGTCCTGACAGTACAGGAGCCAGTATCTAGTACAAAAAGAGTTTTGGAACTTATTTTGGAGTTTGGTCGGGTGGCGGGATTTAAGCTAAACAAACAAAAAACTAAGGTTTTGGTCAAAAATCTGACACCTACAGAGATAGAGGAGTATCAGAAAGAGACAGAGCTAAGTGTGGTTAAAAAAGTGAAATACCTGGGGGTATACTTGTCCACTAAAAATTTAAACCTTTTTAAAGATAACTATGAAAAATGTTGGTTGGAAATTAAAAAAGACTTGGATATTTGGTCAAGATTGAAACTTACCTTGTCAGGCCGAATCGCAGCTATAAAGATGTGTGTTTTGCCTAAAATGCTATTTTTATTTCAGACCCTTCAGGTCGTGGACAGAATGGAATGTTTTGGAAAATGGCAGAAGGATATTTCTAAGTTTGTCTGGCAGGGCAAAAAGCCCCGAATAAAATTTAAAATACTAACCGACTTAAAAGAAAGAGGGGGGTTTGCCCTGCCGGACCTAAGGTTGTACTATGAAGCTGCAGCCTTCTGCTGGTTGAAGGATTGGTTCTTGTTGGAAAACACCGATGTCCTAGATCTGGAAGGGTTTGATAATGTGTATGGTTGGCATGCATACTTGTGGTATGACAAGGCGAAGGTTCATAAATTGTTTAAAAATCATATTGTCAGAAAATCAATTTTTGCCGTCTGGACGAAGTACAAGGATTTATTAGAAAGCAAGACCCCGAGGTGGCTATCACCTGTGGAAGCCAAGATTTCTAAAAAAAAGCCCAATATGGAGGCCTACTGGCCAAAGTATTGGGAACTGATTGAAAGAGTTGGAGATAACTGGAAGCTCCAAAGCCAGGACAAATTAAAAGGTAAGGTGCGAGATTGGCTACATTATGCTCAAATTCAAGAGGTATTTAAAATGGACAGAAAAGTGGGTTTCCAGTTGGAGAAATCGAAACTGGAGACGGAGCTGCTAGAACCAAAGACTAAGGTACTTTCGAGGATGTATGACTTGCTGCTTAAATGGAACACACAGGATGAAACAGTTAAATCTGCTATGATAAAATGGGCACAGGATGTGGGACACAACATTATGTCTGAAGACTGGGAAAGGTTATGGAACACCGGTATGAAATTCACGGCATGTAGTGCCTTGAAAGAGAACATTATGAAAATGGTATACCGGTGGTACATGACTCCAGTCAAGCTGGCTAAAATATATCATCTCTCTGATAATAAGTGTTGGAAATGCAAGGAGGCAGAAGGGACATTCTTTCACCTCTGGTGGACCTGCCCGAAAGTAAAGGCCTTCTGGGAAATCATACATAATGAGCTGAAAAAGGTATTTAGATATACCTTCTCTAAGAAACCAGAGGCCTTTCTCTTGGGCATGGTGGACCGGAAGGTGCCAAAGAAGGACAGAACCTTGTTTATGTATGCAACCACAGCAGCTAGGATTCTCATCGCTAAGTTCTGGAAAACACCAGATTTACCCACACTGGAGGACTGGCAGACGCAGTTGATGGACTATATGGAGTTGGCAGAAATGACTGGCAGAATCCGAGATCTGAGCGAAGAAACCATGGAGGAGGACTGGAAAAAATTTAAGGACTATTTGCAAAAACATTATAAGTTGTTTGAATGTTAAGATAGCGCACGATTAAGAAATGTTATGTTTCCGCAAGTTATTTTAAGAAATGATAAAGTAAGTATTGATAGAAAAAACGAGAAATATTTGAAACAAATTATTATGTTTATTAAGAATGTCAAAATTAAATTACAATTTTTTGAAATTGGTAACATAATATATTTAAAGGTATAATAAGATGGGAAACAAGATAACAAATTGCTGAACTGGCTAGAACAATGAATGCAATGCTGAGAGGATGCGAGGAGGTCCAAAAGTGAATTGCTGAAAGATGTTAAGGAAAGTTTCATAACATTTTTTTTTTCTTGTTTTTATCTTTCTTTATATATATATATAAAAAATGTTTCTTGTATGTTGCCATGTAAACAAATTTGTTAATCTATGAAAAGAAACGCAATAAAAAATCTATATAAAAAAAAAAAGGTCTGACTCAGCATAAGGCAGCTTCTTCTGTTTCTAAATGTCAGTGATGGGGAAGATGTGGTGCTCCAGGTGTCGTGCTCCAGGTGTCTTCAGAGCCATATAGGGATGTCAGAGGATGCCAATTAAAGCAGAAAAGAAAGTGGAAAATGCTGCCATTCATGTGCTTGTTTGTGGTCAGGAATGGAAATCAGTCAAGTGAATGTAACTGAGATTTGTTCACATTGATGCTGTTCTGTTTGTTCACAAATGATGCATAAGTTATTACACTTTAAACATTCTTTTGAATTTTTATTTACATTAAAAGGAATGTAAGTTATGAAATTGTTACATAACTTACATTAAATAGCAGAGAGCCAAATAACACCACATTCGGCAGAAACTGAACTGCAGTGGAATGGAAACACTGCTGATTGGGAGAAGTACAGGTTAGAATGGAAATTGCTGCCTTGTTACATTAATGCTCTCATCATGCCCAGACAGCACAATAATTGTTCAGGAAAGATGAGAACTGGAGTCCAACAGCCTCTGGAAGGCCACAGTTTCTCTGTTTCTGGCTTCCATTCACAGGAACCCTCTTTCCCTTTGGAGAGCTCAGCTCTATCTTGCCTTGATAGCTGCTTCTCCTCCTCCCTCTCCTCCCCCCTTTCTTCTCTTACCTCTCTAACATGCCTCTAGGAATCCCAAAGCGAGTCCTGCAATTTGCTTTTTTGAAAAATGTATGCGCTCCCTGCTGTACTTTGTAGGTCAAATAATTTCTCATCCTGCTTTACAACGGCAGTCATGCATGAAAGATACATGGATATATTGTTCTCTAAGTCTCATCCTCGGATTTGCTATAATGCAACGTAAAGCGCTTTCTGTGCCTGTTTTGGTTTAGAAAAGAGGCATCCCTGCTTAAGTCTTTGAAATGCTGAACTGATCTCCATTGTTTCTTTCCGCATTTGCTCCCTGACAGTAGGATTTTCATCTTCTGCCTGTACGCATTTTGCCTCCCTGCATAGAAATGATAGGAGAAAATTCATGGCGGAGATAAATCCAGCGCTGGTTCTAAGTGAAAATGGGACCCGTGCAAGAAGATTTGAATGTTCTGCAATGCAATGGCAGCTACCATTTTGATGGGTTTCATAGAGCACCCCAGGCCCTGTTTGAACCAGCATCATTTTTCCCCACTAACTCCAATATTGCCAGGTCTGAGCTAAGGATTTGGGAGAAATCTGGCTTGCTCTGCACTTCCTGAAACAATATGCAAACTGAAAAGCAGTCATCCTTCCAAATTCACACTTCTTTGAATTTTGTGATGCAGTCCTTCAACTGAATATGTGTACACCATTGTGCAGATTGGGGAAATGTAGATATATATATATATGCACACACACACACACACACACACACACACACATATATATCCCTGTCAATAACGCAAAATGCATTATATTCGGGAAAACTGCTGGCAAAAGTTTCTGTTTGGAAAAAAATTACACAAAAATGCTGACAGATATTTGTGAGGATTTTTGTTTAAAGCAACACCACAAACTGACATGGAATTGTAGCAAACTGAAATTTGGGGGTGGGAACTTGGCTGCATATCTGACAAAAGGGAAGGAAGAATGCAGATCAGATTTTTGAAAGTAGCCACTATGACCACTATGAGCAACTGAATACTAGAATAGATAGGCCTTTTGGTCTGATCCTGCAGGGAACTTCTTATGCTCACTCGTGTTAAAATGAGAGAATAGAAAACCTCCTGTGTGGGTGCACAGTTTTGAGCACACAGGAGACTTTGACTATACAGTACAACCAACTTTTTTTCTCCCCTCATGGTACGCTAGGGTGTTCCACCCATCAAGTTAGGAATTACTAATATAATATTAGTGGCATTTTCAGTAGAGCAAATTGGGTACTCATTGGTCCCTCCTTCAATTTGCTGCCCTGGGCCACTTCCTCCAGTTTACCATCCTGTAAATCCTATAAATACACTTCAAATCCACACTGACTGGTGGCAGCTCTCCAGGATTTCAGAATGGGGGCATGGAGATGACCGAGGTGGGACCTTCTGCACACCAAGTAGATGCTCTACAACTGAGCTGCGACCCATCCCTATGTGACATTTGAAGGAGAGGAGACTTATTGGAGCTAATCTTTCCAGAAGAGCTGATGGCACCAGCCCTGCTTCTCAGCTCTCCCAATGATAATTGATATTTATACATTCAGCACTTACAAAGTCTAGAAATGACCAATCCGGTATCCAGCTGAAAAACAGAATCTTGACACTATTGATTTTAAAAGGGGGAGAGAGTTAAGTACTTATCTAACTTTCATGTTGAGATCAGCAAGTCTTAAAAGTGCTTCACTTTTCCTGGATTGTGGCCAATGTTCTTTGAGTGCCACAAGTTTCATGCAGGCATATATTCTGCAGCTCACAGAAAACACAGGGCTCATAGAGACTTCCAAGCTCTGCATTTCACAGGGGACCTTTATTTTCCTGTCAAATACTTAGCTGTTTGCAGACAAGTTAGGAAGACTCCAAGTCCCCCCCCCCTTCTTCTTCCTCTTCCCTCCTCCTCCTCCTCAACTTTCTCAAGTTCTCAGTTTGATCTCAGCATGATTTGGAGAGCTTTGATCTTTGGGGGTTTTAATTTACTCCAATGGCATTGCCGTTTCTTGACGGCAAGTCACCTTTCTCTGACATGAAGAAAAGAGGGGAGGGAGAATCTGAAAAAGTGAGGGGAAGAGGAGTGGGGAGTGAATCCTATCCATTCCTCTGGAAATTGTCTTTCAAGTTAACTAAGACTTTACAATCCCATTAGCAGTTAATTAAAATAAAATCTCTTCAATGGAAAATTCACCCCACGCAGGATGACAGCTTTTGCTGACTGCAGAATGCAGGCAGTTTGTTTTTGAATGGATATGTTTCAAGGTTGAGACAAAATTAGTCATGACTGGTTGTGGACAGCTTTTGGGGCAGCAAGGAATCTACCTGCCTTCAGTGGCGGAGCTAGCTGCTGTGCACCCGGGGGGAGGGTCTAGCAAGCGGTGAGCATCCCAGGGGGGTGCCACCCACAGCGAGCAGCAAGTGGCCCAGGGGGGTGGGGCAGTGATGTCACCCCCCTCAGGGATGACTCCTGAGGCAAACCACCACCACCTACACCCCCCTTAGTGGTTAAGAGTGATAGACTTGTAATCTGGGGGACCGGGTTCGCGTCTCCGCTCCTCCACATGCAGCTGCTGGGTGACCTTGGGCCAGTCACACTTCTCTGAAGTCTCTCAGCCCCACTCACCTCACAGAGTGTTTGTTGTGGGGGAAGAAGGGAAAGGAGAATGTTTGCCGCTTTGAAACTCCTTCGGGTAGTGATAAACCGGGATATCAAATCCAAACTCTTCTTCTTCTACTGCCTGCCTTTAGCCAGCACACCCTACAGACACACAAAAAGGAAGTTGCCCTCATTGTCCCTCACTCTCCCTCGCCCTCAGTGACATCACAATGTAGCCAGAACTGATCAGAGATGGGAGAAGAATGTGTTTGGCTCACATTTTGTAGCCGAGAGACCCCATCTGACACTGCCAGTTCTCCCAGTTGGGTGGCACATGTCTCCAGATTTTACACTACATTTTTGGTGTCCTGGAGATGGGGAGATAATGCTATTTGCAAACCTATCAAATATTCAATTCCCAACTTCCCAAACCAATCCACCAACCAAAACACAGCAACCCTTTGAAATGTGGAATTATCTGGAGGTTGCAATGTAGTTAATCCAAACAAAAAAACCCACACTAAAGAAAGTGCACAGGAAATGCATATATTTGTGAAAATGGCAAACAAAAATGCACCATATTCAGGAAAGCTACTTGCAAAAATGTGTGTCCATTAGGCAACATTTTGTAGGACCATGTGTATATTAGGAGAAATGAACATGGGAATGTGAACAAATTTTCATGCAGATGTTTCTAAAGTAAAATTTAAAAAATGATGCAAAAATGGAGTGAACTGAATTTATGATTGGAAAAATTAGATAGTGAGATACACATTTGTCCTACCCTATTTCAAGCCAGCAAACCAGCACAGCCAATCATGGTTGAAGGTTTCACTGCTATAAGTGCAATACAATTGGTTTGACTATCAGATGTTGCATCGACTATTTGCTAACAACATCCTGCGCCAAAAAGTTTCCTCTGTTGCTAAATAACCACCCCCTCCCTTCTTGTTTCCTTTTTCTTTCACTTTTTAAAAGATAACTGAAATAATGCCTGACTTTACCTACCAGGCGAATGCCACAAAGAATTTGTGTAATTAAGATTTTAATTAATTTTATGCCCCTCTCTCCTTTTTCCAATAATATCAAAGCGAGGGGAGAAATTTACAACCCAACGAGAACAATAACTTTGACAAACTGCAAAGACAATTTAGACTAAAGTGCCATTAATCCCAAAGACACCTTGACATTTCTATGGATTTGCTCCTGCATTGGACAATTTTCTTTTTCTTTCTTTCTTTCTGCTGCTAACTTCACTTAGCTGGCTAAAGGTGGACAGGTAACAAACTATTATGGAGGTTTTTAAATGCCATCAGTAATATTTAACATTATTTTGCACACATGCCAGAACAGAAACACGAGACCAGAAGAGTGGTGAAAATGTCACACCTTTTATTAAACTACTTCAGGGCGGGGAACCTCAGGCCCTGGAGCCAAATGTAGACATCCAGGCCTCTGATCTGGCCCTCAGAACTCCTTCAGTGTTTTCCCCTAGCTGGAATGTGTCATTGAACTCAAATAATGCCTCTTGCTTATCTCAAAGGAGGATAGAGAGGTGCTGGAACCAGAGGAGGAGCTAGCCGCTCAGGCACCCAGAACAGCGCACATGCTATGCACCCAGGGGGCAATCGGTGCAGCAATCAGCACCCATTGGGGGCGATCGGAGTGATGATCTGCACCCATTGGGGCAACTGGCACTGTGATTGGCGCCCATTGGGGATGATCAGTGCGGTGATTGGCGCCCAGGGGGGTGGGCCGGCTATCCGCCCAGGGGGTGTTTTGTCACTCACACACCCTCAGGGATGACACCTGGGGGCGAACTGCCCCCACAGCCCTCCCTTCCCACACCCCTGGCTGGAACTAGATACATCAAAGAAGTGATTCAGTTAAATGCATTGCAAACTCATACAGGGAAATCCAATAGGGAAAGTCACGACTCCATATCGCCATCTGGTGTCAGTGTTATATCACATATACAATGCATATAAAACTCTTTATTTGTTACCAATCTAGCTGAGTCCAGTGTGTGTGTGTGTGTGTGTGTGTGTGTGTGTGTGTGTGTAAACTAGTTTAATGTACAAAGGTAAAATTTGCATTCATTGCTCTGCCTACTTTTGTATATAGTCCCACCCACCATTGGTACATTGCTCCAAGAAGGTTTCCCAAAAAGTGCCCCACCACTGGACTGATTCGTGAAGGATCTGCAATGTTGCAAAAAAAAAAAATCCATTCTCTTCCTAACTGTGGGCAATCAGAACAGAGGAAACAGAAGGGACTATCCACCCATCTCTCACCTTGCTTGAAGCCCAGTGCCCATTCTTTGAGAGATGCAAACCAATGCCAACTTCCTTTAGAAATGATAACAAGGAAGTGGTATCTAAATCATCAATATAAAAACCCATAAAACTCACCATAAAGATGAGCTGGTGGAGTTCCTGCTTGGCTACACCACCTAGCCAGGTGAAGCCACCAGGGCTCAAGAGAATTCTCCTTTGCAAACAAACCCTCAAACATTTGGGGACGTTTCCTCTCTTTTGAAACTGGCAGACAGCATCCCCCCCTCACATAACTATGTTTTTCTTCACATAGCATCACTCTGGTGCTGCCATTGGTAGGAAATTTATTTTTCCCAGAATGCATTGGGAGAATGCAGGATATGGGGGCTTCTAGGAGGAAATTGCATCACCATCACAGGTGACAGGGCTAGAATTATATATATAAAGCCCACAATGTCACTTCTTCTATTTCTCCTGCACTCCCAAATCACCTTCCCTCTGTTTTGGGGAACCGTAAACTTCAAGCTGCCAGTTCTTACTCGAAAGTTTCCATCTCAGGCTTAGGTTTTTAACCTCAGGTATAAATATATATATATTTGCTTGATGAGATGGTTGCAGTTCTCTTTGGCATTTGGTGACAATTATGCTTGAAAAGGAGAAGGTTAGCCCGCTTTTATGAAGTCTTTCCGAGACGCTAGATGGAACCAAAAGGTTTGTGAGACCCCTAAATCACACCGACAGGCACGGGGACGTTTATGAAGTGCCTCAACACACGTCCTGGTAGAAATTATGTTGACATTTAAGTGTTCGTATCAAATCAGTCGGCGGGACAACAGGGCGTTCAATTTCTACAACTCAATATATTAATTAATTATGGCCTAATTATAACACGGAGGCCGGCGCTGGAGCGTTTTATAATGCTCTGTAGTGTAAACACGTATTTCAGAATGATTTAAGAGTCTGTCCATGGTGGCTCAGGTAGAGGAGGGGGAAAGAGGCTGGGGAAAACCACTCTGAAATCTTGATCCCAAATCTTGTCTCTCACAATCAATAGAATACAGCTGAACCACCAAGAATGTTAAATACTTTTCCCCTTTTATCCCTTACCAAAGGTTTAAAAGCTTCACACTCCTTCTCCTTTTCTTTCTACCATGCCAGCCTCTTAAATCTTTTATCGCATTAATGCCGGGGGGGCGGAGAGAGAAAAGGGGGGCTCAGCGCTGTGAAGTTTGGATACTGCCTCTCCGGCTACTTAACAAAATTAACAGTATGCATCTTTTGTACTTGAGCAACTGACACAGCAACTGACCTCCTTTTAGATTGCCTGGCCCAATGAGCTTCAAAGCCAGGCAGAGGCCTGCTTGCCGCTCTCTTCTTTTTATGCAGGGGGGAAAGTTGTTCTGTACAACTCAAGGAAGGCAAAATGAGAAAGGCAAAAGAGGGTGGGGATGAGGGTGAAGGCATGAAGGGAAACGAAACGGAAATAAGTGAATGATTCTTTGTATATTATTTGAAAACCCCCTAGAGGGTTTCTCTTAAGTTCTTAATGTAAGAGAGGCATGCTCACTTTGTTAGGCCCAGAACACATTGCTACAGTTTTATTTATAATTATGTGATACACAAATTCTGTTAACTCAAATGAAACCATCAGGGCTGTTTTGGTTGTTTAAATTTATGCATTGCTGAATAAAAAATCTCCCTTACAGTTAGAAAAAACCATAGCTGTTGCTGTTGTTGTTGTTGCTACTGCTGTTGTTAAACAAACAAACAAACAAACAAACAAACAAACAAACAGATGTATTTCCTAATGCAAAAGTTTCAGGATGCTTTGAGTTGCTTAAAAGTTATTCATAAAATAACAAAATAAACAGCACCCCATTACAGTTAAAACAAAAACCTAACAATGCCCTCAAAATAATTAGTAAAATGCACACATTAAGCAAAGACCACCAGCAAAACTCTACTTTAAGCAAAGTCTGAAATGGACCCTGTTAAGGAAAGAACAACCCCAATAAATCTCAATGAGAAAAGATGTTAAAACTATAAAACTGTACATATGGTTGATTTGAATATGTTATTATTGATTATGTATACCCAATGTATCAGCCGCCTGGGGGGGTTTCACTGTTTGTGTTTTGGTTGTTGGTAAAAAAAATAAAAAAAATTAAAAAAGCAAAACTATAAAATGGTAAAACCATTGCTAATGCACACTACTAAACAACTCAGACTAGTCAAAAGGCTGGGGTGAGGAAGAAAGACTTTCCCTGCCACCGAAAATATTGTGATGCAGGCTTTATTGTAGGGATAGGCAATGTGGTAACCTTCGCATTGGAAATTTTGGTGCAACCTGGCTTGCAGAAGAGGGATTTTGCATGGCTTAAGGCAGATGGAGAGGGGCTTCCAGATTCCCAGACTATCCCTGTATGTTTAACCTCCAGCCTACTTGTCTCTTTCTTTGATGTTAGACCTGATATTCTCAGGTTGCATCCTGCTTACAACTTCTTTCTCACGCTTCTCTGTCAGATCTCAAGATGAGACATCACCTTGAGAGAACAAAGGAGCCAGCATGGTTGTCTTGTTCTTCTCTAAACTACTTTAGATTAGAAATAGAAACTTTTCTATTTGTTGTACCGTATTTTTCGCCCTATAAGACACACTTTTTCCCCTCCAAAAATGAAGGGGAAATGTGTGTGTGTCTTATGGGGCGAATGCAGGCTTTCGCTGAAGCCTGGAGAGCGAGGGGGGTCGGTACGCACCGACCCCTCTCGCTCTCCAGGCTTCAGGAAGCTATCCGCTAGCTGTGGGAGACCCAGCTCTCCCAGGGCTAGCGGACTGCTTGCCTGCACCCAGAAGCTTGGGGCGCGCTGAGCTCCGCACGCCCCAAGCTTCGGGATTAGCGCAGTGGTCCGCTAGCCCTGGGAGAGCCGCGCGGCTCTCCCAAGGCTAGCGGAGACCTTGCCGGCACCCAGAAGCTTGGGGTGGGCTGAACTCCGCACGCCCCAAGCTTCGGGATTAGCGCAGCGCACCTGGGGGGGAAATAATTTTTTTTTCCCTTTATTTCCCCCCCCAAAAAACTAGGTGTGTCTTATGGGCCGGTGCGTCTTATGGGGCGAAAAATACGGTATTTCCTCTAGTAAGCAACTTTATTATTTTCACATCTACAAGCACTTCTCTCTGCATGTGATTGCAACAAGTCTGCTCTCCGATCAAGAATCAATCGCTTAAATGCTGCTCACTCTGCATACCAAAAATGATTTCAGTTGGTAATTGACTCTCTTATCCCTTTAGACTCCAACTCCCATAAGTCCCCATCAGCATCAGCAATGATTGGGGATGATGGGAGTTGTAGTCCAACAACTTCCAGAGGAAAGCACATCATCTAACTTTGAAAGGGGCCCATAAATGAACTGGCAACCAGTTATCATATAATTGTGGGGCAGGGGCTACCTTCTTCAGAATTCCATCCTTGAACTAGAGCGACAGTTCACTGTCATAGCTGAAAAAGATTTACTTCTAGATTGTCTAAACAGTGGTACCTCGGGTTAAGAACTTAATTCGTTCCGGAGGTCTGTACTTAACCTGAAACTGTTCTTAACCTGAAGCACCACTTGAGCTAATGGGGCCTCCTGCTGCCGCCACGCCGCCGGAGCACGATTTCTGTTCTCATCCTGAAGCACTATTTCTGGGTTAGCAGAGTCTGTAACCTGAATATAATAATAATAATAATAATAATAATAATAATAATAATAATAATAATTTATACCCCGCCCATCTGGCTGGGCCTCCCCAGCCACTCTGGGCAGCTTCCAAAAGAATATTAAAATACTATAATACATCAAACATTAAAAGCTTCCCGAAACAGGGCTGCCTTCAGATGTCTTCTAAAAGCCTGGTAGTTGTTGTTCTCTTTGACATCTGGTGGGAGGGTGTTCCACAGGGAAGGCGCCACTACCGAGAAGGCCCTCTGCCTGGTTCCCTGTAACTTGGCTTCTCGCAGTGAGGGAACCGCCAGAAGGCCCTCGGTGCTGGACCTCAGTGTCCGGGTAGAACACAGATATACTGGACCAAGGCCGTTTAGGGCTTTAAAAGTCAGCACCAACACTTTGAATTGTGCTCGGAAATGTACTGGGAGCCAATGTAGGTCTTTCGAGACCGGTGTTATGTGGTCTCTGCGGCCGCTCCCAGTCACCAGTCTAGCTGCCGCGTTCTGGATTAGTTGTAGTTTCCGGGTCACCTTCAAAGGTAGCCCCACGTAGAGCGCATTGCAGTAATCCAAGCGGAAGATAACCAGAGCATGCACCACTCTGGCGAGGCAGTCCACAGGCAGATAGGGTCTCAGCCTGCGTACCAGATGGAGCTGGTAAACAGCTGCCCTGGACACAGATTTGGCCTGTGCCTCCATGGACAGCTGTGAGTCCAAAATGACTCCCAGGCTGCGCACCTGGTCCTTCAGGGGCACAGTTACCCCATTCAGGACCAGGGAATCCTCCACACCTGCCAGCCTCCTGTCCCCCAAAAACAGTACTTCTGTCTTGTCAGGATTCAACCTCAATCTGTTAGCCGCCATCCAACCTCCAACCGCCTCCAGGCACTCACACAGGACCTTCACTGCCTTCACTGGTTCTGATTTGAAAGAAAGGTAGAGCTGGGTATCATCTGCATACTGATGAACACCCAGCCCAAATCCCCTGATGATCTCTCCCAGCGGCTTCATGTAGATGTTGAAAAGCATGGGAGAGAGGACAGAACCCTGAGGGCCCACGAGTGAGGGCCCAGGGGTCTGAACACTCATCCCCCCACCACTTTCTGAACACGGCCCAGGAGGAAGGAGCGGAACCACTGTATAACAGTGCCCCCAGCTCCCAACCCCTCAAGATGGTCCAGAAGGATGTTATGGTCAATGGTATCAAACGCCGCTGAGAGATCCAGCAGAACTAGGAAACAGCTCTCACCTTTGTCCCTAGCCCTCCGGAGATCATCAACCAGTGTGACCAAGGCAGTTTCAGTCCCATGATGAGGCCTGAATCCCGACTGGAAGGGATCCAAATGGTCCGCTTCTTCCAGGCGTGCCTGGAGTTGTTCAGCAACCACTCACTCAATCACCTTGCCCAAGAATGGAAGATTTGAGACTGGGCGATAGTTGGCTATCGTGGCCGCATCTAAAGATGGTTTTTTAAGAAGTGGTTTAATAACCGCCTCTTTCAGCGGGTCTGGGAAGGCTCCCTCACGGAGGGAAGCATTCACCACCCCACGAAGCCCATCCCCCAGTCCTTCCCGGCTAGCTTTTATAAGCCAGGATGGGCAAGGATCCAGGAGACAGGTGGTTGGTTTCACTCGTCCAAGCAGCCTGTCCACATCCTCGGAGGTAACAGATTGGAACTGATCCCACACAACTTGACTAGACAGGACTCTAGCACTCTCCCACCCCGGCTCTGCTCCCACGGTGGAGTCTACCTCTTCTTGAATCTGAGCGACTTTATCTGCAAAAACTTTGCAAAGTCATTGCAGGAGATCATGTGGCCCGTACTGGGCCCCGATGTCGCAGCTGAAGTGTATGTAACCTGAAGCGTATGCAACCCGAGGTACCACTGTAACTGTTATTCCCAAAGCAGGTGGCACTGCCTGGGGCCGGAACCGGGGGACACTTAGAGGCAAGGGGGCCCTGGATGTGTAAATGACTATCAGACTTTGAAAAGCTGGTATCACTGGATCAAGGTCATCAGTTTTGTCGAATGAATTAAATTAAATTGTTTTTAATTGGATTTTGAATAAAAGTGCAATAAATTCTTAATGTTCAAAATTTTATTGTGTTATTATCTTCCTTAGTGGGTCATGCAAACTGGTTTTCTTAATAATGCTTTTTATAGGGTAACAGGCACTGAAGATGAGTTTTTGGAACCAAGTAGGCAGTGGCCCAAAAAACTCTGGGAGCAAGCAAGTCACTGATCTGGTAAATCTAAAAGGATAGTCATCAGTCCAACAGAACTGTTTTGCCTGCCTGTCTCTCTCCCCAAATCACTAACACACACACTTCACAGCAAACATGTCTACAAAACAAGATGGGGGCATTTCACCAGCCGAACGTATGCTTCTAGACAGAAAATATATATGTATTCAGAAATAAGGAGGCTGTTTTTGTTTGTTTTTTGTATATCCCAAATGAAGTTTGCGTGCTGAGCGTTAAGAAGCATGTGTGCATTAATTGGTCATCCCACCAAACAGCCTCTGAATTCTCTCCCACAGCAGGCTGGCAACTTGCAAAGGATTGGAAGTAAATAAATCACAAATGACAATGATAAATGATTGGTGCAAGTTGTGTCAGGGAGCAAGCCGGCCTAGCCTGAATAGTATATCATGCTGAAATGCACCCAGCAATCCACGGGAGGTTCAGGAACCTCCAAATGTTAGTGACAGGTAAAAGCTGGCGGCAGGGCAGGGCGGGGGGAGAGAGAGACGATGGCTAAGAGTCTGAAGAGAGATTTTGTTGCTGTTTTGCACTGGTCTTTGTTTCTTTCTTACTTACTTTCTGTACGTTTCCAAAGGACAAAACTGTTGTGCATGTGCATGTGAAAACTACATCCTGGTCTGGTCCTGAGATTCCTCCACTTACTTATTATTATTATTATTATTATTATTATTATTATTATTATTACCATATCCACATGCAGCAGGTGAGAGTGGAAAGGAAGGCAAGCTTCTTTAATCCACACCTACATCACCACCAAAGGCTCAGAAGCATCCCTACCAAGGCTGACAGGGCGGAAACGCCATTAAAAGTGAAAAATAACACCTTTTCAATTTGACGGCTCTCCATTTTGCATGGAGGAAAGTGCACTCTCCCAGAGCAGGGAATGCCACTGGAGGAGATGGCTGGCTATCAGAGGTGAGGGTTAATTGGTGCATCTCAAAGATGGACAGTAAATATAGCCATAAATTAGTCAAAGCGCTTATTTATGTCTACCGCCAACTGCTGTCCTTGCGTGCCGCGGTGTACTTCATCACCGAAGGGAAAGGAAAATGTGACCGTGGGACTCGGAAATGGCAGAGCCTCCAAGATTCATTTTTACCCAAAAGCCCTCTCCTCTCACCAGCAAAAATTGGTATTGGACTCCACTGAAGGATAGTTCCAATTTTCCCAGCGTGGCATCTATCAAGCAATGTCGACAAGGCTGATTCCTCTTCAGTGTATATTTTGCCTGACCCAGACTTCTTTTCCCTTGCTTCTTTTTTTAAAGGAAAGGCACAGTTGCGGCTAATGTCTCTGTGGGATTTGGCAATTTGTGCAAGGATTCCTGTGGCGCACAGTGTCCCACCTTGCACATGATCCATCAAAACATCCCCGGAAGTGCAACGTTTACATTTAAAGCATCTCCAACGAAAGGGAACAGGGAGCAGGGGTTGGGAAACATCATTGTCTGAGACCTCAGAGAACCAGTCCCAGAGGAGTAGATGACCCTGGGCTGGTTGAATAAATAGTCTGCAAATAAGGCAGCTTTCTGTACCCCATGGTGGGGCAGGGTGTGTGTGTGTTCCATGCACACCAAACATTTGAAGCAGTATGACAACACTTTAGAAGTCATGGTTTCCCCCAAGGAATCCTGAGAACTGTTGTTTGATAAGGGCGCTAGGAATTGTAGCTCTGGGAGGCATCTCCTAAAAATTCTCAGCACCCTTAACAACAGTTCTCACAATTCTTTGGGGGGCAAGCCATTATACTGTCTTAAATCAATAGTGCAGAAGGGGTCAGGGATATATGGAATGAGGCGAATCCCCTTGAGATATCTGTCCACCCCAAGTTTTCAGCCTTTCGCGGCACCTTCTCTTGCCGCACGGTATAACCTCCTGTTGCTCTGTTTCACTCCGTAAAGAAACAATCGCAATAGAAAGAAATGGAAAGAAATCTGGTCCGTTTAGTGGGAAACAAATGCCTCATCATTACACAGCGGCCTAAAGATAATACAAATGATCAATCAACATGCTTAGCTTCAGCCGCCCTGGTTGAACTGGGCCTTAAGGGTGACAAATACATTCGATCAGATTAAGACACAAAGTAACAAGGCGGCAACCAGGAGGGATCCCTGAGCTTGCGTGAAACTTGCCAACAAGCCAAAGGGTCATGTGTGAGCATTCAATCTAGCAGCAAGGAGAACACTTGTGGTGGTCACGTGGACCCTTCATTATTACAAGGCACTCTGCAAAGCTTGCTGCTGTTTGCTCCTTACGGTAGCAGAGTGCGGCAAAAACAAAACATCCCGAGTTTACTGATAGTCACAGCCATCAAGCAGGTGTCCATTAACCGTCGAGGGTACGTTCTTTCAAAAGTGGTGGACCTGTAAAGGGTAAAAGGGTATTGGGAAATAATTCATAATGAATTGGGGGGGGGGATATTTAAAAGCACTTTTCAAAAACAGAAACAAAAAACAGAGTCCTTTTTGTTGGGCATAATTCAAATGGAAATTCCCAGGTGTCAAAAAAGTTTATTTATGTATGCCACTACTGTGGCATGATCACTGCAGATGGTGACAGCAGCCACGAAATTAAAAGACACCTGCTTCTTGGGAGAAAAGCAATGACAAACCTAGACAGCATCTTAAAAAGCAGAGACATCGCCTTGCCAACAAAGGTCCGTATAGTTAAAGCCATGGTTTTCCCAGTAGTGATGTATGGAAGTGAGAGCTGGACCATAAAGAAGGCTGATTACCGAAGGATTGATGCTTTTGAATTATGGTGCTGGAGGAGACTCTTGAGAGTCCCATGGACTGCAAGAAGATCAAACCTATCCATTCTGAAGGAAATCAGCCCTGGGTGCTCACTGGAAGGACAGATCCTGAAGCTGAGGCTCCAATACTTTGGCCACCTCATGAGAAGAGAAGACTCCCTGGAAAGACCCTGATGTTGGGAAAGATTGAGGGCACAAAGAGAAGGAGACGACAGATGGTTGGGCAGTGTTCTTGAAGCTACCAGCATGAGTTTGACCAAACTGTGGGAGGCAGTGGAAGACAGGAGTGCCTGGCGTGCTCTGCTCCATGGGGTCATGAAGAGTTGGACACGACTAAACAACTAAACAACAACAACTACTACTACTATGGCCTGTGTTTTGTTATCTCAAAAATGAAAAACGAGCGAGGTTCCAACTAAAGAAGAATGGCAACTTAAACTGATGGAATATGCACAGCTTGAGGACCTAACATATAGAATAAGAGAACAAGAAGAACATACATTTAAAGAAGGTTGGAAAAATTTTATTTAATATATGGGGGGTGCACACTTGAAAACGTGGGCAGCATTAAGATAAATTCAACAGTGCAAGTAAGTTTTGATGGATGTAATAATGGAATACTGAATGGCTTGGTTTATTTAAAATATGCAAGGATTTGTGTTATGCAAAATGAACCATGGAAAGAGAAGAAGGAAAGTCATTGATATTTTAAGGTTGGTTAAATGAATATTCTAAATTGTAAAACAGAAAATTTATATATATATCTGAGGTGTCCATTAAGCCACCTTGTGGAAATAAACATTCCAACCGCTGCAGAATGTCACAGAATTGTTGGAAGGGTCCCTGTGGGTCATCTAGTCTAACCCACTGCAATGCAGGAATCTCAATGCAGGTTGCCAATTTGCTATTAGGCCAAGTTCAAGGTAAGACTATTAGTATATAAAGCCCTTAACCATTTTTGGACCAGTTTACCTGTGAGATTGTCATACCTCATATATGCCCACTTGACCACTTCAGTCTGTGGAACAGACACTGCTACAAGCCTCCAGTCACTGGTGCAAAAGATGGTAGATAGTAGGGATGGCTCACGAGGAGATAAATGTTTAGGTATTTATAATCGTATAGCAATTCCTAAGGAGAATTTCTGGAGGTGGGGAAATGGCAAGTGTCAGTCCATGATTGCAGAGAAATTGGTTTTTAAAAGCTACACATTTGTTTTAAACAGCAACAACAACTATAAATCCCAAAAGCCGGCAGTAAATGATAAATGAGTATGTTCTGAAAGTTTTATTTTGCGTTAAGGAGTTGGGACAGGTGGGTCTAAGAAGATGACTGCTGTTGGTAAGTTTCTCACCCCCAACACACACACACACACACACACACACACACACACACGTTCACCTCCCTAGAAAAGCACGGATATGGTTATATTCTCATTTTACCCTCTACTGATGGGGCAGCAACATTAGGAGGGTTATTTAGGTGAAGCCTTAGCAGGATCTTGCTGATCTGTGTATTGGTGCCCCCTGGTGGTGCGCAAGACAATGAACCATAATGGAGGGGAAATACTGTATTGGCCGGAATATAAGCCGCACCTGTAAAATTCAAGGGGGGGGGGAGAAAAAAAAGACAATACCCGAATATAAGCCACTCCCTTAAAATTCCGCAAGCACTCACACCCGTTCCGTTTTACTGTCTGTCTGTTTCAGCAGCGATATTGTAAAAGCCAATTTTTGTAAGGTCGCAAATTTAAGCCACACTTCAACTTTTCACGGTTGGATTTTTTTGGGGGGGGGGGGTGAGGCTTATATTCAAGCCAATATGGTAAGACCTTGTCCTGCCTATCAGTCCCGAACATGTCTCTACCACGCAGATAGCTTGGAACATCTTGACCTGGCTTGGACATGCATTTCCAGGTCTGGCCTCATCTTTTGCCTGAGCAATAATCTAATTTCTCTGCTGTGTTTGCACCTTTCCGGAAATGACAGTTCAGAGAAAGCAGATGAGAAGAAGTCTATTTCACTTGCAATTGGTTTGTTCATTGCATTAATAGGCCACATTTCTGCCCAAGCACCCAAGGTGACTTGCAGTTTCAAAATACTAGAATAACTAAATGGGGTGAAATATGGAGGATTGATTGTCTTCAGGAGTTAATGATAAGAGCCAGGGTGGTGTAGTGGTTAGAGTGTTGGACTAGAACCTAGGAGATCAGGGTTCAAATCCCCACTCAGCCAAAAAGCTCCCTGGGTGACCTTGGGCCAGTCACTGCCTCTCTCAGCCTAACCTACCTCAATGGGTTACTGTGGGGATTAATTGAGAAGGGGGAGAACTGTGCATGCCATGTAAAATGTAACAAATAAAATAAAATAAAAGTGAAAATGGGGCTAACTGAACTTAAGATATGGAAAAATAAGAAACTGAGTGGAACAAAAATGATCAGATTCATCCATTCTTTTTCTGGGCGTTTCAAAAATGTGTAGGTTAGACAAAACTGGCACAGGGATAAAAGTGTACATTAGGAGAAGATGCTGGCAATTTTGGGGGAGGAGATGTTTAACAAAGCTTGCAGACGGATGTGGAAATTTGAAGAACTGAGCTGAAGATTGGGAAAACTGAGAGAAACTGAAACTAATATATTTGCCCTAAACCCTGGAAAGTGCATTTAGGATTGCAGACTTCAGTTCATATCTTACCATTTGCTCACATTCATAGAATCACCTTCCTTTTCCTCTGTTGTTTCCTCCACTTTCTGACTTAGACTGTAAGCTTATTGGAGGCATAGATATCTTTCCATTTATTTATCTTGCCTTTAAAACAAGAGTTGCCCACTGCATATATATCAATGATGCCCCAGAAATAGCAAGCAATCTTTAAATCTTGCAAAACTGTGTCCCAGATATCATTTTTTTAAAAAAAAAACCCAAAAGAATGGACTTTGAGAACTGAAAGGGACTACCAATGGGAACAACAACAACAACAACAATGTGCTTGTTTTAAGAGATGGCCTCTGTAACAATGAGAAATGGGAGCATATGCTTTGAGTCTGGGAAACTAACAGCCTTTTTGTCTCCTTAGCTCATTCAGGGGGTATAAACCAGGCAGCATTCCGTGTACCACATTACTAAATGCCTTCCTGATCAGAATGTACGGTGGCAATCATTACATATATCATGCACAATGACACCAGGAAAGAGAGCTTTGTTCTCTATTCTGCTCAATGGACCATGCTCAAACACTTGTTTCATATCTCAAAAACCATTTATGATTACCGTTAAAGAGGCTGGCGCTGGAACCAAGAACCATGCATCAAGTCAAGCCATCCCATTCATCTGCCTGTTTGAAAGAGAGAGGAGAGAGAGAGAGGATTCTTAGACAGAATGAAGACAAAACACAGAACCCAACAGTAGACAATGTTCCACTCAAATGGGAACAGCGAAATAATAATCCTTCATAAGTTCATTGGCTAGGAAATGTCAGTTCCATGAAAAAGTGTTGTGTTCCTAAAGACAGAACAGATGGCAAGGAGCAAACCAGGTAGGATTTGGTAGATTTCTGCTCCTCTTGACATTAGCAAGCTAACAAATGTTTGCTGATTTTGATCTAGGGATGGGGGAGAAAATACATTTAATGCAAACCTTTCTGATTTGCACTTCCTTGAATAATATGTAAAATGAAGCACAGATCTCCTTCAGCATTTACATTTCTCCAAACTTGGCAACGAAGTTTTCCAACCCGATAGATAGTTGTAGATTAGGGGAAAGTCTGCATTAAAATGCTTATATTAATGAAAAATAACATACCCAAATACACCATATTAGCAAATGAAAACATGCATTCCAAAATGTGTAGATCGGGAGAAATGTGCACTAAAATGCTTGTGAATTTTCATGAGGATATTCCCGCCCCGCCCCCCAAAAAAATCACAAAATGATATGAAAATGCAGAGAACAGGGTTAAAGACTGAATAGCCAAATGAATAAATCAAAGGGGTGTTATTCGAAGTTAGCCATGCTCAGAGCAGACCCATTAAAATTGATGGACTGAATTAATATGTCAATTGATTACAGTAGGTGTACTTCTTTCTCCACCTCCCAAAGCTTGGTGGCATTTTGCTCTCAGCTTAGTTCCATCTGATCCTCTGTGGTAAGCCATATGATTATGTTGCTGGGGTCCAGTGAGAGGGTCACCAGGAAGCCATCAACAAAATTATACGGGATTAATCTGAATAGACCCGTTTAAATGAATGCACCTACGTCCATCATGAGCATCTCATTCTAATAATAATAATAATAATAATAATAATAATAATAATAATAATAATAATAATTTATTACTTATACTCCGCCCATCTGGCTGGGTTTCCCCAGCCACTCTGGGTGGCTTCCAACAAGAGATTAAAAATACATTAAAACATCAGTCATTAAAAACTTCCCTCAACAGGGCTGCCTTCAGATGTCTTCTAAACGTCAGGTAGTTGTTTATTTCTTTGACATCTGATGGGAGGGCGTTCCACAGGGCAGGCGCCACTACCAAGAAGGCCCTCTGCCTGGTTCCCTTTAACCTCTCTTCTCACAGTAAAGGAAGCGCCAGAAGGCCCTTGGTGCTGGACCTCAGTGTCCGGGCAGAATGATGGGGGTGGAGACGCTCCTTCAGGTATACCGGGCTGAGGCCATTTAGGGCTTTAAAGGTCAGCACCAACACTTTTACTTGTGCTCAGAAACATACTGGGAGCCAATGTAGGTCTTTCAAGACCAGTGTTATGTCTACTCTGGGGTCTCCTCTGAATAGGACTAACATTGGATATAACGCAATATGTCAGGGAGGGCAGAGAAACAAAAAGGAAACAAATAAACTTCAGATCCTGGTGGAACATGTACCCAAAGATGCCACCCTGAAGTCCCTCAGAAGGATGTTCCAAAGAACAAGCACCGCAGCTTTAAAAAGCCCATTCTGCACCATCTCTGATCTGAGTTGGTGGGTGCAGAGCAAGATTTTTTATTCAGGTTCCCCAGCCTGGTGTTCTCCAGACATTATGGGATCATCCCTGACCACTGTCTTATTGTTGGCTGGAGCTGATGGAAGTTGTAGTATAAGATCTGGAAAACACTGCATTGACTACCCCTGATTTAGGGACACCACAGAGTACATTAAATGAGAAGACACTTTCTCAGACCTGTAGGAACTCAGAAGTTTGAGCTCAAGGCCAGCTGCTTGAATTGGATCCAGATATTCATTGGTAGCTAGTCCAGATGACCCATAATAAACTTCAAGTATGTTTTAATAAGTACATTAAATTCAAAATAAAGAAATGCTGGTCGTTTTGCTCTTATCTGAATCATAGGAGCAAACTTCATGTTTTGGTTTGTGTGCTTCTACAGAAGTCGCACCCCTGTCTTGAAACTGAATGTGCTGATGTAGTAAGTCTTAGGATTGGGCTGCAAACATCAGGTATTTAGAGCTGGGATTTATGAGCTTGTTTTCCAACATCATTCAACTTTCTCCCCCCTAGTGACAAATACGTTAGCATCAAAATGCAACGTCTCAGCAAATGCTTTAATAATAGAAATGGCCAGCAGTCAAAAGCAATGGGGGAACTTTAAACTTTTGTGGCATAAAGTGTTTGCTTTGCAGTTTTGCTCTTCTGCTGGGGTCCAACTTTGCTGCTATTTCCTCTTTCTTCTAATGCAATATTCATTGGGTTGCTCCTTCATGTACCTCTTTGGAACCCCTCCACCCAACAGATAACATTATTCCCTCCCTTCCCTTTGCTTGAAAGATGAATTCGGCAGTAGTGTTTTAGAATGAACAACCCAGGTCTTTAAAATGCATATTCTTAATCAGGTCAACAAATTCTCCTCATCGTAATCTCTAATAGGGATACGGTACTAAGTAATGATGGGCAACCTTCTCTCAGTTCAATTCAGAATTAGGTCCATTATGGGCACCATCAAAGAATGCTTGGGGTAGCAATCATGTCTGATTTGTAATTAAGGATGCTTCAGAAACTCCTCGTCCAATTTTCTCCTGGACAGTGGAGTTGCGTGGGTAGGTCCCCAGGCCACCCCTCAAAATAATTTCACACATCACATAATTTTAGTTTTGGTTTTTGGGCACTATTTTGGCCACAACTTTATTAAAATACAAAATCAGTGAGTGGTTGTTTAGACAATGGTTATGACTATCTGTCCCCCCGCCTGGGACAGAACTGACACTCTGAGCTCCAATCGGAAGCCAGTTGAAGGGAAAGTCAATGTTGGGGATCAGTTGAGCTCAGCGTCAGTACCACGCCACTCACCCAACCAGCTCCCCAAGGCTTGCCGGCCCTGGTCCCATGACAGGGATTGGACGAAATCGTGGCAAGCCCCAGGATTCCTTTAACGGAATTCCCTTCAGCGCAATAGGAGGGGCAGGCACAGCCTATCCTGACCCCTCCACCACCAGCTTTTTATAACCAATGCCTAACCGCAACCTTACAAGTTGTGACAAATTGCTAAGTAGTAGGCAAAAACCAAATGGCACCAGCCAATCACCCAAATGGCAAAATTCCTACTAGGCCCCTGCACCAAGGCAGACGACCCCATGACAGGCAAAGCAAGGTCAACCGGAAAACAGGGTGGGCGGGCGGGTGATCCGATGCACTCTGCAAAAGAGAAAGGAAAACCAGAGAGCCCCAATATTTAAAGGCTATGGTCCCACCCACCAATTTGCTACATGCAATTTGCCCCAGCAACCCGGTCATCCAATCGTAGCACCAGGCAATATCCATTAACCTGCCTGGCAACACAGGGCAGGCCTGGTGGCCCACACCGCAACATGCACTCTCATTTAATTGGAGAGTGCGCTTTCCAAACTAGGCATGCATTTCTTGCATGTTCAGCAGTTGTGGGGAAGATTTAGCCCTCTGGATATTACTGAACTACAACTCCCATAAGCCCTAGCCAGCCTGGGCAATGGTCAGGGATAATGGGAGATGTAGTTCAGCAACACCTGGAGGGCCCAAAACACGCAGTGTATTATGTAGAGCATTACAGACTGTGGCAGGGCTGGGGTTTTTTAGTCTCACCTCCTCCCACTTGTCTATGCAATCAGAACACCCAGCTAGGACCTGGGAGATGAGAATTCAAATCCCCACTCAGCTGGGAAACTCATTGAGAAACTTGGGCAGTTGCCTTCTCTGAGTGAAACCTACATCCCAGGGCTGTTGCCAGGACTTCTTTTCAGCCAGAACTCACTGGAACTCAGTTTCACCAACTTTCAGGTGGGAGCCATTGCCATTATAAGACAATTCATGGCGAGTTCCAGCACCTTTCCCCCCACAAAATAGCACTAGTTGTTGTGTTGATAAAATGGGAGAGAGGGAGAACAGGGCATGCCATCTTGAATTCCTTGGAGGAAAGGTGGGATATAGATGCCACAAAGAGGTAAATAAAAGTGCTTAGGTTACACCAGGGATGGGGAAACTGTGGCCTGCCAGATATTCCTGGAATACAACTCCCATCATCCCTAAGCATTGCTAGCAGGGGCTGGTGGGAGTAGGGGGGCAACAACATCTGGGGGTCCATTAGTTGCCCTTGCTGTAGACCTATTTGCAAGGCATGCATGGAGAGAGAGAGAGAGAGAGAGAGAGAGAGAGAGAGAGAGAGAGAGAGAGTTGTGTTATGGGATATTGGCATTATAGAGTTTGGTAGACCAGGAACCACCACCTGTGACTTAAGTTTCTAGTTCTCTGTGTTTCTCCAAAATTCCTAAAAGGAGAGATACCCATCCCTGGGTTCCACTAAAGCATTCTGGACACAGACATACCTGCTGTGTGTTTCGCTGGCAGTTTACCTGTTCTAGGCTTTGGGGATGTGCAGAGTTGGGGGAGCAGAGATTGCCTCTGAGACACAGACTCTTAGCTTCAAGATGAAACTATTTCACAGGGACAAGGGGAGTAGGGGGAAGTGTTCTATGTTTTCTCTGTTGTGGCACCTTCATTTACAAAACATATTTGTCAAGTCTTTTCCTAAGAATAATGTGGGGATGCGGTTTACCATCACTCTTCTTAATGGGACTGTCTTAGTCTTACGGTAAACAACCATAACTCTTAGGGCTTTGGTCACTGTAATGTTCTCGGCATCCAATTCATTGTTTTCTTTTTAAAATAAATAAATAAATAAAATTGTCATTAAAATGAATTGGGGAGGGGGAATTCTCCGTCTGTTGTTCCCACCCCACCCCCAAGGAAAACTGAAAGAGGGGTGAATAACCTGGAATGCATAGATGAAATGGAAGTGAAGGCAAGGTTCTCTGAACTCTAATGGTGCAGTGACATGACTGGCTGAAATGAAGTTTAACAACCCTGCTTCACTGCAGGGGACCTTGGGAACTATACATCTGTGGAACAAAGGTGGAGAAAATTCTCAACACTTCATTGCAAGGATGAAGTACATTGGCTCCTAGTATGTTTCCGGGCACAATTCAGAGTGTTGGTGCTGACCTTTAAAGTCCTAAATGGCCTCGGCCCAGTATACCTGAAGGAGCGTCTCCACCCCCATCGTTCTGCCTGGACACTGAGATCCAGTGCCGAGGGCCTTCTGGCGGTTCCTTCACTGCAGAAGTGAAGTTACAGGAAACCAGGCAGAGGGCCTTCTTGGTAGTGGCACTCACCCTGTGGAATGCCCTCCCATCAGATGTCAAGGAAATAAATAACTATCTGACTTTTAGAAGACATCTGAAGGCAGCCCTGTTTAGGAAAGCTTTTAATTTTTGATGAATTATTGTATTTTAATATTTTGCTGGAAGCCGCCCAGAGTGAGCTATAAATAATAAGCGGCTGTTGTTGTTGTTGTTGTTGTTGTTTAAGATGGGGAATAAATGCAGCTCAGTTTGCATTTGCACCCTACCACTCAATCTAATTTGCAGATCCCAAAAAATACAAAAGTGAAACAGCTGTCCTTTAAAGTTCTACCACCAACATGCACAAACCCTAAAGAAAACAAAGAAATGTAACTAGAGTAAAGGTTAAAGTATGCAAAGTTGAAGAAACTGCACACCAACCTTAAACCAAATAACCAAATTCAAAGAATTACAGGGAGATGAGGGGAAGCATCCCTCCAGCCATCTGGGCATGTAACACAGCCGGAATCTGAGGCTCCCAAGCCAAGGATGGGTAGGAAATAACTTACTAGGTGAAGCTGGACTTTGAACCCAGCAAATGCATCTAGGCACTGCAGACAAGCCATCCCCTGCAGTGCACATGCCAGATCCAGAAGCAGGGGCATAGGAAGGTGGGGTGCGGGGGGTGCGGTCCACCCCAGGTGTCATCCCTGAGGGGGTGACAAAGTGGCACACCGCGGGGGGTGGCACTTACTGCGGGGCCTGGCCTGCAGCACGCCTGAGCCACACGTCTCTCCTGGGAGTGACACGGTGACTTGGGGCCCTGAAACGGCAGCGTGGGGCTTGTGTCCGCCAGGCGGACTCCATGGGCAGATCACCGCAGAACCTCTCTGGGTGGACCGCCACAGCACACACACACCCCGGGTGGATCGCCTTGCCCCATGGGCAAATCGCCCCACCCCCATCCCAAGGAGAGAGAGTCCCAAAGGCTGGATAGGCAACATCTGGAGAACAACATTTGGCCTCTGTCCTGAGATTCCCCAACCTTGCTCATAGGCCTGCTGTGTTAAGCAGTGGTGAGGAACCAGTGTCTCTGCCAGTATTGCAGGGCCCTTTTCCCCTAGCCATTGTCTATGCAGGTTGGGCCAAATGAGAAGCTGGGTTTCACCTAGAGGACCCTCGGGCCCCACCTGCAGCAAAGCTTCAAAAACCAGCCTTTTCATTCTCCCTCTCCTTCTCCAAGATCATTATTCTAAATGAGTACAAAGGTTAAACTCATTGACACAAACTCTCCCAGCCATTTGATACAATCCACCTGGAAATGATTGTGGCAGGGTTATTCACTGGGAAAATTGGCTGCCTTCAGATAAATGCGTATGAGGATAAGGGGGTGCCTAATCTATCTCAGTGGGTTCTTTTAGTCACACAGTTCAGGGGCTGCCTTCAAACACAAGTTGCTAGAGTGGTAGGAGAAAGTAGAGAAAGTGGGCAAAGGAAAGCTTTTTCTCCCTCTCATAATGCTAGAACTCAGGAGCAAACGTACTGAACCTTCAATTCCAATTGAATGTTGGAAAATTCAGGGCAGACAACAGAAAAGCCTTATTTGTACAGCACATCGTTCAGCTATGGAACTCACTCCCACCGGAGGTTGTGATGGCCACCAACTTGGATGGCTTTAAAACAGGGTTAGACATATTCTTGGAGGATACTGTTATGGATGACTACTAGATAGTTTTTCACATCAAGGCACCAAGAAAACACTCAGACCTGGCATTCTCCAAGCATTCCAAGGGGATTCACACAGATCACTGGTTCATAAAGGGACATCACAACGGTATTCCTCTGGCTCTCCCTGGAGACTCTGGTTGTCAGTTAATTGGCAAAAAAAACCAAGGCAGGCAGGCATCTATGCCATCTGGGACCTGTCACAAAGTCATGTTGCTTCTCTCTGTACAACAGGGGCAGCTAACTGGATGTTACTGCTGCCATCAGCCCCAACCAGCATGGCCAAAAGTCATGGATGATGGGAGCTGGAGTCCCCTCACTTCTATCTACATCTGTCTACTCTCCAATGCATTCATCTCTCTCATGTGGTGTCCCTTCTTAAATCCTTACACTGAGCAATCCTGTCAACATCCATTCCTGGATGATATTTCCCTTATTTTGGTGTAAAAGACTTCTCTGATTGGCTGGGACAGGCGAGCCAATTGTTTTATTAAGGCACAGATAAAACTGGGCTATGCCTCCTTTAACGATTGTTCATTCCAGCTTGGGAACCCCAAATGTGGTTTCTGATAACTGAAGCGTTAGATTGACCTGAAATTTTAAACAAAGTAAAATAAGCAGGGGGAGAGATGGTAGAGGGTATTCCAGATGGGGAAAAGGTGTTTGATCTAATCTCTTCAGATTTCTGTCAAGGATTTCATATAGCATCACATGAGAAATGGCAGAACAAATTGAAGATGCTACAGATTAAGCCAGAGGATTAAAAATGGATTAAGGAATGGACAAACAGCAAGAAATTGCTGCATCAAGCCAATCTTTCAAGTTTGCAAGAGGGTTTTGTGTTTGGGGGTTTTTTGTGTTTTGTTTTTTTGGTTCTGAAAGGATGTCCAGGTGTCTCAATTTTGTTTCAGTGGCGTAAGTTTGGAAGAAAGTTGACAACTGCTGACATGGAAGGTGGGGTATGGACTACCTTTAAAGTGACACCAAAACTCTTTTCTATTTTAGAGAACATTGAGTGAAGAAGGTGAAGCCTAGTAGCAAAAATGAGTGCCTTGAAGTTTACAAGATACCATTTCTCCTGAATGTCTTAATGGGCGTGTTGAATCACGAGAGAAAAGCCCTTTGGAGGCTGCTTCAAGGGATGCACTTAGCTTTATTGCTCACCTCTTGCATTCTAGATGAGGACAAACACTCAGGCTGATGGGGAAGATGCAAAGGATGCAAGGAAGAACACCAGAAGATCCTGGCTGCTGGACCAGGCCAATGGCCCACCTAGTCCAGCAACCTGTTCACACAGTGGACAACCAGATGCTTCTTCTGGGAAACCCTGAGTGCAGCAGTGCTCTCCCCACCTGAGGTTTCCAGCAACTGATGTTCAGAGGCACACTGCCTCCAACAATGGATGTTGAAAACAGGCCATCAGAGTTATTACCATTGATAGCCTTATCCCTCCATGAATTTGTCTAATCCTGTTTTGAAGCCATCCAAGGGGTACTTTCATAAGGACACTGGCTGGCACAAAAAGTGGATCCCCACCTCAAAGCATTATTTGTCTGTTGGCTGGCAATTTCTCCCCTGACCCAATTTTTGAATGCCACCAGCATTAAGTCCTCTTCTTCAATGTTCGGGGTGGGACTGCCCTTTTAAGATTGTTTCGGCCCTCCAGCTGGGGAGGAGAAATTTCTTCATTTCACATTTTCATGCAGACCTTTGAATTTCGCCCGTGTAACATGCATAGCTCTGTTCTCCAATAGAAGGGAATGGTTGGGGTAGGAGGAAAGTTTAGGAAGAATGGCCCCTAAGATATTTCTCTAAGGTTAGGGCCGGGCCTTAAAAATCTGTCAAGTAGTTTCCATTCATCTAGGGATGGAACAGCTTCCATAACATGTGACAGTCAAGGAGCCCCCCCCCCCCCGGATCTGATTCTGGAAATTAAGAACCAAATTCCAAGACTGGAGACATCTGCTTACATTAAACATCTAAATTAAAAGCCGTATGTTCCCCACTGGAGGTTGTCCCATTATGGTGAATGGAGCACTGTTCTGTCAACCTCAGTCAATCCCCACCTGCCTGCCATTTTGCCATTAGCCCAATGGGTGGCACTGGCTGTCAGCTTCCTCCTCCTAGTGCCCTAGTGGAACTCAGCAGGGAGGACAATGGGGCAAAATTAGAATCAGACCTCCCTGCCATCCAATCACTCTGGTTCCCCCTGTCATTGGCTCTGGCGCCACCTACTGCTGGCCTCCCCACCTTCTGCACTAATAGTCCCAATAAGCGTCAGTGCATTTGCATTTATCCCAGAGTTAAAGGAGCTCTTGGACATTCATTCTTCTCATCTGATCTCAGCTTCTGCTTCTTTCCCCCCAGAAACGGTAGGCTATGAAGCTTCAGATATATATGTGTGTGATGCTTTGTCACCTCCTGTTATATATTCTCTTGCCAGCTCTAATCATCTCCTTTTGTTCTTGCTGATGAGGTCTTACTGCCCCACTTGCTGACCTCCTTGGGTTTGTCAGCCAATCAAGCCTGACCAGTTTCAGCAGTGTTAAGCTTAGCAACTATTTCAGTTACTCCAAGATCTGTCCCCATCGATCCCTTCCCCCTCCGTGCTGTTCTCTCTTCCTCTCTCCCTCAAAAGTCAGCATGCCAGGAATTCATGTCAGATGTCGGCAGACTTCAGAGTCACCACTGATAACCTGCTGTCTCAGCACAACATGGTAGAAGAGGGAGCAGCTGCCTGCCTCTCTCTCTCTCTCTCTCTCTCTCTCTCTCTCTCTCTCTCTCTTCCTTTCTCTGATTGTCTGGCGAATTGGGAAAACATCATGCAAAAGGCAACAATTCTGCTGGTAGGGAAAATTGCTGAACGGCACCTGCATAGGAAAACAATACCATCTGGTTTCTCCTTCTCCTGTTTCATTCATCTTTCTCCCCTCCTTTTTCAGTAATCCCTTTTACAAAGCTGCGGAACCTTTGCCATGAATATACTATGAAAGAAATATGGGCAGGGGGGAATTAATACAAATCTGCAGGGCTCTCGGGGAACCTAGGCCTCTGGAACTCCTTGACACATGACAGCACAAAGAAAATACCCTAAGAAGATGGCCAGGTCTGCAGCATGCATTTAAAGCACAGTTCCTGTCATGAAGTTTCAATTCCAAGAATGGTTTAATAGGCAATCCCTCTTTTCCAGGGAACTCTGGGAATTGTAGCTCTTGGAAGGAAGTAGGGATCTCCTGACAAGTCTCAGTCACCAGGATTCTTTTGGGGAAGCCATGCCAGTTTAAAGTGGTATGATTCTGCCATGTATGTATGGTGGGGGTGTGGCTAAAGTGTATAAAACCTGTCTAACAGCACAATCCTAACCGTTTCTATGCAGGAATAACTTGTATTTAATTCAAGTTATTAAGTAAGAAGGTTCCATCAGTTTTTGAACTTTCAAATCTGCATTTTTTTCTGGGAGGCGATGCAGGGGTACGCATACCCCTAAAAAAATTGTGAATCTTCTACCTTTGTCCATTTACTGTACTTATTTCCCCCAAATTGAACTATAAAATGGTGATTTTCTGGAGTCAAAATGAGAGTACCCCTCAACATTTTCTAAGAAATAAAGCCATAGAAATGTGTACTCTTGATCCCCTGGAAAAGACTGGATGTACACTCCCCCAATTTCACTTCCTGTAAATGAGGTGGACTCTTTGTAAACTCGTCCTTGTTTACAAAGCACAACAGCAAACTTGTTTCACCCAGTTTTCACCAGTGAGTGAAGCTGTCGTAACAGTCTGCATCTTGGAGAGTCAGGTTATAGGCTTCATCTGCCATCCCTGAGCAATTTCTGCTGGTCCTTGGTGGCATTGCCATAAATCTTATTCAGCAGGAGGGCCACATCCTCCTATAGGCAACCTTCCAAGGGCCACATGCCAGTGGTGGCCAGAGACAGTGGCAGAAACAGAGTAACAAGTGCAAATTTTGCCTTTCTAAAGTAGGCCAGTACCTTCACACATTCACACTCCCTTCTCTGCCCCCCATCTAGACAACCATGAGGCATTATCCAAGCTCATGGACACAAGGAGGGTATAAAACAAGTCTGAGGTGTGGCCTTAGGAGAGTCCTGGGGGCCAGATAGGGAGCCTGGGAGGGCCACGTTCAGCCCTGAGATTCCCCATCCCTGACATAATGATTTGTAAACTGCTTACAAAACTTGGTCTAAAAAAGGCACAACAGAATAAAGCTACTATCACTGTTTTATATGAAAAGAGTAAGGTGGGGAGGGAGAGAGAGAAGAAAGAATATTGAAAGTGTTTTAATTGCAGGAGGATGCCACTGCCTCCAGCAAAAATTCTGCTTCTATCATAAATTTTTCATATGACCCCACGAGAATGCAAAACTGAAAACTTTACCCTCTAAGTAAAAGTCAATGAACCTCGTACCAGCTTCATATCCCGGAAGCCTTGCACTCAGGAATATTAATTTAATTAAGATCACTGTAATAAATTCTGTTGGGAAGCTTTCCTGAAACACAATATAGCTTACGAGTTGGCTTTTGATGAAACTTACTTACAGATTTTCACTAACATTTCTGGCAATGTTAAAAAACAAACAGACCACCCCTCATTTTTTTACCCAAAGTTCAGCAGCCCTGACAAAAAAATATGTTTGTTTCTGTGTAATTGTGGGGTTCCTCTAAGTTTTCAGACATTCCCCCCATCATCAAATAAATAGCTAGATCACCCTCACACATTTCCTTCTAAAGGCAGGAGTTCCAGGTCAGAAAATGTGGGGGCGCAGAAGATCTTGGCCACCTCAACCTTTCAAAACAACTTGAAACTTTTGGGAGAAGTCATTAGGGATTGGGGGTACAGTAACATCAGTATGCTGACAACACCTCAATCGCCTTTTCTGTTACATATGAGTCAGCAGTGGACTACTGTTTGGATGAGGATGAAGGTGTTGAAACTGAATCCTGATAAGCCCTTGTCAGTGAGCAGTTCCTGGTTTGGGGAATTAGGAAATTTGCCTGTTATGGATGGGCTTACACCCCTCTGAAGTAACAGGCCCATATTCTGTTGGTGCTGCTTGACGTTTACAAAAAAAATAAAAGTCGTATATTAAACAGTTTTTTAAAAAGATCAAAACAAATCAACATCTGTGTGTCCAGATAGACTTGCCTAAACAAAAAGGGTTTAAAAGGTAAAGGGGCCCCTGACCATTAGGTCCAGTCATGGCCGACTCTGGGGTTTTGGCGCTCATCTCGCTTTATCGGCCGAGGGAGCCGGCATAGAGCTTCCGGGTCATGTGGCCAGCAGGACTAAGCCACTTCTGGCGAACCAGAGCAGCACACGGAAGCGCTGTTTACCTTCCCGCCGGAGCAGTACCTATTTATCTACTTGCATTTTGACGTGCTTTCGAACTGCTAGATGGGCAGGAGCTGGGACCGAGCAACAGGAGCTCACCCAGTCTCGGGGATTCGAACCGCCGACCTTCTGATTAGCAAGTCCTAGGCTCTGTGGTTTAACCCACAGCGCCGGTTTAAGCAGGCGCTAAAAAGGGTACAGTGAAGTTGTCTGCCTGATGCCAATAGGCAAAGATTTCCTAAGTGCAACATTAAAAGATCAATTTCTTACAGCTGAGAAGGCCACTCCACTTCCTAGTGGGGCGGTGTTGTGGACAGGCCACGTGGTCTCCCACTCACCGCAGGGGCAGGGCTAAGTCCCTGCATCATGAGGGTGCCCCAACCACATCACAGCCCCCCGCCAGCCAATCTGGTTGTCCAGGGGGCATGGCTTAGCGCATTTGAACAGCTGTGCGACCGGAAGATCTCCCTTCTTCTTCCTGCTTCCATGGATCTCGCTTGGGTTTACCTGCTTTGGGCTGTGGGTCTGCTTTAGCTACCACTGCTTCCCGCTTTTGGCCCTGCGTTGAGGTCACTGCCTTGGTCCTGCTGCATTGAGAGTTGGAGTCCTCTACTCCACAGCACAGCTTGGAACAACTGACTGGTGGCTCAGAGATCGCTCCTTTCCAGCTAGGGAAGTCGGTAATGTTGTGTGTGGTTGGAGTGTGTATTTTTCCCCAGCTGTTCATTATCATTCCGGCCAAACCATTATATACCAATAGTAACACTTTGAGAGCTGTGACCATAAAGAGTGAGAGCTGGACCATAAAGAAGGCTGATCACCGAAGAATTGATGCTTTTGAATTACAGTGCTGGAGGAGACTCTTGAGATTCCCATGGACTGCAAGAAGATCAAACCTATCCATTCTGAAGGAAATCAGCCCTGAGTGCTCACTGGAAGGACAGATCCTGAAGCTGAGGCTACAATACCTTGGCCACCTCATGAGAAGAGAAGACTCCCTGGAAAGACCCTGATGTTGGGAAAGATGGAGGGCACAAGGAGAAGGGGACCACAGAGGATGAGATGGTTGGACAGTGTTCTCGAAGCTACCAGAATGAGTTTGACCAGATTGCAGGAGGCAGTGGAAGACAGGAGTACCTGGCGTGCTCTGGTCCATGGGGTCACGAAGAGTCGGACATGACTAAACAACAACAACAACAACAAACACTTTGAACTTGACCCCATAACAAATTGACAACCAGTGCAGAACTTGGAGCAGAGGTCTTACTCCTGTCAGCACTTGTGCTGCAGCTTTCTGCACTAACTGCAGTTTGCAGGTCAAGCACGAGAGAAGCCCCACATACAACACTTTTCTAGCAATCCAAACTCTGAACTGCTGTGGCCAAGCTCCAGGAATGACTGAAGTTGTCATACCAGCTGGTAAAAAAAAGGTGCTTCAGTGACAAAACTGAATCCAAACATTTCTTCCAAACCACCCCCAGACCATTTCTTCCTTTCAAGCCCCCCAGCCTCAGAATGTTTCCATCCAATGAACCTAAGAACAGAAGAAGAGCCTGCTGAATCAGGCCAATGACCAGTCTAGTCCAGCATCTTGTTCTCACAGTGACCACCCAGATGTCTGTGGGTAACCTGCAAGCAAGACCCAAGCAGAAGGGTATACTCTCTTCCTGTACTTTCCAGCAGCTGGTACTGAAAAGCATTCCTACCTCTGGCCATTGAAGCTGAACATAGCCATCATTGTTTGTAGCCATTGGCCAATACATATGGCTTTGGTTTAGTATGCAAGAGAATTGACATTGCCGATAGAGCCAAACCAGTGTAAGGTTCAGAGCTCACATCTTTGGTATAAAAAGCAGACTTGGCATGTGGTCTTCCAGGTCACTGCCACCTGTTATAGAACTTAGTAATCGTGAATGATTCCTCAAAAAAAGATTTTTATTTTATTCATGAGAATTTTTTTTATAAAATGTGGAACATCAGAATGGGAGGCTATGTGGCAGAAGGCATTAAAAAGATATCTTACACAGGCAGAAAACAGCCAATTATATTTTACACTGAGTAAGATTGGATATGGCCCTTTTCTTTATTTCTCTCCCCTCCTTCCCCTAGCCTATCTTTCCATCTGCCCTTTACTAAATGGCACAGTTCACTAAGATGCATAGACTGGCGCTGGTTGGTAGCAATGCTAAGCCCTTAACTACAGTATCTGTTCCCTCAAATTCCTCCAGGACTTATTTGCAAAAGGGCAAGAGAGCCAAATGTGGTATTTAGGTTCCAGTTCCCATTAAAGCAAAACAAACCCAGCAGTATACATAATAATCAAGCAAGGCAACCTGTAGCTATTTCTGATCGGCCTAATGAAAAGAGATTCGCTTCCTGTTGAAGATGTGGGTAACAGTTGTGTGCATGCTAGAATCCCACGGAAGCCAAAGAAAGCCCACAAGAGAAGAGCCTGGCCACAGAATTCAGCTTTTGGAGATTATTATTATTTTAAACAAAATAAACCAGGTTTGATCACTGCAGATGGTGACAGTAGTCACGAAATTAAAAGACGCCTGCTCCTTGGGAGAAAGGTGATGGCAAACCTAGACAGCATCTTAAAAAGCAGAGACATCACCTTGCCAACAAAGGTCCGTATAGTTAAAGCCATGGTTTTCCCAGTAGTGATGTATGGAAGTGAGAGCTGGACCATAAAGAAGGCTGATCGCCGAAGAATTGATGCTTTTGAATTATGGTGCTGGAGTAGACTCTTGAGAGCCCCATGGACTGCAAGAAGATCAAACGTATCCATTCTTCAGGAAATCAGCCCTGAGTGCTCACTGGAAGGACAGATCCTGAAGCTGAGACTCCAGTACTTTGGCCACCTCATGAGAAGAGAAGATTCCCTGGAAAAGACCCTGATGTTGGGAAAGATGGAGGGCACAAGGAGAAGGGGACGACAGAGGACGAGATGGTTGGACGGTGTTCTCAAAGCTACAAACATGAGTCTGACCAAACTGCGGGAGGCAGAATGGCAGATGAAGGTGATGGACTATATGACATTGGCTGAAATGACTGGCAGAATCCGTGATCAGGGGAAAGAGACGGCGGAAGAAGATTGGAAGAAATTTAAAATTTATCTTAAGAAATATTACAAAATTGATGAATGTTAAAATGTTGAGGTTTTTAAGAAAGATAAGGAGATTACAGCAATAAAAGATTAAGTTAAAGAAAAGAATAATGAAGGAATATATTTGATAAGATTAAATTTAGGATTTGCTGAAATAATTTTGAAATTTGGGATGCAGAAAGGGGAGGTTTGGGGGAGTCCGAGAAGTGAGGTGTATGAAAAAAAAGGATATGAAATTATACATGTTTGTTTGTCTTTTTATTTGTTTGTATTGTTTATAAAAAAACTGTAAAACTAATAAAAAAAATTATTAAAAAAACAACTGCGGGAGGCAGTGGAAGACAGTAGTGCCTGGCGTGCTCTGGTCCATGGGGTCACGAAGTGTCGGACACGACTAAACGACTAAACAACAAAAAACCAAGTTTGCAGTCCCTATGTTATTAAAGATACTTGTTAAAGCAGAAGTGGGGAACCTCAGTGTAGATAATGATGTATCTAGTAGTGAACATATGCAAATATAAAAAGATGTATAGTATTAGGGAAAACTGCTTTGTAAAAAATGCATATATTAGAAGAAATTTGCACTAAAATGCAAATGGCCTTTTTTGTAATGAAAACTGATGTGGAAATGTGGAGAACTGAACTTCTGACTGAGAAGATGAGAAAGAGAAAACAAAACTAATAGATTTGTTCCTCTCTAACTCCAGCCCCAAACCTCCTCCAGTACCATAAATCCCCTTAAAGGCAGCATAGTCAGGCAGTTTCCCTCTCTGCAAGGGCCAAGGGTGGTTTTTCCTGATGAAGGAGGGGACTGAAAGAGGTTGAAGTTCTACAAAAACAATTTATTTTTTCAAGCCTTCCTTTCAAATGCTCAAAAAGGGAACCAAACACACACACAACCCATCACCCCCTGTAAAGGAATGGTTCAAAAGCGCAACACTAGTTTTTTCACTTATTTAATGGATAAATTTTATTCTATGTATATACACTCCAGGGGAAAAAAATCACAGATATTCCCATTGCCATAGCAGTATAAAGCAGCTGCCACAGACACCCAGAACCTTGTGTTTGTACTGTGATCCATCACTCATAGGAGCTGTAAAGAAGAGAGCTGATCTCATCCATGCATGCATTTTTTTATTTTTTTTATTGAAATTTTGCCACTCTCCTTTTGGATTCATCAGCTATGAATTGCAACCCAAACCTTTTCATTCTTCATCCTCCCCACTCCACTCATTAAAGCCCTCCCTCCCTCCCATCCGCAATGAGGCCAGCTTGTAAAAACGATGTTCCACTATGTTCCCTATGGCTTCAAAAGCTTTTAGCTGCTTAAAGTTTCATTTGTTGTCTTGTCTGTTAGCCAAGGTTTAAACTTGGCTTTATTGTGCTGAACTGCAGCAGTTCAACCAGAAGGTACATATTCTTTGAGACCTTTGACATGGTCAGCAAAAGAAATATTGTTGCCCGTCTCCCAATTCTCTAAGCAATAAGCGCTCCAGGGGTTCCCAGTGTGCCCAGCCTCTGATCCCATTGAAATTAGGTCACTGGGGTCTTACTGGTGTTTTGGGATATGTAGTTCATTTGCAGCAGCTGATGGGGAACTTGCGATCCTCCAGATGTGCTGGACTCCATCATCCCTAGCCAGCATTGCTAATGGAGTTAGGGTCCAGCAACATTACCCACATGTGCAGTTTATGTATGGGTAGACATCTACAGAATTAGACACCCATAAGACATAATTAAATCTCCCATAGTTCAGTTTAGCTCTCTCTTATGTTGGCTGCAGTCTAATCCTTGTTTGACTGTGTGACTCCAAGCTTGACAATTTGCAGGGGTCAGCAAACTTTTTCAGCAGGGGACCAGTCCACTGTCCCTCAGAACTTGTGAAGGCCCAGAATATATATATCATGAATTCCTATGCCCCACAAATAACCCAGATGTGCATTTTACATAAAAGGACACATTCTACTCATGTAAAAACATGCTGATTCCCAGACCATCCACGGGCCAGATTTAGAAGGTGATTGGGCCAGATCCAGCCCCTGGGCCTTAGTTTGCCTACCGGTGGTTTAGGGCTCCTCTCTCTCTCTCTCTCTCTCTCTCTCTCTCTCTCTCTCACACACACACACACACACACACACACACACACACACACCCTCACACACCCTCTCTCTCACACACACACTTGGATGACATCACTTCCAGCTATGGAAGATGGAAGATGGAAAAATGACCTCATTTTTACACTGGGTCTCATCTTCCAGAAGCAACTTCAGCTATTGGATTTCTGTAGCAACATATTGTCCCTCACATACATAACAAATGGGATCCAGCCAGGGCCATTTACTTAACAAAAGAAAATGGTCTGGCCATCATACCAGATAGCAATCTCACTTCTACAGAATCACTGGGCTGTGGGGATCTATCCAGTCCAACCCCAATCCTCAATAAATAGAATATAGTGCATCAGTGGAATGAACTTGAGACTTTTTGCATGCTGAGTGTAGGGTCTCTTGCTGAGCCTACACCTTGGCAGTCTGTTGCTCTTTTCCCTCTTACTGATGGAAGGCGAGAGAGAAAGAGAGACACAGTGGAATGCTCATGGGAGACACATAATATGTTTGCTTCACCTTTTAACAGGACATAAAACAATTTAAGGAAAGATATGAGAGAGTCCTCCTCAAGGTCTCGAAGCTCATACCAGCTAATAGATTGATTTTGGTCAGAGGAACCAATCTTATTATAGTTGCTCGCTTGAACCGTGTGCATGTGGGTTTCAGAGTCTTGCTGATTCAGCGCTCTTGGATACAAATAAATATTACACTTTCTCCACACTCATCATAGATTTGTGGTGGTTGACAGATATTCTGTGTGTCCCCCCCTCCAAACCTCTGTTTTATCTCTCCTCTTTTTCAGATTGCACGCACAGAGAGGAAAGGAGTTAACAGATTTTGCACCAGACAGCACACATGGCAAGGGCAGTGAATCTGAATGAACCCAGGCAAAATATCTGGCAGGAGACTTTGCAGTCCCAAGGGTGACTTGCAGCCAGAGAAGAAGAGGGTGTACGTAGTGGGGCTGTACCCCTGTCTGTGGCCCTCAGGACAGGCCCATTTGCCCGGTGCCACCACGATGACAACCCACCCCAGATCTATCCCTGAATTAATTGAGAGGACAGAACTAAGGGTTTTTTTTAAAGAAGGGATTAAACCCTATTTTAACATACAGCTAAAATGGGGGTTTAAATGTGACAGGGGGAAGTAGTCTGGCACTGTGCAGTATTGGATCCCCTTCTTTGATGGCTGTTAAGTGGGAGGATCTGATCCTGTATGCCTCGCCTGCATTCAGGAGATGGGGCTCACAAAGGAGCCACTCACAGGGAGGACCCAATTAAGCAGATCCAATTAAGTGGCAAGATCCAATCCTGCATGGTGCTGCATCAAGGGGCAGGAAGGAGGTGAGACCTGGCAATTTTAAATATATCAAGCAGTATAGAAATTGGATAGATAGATGATTGATAAATGTGATAAATACCAGGGATTGCTGGGCCAAATAACAAGGGGAACTGGGGTGATTTAGGGGTTATCCCTCAACCTCCTGGTTCAGTGTGAATACCTTCCTTAAATCAGTCCAGATCCCCCCAGTCCAGAGCCTTGTGACACTCTTTCACTCTGCTGTTTCCTAATTTAATATTAGCACTGACCCTGCTCCAAAAAAGTGAATTGGGGCCAGGTCTAGGTTAGGTGTTTCCCAAGTTAGTGCAAGTCAATAGGAGCAGGGCTGTGCAAAGTCCTGGTTTTTAGCCACTAAAACAGGATGAGACAGACTTGTAACTGAAGACTTGTGAAAATGACATGGAATAAAAGCAGGCTGATCTGCTCATCCCTCATCAAGTTTGCAGCTCTTGTTTGGAGCTTAGCAACAAGAGTTCTCATTCCACAGTGTATTTTGAGTCAGTGGGGGGAGCACAACTTGGGGTACAAGCTTTTCAAACCTCCACTGCCCTACTTAAGTGATACCTTGTCATACAGCGTTATGTAATTTGAAGGTTAACACAGGGCACCAGTCCGGCTCCTTTGTGGATGGAATACACTGTCATGTACTGCTTGGAAATAAAATGTTTAAGAACCAAAGGAATGCTGAATTATGAAGCTAAAATTGAATTATGCCTAACCTCCTGAACAGCCAGTGCACTTAAGAAATTATTTCCCCATCAATGGGATTCCCTTTTTCTCATGCCCCCACCCTTACACCTTTTTTGTGTGCTGGGGGGGGGGAGATTTGCAGTCTCCTTTTCCTTAAGTGCCTTGCTTTTGTCCAGGCAATCTATGAAAAGCAGATGCTTCCAAGTGCAACACACTCAGCCAGAGAGAGCAACACACACCATCTTGGTTCATGCGATAAAATATTTACTCTTTCAAAACTTTCTTTAAAAAACAACACAGCAGTTAAGGGTTCTTTCCCTCCCTTCTTTTTTAAGTTAAGTGGGTAAATTGCTTAAGGCACCATTTCCCCTCATGGTAACTGTGATGGGATGATTAGCTGCTTGTGCGTAAAATCGTGGTCCCTCAGAGTTTGTGCAACTCCACAAACCTCTGTGTGTGACAGAGCTCCTCAGACATGTCTGCCCTAGTCACTTGCAGATTCCGACAGTGGTTGCTTTCGGAAGCGCTTCCAGCATAGAAGCTCCTTAACGGAAACACGTCTTCTGGACTCACGACGTGACAGCTTCCGGCGAGGAATGGGTCTCCCTATGGGAGCTTCTGACACCTCCCCGCTGTTCTCGCTGGACGTGTCCCTGAGCCCTCCCTCTTCCCTGCTAGTTCCTGCCTTAGCTGCTGCGTCTCTCTCCGCATTCATGAGACCTTCCTCCAGAGACCCATCTCTCCCCCTGCTGGTCCCTGCTTTCGCTGCTGATTCCCTCTCAGCCTCCGTGAGCCCTCTCCCCACCTGTTCCTCCGATGGCAGTTCCCTGACATCCACCTCCCCTCCAGGACCCCCTTCACCCCCGCCCATTCCCTCTCCTCTGGGCGGTGAGGAGGTAAAACCCCGAAAAGAATCCTCTTCATCTTCAGACGTCTCGAACATTTCCCTCCATCGGTCTCTGTTCCGGCTCGCTGAATCCTCCTCCTCCTCGGAATCAGTGAACCCCTCCAACTCTTCTTCTTCGTCGGTGGTGGCAAAGTATTCCCTCCGAAACCTCGCCACTGGCTGAGGTTTACGTGGGAACCTCTGATGAAACGTTTCTATTAAAACCTCGTCATTGATATCCTCTGCCATGACCCAGGTGTTTTCCGACTCTGGTTCCCCTTCCCACGTTACCAAATACTCTACTTGATCTCCCTTCCACCTGGAGTCGAGAATCTCCGCTACATGGTAGCTGTGTTCCTTCTCCTACATTGCTGGTCCCCGAGTGACCCTCCCTTCTCTGTCCCCTTTATACGGTGACAGCAACGACCTGTGGAAAACTGGATGCAGCTTCATGTGGTTCGGTAACCGGAGTCTGAAAGCCACTGGGTTGACCTGTTGCGTGACTTCAAATGGGCCCAGTCTTTTGGGTCTTAACTTCTTACAACCCCCTTTGAATGGTAACCCTTGGGTTGACAGCCACACCTGGTCCCCCACCCTAATGGTTTCACCTTCTCTTCTGTTTTTGTCTGCCTGCCTCTTATATTCCTCCTTGGCCCTGTCTAAGTTAAGTTGGAGCTGGCGATGGATCGCTTCCATTTCTTCTACGAACTGTTCAGCAGCTGGAACGCTCCAGTTCTCCCCTTCCCCCCCCTGGGAAAGCTCGGGGATGGCACCCGTAATTAGCCAAAAAGGGGCTCATCCCCGTGGACACGTTCTCCGCATTGTTGTAGGCAAATTCTGCCAACGCCAGCTTCTCCACCCAATCATTCTCTCTGTCATTCACATAACACCTCAAATATTGCTGGAGGATGCCATTGGCTCTTTCCGCCTGCCCGTTGGTTTCAGGATGCCGGGCAGTCGAAAAATTGACCTCTACATGCAGTAAGCTCATGAGCTTCCTCCAGAACCTGGAAGTAAATTGTTTCCCTCGGTCTGAAACCACCCTCAAGGGGGCGCCATGCAACCTAAACACATTTTCTACAAACAATTTAGCGGTTTCTTCTGCCGTGACAGCATGTGAGCAGGCTATAAAGTGGGCCATTTTGGTTAACAGGTCTACCACAACCATGATGGCTGTTTTCCCTCTGGACCTTGGCAGATCAGTCATGAAATCTATTGCCACTGTTTCCCATGGTCTTTCAGGTGTGGGTAGTGGTTCTAATAACCCTGCCGGTGCCCGCCTCTCCCCCTTGGCTCGCTGGCATTGGTCACACCCTCTCACATACTCCCGCACATCTTCCCTGACCTTGGGCCACCAAAATTCCCTGGTAACCAGCCACATGGTTTTGTGTTGCCCAAAATGCCCTGCTGTGGGGCTATCGTGCAGTTGCTTGAGTACCTTCTCCCTCAAATCACCTTCAGGTATATATAATGCTCCCTTGTAATACAACGCCCCGTTTCTCTCCTCAAAACCCCCGGGTTTGTCTCCCTCCCTCCTGAGACCCCTGAGTTTGTCCTGGGCGTATTCATCATGCACCGTACCCTCTACCAGTTCCCTTTGCCCCACCAATGCCGCCCCACACACCCAGCGGTCCTCTGGAATGACATGTGTTTCTTCGGGTGCTCCCTCCCCCTCCAAATATTCAGGTTTGCGTGAGAGAGCGTCCGCCCTCACGTTCTCTGGGCCTGGCACGTAACAAATCTCAAAGTTAAATTTGGAGAACTCCTGGGCCCATCTCAACTGCCGTTGGTTGAGCACTCGCGCCGTTCTCCAATACTCTAGGTTCTTATGGTCAGTGCACACTTGCACCTTATGTTGTGCACCAATTAGCAGGTGCCTCCATCTCCGGAAAGCCTCATGAATAGCAAGAAGTTCTCGGTCGTACACCGTGTAGTTCCTCTCGGATTTGTTCAGCTTTCGCGAAAAAAAGGCACACGGTCTCCACTCTGACTCCTCCTTCCCTGGCTGCAGAAGAAGCACCGCCCCTATGGCTCGGTCTGATGCGTCTGTTTCGACTCTCAGCTTTTTTTGTAAATCCACATGCAGAAGTTGTCCTTCAGAGGCGAAGGCCCTTTTTAGTTCCTCAAACGCTCGCTCCGCCTCCGCAGTCCAAACAAATTTCTTCTTACTGCTGAGACAGTCCGTTATGGGCGCCGTCATGTGGGCAAAGTTTCGGATGAACTTACGATAAAAGTTCCCAAACCCTAGGAACCTCTGCACATCCTTCTTGGTTTTGGGTGTTTTCCATTCCAGCACTGCCTGGACCTTGCCGGGATCCATGGCCAATCCCTTGTCTGACAGGCGGTACCCCAGGAATTCCACCTCCTTGGTATGAAACTGACACTTCTCCAGTTTCACCCACAGCCTGTTGGCTTGCAGCCTGCTCAACACTTCTCTGACATCTCTCACATGCTGCTCCTCATTCTCAGAATACACCAACACGTCATCTAGGAAGGCCACGCAATTCTTGTAAAGCAAAGGCCCCAGTACGTGGTTCATAAACGATTGGAAGCACGCCGAGCCTGCTTGTAAGCCAAATGGCATCACGAGATATTCAAATGCCCCCAAAGGGGTGAACATGGTGGTTTTCCATTCATCCCCTTTCCTTATACGTATCAGGTTGTACGCCCCCCTTAGGTCCAGCTTTGTAAAAATCTTTCCCTTCCGCACCCTGGTCAAAATGTCGTCAATCCTGGGCATAGGGAAAGCCACTGGTTCTGTCACTGCATTTAACCCCCTGAAGTCACACACCAGTCTCGGCTTGTCCGTGTGTTTCTTATCCACAAAAAACACTGGGCTACCTCCCGCTGCTTTGGACTCTCTGATGAAGCCTCTCTTCAGGTTCTTGTCAATGAACTCTCTTAGCTCCTGCATTTCTCTGTCTGACATGGCATACAACTTGCCTACAGGAAGCTGTGCTCCAGGGAGTAAATTGATTTGACAGTCAAAGGGCCTATGCGGGGGTAGTTGGTCAGCTTCCTTCTCGCTGAACACGTCGCTGAGATCTGCGTATTGTGGTGGTACCTTCACCTTCTCCATTACTTCCGTCCCTGCTAGGGTGGCTTGGGCCCCTGCTGAACCCTTTCCCCCTTTGCAGTGTTCTAAGCAATGTGCTGAACCAAAGGAAACCACTCTCTGATGCCAGCCCACCAGCGGATCATGTAGCGCTAGCCAGCTCATCCCCAAAATAATAGGAGCTCCTCCCAAAGTGGCCACATTAAACGCTATCAGTTCTGTGTGCCTTGCCACCCTCATTATCATTGGGACGGTCTGCAAGCTGACTTCTCCTCCCAACAACTCCCTGCCATCGATCGTGGTCACCTGCAGGGGGTTGCTTAAAGGGATCGTCTGTATCTGGTGTTCAGCAGCAAACTCTTTGCTCATAAAATTGCAGGAGCTGCCTGAGTCCAACAGCGCCTTTATCTTTAGGGGGTGTCCATTTTGCAGCTCTAGCGACACTTCAATCACTAGAGCAGGTTGAGGAGCTTCTGGCATGGGCACTTTCACTGCTCTTCGGCCTGGCTGCTGTGCCCCGACTGTGGCAACCAGGCGTTGGCTTTTACCTGCTCCGGTTTTCCCTCCTCTCTTCCTTCAACAGCTCCCACCATCCCTTGCCATTCCTTCCTCTGGGGGCAGACTCTGGCAAAGTGACCTGGCTGTTGGCAGAGATAGCATTTCCGGGCGCCTTTTCCCTCCTTCTTTCCCCCCCTCACTGGGTTTTGAAACTGCGCGCGCGCGCGCGCTGTTCCGATTTCCATCGGCTCTGCCGGCGGGAAAGTTGTCTCTGGAATGTCAGGAATGCGGAACTCCTTCCAGCGTTCCCCCTTCCCTTCCCGCCTCTCCAAAGCTCTCGCCTCCTGGCGCACTCCTATGGTCAGCGCAGATTTAGTCAGCTGATCCATAGAATCCGCCCTAGGACCCCGGGAAAGTTCGTCTTTCACAGCCGAAGCAAGGCCTTCTTCAAAAAGCATTTGAATGGGTGCCGCCGATAAATCCCACCCCAATCTGTGAACCAGCATGGTGAACTCAGTCCAGTACTCACGGACAGATCGGCTTCCCTGCTTGCAAGCCATTAGCTGTCTGCGCACCACTCCCTCCTCAATATCGCTGGAAAACATGAGATCCATTGCACGAAAGAACTTCATGGTGTCCTTTAGGACGTCATTGTGCGTTGCCATCAGGGGTCGAACCCAGTCCCTCGCCCCCCTCTCAAGATGCCCAATCACGAAAGCCACTCGCGATTCCTCATCAGGGAATTCATCAAACTGCACATTGAGGGCATATTGCATCTCTGTCCTAAAGGCATGGTAGTCCTTGGGGTCCCCCCCAAACTTCTGCACCAATCCTGGTACCTTTCTGTTGAACTGGGTGGCTCTCCCCTTCTTGTCTGCATCCTGAGCCCTTCTCTCCTCAAGCCTCGCCGTCTGCAGCGCCAGTTGGATTTCCAACGCTCGGTACCTTTCTTCCAAGCTTGGACCCGCTCCAACTCCTGCCTCTCCGGTTCCGGCTGGGTCGCTCATGATGCCTTCTCCTGCACAGGCAGCTTACAGAGACTGTCGGAATGCTGTGATGGGATGATTAGCTGCTTGTGCGTAAAATCGTGGTCCCTCAGAGTTTGTGCAACTCCACAAACCTCTGTGTGTGACAGAGCTCCTCAGACATGTCTGCCCTAGTCACTTGCAGATTCCGACAGTGGTTGCTTTCGGAAGCGCTTCCAGCATAGAAGCTCCTTAACGGAAACACGTCTTCTGGACTCACGACGTGACAGCTTCCGGCGAGGAATGGGTCTCCCTATGGGAGCTTCTGACACCTCCCCGCTGTTCTCGCTGGACGTGTCCCTGAGCCCTCCCTCTTCTCTGCTAGTTCCTGCCTTAGCTGCTGCGTCTCTCTCCGCATTCATGAGACCTTCCTCCAGAGACCCATCTCTCCCCCTGCTGGTCCCTGCTTTCGCTGCTGATTCCCTCTCAGCCTCCGTGAGCCCTCTCCCCACCTGTTCCTCCGATGGCAGTTCCCTGACAGTAACATTCGGGAGTAAAAAAAAAAAAAAAAAAAAAAAAGCCAATAGATAAGATTTACAAAGTCCCATGCACTACTAAAATTAGTGTGTGTGTGTGTGTGTGTGTGTGGAGAGAGAGAGAGAGAAAGTGAATGAGAGAATTGTAGTTATGGTTTTTAGGACATGGGTGGTCTAGATAGTGAAAACAAAGAAGGTGGATATATCCCCAGTTCATGACTATCAGGGACCAGGAGCCAGAGTCCTTTTCATCAGGTGACGGAGGTTAGAACTCAACATCTGAAGCGGAAACCAACTCCAGAGCTGCTGCTACCAAGTGAACCAGGTGGACAGTGCTCTCCCTTCTTGACCAGAGGTTGTAGCACTCCCATCTTCTCTGTGTGGGAATGTTCAGGGAGGCAGAAGAGGATTTGCGTGTTGAGTCCCACAATTGCCACCCCCAAAAAATTCACACTTCACACATCAATTTTTTGTTTAGGTTTTTGGCATAATTTTGGCCACAACTTTATTCAATACAAAATGTGAGTGGTTGCTTAGGCATTGGTTATGACTATCTGTCCATGCCCTCAGGGACAGTGCTGGCATTCCGGACACCAGCGGAAGCCAGAGTGGGAAACAAGTATTGGGTGAGAAAGTGAAGCTGGGTCTCAGTCCCGCACTTCTCACCCTCTTGTTCCTGTGGGGCTTGCACGGCCCAAGTCCGATTCCAGGGACAAGGACGAAAAGAATGGCAAGCCCCTGGATTCCTTTAACGGAATTCCCTTCGCTCATTTGGAGGGGTAGGCACTTACCCCTCCAAGCACCATTTAACCAATGTCTAACCGCCAACCTTACAAGTTGTGACGATTTGCTACGCAGTAGGCAAAAACCAAATGGCACCAGCCAATCAGCCAGATGGCAAAATTCCTACCGTGCCCCCGCACCAAGGCAGACGACACCATGACAGGCATAGCAAGGTCAAGCGACAAGAAAACCACCCTATTAAAGGGAGGGAGGGCGGGTGATCCGATGCAAAAACGGCCAAGAGGAAGTCCAACCTCTGGCCCCCTGTATTTATAACCTCTAACCCCTCCCAATTTCTCCACACACGAAACTCCCCGGCAACCCAATTTTAACCCCTTAGGAGGCTTGGGTTTACACCAATCTGCCTAATCACGGTCAGGTGGCTTGTTTCCCCCAACCGCAACACGTGCTCTCTGTTAAAGAGAACACGCTATACTGTATGTTAATATCTGTTCTAACTTGCGCTAGCAAGTTCTATAACTTAGCAGAGTTTTACATTCCCCTTTTAAACGCACAGCGATTAGCTGCTTGCAGGCTTGTTTAAGCCTCTCAATATTAGATTCCCAGTAAATTCCCTTATATCCCTCTTAAAAGAATAAACATGCCACAATCTTGCGTAAAGTATATAAAAGTAGTTTACTCACATCATCAGTTCACAGTTGGATCCCTGAAGGCAGACTTAGTTACAAAGTGTATACACGTGGAGCTATCCCATATGGAGATAGTCCCAGTGAGCATCTCTAGCTAAAAGCTGCTCCAACGGCGGAGGAACTCAAAGAGAGAGACTGCTGTGTGCCTTGTCCTTTTTGGTCCCTGGACAAGTAAGGCCACGCCCACCTCTAGTCACATGCAAAGGAAGTATGTTCCAGTCAGGAGGAAACAGGAAGTTTTTGACTGGCTGGACCAAACATTCCCCCCACATGTCCACTCTAGGAAAACAAGGAATGTTGTACTTGACTGCTACTTATGTATCACATCCAACACTCTGTACTTCCCTGTAGAAGACCACAGGAGACCTGGGCCTCCTTTGCTCCATTGCAGTAGGAGTCTACTGAAGAAGGCTGTGCCCCTTTAAGTAGAGCAGCATTTTTATTTTTATTACTTATTGAATTTATATACCACCCTATACCCAGAGCTCTCAGAGCAGTTCACAGAACAAAATCAAAATATAAAACCACAAAATATATAATCAAAATAAAAACAACAACCCAATAACCCCCCTCCCAAAGAAACCCCAGATTTTAAAAGGGCATAGGATGTCAATCAAATCAACCCAAGTCCTGGTTAAAAAGGAACGTTTTTGCCTGGTGCCTAAAGGTGCATAATGAAAGTGCAATAAAAAGCCTCAAAATGCTTTGCAAATAAGTCACAGTGAGCTACCATTGGTTCGATCACCTCCTTTGGGCAAGCCTGTAAAAGGCCCCATACAACCCGGAACAGCTCTGCTGAACGACATAAGGAGGATGCAATAGAGGCAGCAAAATATGCCTTCTTCACTGCCTTTACTGCTACTAGGTAGGCTTGATAATAAGCCCTTACCTGAGTTCGGTTGCATTCATTTGGATCTTTCCTCCACTTGTGTTGAAGCCGTCTACCAACTATTTTCCTCGCCCTAAGCTCTGGAGTATACCGGGGGGCAAATGGACCCTGAAGTGGGAGAGGGCGCTCAGGGATGATCGTGTCATCTTGTAGCATGGGCGCTGCTAACAAATAAACTTCACCTGGTGCTGCTGCTATAAAAGGGTTCTGTTTTCTCCTTCTTGAGCACCTTCAGAGCTTTGTGTTTCCCACAGCACATCCTGTATCCAGCCATGTGTCCAGTCTGAGCCTCAGCTTGTACTACATCCCAGTTGAGCCTTGCCACACTCCAGAGCAGGACAACAGCATCCAGCAATTCCACCCATTATCCCTTGCTGCAATGCTGCCTCATACCTGACCCTTCTTGCAAGGAAGCTCACATCAGGGATGGGGAGCCCTTTCCATCCTGATGGCCTCATTTCTTCCTTAGTAGCCTTTCAGGCGCCACATGCCACACCTGGTGCCACATGCCACTGGTGGGTGGGGGCAGATGCTTTAAATACATGGTGTGGATGCAGCCACCCTGCTCTGGAAATATGACTATTCTAGGATTTCCCTGTCAGGTGGCAAAATGTGTTGTTCTCCAAAGCAGACTCCCCTTGCCTGTCCTCAAACTGACCAACCTGAAATATTTGTTTCTACCTATGCAGTTTTAATGGACATCAGTGTCACTTATGTCCGCACAAATGTGTTTAGCATTTCTCCCTTTTATGTGAAAAAAAATACATGCCATTATTTTCTTGTCTGAAGTTGGAGGGCTGAAATCGGTGCATTCTGATAAAACAGAGTTGCTCCTCTCTCCAGAGCAGGGAAACGGGGATAGGAGGCCCAAACGGCTTTTGCTATAATTAGAACTTGGCCTCCCCCCCCCTTTCTTTTTTTTGAGATGGAATTTGGAACTGACCCCAAGCTTGTGAAATAATTAGTCCAATAGTGCAAAACCAGCCATTTTTGAAAAGACTAATCTACTCCATATGCAGCATCTCAGCAGGCGCCCTCATTAATCAAAGAAGGCCATGTACATCAAAGTGTTCTGTGCCCGCTGCAACAGCATCCATCATGCCGCTATTAAATGTGTTATGGCAGTGCTTGATAAATATAATGTCTTTGATCTGCTGATAATTTTGGGCATGGATGGGTTGGCTGCTAGGAATTCCCTGGGTATACATAGAAATCTGAGGGAGATGTTGTTTCTTTTCCAAAACTTGATGTAAACACACCCTTTGCTGTCTTGAAAAGCCAGGGAGCTGTGAAAAGGGAATGAGCCAGGCAAGGCACACAATCTCTACCAGCTCAGCCTTCGTGAAAAGATCTTTCCTGGGAAGCAGCAGCAGCAGCCGGTGCCCATTAGTGGCTGGTGGGGCAGAAAGCAGGGAGACCCACAGTCAGTGGAGCCGGAACCAGTGAGAGGCAGAGCCAACTAATTCTCCCTTTGTCTCCTTCCTGGTGTATCCCTAATGCCACCCAGAGTTGACTGCAGGCTTTGGCAGACCTTGATAGACCTCCACCCTCCTAAAAGAGATTTCTCAGCAGGCAGCTGAAGCCAACTCAGCTGCACCACACAGAAAAGAGCTTTGTTTTGTTGCCATGATTGTCATCCATATATCCCCAGTCCCTTCCTGTTTTCCAAGGATAGCATTTTCTGAGAGAGGGATGTTGTCACCATACCCCGTGTTGTATGTTTCCCAGAGTGTCTGGCTGGCCACAGATGAAACAGGATGCTGGAATAGATGGTGTATTGTGTCATGACTCCTGACTTCAGGAGTATGTGATGGAGGATTCTGAGCGGGGCAAGGTTTAGTCCTGTTCCTTTGCAGAGAGAAATCTGCAGTTACTGTATTTGGGGCCCTCCTAGCCAAGGACATAGTTGCCACAATCAGCAAACTGAGAGGATGACTCCCATGCAGTTTCTCCATCTCCCCTGCCTCTCAAAGGGGAGGGCCCTTTGACAACCAAGACAGCTCCTCCAGGAAGGTGTAGCAAACACTACATGTACTGTCAGCCTACATAAGACTTGACAACATCTTCCTATGGGTACTTTAGCCAGAGATAGCTTCAGCTACTGAGGTTACGCTGGAGCTATCCACGGTCCTGATTTCATCTGTTGCCTACATAAGAAAGCTTTTCTGACCTTGCCGCTTGTACCTTGACTGGATTTGACCTTCTTGAGCTGACCTTGCCTCCTGTGACTTAACGTTGCCTATCTTGACCAGTCTGCAGCTGCTGTGACTTCACCAGATGTGGTCTACAGTGGTGCCCCGCAAGACGAAATTAATTCGTTCCGCAATTTTTGTCGTCTAGCGAATTTTTCGTCTTGCGAAGCACGAAATCCCATAGGAATGCATTGAAAATCAATTAATGCGTTCCTATGGTCAAAAAAAGTCGAAACAAAGCCAAATTTGGTACAACAACAGTTTATTAACTGCTCTTTAAAGTCACACATACTGTAAAGAGCAGTTCAAAAATTGAAGGGAAAATAAATTAACTTTATAAACAAAACATGTCTTTGTTTTTAGACAAAGGAAACAAAGCCGCGAGACGTTTTCGTCTTGCGAAGCAAGCCCATAGGGAAATTTCGTCTTGCGAGGCAAATTGAAAACGGAAAAACCTTTCGTCTAGCGAGTTTTTTGTATTGCGAGGCATTCGTCTTGCGAGGTACCACTGTACTTCCCAACAAGTCTCTGGTGCCCATGGAACAGGATGCATTGCTCTGGAGGGAGAGGGCTTCTCTTAAGTCCTTAACAAAGAAGAATTTGAACCTGTGAGTCCTAGATGATACATTTGCAATTTTCTGATCCAAGAGCACATTAAATTGCTTCCTTTTTTCTGCTTCTGCAGGTGAAGAAGATGAAGCAAGCTTACCCTGGAGCTCTTTATCTTTTGATATTTGCAGTGTCTGATGCAGCATTCCCATTCCTTCTTTTGTCCTTCCACATAAAGATAGCAAGTCATTTATCAACTGCCTTCAAAAGTGTAATTGGTACATTAAAAAGGTATCGTTTAGAAATTGCATAACTCCCTGGGCAAGGTACATGGATTAATAGAGTTAATTCTCCCAAACTGACTTTCAACCTACTTCTTCCTTTCTAATGCATTCAAAAGGTGTAGAGACTTTTAATCTGCAATCTGTCAATCACTCGATTTAGACCAAACCCCAAGTCTCATGCTTTTCCATATCCTGTAGTATCATATTTCAGTCTACCCCCCCCCATGTGCTCAGATAACCCTCCATACTCATAATGAGAGGGTGCAACTGCTTCTATAAGCTTCATAAGAACATAAGAAGGGCCTGACTACTGGATCATGCCAAAGGCCCATCTAGTCCAGGATCCTGTTGCCATGGTGGCCAGCAGCCTATAGGAATCCCACAAGCAGAACATGAATGCAACAGAATTCTCCCCATTTGTGATTCCCAGAAAGTAGCACTCAGGGGTATACTGCCTCTCACTGGAGGTAGTGCATAGAAGTAATCCAATTTATAATTGTGTGCCAAGCATACAGAAGGACTAATCTTGCTGAAGCAGAACCAGTATGGATCAGGTTCTCCAAACTACAAGGATTCAATTCTGAGCCAGTTTTGGTGAATACTTGTGCCATCCCTGGCCCTAATACATAAACACACATAGGCATTAAGCACTCTTAAACCCATTGAATTCAGTGGATCTAGGTACACCTGATTTGTGTGCAGGTTTGGACTCAGCGAAATCAGCTCCAGCTTAGGAACTGGAGCTATTCATTTCGTGTTCCAAGCAAAAATTGTCAAACTTCCCACTAATAATCTGATTACAGCCTCGGGACTGCAGTAACTTATCCCTTGACACATTCTATGAATTTCATGGGCCAACGCTATAAAAAGCACACATTTCTCTAGCAATTATGGAACTTATGTGACATAAGATTTTGCAGCGGTCTGTCATGTGCTGTAATGTGGTGTTCCGAGCCTCCCTCCACCCCCACTCAAAACCCATTTGGACATTCTTAGACATCATAACACCCTGACTCCTTTTATCAATAATTCAGCCCAGATATTTATCACGGTGACAGGCTTCTCTCTATGTTAGCTTTTCAAGTGTTAATTATCCAAGCCAGCAATCTTACGAGGATAAGCCTTCGGACTGCAAAGTTAGAATGCAATCCATGAAGCTATAGTCTGGAAAAGCAAGGAAGTTTTCTGTCTTGAGGCCCTCATTCAGGGGCTCAAGCACACTCCAGTATACAGATCGTGCAAGCAAATGCAAGTGAATCAGTCTATTTTACATCCAACACAATCCACAATCTACAACCCATATCATTCTAGGGCTTTGAGGGTGGCGGAGTGAGGGGGGGAAATCTCATTAATTTTATCATAAAAAATATTCTGAGTAATTTCCATTCAGCTCTAGCTAAGGTCACTTTTACCTCTCTTTGCCCATAAATCTCTTCCATCCTGTTTTTCTCACTAATTTGTAATACAAAACATTAACAAAAATCTGCATGGGGGGGGGGAATCACACTTGAATATATATTTAAAGGCATAATTTAAATAACTTTGTCACTCCGAATTCACACATTTGATACTCCTTTGAACTATGAACAGCATAAGAACATTCAGGAAGTCTGCAATTAGTAGGTAACTTTCTGATTGGAGAAAGGGAGAAGTGTTATTTTATTTTAATGCAGATTTACCTAAATTTCACTACGTGAAATAATATGTGAATCAGAAGACAGCCATCTTCTGAAATTTTTGCTACTCCAAATTTTGTAATGCAGTCCTCCAACCAACAAATATATTGAGAAAAGTGTATATTATGGGAAAGTGTGCGTAAGAATACATATATATTAGAACAAATTACATGCAAACATGCAATATATTTGTCATGGACTGGCTGGACTCAGAGGAATGGTGGGAGGAACCAGCTAAGGAGCCACCAAGGAAATAAGGCTCAGAGCCTGGGGAAAGATTGTTTTTTTCTTTCTTCTTTTTTATGTATTGTAGTGTTCTTTCTTATTTTTTCTTCTTTTCTGTAATTCTGAAACTTTTAATAAATATTATTTTTTTTTAAAAAAAGGACTACAATAAGTTTTGTAAGGAGAAATATATGAAACATTGCAAAATAGAGAAAGATTAGAGATATTAGTTATGAGATTTAAAGGTAATAGTGAAAGTAAGAAATGTATATTAAGTGATTAGATTGGAAAATTTTCAGATGTGATTGATGGAAGATGTAAAAGTATGTTTAATTGTTGTTGAAAATGATATGTTAAAAAACTAATAAAAATTTATATATATAAAATAAAACTCCACAGAAGGAGGAGATGATTTGCCTGGAGTTAAGACATTTTGAAGTGATGGCAGTAGTTTGTAGTGGCACAAAGGATGTAGTCTGTAGTGACATAGTTGTACAGGGATACTGCTTCCTATCACTTCTCAGCAACTGGATCAACAGTAGCTGAAAGGGGAATTATTCCACAATGCACTGCATATAAATCCTTTAAAAAACCAACCCCATGGACATTAAAGAGGAAGTCACAGACTTGCATAATGATTTAACTATTCAATATCATGTGCATTATTAGACCTCACACCTCACATGGGTGGTGCATTGATTCGCAGGTGTGATGCATTTAAAGACCAGGTGTTTTCCTAGTGAGGTTTTATTGAAAATGCATTTATTACTTGCAAGGCTAGTTTTCAGTTTATGTTGATTTTAATGTACCCAATGTGATTGGCCTTTATAACATGCACTAGAATATTGGCTTAAATTCTCCTGTACGATTAAATCATTGATTTTTCATCTCCAGTGGATCGTTTTACTGCTAATTGCATTGCTATTTATGAGAGGTTTGTAGTGAGAGAATAGGGAGGGAATATTATAATTATAACTAAAATTATTTATTAAATTTTTATACTGCCCCTGCTTGAAACCCACAAGAGAACTATTGGTGGTGAGCTTTTAATGACGCATAAAGAAAAGCTGGACCAAGCAAAACATGAGCCACAACTAGTCCTGACTTGGTCAGACTTCCTAATGAAGAAAACTGGTAGGGGAGAAAAAGCACAACTATGTTTGAAAAGCCCACTTAAAAATTTTATATACTTTATTAACATTTTATACTGTTATGTACACCCCAAACTCTGAGGAGCGAGAGACTTCAGGGGTTCCAGGGCTAATTTTCATTGGAATGAAAATTAATGAAGACTGTGGTGTCTTTTTATGGATTTATCAACACGCATATGCAGCCTGAGCATAAAATGCAAGGACTCACAGCATTAATGCTCTAAGAGATCTTACTTCCCCGTAAGGTTTCTAGGGAGGATACCAAAGTCATAGCTTTGAACTCAGCAGAAAAAGCAAGTCCAGTGTTTGTGTTTTCCCAGCTCTCAGTTCCATCTGAGACTAAACCAGACTAGCCTATTGCTCTCCTACCCCTAGGGCGACATGACTTCCAGCTGAGGGAGGGGAAAGCTTGCCCCCTCCTTCTGGAAACATCACTAGCTAGCTGTTCCCATCTGTATATGACCAACTATTTAGACATGGAAATCAGAAGCTTAACAGGCTTGGTTCAGGCCATTAATTTAACTTAACTGGGTTGGCCACTTCAGCAGTTCCTTATACTACATACTCCCATCTTACCGAAGCAAGGAGGAGGAGTTACGCTAAGACCAGACCATGTCATTACAGAGGAGGCAGGTTTAGTCGTTGTCTGAGGACTATCCCTGCCTCCGGGTCTGGTCCTGTCCGGATGGATACTAGAATCAGCAAGGGATACCCACGTGACCTGAAGGTGCTGCTGTGCAATGCCAGGTCAATGATTCGTAAGACCACTGCCATCCATGACTTGATCATGGATGGAGGATTTGACCTGGCATGTGTAACAGAGACTTGGTTGGATGAAGCAGATGGGCCTGTCCTTGCCGCTGCTTGTCCACCAGGTTTCTCTTACGCACAGCAACCCAGGTCACGTGGGCGGGGAGGGGGGGTTGCAGTGATTTTTAGGAAGTCATTAGTTTGCACCAGGCGTCCTATTGGGAAGACCCAGTTTTCTGAGTGCATGTTCTGGAAGTTGGGCAATAGGGGCAGTACAGGATTCCTTTTGGTGTACCGACCTCCCCGCTGCACCAAGGATTCCCTGCCCGAGCTGCTTCAGGTCGTGGCGGATGTTCTCCTGGAGACACCTAGCCTGGTCGTCCTAGGGGATTTTAACATCCATGCCGACACGACCTTACAAGGGGCCGCTCGGGACTTCGTGGAAAGCATGGCCTCCATGGGGCTGTCCCTGAATAAGTCTGGCCCAACCCATAGCCGTGGACATGCCTTGGACCTGGTGTTTACCTCTATGGATGTTGGTGATCTGACACTAAGTAAAAGCGAAATGAAAGAAGTGCCATGGTCAGATCACTTCCTGGTGCAACTGGACTTCTCTGCGACCCATCCCCTCTGCAGGGAGGTGGGACCAATTCGGATGGTCCGCCCCCGCCACTTAATGGATCCAAATGGTTTCCAGAGAGTGGTAGGGGATGCTTTATCCCATGTTGATGGCCTTTCAGCCGATTCCCTGGTGGCCCGCTGGAATGTGGAGTTAACCAGGGCTATTGACTGTTTGGCTCCGAAGCGCCCTCTCCGATTGCATGGAGCCCGGACAGCCCCGTGGTTTTCCACGGATCTGAGGGCAATGAAACAATCGTTGAGACGGCTAGAGCGCCGGTGGCGGATAACTCATTCCGAATCTGACCGGACACAGGTTAGAGCTCAACGTCGAGCCTACCAAGTGGCGATAGCGACGGCGAAGAAGAATTTCTTCACCGCCTCTATTGCATCTGCAGAAAACAGCAGCAGGAGACTTTTTCAGGTGGTTCACAATTTAGCGGAACCACCTGCAACATCGGGGCCCAGTACGGGTTTTGCAGATAAAATCGCCCAGATTCGGGAAGAAGTAGACTCCACCGTGGGAGCAGGGCCGGGGCGGGAGAGTGCTAGAGTTCTGTCTAGTCAAGTTGAGTGGGATCAATTTCAATCTGTTACCTCCGAGGATGTGGACAGGCTGCTTGGACGAGTGAAACCAACCACCTGTCTCCTGGATCCTTGCCCATCCTGGCTTATAAAAGCTAGCCGGGAAGGACTGGGCGATGGGCTTCGTGGGGTGGTGAATGCTTCCCTCCGTGAGGGAGCCTTCCCAGACCCGCTGAAAGAGGCGGTTATTAAACCGCTTCTTAAAAAACCATCTTTAGATGCGGCCACGATGGCCAACTATCGCCCAGTCTCAAATCTTCCATTCCTGGGCAAGGTGATTGAGCGAGTGGTTGCTGAACAACTCCAGGCACGCCTGGAAGAAGCGGACCATTTGGATCCCTTCCAGTCGGGATTCAGGCCTCATCATGGGACTGAAACTGCCTTGGTCGCACTGGTTGATGATCTCCGGCGGGCTAGGGACAAAGGTGAGAGCTGTTTCCTAGTTCTGCTGGATCTCTCAGCGGCGTTTGATACCATCGACCATAGCATCCTTCTGGACCGTCTTGAGGGGCTGGGAGCTGGGGGCACTGTTATACAGTGGTTCCGCTCCTTCCTCCTGGGCCGTGTTCAGAAAGTGGTGGTGGGGGATGAGTGTTCAGACCCTTGGGCCCTCACTTGTGGGGTGCCTCAGGGTTCTGTCCTCTCCCCCATGCTTTTTAACATCTATATGAAGCCGCTGGGAGAGATCATCAGGAGGTTTGGGCTGGGTGTTCATCAGTATGCGGATGACACCCAGCTCTACCTCTCTTTTAAATCAGAACCAGTGAAGGCGGTGAAGGTCCTGTGTGAGTGTCTGGAGGCGGTTGGAGGATGGATGGCGGCTAACAGATTGAGGTTGAATCCTGACAAGACAGAAGTACTGTTTTTGGGGGACAGGAGGCGGGCAGGTGTGGAGGATTCCCTGGTCCTGAATGGGGTAACTGTGCCCCTGAAGGACCAGGTGCGCAGCCTGGGAGTCATTTTGGACTCACAGCTGTCCATGGAGGCACAGGTCAAATCTGTGTCCAGGGCAGCTGTTTACCAGCTCCATCTGGTACGTAGGCTGAGACCCTATCTGCCTGCGGACTGTCTCGCCAGAGTGGTGCATGCTCTGGTTATCTCCCGCGTGGACTACTGCAATGCGCTCTACGTGGGGCTACCTTTGAAGGTGACGCGGAAACTACAACTAATCCAGAATGCGGCAGCTAGACTGGTGACTGGGAGCGGCCGCCGAGACCATATAACACCGGTCTTGAAAGACCTGCATTGGCTCCCAGTACGTTTCCGAGCACAATTCAAAGTGTTGGTGCTGACCTTTAAAGCCCTAAACGGCCTCGGTCCAGTATACCTGAAGGAGCGTCTCCACCCCCATCAGTCTGCCCGGACGCTGAGGTCCAGCGCCGAGGGCCTTCTGGCGGTTCCCTCACTGCGAGAAGCAAAGCTACAGGGAACCAGGCAGAGGGCCTTCTCGGTAGTGGCGCCCGCCCTGTGGAACGCCCTTCCAGCAGATGTCAAAGCGATAAACAACTATCTGACATTCAGGAGACATCTTAAGGCAGCCCTGTTCAGGGAAGTTTTTAACGTGTGACATTTTACTGTATTTTTGGTTTTTATGGAAGCCGCCCAGAGTGGCTGGGGAGGCCCAGCCAGATGGGCGGGGTATAAATAATAAATTATTATTATTATTATTATTATTATAAAACCACAGGCTTGGAGAGGACCTGAAGGTATTATCTAAACCAACCCCACAATCTTATAACAACCCTTTTCCTCACAACTCCTACGGATGGCTCACAGCATGAGGTACAGTGTGCTGGGGAACCACCCAAGCTGAAATGTACCTTGAGACTGTTTTTATTTCTGTATTTTTGTGGTTTTGTGGCTGACTGGGGACTCAGCTCTACAGCTGCAAATATAACGTTTCAAGTGCATTTCAAGTGCATTATACAAATGTGATACTAGATGGCAATGGTGAGCTAATGGCAAATTCAGTGTGTGTGTGTGTGTGTGTGTGTGAGAGAGAGAGAGAGAGAGAGAGAGAGAGAGAGAGAGAGAGAGAGAGAGACGTTTTTTAAAAGCCTTTTCACAGCGTTTTTTATATATGTGTAGATTCAGCCTTAATCTAACCACAACACCATCCAGGAGCAGCCAGGTACTGCCTCAAGAGGCCACCACACCTTTGCTGCTGTTGTTAAAGGAAGGGTAAAAAGAAAAGTAAAACCCTTTCAACCACCTCTTTTTTTCAAGATAAGAGCAAAAAATGGCTTTACCTTGCCCTCCAAGTCAGCAAATAACAGCCCCCTTCCACACACTTCATGGGGAATAAGGTAAAGGTAAAGGGACCCCTGACTGTTAGGTCCAGTCGCGGACGACTCTGGGGTTGCGGCGCTCATCTCACTTTATTGGCCGAGGGAGCCGGCGTACAGCTTCCAGGTCATGTGGCCAGCATGACTAAGCCGCTTCTGGCGAAGCAGAGCAGCACACGGAAACGCTGTTTACCTTCCCCTCCGGAGCGGTACCTATTTATCTACTTGCACTTTGACGTGCTTTCGAACTGCTAGGTTGGCAGGAGCAGGGACGAGCAACGGGAGCTCACCCCGTCATGGGGATTCGAACCGCCGACCTTCTGATTGGCAAGCCCTAGGCTCTGTGGTTTAACCCACAGCACCACCCGTGTCCTTCATGGGGAATACAAAGGCAGTAACACTATTCTGTTCACCTTGACCCTGAATTGTAACAAGAAAACTTCATGCTCTTCTGAAGTTTACTATACAGCGGAAAGGAGCAGCCAAGCATACTAGGACTCAATTTCTTGACTTTAAGAAAGCCGACTTCATAAAACTTAGGGAAGTGCTGGGTGAGATCCCATGGACAGTAATACTAAAAGGAAAGGGAGTTCATGATGGCTGGGAGTTTGTTAAGAGGGAGATAGTAAAAGCACAACATCAGGCAATACCAATGAGACGGAAACATGGAAGGTGCCTAAAGAAGCCAGGGTGGCTATCTAAAGAACTTTTAACTGAGTTAAGATTAAAAAAGGATGTGTACAAAAAATGGAAAAGGGGGGAAACCACCAAAGAGGAATTCAAACAAATAGCCAGCACGTGTAGACACAAAGTCAGAAAAGCTAAAGCACAGAATGAACTCAGGCTTGCTAGAGAGGTTAAAAGCAACAAAAAAGGCTTTTATGGGTATGTTCGTAGCAAAAGGAAGAACAAAGAAACAGTGGGGTCACTCAGAGGAGAAGATGGTGAAATGCAAACAGGGGACACAGAAAGGGCTGAACTCCTCAATGCCTTCTTTGCCTCAGTCTTCTCCGATAAAGAAAACAATGCCCGACCTGAAGAATTTGGAGCAAATGATTCAGCAAAGGAAACACAGCCCAGAATAACTAAGGAGATAGTACAAGAATACTTGGCTAGTTTAATAATAAATTATAATAATAAATTTTTATTTATACCCCGCCCTCCCCAGCCAAGGCTGGGCTCAGAGCGGCTTACAAGCAATAATAAAAACAAGATGAGTGATTACAACTTAAAAACAAAAATAAAATACATTAAAATAATGGAACATTAAAATATTAAAATGGAGCCTCATTGCAGGAGAAGGAAAAGAAAAAAGGAAAAAGGAAAAGGGGGACGGAGTGAATCAAATTGGCTCCAATCCAAAGGCCAGGCGGAACAACTCTGTCTTACAGGCCCTGCGGAAAGAGATCAGATCCCGCAGGGCCCTGGTCTCATGAGACAGAGCGTTCCACCAAGTTGGGGCCAGTGCTGAAAAGGCCCTGGCTCTGGTTGAAGCCAATCTAACTTCCTTAGGGCCTGGGACCACTAGGGTGTTGTTATTTATGGACCTTGAGGCTCTCCGTGGGGCATACCAGGCGAGGCGGTCCCGTAGGTACGAGGGTCCTAGGCCGTGAAGGGCTTTAAAGGTCAAAAGCAGCACCTTAAATCTGACCCTGTATTCCACCGGGAGCCAGTGCAGCTTGAAAAGCACTGGATGAATATGCTCCCATGGCAGAGACCCTGTGAGGAGCCTCGCTGCAGCATTCTGTACCCGCTGGAGTTTCTGGGACAGCTTCAAGGGCAGCCCCGCGTAGAGCGAGTTACAGTAGTCAAGCCTGGAGATGACTGTCGCATGGATCACTGTGGCCAGGTCGGGGCGGGAAAGGTAAGGGACCAACTGCTTGATGCGGCGAAGGTGGAAAAATGTCGCCTTGGCTGTTGCTGTGACTTGCGCCTCCATGGAAAGGGAGGCGTCAAGGATTACACCCAAACTCTTAACGGAAGGCAATGGCACTAATTGGGCCCCCGCAAGAGAAGGGAGTTGGTCCCTCATCCCCATGCTATCCCGACCTAGCCATAGGACCTCTGTCTTCGAAGGATTTAGTTTCAATCGGCTCCCACGAAACCATCCAGCCACAGCTTCCAAGCATCTGGTCAGTGTGTAAGGGGCCGAGTTGGTGTGGCCATCCATCAGTAGATAGAGCTGAGTGTCATCAGCATATTGATGACAGCCCAGCCCAAAGCTCCGGATAATCTGGGCAAGGGGGCGCATAAAGATGTTAAAAAGCATTGGGGAGAGAATTGCGCCCTGCGGCACTCCACACACCAAGGAGTGGCGTGACGACATTTCCCTCCCTAGTGCCACCCTCTGTCCCCGACCAGAGATAAAAGAGCACAACCAGTTACGGGCTATGCCCTGTATCCCCACGTCTGCAAGGCGATGGTCCAGAAGATCATGATCGACCATGTCAAAGGCTGCTGACAAATCTAAAAGGATCAGCAGTCCTGACCCGCCTCGATCCAGTTGTCTACGGATATCATCTGTTAGGGCAACCAGAGCTGTCTCCGTCCCAAAACCAGGACGGAAACCGGACTGAAATGGATCTAATGCCGATGTTTCCTCCAGAAACCTACCCAGCTGTTCAGCAACCGCTCTCTCAATTACCTTACCCAGGTATGGAAGATTTGAAACTGGGCGGTAATTGGATAGGTCTAAGGGATCTAATGAAGTTTTCTTTAAGAGTGGACGCACCACTGCTTCCTTCAGTTCCCCTGGGAATGTCCCCGTGTCAAGGGACAAATTGATAATTTCAACCAGGGGGGTCCGCGCAACATCTGGACACTCCCTAATCAGCCAAGACGGGCACGGATCAAGGAGGCAGGTGGTGGGCCTACCAACTTGGAGGAATCTATCCACATCAGTAGGGAGTATCCGATCGAAATGGTCCAACACTGGACCTGAAGTCAGTCGAGGGGCCTCCAGTTCAGTCACTGTATCTAAATTGGCAGGGAGGTCACGTTTAGATGTATTCAAGTCTCCAGGGCCAGATGAACTGCATCCAAGAGTATTAAAAGAACTGGCAGATGTGATCTCAGAACCACTGGCAGTCATCTTTGAGAATTCCTGGAGAACAGGCGAAGTCCCGGCAGACTGGAGGAGGGCAAATGTTGTCCCTATTTTCAAAAAGGGGGAAAGGGAGGACCCAAATAATTACCGCCCAGTCAGTCTGACATCAATACCAGGGAAGATTCTGGAGCAGATCATTAAGAAAACAGTCTGTGAGCACCTAGAAAGGAATGCTGTGATCACCAATAGTCAGCATGGATTTCTGAAAAATAAGTCATGTCAGACTAAGCTGATCTCGTTTTTTGACAGAATTACAAGCCTGGTAGATGAAGGGAACTCAGTGGATATAGCCTACCTTGATTTCAGTAAGGCATTTGACAAGGTGCCCCATGATATTCTTGTAAAGAAGCTGGTAAAATGCGGTCTTGACTATGCTACCACTCAGTGGATTTGTAACTGGCTGACTGACCGAACCCAAAGGGTGCTCATCAATGGTTCCTCTTCATCCTGGAGAAGAGTGACTAGTGGGGTGCCACAGGGTTCTGTCTTGGGCCCAGTCTTATTCAACATCTTTATCAACGACTTGGATGATGGACTCAAGGGCATCCTGATCAAATTTGCAGATGACACCAAACTGGGAGGGGTGGCTAACACTCCAGAGGACAGGATCACACTTCAAAATGACCTTGACAGATTAGAAAACTGGGCCAAAACAAACAAGATGAATTTTAACAGGGAGAAATGTAACGTATTGCACTTGGGCAAAAAAAATGAGAGGCACAAATACAAGATGGGTGACACCTGGCTTGAGAGCAGTACATGTGAAAAGGATCTAGGAGTCTTGGTTGACCACAAACTTGACATGAGCCAACAGTGTGACGTGGCAGCTAAAAAAGCCAATGCAATTCTGGGCTGCATCAATAGGAGTATAGCATCTAGATCAAGGGAAGTAATAGTGCCACTGTATTCTGCTCTGGTCAGACCTCACATGGAGTACTGTGTCCAGTTCTGGGCACCACAATTCAAGAAGGACACTGACAAACTGGAACGTGTCCAGAGGAGGGCAACCAAAATGGTCAAAGGCCTAGAAACGATGCCTTATGAGGAACGGCTAAGGGAGCTGGGCATGTTTAGCCTGGAGAAGAGGAGGTTAAGGGGTGATATGATAGCCATGTTCAAATATATAAAAGGATGTCACATAGAGGAGGGAGGAAGGTTGTTTTCTGCTGCTCCAGAGAAGCGGACACGGAGCAATGGAGCCAAACTACAAGAAAGAAGATTCCACCTAAACATTAGGAAGAACTTCCTGACAGTAAGAGCTGTTCGACAGTGGAATTTGCTGCCAAGGAGTGTGGTGGAGTCTCCTACTTTGGAGGTCTTTAAGCAGAGGCTTGACAACCATATGTCAGGAGTGCTCTGATGGTGTTTCCTGCTTGGCAGGGGGTTGGACTCGATGGCCCTTGTGGTCTCTTCCAACTCTATGATTCTATGATTCTATGATTCTGTGATTCTAAACAAACCTGTATATATTCTATTTCTGTCCTGTAAAGCCCTGCACACAGCCCACCACATATTCATGAAGAAATTGTCCATGAAACACTCTGTTTCCTTGACAAAACAATGCATTTGGTAGAGAAAACCATCTGTAATGCTAACAAGGTGTTTAAAATTTTCAGTTCATGTGGTTCACATTACTTCTTTCTTTCTCCCCCCCCCTTTTTTTTGAATGAATACAGTCACTAAATTAAAAGTGAAATGAGGCAGTAAATCATTGGTGGTCCCCCATGTGAAGTTTTTCAGCTGCACCATTATCTGGGGGGGGGGGTGGACGGATTTTGGTTTAATCTCCAGGGAATGATGAATTATATTTTCATTTTCTCATCCCAAAAAAATTGGTATTTTCCAGGGAAGCAACTTCTTAAAGTGTGACTTTAACTCCATAACTCAGCAATGCAAATGTGCTCCTTTCCCCGAATGTTATAATAGGAATGGCGGAGAAATTCATTTGCTCTGCATTTTAAAGCAAACAGACTTTAATTGCACCATGGATCAAAATACAATTATCCTTCAAATTTTGCACTTTCTGGATCTTACATGGAATGGACATAGACTGAAGTGGTACAAAACCCACTTTGGGGTTCATTTGGGGTGTAATCAGTGGTTTTCTTCTGTTAAGAAAAGGGGCCAGTACTAACCATGAAGTTATTGCAGCAAGTGCCACATTTTTAACCAATGCTTTTCTTCTAGAAAAAAAGTCCCTTTCCCCCTCAATGAACTACAATTCCCAGAGCTTCCTGTGAAGATATATTGGTTGTTAAACCACTCTGGAAATTGTAGCTCTTTGAGGGGAACAGGAGGCACCTGACAACTCTCAGCACCCTTAACAAGCCTTGGGGGAAGCCATGTCTCTTTAAAATGGTATCATAGTGCTTTAAATGTGTTGTGTAGACGTGGCCTAATAAACTTAGCTTGAGATTTCTTTTCTTTTCCCTTCTGCCTTGAATAAAAATTGTTACAGAAGTGAAGAAAAGAAATCAATTACAATTTTTGAGAATTTTTCTCAAGAATCTCCACAGATCTGCAGGATGGAGTCAACAGCAGGTCTACGGGGAAGCTGGGGGTAGATGTCACTTCCACATAGATTCACCCATTAGTTCCATTTCTCCATTAATTTGCATTTTAAAAGGAAGTACACAAAGATGCGTATTTAAATATATATGCATTTAAAACAAATTTTCAAGCAAAAGTCTTTCTAAACCTATTTCCTCCCAAATACATTTTTAAAAAAATAAGTACCTACTTCGAACTGTATCACAGCATTTGCTAAAGTGTGAAATCCAGTGTGTAACTGTGTCCTTTATCAGTGCATTAGTCCAGGATATATAGATCAGTTTGTAGTGGAATCAAGAAAGACCACAGCCCCCTCTGTGAAGGCATCCAGCTAAGTCACACTCATCAAAATCATTGGAAGCCCATTGATTTCAATCCTGAATATGAGTTAGTTGGATATCATACGTTATATTGATATTACATTTCATTCATTTTTTTCCACGCGTTTATGAAGAACTTTGTCCTCATTTCAGCTGAGTAATGTTCTGTAGGGTGGTTGGGTTTTTTTTAATAACATCTATCAAGAAATTAAGTAGCCCTGTCCCCTTTGGTATTTAAATACAACTGCAGCACTAGTTTAAAGGGGGGGGGACTGGCAAGTGTTCTACTGAATATATAAAAAACGTCCTTCACTGAAAATGTAATTAAATTATCTACCTTCATTGTAATGCAATAAAAGCTGATAGAACTGGGAAGCATTTTAATTTCCAACCAAGCTTTTGTTCCTTTGTGCTATGGTTAAGGACATACCTCAAATGGATGGCACATGAGACAAATGACCCCAAAGATAATGAGGGTCATGCTGGCATACATTAATGCCATGCTTAGTTCTGCTTCGTGCCCTAAAAAAGCAGTGGTTGTTTAGGTGTCCCTCAAAAGTGAGAGCGTCACAAGTCCACTAGCTTCCCAAGGCCCCCCACACACACCTCATGGGTAAGAGGGTGAATCCCAGTGTCTCAAGGGGCAGAACCCACAGAAAATGTGCAGCACATATGCTTGAAATAAACATGGAGAAGCCTGTCCCCTGTGGATTATTTTAAAAGGAGGAGTGCTGCATTCTCTGTGTATGTTATGGGTAATGTAAGTTGAGTGGTTAACGTGCATAACAATGGTCCATTGTGCTCATTAATCACACCTCATAGTGAATGATTATCTTTGCATGATAAAGAAACTGTATATTTTCTGGGGAATGTGCACAATGGCCGGTTGCTGTGCACATTAACCATTCAATTTTCATTATCCCTGAGACAGACAGATTCTTTTTAAAAAAATGGAAACACAACATTGTGCTGGGTGAAGAAGAAGAAGAGGAAGAAGAAGAGTTTGGATTTGATATCCTGCTTTATCACTACCCTAAGGAGTCTCAAAGCGGCTAACAATCTCTTTTCCCTTCCTCCCCCACAACAAACACTCTGTGAGGTGAGGGAGGCTGAGAGACTTCAGAGAAGTGTGACTAGCCCAAGGTCACCCAGCAGCTGCATGTGGAGGAGCAGGGAATCGAACCCAGTTCACCAGATTACAAGTCCACCGCTCTTAACTAACCACTACACCACACTGGATAAGGTTACACCCATCTTTTCTTTTTTTCAGAATTGTGTGGATTTAAAAGCATTAAATACTTCCAGTTGCTGCAGGTTGTGCAACAGTCAGCATTGTTAGCTGTTTGGTGTACCTAGGAGATGCTGTAAAATTGTTTGGAGGGCAATGTGTGATGGAACAGTTAATTGGCAAACCCCCTTCTGCTGGAATGAGCAACTTCTCTCTCTCTCTCTCTTTCTCTCTCTGTCACCTAAGAAGCTGGTGGGGGCTGTAGGATCAAAGGCAGTAGGATCAACTGGAATGGTGTTGGAACATTTTGCAGTCTATTTCAGCAAGTCTGTCATGAATGAATTGGGTCCACATTAATCCAACCATAGGTTGGTTGTGCTAGAAGCTGAAAAGCTTCTGCAACTAGGCACCAGCAGCAGTGTGTATCCTAGTATATGGGGCAACATTTCTCTAAACCTACACACACACACACACACACACACACAATCACTCTGCTGGATTTACGTATAAGCTAAACAAACTATAGCTTAGGGCCCCACTCTCTTGGGGGCCCCAAAAAAAATTAAAGGAAAAAACTGGATGTACATTTCCAAAATATAAGATAAAAAGACAAATAAAATAAAACCTACATACAGCAACAGTGTTTTGTGTTGTGTAGGCTCCTATGGTGTAAGTAATGGGCCCCGCCTGCTAGCCTGCTCACTAAAATATCGCTGGTTTGCTCATTTCTATATATAGGGTGCCTACATTCTGCATGGACTGGTTGCAGGGCAACATGTGTAAATGGCTTAGATACCTATTAGGTCCATAAGTTACAATATAGCATAACACAAAAAACAGCAACAATTTGTTGTTGACAAAGGACAGCTGGACATATATAGGGCCCCCCAAAATTCAGTAGCTTAGGGCCTCATCAAACCTAAATCCGGCCCTGCGCACACACACACACACACACACACACACACACACACACACAAATTTCAGACAATAGAATAAAATTAAGCATTTATTTTGACCGTGTGAAAATGGGCTTGCTGTTTTGGAAATTTTTAACATATCACTCTCTATGGGTGCAAAACAGGACTTACAAAATTCTCATGGAGAGGGAATAAAATAAAAAATAAAAAAAACATTTGCTTCAGTCTCATGTTCTTGGCTTGGACCACCTCTGCCATTAATTCTATTAAGTGCTGCAGTATCTGGCTAAGCTGCTTAAATTTCACTTTCTGTTGAGAGGGAGGTTAAGATCAGTTGAAACTGTTCTTCATTCAAGGACCACCAAGGGAACCAATGAAATCTTGCGTAGGTGAGGGGAAAGCGTTGTATGTATTTGTCTCTCATTTGTTCAATCCACCAGCAAGAGGAAATGCAACGTGGTGTCCTGCACTTAGGAACCTTCTTCATCTCATAGAAAACAAATGAAGCCTTTGACATGTGTGTCAATAACTAACTCTCTGGATTCGGGTGTATTGGCCATCGCACCTGAAGCACTGGTTTTTACAATCTAAGGGTGAGTATCATGTGGATATTAAATCCAAAATAAAGTCTTCAAAGGCTCACAGTGATGTAGCCCAAATTCTGCCACCCACAAGTAGACTTGGAGAAACCCTGAGATAAGATAAGATAAACTTTATTTGCATTAGCCAACGGCCATAGCATCATAAAACAAGCAATATATACAAATAAAATATATACAAATAAAACAGACAGCAATGGGTAAAAAGGGCAATCAAATGGCCAAGATTATCATTCAGATAGTGGCCCTTAATCTCATTGCACCCTCAATAAACTTAGCAACCTTATGAGGGGGGGGGGGCGAGATCCTAAAGCAGTGATGGGGACTCCTACCCATAGGTCTAATTAGGACCAAGCACCCTGCATAAGAACATAAGATGAACCTCAGACCCTCCAAGTCCCTATTTTCCAGGGACAGTCCCTGAATTTACAGAAGCCATCCTGGTTTCTGATTTGATCACGGAATGTCCCGGTTTTCCTTAGGACGTCCCTATTTTCATCAGACAAATGTTGGAGGATATGGAGCCTGCTGAATCAGTGCAATTTCCCATCTAGTCTGGCCCAGTGGCCAAGCTGATGCCAGTGGGAAGCAAATAAGCTAGCATTGAGCACAAAGGCTGGTATGCAGAAACACCTGGTTGGCCACTGAGAGAACAGGATGCTGGACTTGATGGACCTTTAGTCTGACCCAGCAGGCTCTCCTTATGTTCTTATGAATTTCTCTCATCCCCCTCCCTCACTTTTCTCGTTCCAATACCTACCTTCCTCCTCTCTGGCACACATACACAATCCCTCTCTTCGTCCCCACCCAGTGTACTGCCAGGGTATGGAAAGATTGCTCTTGCTTGCAACCCAGAATGATCACTTGAAGAGGTCTTTTGAAATTAGGATTGCAAGTGAGCCTAAAATTGCAGGTTTCCCACCCCCTGGTATAATTGTTTTGGCTGGGGGACACAAGGGGTGAATAGGCAGAGACCAAAAGACCTCTAAGTGGCTGAGAGTGTTAAGAGTTGAAGCAATTCTGCCTTATAAGCGGAAACAATTGTCGGAGGGGGGAGGGACGCTTTCTTCAAAGTATTTCTTTTCTTTCTCTTTTATCGCTTCTGTGGTTTGGATCCATCCAGCATTGCTGGCAAAAGCTGCAGAGCCAAGGCAGAGGCTCAACCTCTTCCAGCACTGCACATGACATGGAACAGCAGACCACGTTAATGAGAGCATTCATCAACATTGCTAGCGGGAAGATGATGGATTTTGCTGAATTCCCCAACGCATCCTTTAAAAAAAGGAAAGCCTAGTGGTAGCTTCTGTTTGCATTGGAACGCTCTGAATGGCCCTCCCACACTTTGAAAAAGCTAATTTCCCCCTTAATTCCCTGAGCTGCGGTCTATAGTAACTGCTGCCACTTGGTCTTCAACAATTCTCAAAACATGGCTTGTTTGGAAGCCAAAAAATAAAAAATAAAAAAATGGAGAGGACTTCAGGCATAATGAAAAAAAGAGGAACTGGACCGTGTCCATCTGGTGCGGTGAAGGAAACCAAGACTATTGCATTGAAGGATAATGGACACGGAGGAGAAGAATGAGTTCTCACATTAATTTTTGACAGGGGAAAGTGGATTGAGAAAAAAGAAAAGTAAAAAAAGCTGGCTCTTTTATAAAGCTCTAAGCCAGCATTTCCCAGACTTGGGTCTCCAGCTGTTTTTGGACTACAATTCCTATCATCCCTGCCCACTGGTCCTGCTAACTAGAGGTGATGGGAGTTGTGGTCCAAAACCAGATGGAGACCCAAGTTTGGGAAACCCTGGTCTAAGCCTATGGGAGCTCCTCCCTTGACATAAGAGCCCTGCTGGATCAGACTAAAGGTCCATTGTGATCCCCATTAAGTGATATTCAGAGGAGGAGGTTTGTAGCCATCATGGTTAGTAGCCATTAATAGCCCTTTCCACCATTAATTCAACTTATCTCATTTTGGGGGTTTTGCATTTGCTGGTCTTTGAAACAGCACCCCCAGTCTCAGAATAAGGAAGGATGTTGTTTTAAGACAATGAAACCCACAATGTTGCTTGGCCTAGATTAGATATAGGCACAGACTGCAATCACACAGTCCCTTACCTTGGAGTAGAGACCACTCAAATCCATGGGACCTACTTCTGAGAAGAGCTGTATAGGCCTATGCTGTCCCTTGAACCCATGCACTGAAACACACAGACTAAGATGCTATGGGTCTTTTTGCAGAAATGGAAAAGAATTACTGTCTAAAATTACAACAGACAGAAGGATATATATATATAAAAGTCTGTGGCAAGAAATTGCAAGGGGAATTCCTGTTGCAGGTTTTGTGAATCACAATTCAGATATTAATTTCTTTATTGATCCCTCTCTCTGTGTGTCAAACACACACACTAGTCAGAGTGTGTCCTCCTTTCCCCTCATAAAACCTTCTATCTTTCCTGCTTTAAATGTGACACCTCAGACATAGTAACATGTTAGGTCAGGGCTATCACGTACCACTCTGGAAAAGATGTCCTATAAAAAATGAATTGTGACAGCTGCAGCCAACTGTAAAATTTGAAAAGAAGAAGATGCCCCTGTATTCAAGAGACTTAAACAAAAAAAAAGAAAACAAAAAAACCTTATCTTGCAAAGCATAATCTCATGCTGCCTGTGGCAATAGTCTCATTCTATAGCTCCAAACATATTGGACATTCACTGGTTGCATCAATTAGCATCAGTGTTAAGGCCTCAGCATACTTTGGTGACTCAGTTGCCACTTCTGCAGAGCCAGTTCACATGCCACAACGGGTGATGTTTGAAACTGGGTGGTCATGTGTCCTACTTTACAAGGGACAGTCCTCTGTTTGACAAAATCTTCCATTTCAGGGGTATGCGGTTGGCCAATGATCAGGAACGATGGGTGCTTATTTGTTGATTTCATGTGCATCTAGCCTGTCGTTCTTTAATTTTAATAGCAGAGTTCAGCATTAGTCAGAGTGGGCCCACTGAAATTTATGGAGTTATCTAACTTAGATGATATCACCAAAGGAAGGGGTTGAAAGCAGGTGAGACAATACATTTTACTGGCCCAGATGGAGTTTAAAACTCTGGAAGCACTCATCAAACCCTGTCTCCTTTCAGATAAGAGAAGCTTTTTTCTTTAAAGGAAACAAAGAAACAACCCTGTGCTATAAAAACATAAGAAGAGCAGTGCTGGATGAGGCAAATGGCCCATCTAGTCGAGCGTCCTGCTTTTACAGTTAGGTAATTGTTTACCAGGCTGAGCAAGATGAGTATGAGAGCCAATATAATCTATGCTTCAGTATCTACTGATGGTGTTCAAGGCTGAAATGTGGGAGAGGGTAATAGTGAATTTAAGAACACCCACCCTAGAAAAAAATAAATCTATTATTAGCCACCTTGAATACCAACTTGTGAGAAAGGCCGGATATACCTGTAAATACATTAAATAAATAAATAAAACCTCTGGTAATGCCTCTTACTGCCTGAGATGGAGAAAAGAGCTGGGTGGGGGTGGTAGAAAGTGATTGAATGCATAAAGATAAATATTACATTCATTGTTCTACTCATGTATTCCCCTGGCCCTGCCCAGCACTGCCATGGGTCCCTGGAATGTTTGCCCAGAAGGAAGATGTAAACCTTAGCTTGAAAAAGTTCTCCCACCCATGACCTAGAGGCATCAAGATGCAGGATATTGCTTGAATGGTGAATACTTCCTGCTTCCCCAAAAATACACTTGTTATGGCGGATAAATATTGGTGTGATTGTTTGCAAAGCCTAAACTCCAGATCTGTTTGAATGAAGTCAACGCACTTGTGGAGCTGCAGTGATATTTGCTTACCAGCTAAAAACCCCACTTAAAATTTGATCTCCTACACATCTGCGACTTCGTCTCTTGTTTGTAGGATGAATGCGGGAAGTGAAAGGTGAACCACAAGCCCCAGAAAGCTTATTAATTTTCCCCAGTAGGTGGCGGATGAGTGCCCAGTGCTCTCTGATAATTGCTTTCTTCTAAATGCTCCAGGAACGATGCTGGGATCCTTTTGGTCCTGCTGAGATGCAATACAGTGTGTGCATTAGGGCGCATTATTGTTATGAAAAATTATGGATGCAAATGCTAAGGATGCAATTGCCTGGCCACTGGAGCAGCACAAATACAGGGGGGAACTTTTCGTCAGATGCGCCAGGTGCTCATCCATTTGAGATGGTTTTGTATGGCCAATACATGAAGGCAGGCTGCAAATATTTGTAGTTTTCAACTCCCAGACCAAATAGGATCATAGGAAATAAAGGAAGTTGCCTTATACCAAGTCGGACCATTGGTCCAGCTAGCAGAACATTACTTATATGGACTGTCTGGAGCTCTCCAGGGTTTCAGGCAGGGAATCTTCACTAGCCCTACCTGGAGATGCTACCAGGAATGAAGCTGGGACCTTTTGCATGCAATGCAGACACTTTAACCACTGAGTGATGGAACCTAGGAAGGAACACAAAAAGCTGCCTTTGGTCAGACCTTTGGTCCCTCTAGCTTAGTATTGCCTTCACTGGCTGGAAGCAGCTTTCAGGATTCCAGGCAAGGAGTCTCTTCCAGTCCTATCTGGGGATGCTTGAGACTGAACCTAGGACTGTCTGCATGTAAAATGTGCTCTAGCAGTGAACAGTGGCTCTTCCCTTGGTTAGAGCATGGTGCTGATAATGCCAAGTTTGCAGGTTCAATCCCTGTATGGGACAGCTGCATGTTCCTGCATTGCAGAGGGTTAGACTCTGCAATGGGGTCCCTTCCAACTCTACAATTCTGATTTGCTAATACTGCCATATTCTACGTGAACGATTAGTATCCTGACCAAATGACAGGATTATGAATAGAACACATTGTCCATCTGGGAGTATGGCATGAGGTGCCATCCCAGCTTTGTTTAAGTGGTCATCATTGAGTCTGGACTCACCACACCACTTCTTTTCTCCCACTTTCAAACTATTTCTTTCCTTCTTTTCTCTCCAGATTCAGACAACATGCATTTATTTAAGTTAAAGTCAGTTAGGGATGCCATGAATAGCATGTCATACCACCATATAGTCTGTTGGATGTGACTGCATGATTGTATCTGTGAGGGACAGTGAGGGAAAGTGTTGTCAAAAGGAGATAGCCCATCCTAATATGTTGGCATTGCAAAGCTGTGTAGCCAATGGTGACATCACTGGGGGCAAGCCAAGGCAACAGAGAGTGGGAGCAATGAAGAGCAATGCAAATGAACTGGTGGGATGGATCTCAATGAGTGTCAATATGTTACTCAAAATAAGGGAGGTTGTTTCAAGCTCAAAATTGTGGAGTTTTAGCTCAAGCCCGGTTTTTGAAAATGCCATATTTATTTTTTACAATGTGCAAATTGGACAGCATTTTGGCTTTGCCTGAAAGGTGCCAAGGATTGAACCTGGAACTTTTCTGTCCATATAGCTTGTTCTTTAACACTGAATTTGCATTACACACAACAACAACAACAACAACAACAACTACAACAACAACAACAACAGGGTATTGTGTGATAGCTTTTCAGTGAAGGAATGCAACAATCCCACTCAGTGGGATTCTGCATCAGGAAAAGCAATCAGAAGGTGGATGGAGGAATCATCTGACGAGTTTGTACAGACTCACCTAGTTGGTCAAGCGGTTAAGACTCCTATTTGACAAAAGGGATTGGCTTTCTAACCTTGCCCTCAGGGGCACAGCTGGCCAGGTGTCAAGCTGCTGTATCTACTGAACTCATTCCGCAAGAGCTCAGTCACGTGATGGAACCCATTTTTCACTCCTGGATGGGTTCCTGTCATGCAGAACATAGGCAAGGCAGTTTGGGGCAAGATGTGTGTGGCGAGCAGGGGGCGGGAGGGGGGAAAACATAGCCTTTTTCTTCAAAGTTGCTTTATTTCTTAGCCTCTCTTGAGATCATAGTGCAATGCTTCTAGAAGTCCTGTCGTCTGTTTCTCAGTTACCTGGCCTTTTCTGTGAAGCAGAATTGTTGCATTGCTCTGCTGCAGCTGTTATTGCTGTTTTCCAAGATACTGTGCCGCCCCAATTTCTCACAGCCTTCAGTTTCTTGCCTATTTCCAATGAAAGGGCTGAGCAGCCTAACTGTGTCCCATTTCAGTTTTGCTTTTGCTCAGAGATCTGTTTCATCCCATATTGTGCCAGTTGTTTTTGAAAGAAGACTTGAAGAGACTGCATGATTTTAAGGATAGCTCAATCGGTAGCGCATGAGATTCTTAATCTCAGGGTTGTGGGTTCGAGCCCCACATTGGGCAAATGATTCCTGCATTGCAGGGGGTTGGACTAGATGACCCTTGTGGTCTGACACCATGGCAGTTAGTAGTCTTATATCCCATGACATTGTCTAACCCCCTCTTAAACATCTGGCCATCACAACATCTGGTGGCAGCAACTTCCATACTTTAACTTTCTGCTGAGTGAAACTCTTGCCTGTCTTGAATCTGCTTTGTGTTACCATTTTACCCACCCCCTTAACAAAGCACTCTCTCTGTGTGTGTCCAAGCAGTGCTTTAAAATTCAGTTATCCACTAACAACATGTTGGGAACAGCATCATGAATAATGACAGTAAAGGACTGTTGAACAGGTCTGGCTTCCAAATTTAGTAGCAACAGTGGGACATATACGCAAACAAGCAATTTCTTTTAAACATTACCCTGTTGATAGTAGACATAATGTTATAGAAATAACACCAGCCTCCTCTTTCCCCTTAATACTGCTTTTTTTCTCCCTCATCCATATTGCCATCTGCAGCACAAGAAGAATATGCAAATCCATAATTAAGGTGGGTTTCATTTGCCTTTGGGATTTTTATGTTTATGTTTTACAAACATAAAAGATTGCTTGCATTTATTATGTGGTGGAGTGGGTGTGCTGGTACTATGGAGTTGTGTAAGCATTTAGCTGCGTGCTTTTCATATTGCAGATGCAATGGGCAGGAACAGGCCCCTCTTGCCCGACCCAGGGATGAAAGTGCAACACCACATCTTCTCCAGGGAACAGAGGGCAAGAGCGGATTTTCCATAGGGCTGTTTACATCATTGGGCTGAATAAAGTCCCTTACAAGATGAATGGCTTAAAGAAAAAGACTAGTGCATGAAAGATAATACAATCAATTGCTATAAGCAATGATGGCTATGTTCTGCTTCCACTGTTGGAAACAGTAATGCTTCTGAATACCAGTTTCTAGAAACCACGAGAGGAGAAGCTCCTGTGCTTGTGGGATTCATACTGGGGCATCTAGCTGGCTATGGTGGGAACAAGATGCTGGACTTGGTGGGCCACTGGCCTGATCCATTAGAGCTTTCCTTATGTTCTTATATTTTCTTAAGGTGGTTTTGCCCACCATCCTATCCTCTTACTCATAGCACAGTAACCCATACACCTGTCCTGTAAGGATTACTATGGGATTAGCCAGTTGCCCATACCAGAGGCTCAGTAAGCTATTTTTGTGTTTCCTACTATTGGCCTTGACTCAAGACTCTGAGAATATTTTACACACACACCCCCAACCCAAATTGATTCCTGCTCTGTTTCTGAATTGCCTCCTTTTATTTCCTGGGTTTGTGAGCTTCTTCTCTGGCTTTGGCAATATGTGATTGCTAGGGGTCATAATTTATTGGGAGAGAGAGGCAGGTGCCCAGGGAAAAGCCAATTGCCCTCATATCAGGAGCAGCTACAGTGATTAATGGTAGGTGGCAATGTACTTCTGTTGGTTTCATTGATAAATACAACACTGTTAATTTTTATCATTATAAATGGCAAGAGAATACACCTAGCCTCTGGGATGGAGGGTTTTGATAAGAAGGTTTGCATTGAGATAAGTTATCTGGTTGTTCCAAGAGAGAGAGAGAGAGAGAGGTGCTCAGTCAGTAATGTTTAGCTTGCAACACAAATGGAACTTCAACTCATGCTCCTAGTCCTTCAGTGCCAGGGTTTCAGGAGCTGGGGTTGCCCCATTTTGAATTTGCTTGGATGCTTGGATGAATTAGCTGTAGCACAGCGGGAGACAATCTGCTTTGCATGCAGAATGTCCCAGGCTGAATCTACCTTGGCATTTCCAGGTAGAGTTGGGAAGCATTCCCTGTCTGAAATCCTGCCAGTCATTGTAGAAAATATTGAGATAGACCACTGGGCTGATTTGGTATAAGGCAGCTTCCTATGTAACAACACACTGGAACCAGAATCAGTAAAGAAAGAATTGCTGAAAGGAACTCCTCAAAATCCTATTCAAGCTCAGCAGTACCTCACATCTTTCAAGACAGCCCAATAGCTAAGAGTCTGACCTATGAACTTGGTAGTTTCCAGTTAAACCAGCTGGTAGTTTCCATAAAGTAACTAAGAGGAATGGGGAGGAATTCATTCAGGGTCGGTTCAAGGTGTTGATGTTAACTTTCAAAACCCCTGAACAGCTGAGGACCCAAATACATACCTCTTCCCATGTCAGCTTCTCTGAGATCTACATCCATTTCACTAGTAGCCATACTACATTTCATTGAATCCTGGAGCTGGAAGGGACCCTGAGGATCATCTAGTCCAACCCCCTGCAATGCAAGACTATGCAGCTGTCCCTTATGGAGATTGAACCTGCAACCTTGGCATTATCAGCACCATGCTCTAACCAACTGAGCTATACTTGCAGGCTTGACAGAGGCATCCTGAGAAAGGCTTAGAACAGGGCTGGATAACCTAAAGGTTGGCTCTGACCAGGCAAACTGTGGGAAAAGGTCCTCCAGCTCCACAGCTTTATATGCCACTTTGATAAGGAGATGAAGTTCCTCTTCCTGGACCTTAGAGAGTAACCTCTTTATCTCAGTTCTAAGCCCAAAACCAGAGAGAAGGCCCCTCTGCCTGCTTTGTAAGAGTAAAAAACAGTATTGCTCCATACTGGGGTGAGGATGGGGAGAAAATCTGACTTTTACACTCAGAGGTCAGGCAGAGGGATTTTCTCTTTCACTACAGTGCTAAGATCAGAGATAAAGCCTTCTGCCTGCTCCTTAACAGCAGAAGCATGCCTTGGGGTGCTTACCAATGAATTCATTCCTTTATCTGCCACATTAAGTGCCAATATACAAAAAACTTATTATTATTATTATTATTATTATTATTATTATTATTATTATTATTATTGTTATTATTGTTATTATTGTTATTATTGTTATTATTGTTATTATTGTTATTATTGTTATTATTATTATTGAAATTTGTATACTGTCCTTTACCCAAACACACCAAAATTCAACCCAAAGAAGGCAATGTGGAGTAGGCAAAAAAAAGCATGTTAAAGGCCAATTGAGAAATACCCAGAAAACAATCCTACTCAGCCCCTAAAGGGTTAGGAGGACAAGCATTGCAATTATAGGAAGAAAGATGCTGGGAAGGCGGCTCCCTTAAATAGGATGCTCACCCAGTTCTAAATGGCCCCATGGGAAACCTGAATCTTGAAGTTCCCCTTCCCTGTTTCAGGAGAAGAGCCTCCCAAGGGAGCAGAATGGGGTAAATTTGCCCCTACCCTAGAATGGGAATGGCATTGCGTAATTCAAAATATCTGCACTGCTCAGAACCGTGGTGGCTTCATTCTGTTCTAGCTTACAGGCTGTCTTCAAGGGTTGCTCTACATAAAGCACACTACAGTAATCAGATAGGGATGTTATGAGAAGGTGAGCTACTGTGGCCAGGAAGGGCTGTAGTGGGTAAATCACTTGCAACTGGACACTCCTTCCCACTGATGTCAGCTGGGCCTCAGTGCCGAACCCAAAGCTATGTGCCTTCCACTTCAGGGAGCACAACCTGTTCTAGAACTGGCCGTCTGCCCAATTCCCAGATTAACCAGATAATTGTATCCATCACATTATCATTTTAGATGTTTCAATTTACCTTTTTTATAAAAAGAATGGGCATGCACTTGAGATTTCAAGGCAGGTTAGATATCCAAAGGTAAATAAAATAAATCCGATCAACTCTTCAACTTATTTAATTATGTTACATTAATTAGATAGGAATGATAGTTCCAAGGCATGTTGCCAGTCCTCTCGTTGCAATTAACCTCCAGGCCTGTAATTTTTAGGGCCATAAATACTAATCAAGAACATACTGGGATGGCATTTTGCAACTTTCCCGTTATCTGGGGTTGTACTGGAGTTGTCAGTGGTAAAACAAAGATTAATGGTGTGATTAATACGATGGCTGATATACTGGAGATCTCTAAATGTCTCTCTCTCTTCCTCTCTCTTAATGCATGATAGATCCAAACTAAGGCATCAGCTGTTATTTCATTGCTGGGGGGAAATTTCATGTGCAATAACAAATAGCTAAAATTGGTTCAAATTGGTTCTGACCATTTTAGGTAGAAAATTAGAAGGGTGTGTGCTTTGTAACTCTTAGGTAATTTTTTAAAGAAGCAGTTTTTATTACAGATTTTCTTGGGTTACAAAAGTACGGGCATTGTCTCTATTTTCAGGTCGTAGAGTTTTTTCTACATTTGATGTGAGAGATATTGTTGTATACAGTATAAGGTTGGGGAAGAAGAGAGGTGAAATTTGCACAAGGCAAATGTTATATGAATGTAATTCCGCTGTTTTGTAATATTATTTATATTATTATTATGCTGTGCATGCCTTCCACCAACCCAGGCCTGCCCAGGGAACACCTGGCCTGACCAGAATCCATCCCCAGATTTATTTTTGAAAACCTAATAAAACATATGGCCACCCCACAACCACACTGCAGAGGGTTCAGTTCCTGCTAGGTGCTGCTTTGCCATTGCATTTCCTGCAGGAAATACACTAGCAAAGAAAACCCCTACAACCAGCAGGATTGAACCCACTGCTCACAAAGAGAAAGATGTACATCTTCACCAAATGGCAAAAACTACATAATGAAGGTTCCAGGTTCACCTCTGTGAAGAGGTGATTCCTGTCCTGACTCCCACTCTCCTCCAGGCTAAGTATATCCAATTCATTCAACCATTCCTCATAAGGCTTAGTTTCCAGACCCTTGATCATCCAGGTTGCCCTCTGCACATGTTCCAGCATATCAGTATCCTTCTTAAATTGTGGTGCCCAGAACTGCACACAGTCCTCCAGGTGGGGTCTGACCAAGGCAGAATTGAGTGGTACTACGACTTCCCTTGATCTGGACACCATACTTGATGCAGCCTAGAATTGCATAGTTGTTATTGTTGCTGCATCACACTGTTAGAATTATAGAATTGTAGAGTTGGAAGGAACCCTGAGGTTTAAGCTTGTGATCAGACCCATCCACTTCAAAGAAATGCACATTTCCAACCCCAGAATTCCCAAAAGGCGAGCAAGTCTCACAAGTGAGCACACCATGCCTTACTTTAACAGCTTGGTGGGTATGGCATGGAAACTTGTTGGGGGATCTTCATCTCTTCTGTTCAGTTCTGGACTACTTGTCCTGCTCCTGAACCATGATTCTGGAACCCTGTGTCTGCTGCTAAGCCTGCTGCAGAGCCTGAATAAAGCTTTGTTTCATACAAATAAGAGACTCTGCTTGCATGTTTTGGGGTGGCAGCCAGGGCAGTTGTATTCCAATTCACATTCAAGTTCAGGAACATCTAATTAGGTTGATTCGCTGCAAAAAGCAAACCAAATTAATGACTCCTCTGTTCCAACTAGAGTCTATTTAGTACAGCCTACAAAAACACAGATTCAGATATAAATTATTTCAATGCACTCAACAGATCTCAACTTTGTGGCAGATATTTTACACAGTTCCTCTTTTTGGTATATGCTTTGGGTATCATCTTTTGAGGCTGCCTCCCCCACCCTTGCTCCTTCCAAAATTAGTTCAAAGAAGATAATATAGAGCCTATTTGCAGCTGCAAATCCCTTTACACAGCAGCATTTGGGAGGATTTCTTTCAGCCTAGCAATACACAGATGAAAAATGCAAACCCACACTCCAGTATTCATACATAGAGATGGCTCCCTCCCCTCTCCAATTTTCAGTGGGTTTTTTCCTGCTTTCAGGTTTCAAAAGCTGCCAAATTCCTCCCCTGTGGTTGACTCAGAAGTAGCCAATGTGGCTTCCTGCTTGACAAAATTGCTTCCCACCAACTCCCTGAAAGAGAACCAACCTGTGCTTAATCCCCTTTAAACTTGATGGCGTGGTGAAAGGGAGTGAGATAGCACAGGTGTTTAAGACAGCTGGTTTTAAAAATAGCAAAGCGTAAGCAAAAGGGAGTCGAGGATCACTGAGAGGGGGGGACTTCATAAATACAGCCGACCTAGAGTCAACAGAGGTTCTTCTCCTTTCTAAGTTATCTGAATCGAGATAGCAATGGTAAACAAGCAAAAGGCACTGATAACTGAAGTATCAGGGAATAATAAACTCAGAGCAAACAGTGCCATGTTCAAGGGAACATTTCCCCTCTAATCTGCTACATCTGTAAACATGCAACCATAAGTTCAGTTGCAAATAGATAGAGAGCATTATACTGTCTCAATATCCTTGCCTTCTAGAAGAACATAAGAAGAGCCTTCTGGATCAGGCCAATGGCCTATCTAGCACTGGTGAAGGAAGAGGGTGTGGTGGCGGTGGTCAGCCCCAGGTGTCATCACTGGGGGGGGTGACATCACCGCCCTGCCCCCCTGGGACACTTGCCGTAGGCGGCGGCCCCCCTGGGACGTTCGCCCCACCCCCATGGGCGGCTAGCTCTGCCCCCACTGGTGGCTAGTCCCACCCCCACAGGCAGCTAGCCCTGCCCCCAGGTGCACAGCTCTGGGTGCCGGAGCAGCTAGCTCTGCCTCTGCTATCTAGTTCAGCATCCTGTTCTCACAGTGGCCAACCAGATGCCTGCAGGAAACCCGAAAGCAGAATTCAAGCACAAAAGCACTCTCCCATCCTGTGGTTTGCATCAACTGGAATTGAGACGCATTTTCCACCTCTGACCGTGGAGGCAGGGCATAGCCATCATGGCTAGTAGCCATTGATACTCCTGCATATTGCTATATGGAACATTTTCACAGCTTGGGGGGTATCCCTGAACTCAGTGCTGCTGATGGTGGGTGCAGTTAGGAAGGATCATATCACCCTGATCCTGGCTGATCCCAACTCAAGCATTAACATACAAAGTCCTAAATTACTTGGACCCAAGTGCTTGAGGGAGCATCCCATGTGTCACAATTAGCAGGATATGTTCTGTTCCTTGTCCTATAAATAGAAGAAGCAAAGAAAGTGGCTAGTGTACAGTGGCTGGGCAGACCAGATCTAGCCGGCAGGCCATGGGTTCACTACTCCCAGGGCAGAGCTGCTAGAAACCACAGCCGGGAAAGTGCTGTTGCACTCCAGGTCCTGCTTACAGGCTTCCCATAGATACCTGACTGGCTACTGTGAGAACTAGGTGCTGGACTAGTGGAACCAGGGGAGTCTTTAGCAGATGCGCCGCCGGGGTGCAAAGATCCGCCCAGCGCCCCCAAGTCTGACAAGCGCCGCCATTGTGAATGACAAGTGCCACCACTGGCGCAGTGCATCTTTGGTAAATGAGCGCACAAAGTCGAAAGTCCTTTAGTGAAACAGTAGGTATACATTTCGGTAATACAGTGGTACCTCGGGTTAAGAACTTAATTCGTTCTGGAGGTCTGTTCTTAATCTGAAACTGTTCTTAACCGGAAGTACCACTTTAGCTAATGGGGCCTCCTGCTGCCGCCGCGCCACTGCTGCACGATTTCTGTTCTCATCCTGAAGCAAAGTTCTTAACCCAAAGTACTATTTCTGGGTTAGCGGAGTCTGTAACCTGAAGCGTCTGTAACCTGAAGTGTCTGTGACACAAGGTACCACTGTACCTAGGTGCAATATATATGTATTTTGTTTTTCTAGCTTGATCAAAATTATTTATTACGGTATTTCATAACAGGTAGATAGTTAAGAGCTTAGGTGGCTTCAGCGGTGGGCGTCTGGGGCCCCCCAGAATTCAGCACCCAGGTGCCCCGCATCCCTTGCAATCCCAGGTAAAGACGGCCCTGAATGGAACTAGCCTGATCCAGCAGGATCCAGCAGGATCTTCTTATGTTCTTACCTAGAAATGTAATGATCTCACTCTTTCTGAAGAATCTGAAAGAGGGTGTGTTAGGTATGATCTAGTTCTCTTGGTTTCTTACATTGAACCAAGGAGTTGATTTGATGAGGTGGAGAATCTATGGCCTTCCAATTGTTACTGGAGTACAACTCCCATCATCCCTGCTCTTTGACCATTCTGGCTGAGACTGATAGTTGTTCTGACAACATCAGGAGACCCAAAGATTCCCTACTGCTGATCAAGTCTAAGATTTCAGTGTGTCTTTGTCTCACCCCTGTCCCTGCCCCACCCTACCCCCAATAAAACTAAATACTTCTTGACTCTTTAAACACTGTTTACCTTATGCCTGGCAAAAATTCCTTGGGTTCCTGTTGCTTAACAAGGGGGAAAAATAAGGATATGATATATTACAAATCTAATTAAGTTTTGTGAGCTAAAAAGGTACACTTGTACTCTGCATTTGTATCACACAAGGTTAGGCCTTGTAAATTAGATGAAACACCATTAATAATCAAGCAAAATGAGGTCAGCTCTATTATAGCTTTCATTCTTTCCACTTCTATTATCATAATTTTACACTTTTCATGCTTCACAATTGAGCAATGATTACTTTGCTAAATACTACATGAGTTTTGATAAAACAAACCCCCTGAGGAATAAAAAAAAATAAGTCATTTCCATTCAGGAAAAAAAATCCATTTTCACATTAGGCTGCACAGGATATTATGAACCCAATTATCACTGTATGGAGACATGTATAATAAATAAGGTAGTTACAATCAAACACAAGCCAGGGTTATGTGAGCAGGATTGATCAAAGCCATTCTCCACAGAAAACTGCAAGAGAGCTCTCTAAATGCCTTCTCAAAAAAAAAAAAGGTGTGAAATTCTAAAGTGTCTTCCCAAATGAGTTATTAAATACTTGTTGCCTGGTGTCGAGAAATGGGCCCACAGCTGGTTTTCAACTGGTGAACCACAGCATGAAATGGCTGATCATATTGATTCACTCCCTTCTGTTCTTTAATGTTACTCCTCAAAATGGGAAAACTGGAGAACATAGGAAGTTGCCTGATACCGAGTCATGCCATTGATCCATCCAGCTCAGTATTGTATATAGTGACTGGCAGCAGCCCTCCACAGTTCCAGCAAGGAGTCTCTCCCAGCCCTACCTAGAGATGACCAGGATTGAACTTCAGACTTTCCACGTGCACAGCAGATGCTCTACCACTTAGCTATGGTTCTTCCCCAATAGGAAGCTGACATATACTAAGTCAGACCTGTGGCTCATTTAATCTAGTATTGTCTAAACTGACTAGCATTGGTTCTCCAGGGTTTCAGGCTGGAGCCTTCCCCAATCCTTCTTGGAGCTGCTGGGGCCTTCTGCATGCAAGGCAGATGCTCTGTCACTGAGCCCTTGCTCCTCCAGAATTTATGTTTTTATACCACCTTAATTAATAGTTGTCAGGCAACGTACTAGAAAATAAACTACAGCAAAGTCTAATATCTAATGCAGTCAATAAAAGTGAATTCACATGAAATACATACTGTATTCGAGTCATACAGTAACAATGCCATACATGCAACTTTCACCTATCATACTTTTCCACCTCTAAAAGCCTGATGATGGCTGTCAGTGACCACCAGCCAAGATGGTTATGTTCTGCCTCCATAGTTGGAGGCAGCAGTGCTTCTCCAGTGTGGTGCCAGTGTGGTGTAGTGGTTAAGAGCGGTAGTCTCGTAATCTGGGGAACCGGGTTCGCTTCCCCGCTCCTCCACATGCAGCTGCTGGGTGACCTTGGGCCAGTCACACTTCTTTGAAGGCTCTCAGCCCCACTCACCTCACAGAGTGTTTGTTGTGGGGGAGGAAGGGAAAGGAGAATGTTAGCCGCTTTGAGACACCTTAAGGGGAGTGAAAGGTGGGATATCAAATCCAAACTCTTCTTCTTCTTCTTCTAAGTACTAGTTGCTGAAACCAGAGGAGGGGAGGGTCTCTTGTGCTCAAATCCTGCTGGTTACCCACAGGCATCTGTTGGCCACTGTGAGAACAGGATGCTGGACCAGAGGGGCCACTGGCATCATCCAGCAGGTTCTTCTTATGTCATTGTGGAAGACGTGGCTTGTCACCTGTTGCTGACATGAATGCACTGCAGAGGAAAGACGCACCTTGGAGTCATTCCACAGCTGTAGAGCCAGGACCAAAACTGCTCTTCCACAGGTTCCTGAACTGCTCACCTCATTCAGAACCTCCTCTGCTGATTGTAATGAAGAGGCTGGTTAGTAGAGGATAAGTCACTCTCTCCGCTATCTGGGTCTCAGATCATTCAGCACATTGAATGTCTACATAAGCATATGACAATGGATGACCAATGTAGGTGTTTAAGAAGAGAAGCAATATGTGATCAGACTGCTGTTCTCACCAACATCCTGCTCACTGCATTCTTCTGAACCATCTTCCTGGTTAGCTTCATGTAGAAATTATAGAATTCCATTGGACACTTGAGGGAAAGTATGCAATGTCTACCGAGGAACAGGACCTTGGACAGCTTCAAGGAGTCCTGCTAAGGCAGTGATGGTCAAACCTGGCCCTCCAGCTGTTTTGGGACTACAATTCCCATCATCCCTGACCTCTGGTCCTGTTAGCTGGGGATGATGGGAGTTGTAGTCCCAAAACAGCTGGAGGGCCAAATTTGGCCATCACTGTACTAAGGCAACTAAAGAAGATGTTGTCTTTGCTAGGAGCTAGTCAACTGAAGGATTTCGAAGGGGCAGAGGAACCAGAGACCAAATTGCAAACATGCGCTGGATTATGGAGAAAGCTAGAGAGTTCCAGAAAGACATCTACTTCTGCTTCATTGACTATGCAAAAGCCTTTGACTGTGTTGACCACAGCAAACTATGGCAAGTTCTTAAAGAAATGGGAGTGCCTGATCACCTCATCTGTCTCCTGAGAAATCTCTACGTGGGAGAAGAAGCTACAGTTAGAACTGGATATGGAACAACTGATTGGTTCAAAATTGGGAAAGGAGTATGACAAGGCTGTATATTGTCTCCCTGCTTATTTAACTTATATGCAGAATTCATCATGCGAAAGGCTGGGCTAGATGAATCGCTAGCTGGAATTAAGATCGCTGGAAGAAATATCAACAACCTCAGATATGCAGATGACACAACCTTGATGGCAGAAAGTGAGGAGGAATTAAAGAACCTTTTAATGAGGGTGAAAGAGGAGAGCACAAAATATGGTCTGAAGCTCAACATCAAAAAAGTGAAGATCATGGCCACTGGGCCCATCACCTCCTGGCAAATAGAAGGGGAAGAAATGGAGGCAGTGAGAGATTTTACTTTCTTGGGCTCCATGATCACTGCAGATGGTGATAGCAGTCACGAAATTAAAAGACGCCTGCTCCTTGGGAGAAAGGCGATGGCAAACCTAGAAAGCATCCTAAAAAGCAGAGACATCACCTTGCCAACAAAGGTCCGTATAGTTAAAGCCATGGTTTTCCCAGTAGTGATGTATGGAAGTGAGAGCTGGACCATAAAGAAGGCTGATCACCGAAGAATTGATGCTTTTGAATTATGGTGCTGGAGGAGACTCTTGAGAGTCCCATGGACTGCAAGAAGATCAAATCTATCCATTCTTCAGGAAATCAGCCCTGAGTGCTCACTGGAAGGACAGATTGTGAAGCTGGGGCTCCAATACTTTGGCCACCTCATGAGAAGAGAAGACTCCCTGGAAAAGACCCTGATGTTGGGAAAGAGAAGGAGAAGGGGACGACAGAGGACGAGATAGTTGGACAGTGTTCTCGAAGCTACAAACATGAGTCTGACCAAACTGCGGGGGGCAGTGGAAGACAGGAGTGCCTGGCATGCTCTGGTCCATGGGGTCACGAAGAGTCGGATACGACTAAACGACTAAACAACAAGAGTCAACTGAAGCCTTACATAGGCTGACCCAGACATGGAGGAGATGGGGAGCTGGTTACACACCTGTGACACACTCTGCAGTCTTCTATGTGACTAAGGAAATAGCAATACTGCAGGGTTAGGGTATGGTGGTTGAGCCATTTCCTCTGGCAGAGGAGTCTGCATGCCAAGCATAAAGGCTTCCCAAATTCTGGCAAATGCCTGAAGACAGGTAAAAAGAATAAGTTATCATTTTTTCCTTTTCCTTTTTTGGTCTCCCTCTTGAATGTATTCAGCAAAATGCCTGGGATGATCCCTGCTGTTTTGCGTGTCAGCTGAAGTTGCTGAGTGCCTTAGGCTTCTTTGCTTGAAAGCAGCTTCCAATTTCTTCCACTCACTTATGATGATGCAAATAAATTGGTTCTAATTCGAACTCTGCAGTTGGTTAAATTTTAGCCCAGCCCCGGGATCAGTTCTTACTTAAGCTGCCCATGTTCTAAGGCAAGGGCAGGGCTAATTGTTGTTGGCATAGAGACTGATGTGATCTTTCAGATTCATGGAGAAGGCTATCAATGGTTAATAGTCATGAAGGCTATGTTCTACCTCTACTGTCACAGGCAGCATGCTTCTAAATAGCAGTTGCTGAGAATCACAAGTGGGGAGAGGGCTCTTCTTATATTCTTACACTGCATCACTCTCTCATCTTCTGCGCGCTCTCTCTCTCTCTTTGTTTCTGAACAACTTCATCTTGATTTTATAGTCACCGCTAGAGAAAAATAAGCCTGGTCCCAATCATCTGGGAGACCAACAAAGTGAGCTTAGCATCCTAAATCACATTATAATGTGGGGATTTTCTCTGTGTGTGCCTGTGTTTCAAATGTGCTGTAATCCAACTTTGAAAGGAGCCCTTTGGCGCTCTCCCTGGCATGCGGTGGATGCAAGCACTCAATGCAGCTCCCCTTAAACAAAAGGCACTACCTAGAAGTGTCTGACAAATTGAACCATTCCTCTCTGCTTGTTCTGTCCATTGTGCATTTGGCAAAGGCCTTTCCAAATATCTCCGTAATCATATCTCAAGAAACATACCTGGAGCCACCTCCTGATTGACTCACTCAATCTATATGCAGATGAGCGCTAACCCTGCTGATAATTTGGAAGGATTCCAACAGCTCCCCATCCGGTTCTGATCATTTGTAAATGGCTTTTATTCACTTGCAGATCAACAGTAAGAAGATTGCTACTAAAAAAGTTAATAAAAATATACAATAGGAATTTTCGGAGGGGAGGTTTTTACCACTAGAAAGGGTCTGCTACCCGCTCTTCCCTTTTTCTTTATTTCAGGCTTTAGGCAAAACTTGATGAAAACACAATTCTATTTGTTCTTTTTTCAATGCATAGTCAAAGTATCGCCTCATAGCAAAAACAAGCTTCCTAATACAATTTCTGTCACTGGCATGTTTTGTATAACCCTCTTTGTGATTGTGCCAACACTTCTGCATTTTAATGATGGCATTGGAGCTTCCTCAGTCCTTGAAAAATTGCTCTGCAGATGACTTTTATCTTTCAGGTTTAGAAATTGTTTCAAAAATGGTCAGTGGACTTATGGCTGCCTTCCCCAACCTGGTGCCCTGCAAATGTTTCAGACTATAGTTTCCATCAGAGCCAGCTGTGCTTGCTGGAACACTCAAGGATGGGCTTTAAGCATGTTGAATCTGACAAAGGCCCTTTCAGCAAACAGATATACCGAGACCCCCTTGAGGAATGTTGGTACTCTGGCTTTATTTGAATTCTCTGCACCACCTCCCCACCCAGCACCCAGGAGTCACTAGTGCAGTAAAGCAGGGATGCAGAACTGCCCACAACAGCTGCATTGCTTCAGGTGACTGGGATGGAATGGGGGCATGGCAGGACTACACAGTGGTCACCAACTTAGATACCAAGGGTTGAACAAATTCAAGGATAAGGCATGACTACTAGCCATGATGGTTATGCGCTGCCTCCATAGTCAGAGGCAGCCATGCTTCTAAATACTAGTTGATGGAAACTGAAGGGGGGAAGAGTACTCTTGTCCTTGGGTCCTGCTTGTGGCTGTCTCGTGGGCATTTGTTTGGCCACTGTGAAAAGAGGATGTTGGACTAGGTGGGCCACTGGTATGATCCAGCAGGATCTTCTTATATTTAGTGTTCCAGCTGGTGTGCCTGCACAGTCCTGACCTCACCAGCACCCTGCTCTTGCACTGTCTATGTAAGTGACAGTGATTCCACTGTTGGGATGGCAAGTCCCCCACGAGCTGTTCCTGCCCTCATTTCCCTCCTACCCTTGTGTTCTTCAGAAATTTCAAGTTCTTCAAACACTTACTTATTATTACATTTATAGCCCCACTTCTCCTGCAAGGAGCTCAGGGTATTGCACACAATTCTCCCAAACAGGAACCCACAAATTTGCCTTGAAATGTCACATGAGGTAAAACAAACAAACAAACAAAAAAGGGTGACAACTCTGCTCTGAGGTTCTGTTAACTTGGCCTTTTGCATGGAGAGTTCCATCATTCCCTGCCATGCTGAATTCATAGTGAAATGCTCAAGATGACAACTCAGAAGTAATTACAATTGTGTTTGATGAGCCTTATTTCTGGGTAAGTATGCATATATATACACACTTACTCAGGAGTGAGCATCAAACTCAATGGGCCTACTTCTAAGTAGATATTCATGTGATTTAAGTCTTGTGTTGGAATCCTATATTCACCTAGGATAAATCCCTTTGAAATCAGTGTGCTTTACTTCTGAGTAAACATCTATAGGATTTTACTGTTAATATGCATTCATGATTTTCATGGGTTTCAGGTGAGAATAGCAGGAACTGCCTGAGAAAGGTTGCTTTAATGAAACATTTTTTACTTACCTTGAAATTCCTTCAGTAAAGGAATTGGTGGGGTCCTGTGGCCCTCCAGATATTGTTAGATTCCAACTCCCATCAGCTCCAACCCAGTGTGTCCAAAGCTCTGGGATAAAGTAGTCCAACTAACATCTGGAGGATCACAGATTATCCACCCCTGCATTAGATAATCATACATGTCCTGATCAATTGCATGATGAAATCCACATCAGGAGTTTACTTTAGTCAAAGTTGGCAATGACTCTAATCCATTCTAGTAGAAGCAGCCATCCAGACGTCCCTGGAGGCTCGTGAGCAGGATGTGAAGAAAACCTTCACCCAAAGTTGTTTGTCCTCAGCAGCTGTTATTCAAAAAAGTATATTGACTACCATGTCTTCCTTAACTGGCAGTGCCATTCAGATATAAGGCAATAATATATTGGGGCCAGCTTTCATTCTCTCTCTCTCTCTCTCTCTCTCTCTCTCTCTCTCTCTCTCTCTCTCTCTCAGGGTGTGTGTGTTTTAAAAGTTTCTAATCTCTCTGGTTGGAAATACAAACTTGAAAATATGTTGAAAATGCTGGTTGAAATCTCATCAGCCAGTGAAACTGCTGGTTAAGACTTTCATCATCATGACCATCAAACCCTGCCCCTTATTCTACCTTGAGAAAGATGCAGATGAGACAACACTTCCAAAGAGAAGCCATCAGACCCTTTGGGTGCTGTCCATGGTCCTGATCTGCCTTTTTGGTCTTGATCTTGCCTCCACTTCTCCTGTGAGCCCCAAGTTGCTGCAGATCAGGTTATTCATCAGGTGGGGGTTCATTGCCTGAAGAGCCCTTTGTTCCAAACTCCCCTATGCTAAAGTAGCAAGAACTGCAACCTAAATCATGCAAAATAAGACAAATCCCGTATGTTTACTTAAGTTGCAAAATGCATACAGGCCAAGGTATTTAGATTTTCTTGCACAGCATTTTGAATGTATTTACAGCACATAGTACAGAGTCCTGCTTCCTTCTGTGCTTACACTTCTCAGTACCCCAAGTCATTTTCTTCTTTACTTTAATAAAAGAAATCATGGCTAATGATCTCTAGAGAGCAAAGCAGTCTATGTAGAGTTATGCAAGTGAGTTGCCATATTTTTAGAAGTACATGTACACACAGTTAACAACATTTTATATCACACTTAAAATATGCCTCATCTTAAATATTTGTCTTTTTTATTGTCTATAAAAAAAAGAAAAAAGAAAATGTGCATAAAATTAAACTAAGTATACTTATGAACCAGTGCAAGGCACTCAGATGACAACTCTGAAAACATATGAATGAGAAGGTAAAGTGGGAAGGAAAGTAAACTCAGAAAATATGTTAGAAAAGGACAGATTCTAATAATGAGAATAATTCTGCATTCAGTAAAAACCAAGGTTGTAGGATGAAGCTGTCAAAAATATTCTAAAAGTTGTCATTCCCCTTCTCAATTTTGAATTTGCATTCAAACTGCCACTTAAAATTGTAATATGTTTCCTCAAAATTTGGCCTACTTTAGTCTTATCTTGACAACCTTACAAAAGATTCAGGACACAAAGCAAATAATAATAATAATAATAATAATAATAATAATAATAATAATAATAACAACAACAACAACAACAACAACAACAACAACAACAACAATAATAATTTATTACGGTCGGAGGCCAGCTTGTGAAACACAAATGGAACTACAATCCCAAAAGTAAAACAAACATTTAAAACAATATACAACAATGGATTTTAAGTTTTAAAATGTGGTAGGCATATAAACACATAAAAACTTTAAGATAGACTACCATAGAGAAATGACCCAGAGTCGCTCATGGATCTGAGTTTGGGAATTTTCTTAACAAACTAGTTTGAATCAGGGGGGTGGTCTGTGCCTACAGATCTGTGCACAGAATCTGGCAACCATCTGGGTCTTCTTGTGATCTTTGCCTAACAGAAGAAGATCAATTTTTTGCTTTACCAGGAGGTCAGCAAGCCTCACCAGCAGGGGGTCAATGGTTTCTCTACGTGCCTTGTCGTAAAAGGGACATCTAAAAAATATGTGTTCGTAGCTTCCTATATCCAACAATGGGCAGGCGCAAAGTCTCTGGGCATATGGAACTTTTTAAAAGGATCCTTCCAGGACAGGCGAGGGCAGAGCCGAGCTTCTGGCAAGTGTAAAAGCCCTTCTTGCATTTTTTGATACTAGAATAAGAGATATGCTGCCAGTGCAGCTATATATATCTCGATTTCTGCAATTTTGTAGTCGGGGCACCTTAGGCAGTCCTGTTGTCTCTCAGTGTCTATAATTCTTTGCCTAACCATAGCTTTTGCTTGGCCCAAGCCCAGACTTGGAAGCACATAGTTAAACCATGGAATTTGATTCCACAAGAGGTAATGGTGGCCACCAACTTGGATAGCTTTGAAAGAGGATTAGACAAATTCAAGGAGGACAAGGCTATCAATGGCTGTGATGGTTATGCTCTAACTCCACTATCAGAATGCCAGCTGCTGGGGTATCATAAGTAGAGAATATGCCATTATCCTCAGGTCCTGCTTGTGGGAATCTTGCTGGGAACTGAATGCTAGACTAGATGGGCCTTTGGTCTGATCGAGCAGCGTCCTTCAGGAGAAAGCATAATGAACAATGGCACAGTGGACAATACTTGCAGTCTTCCCATTGGCTTCAAGCCCTGAAGGACATCAAACCATACACTCTCAGATTCTGAACCCCAGTCCAGAGGAACTTTGGAAAAAGAAAATATGCTGTTGATCTCTGTTTGTGCTATCAGAGGCAGATGAGAGAGAATAGTGAAAAGAAGGAAGGTCTGATTTGTTCTTGGCTGGTGCCACTCCTGCTCTCCAGCCAATGAGAGAAGTGTTTGGGGTGAAGAGGATGAGGCTTTATTTTATTTAAGAATCGCTTCCTTTAAGCATCCTGTAGGGATTTCATGGCACAATAAAAACATATATAAAACAATATAATCATTTTTTTAATCAGCAGTTTTAAAACAAATATAATAAAATTGAACAGTAAAATTGTGCATGAACATTACATATCTGGGTAGGCTTGCCTAAATTTATATGCATTTTTAGCAGGCACTAAAAGCAATCCAGCAAAGGTACCTACCTAAAATTAAGGGGCAGTCTTCTCCTGTTTGGATGGTGTGAAGCTTGTAAAACTCTGTTCTCCTTTTGAGTTGGGTGTTTTTCCAGCACCTTACATACATCTGATTCTGCTCATGGAGAACTATTACAAAGTTTTGAATTATAGCTGGGGGATGGGGTGTATTAGGACTTATCTGGAAGACCATTGTAATATAAGGAGATAGGAGAGATGTTCTGTAAATTTCCCCTTTGGGTGCCTTAAGAGGTGCCCAGGTGCAGGTCTGGACCTAGCACTTGATGATAGCTAAATTTCGGCAGCATTGCAGAGTACAGGTCTGCAAGAATTGATCACAGCTTGCTAGAATCAGCAATTTTAATTGAAAGGCCACCTGACTGAAGGAGACATAGGGCCTTGCAACCTTTAAAGATGGGTCCACCTGGGTCCCCATATGAATCACAGGACAGTACAGGAGCATGGGAAGAACTCGGCCCCCACACCCCCTTGGTAGTCTGCTGTTTGTTAGGACTACTCCCCTGACATTGCCAGGCATAAACATAGAGAAGGTCATGAGAATATGACCCTCAGCACTGGTGATCAAGTGTCATCAACACTTCTAGGTTGTATATGAGGCTTAAGCCCACCTAGGGCCAATGGGAATCTCACTGCAAATCTTGCTGTCTACACTGATATTGCGCCTATCACCTACAGTGGGTTCAACCCACTGCCTGCCCAAGAAAGAAAGAGATTATCTGGCAACAGATACAGTTATAAGATGTTTTCTGTTTCCTCTTGCTTTTTTCTCTGCTGCCTTCCTCCTGTAAATAAAACCTGTTAAAGAGCAAGTTTGATGGTATTCATTGTCCAGCTGAATCTTTAAAAAAACAACAACCCTGTCTTAGCCAACCAGTACTTTTGGCAGAATAGTGAGAACATCTCAGAGAGAAAAAGTCAAAGATGTGAAGAAATGCATTTTCCTAGCAGATTTTAAAAATGAAAACAAACTTCTGTGTCACATCTGAACTTCTTTTTATGCTGAGTTCTAGTATAAACTTTATGGAAAGCAAACAAGCTAAAAGCACTTCAAAAATCCAAGATAAGGGGTTTGTTATCCTTGACTTCCCCTTACTCTGCTTCCAACTGTGAAAATCATGTTTTTGGCCACAGTTTCCCACTGTGTTTTAGCCCTCTGTCTCATTACCTTATGGTGCCATGAACTGTCTAATCCATTTTGTCGGGACATAAATCTAATCCATCCCTAAAATATTGAATTGATTTATCCACCCAAATAATTTTGCGTTAATTTTCAACCTCTCCCTCTGTCTGTCTCTCTGTGTGCGTGTCTTTCTTCCTCACTGATGGAGACTTTTATAACACACTGTTTATTTACTGTATATGCAGATTGAGTAGTTGGGAAGCAAGCATGAGTATACAGTAATTCTCCAAAAGCAACACCAATCCATTACACCTACACCCAGTTTTCTTGATGCTGGCTCTGGGAGGCAGCTTCATTGTTAAAGACATTTTGAATAAGTTTCTCCAGCTACCTCAAAGCATTCAGTATGAAGGGAGGAGCAGCAGCTCAAGGGTACAAATGATGGGATCTGCAGTCCGCAAAATCTGGAGGGCACCATGTTGGCAACCCCTGGCATACAGAAAGACATGGGTTTGATTGCTAGCATATCCCAGTAAGGCTGGAGAGACACGTTTCTGAAACCCTGGAGAAATGCTACCAGTGAATGTGGACAGTACTGAGCTGATGTTTCTGAGCATCAGTGAATTTCCTAGTTAGTATCCAAAGTATGTGATCTACAATTGCCCACTAGCATTAATTCAGATTTTAATCAGTTAATCATATGCTCTGAAATACTACCAAAACTATTAATTATCTTTATTATATCTGGTATATATGCTTCTGAACTACTAATAAATTATAGTAAATCATCTGCATACAAAGCTAATTTAAATCCAGCTTCCTCATGAACAAAACCCAAAATCTCTCTGTCCTAATTGCACATGCCAGTGGTTCCAAACATAAATCAAATATAAACGGAGAAAGAGGGCAGCTTTGTCTTCCACCTCTCTACAAACCAAATGGATTCCATTTGACTTTACTTGTGATCTAGGAGCAAGGTGTAGTTTTCCAATCCACTTCATAAATTCTTGAGGAAATCCACATTTTTCCAGAGTAAGAGATATATATTTTTTATAATCATATTTATTAAAATTTCCAATAAAAACAGAATAGAAAAAATAGAGAAGATAAAGAAAAGAAAGAAAAAGAAAGACCTATTTTAAACCCTTATTTTCATAACCTTCTTTCTGGGACTCCCTCCTTCCCCTCCCGACTGTATTCCCCTTTCCCTAAGTTGATTCCACAAGTTCTCATTCCCAATTTAAACCTAATATGTTGTACCTATTAGCCAATTTAAATTACAATCTTAACAACACTCCTCATCTTTAACAAAATAGAACAAAGATTTTCCCCCCAAGATCAGCCCCGTTTCCTTCCACGAATTCCCCCTTTTTTTCCAAAACATGTTAAATCAAAATACCAAAGTTATATAGAAAGATAAAAGATAGAAGATAGAAGAAGATTCCAAAAGTTGGTTACATAGCCTTTGGATTCTAGAATTCCCCCTCCCTTCCCCGGTTTGGATTCCCCATGTCCATCAGTCTGTATGTTGTCAGCCTGGAGGTCTCAAGTCCACAGCCAAATTTTCCTCAATCCATCTTGCCGGTATTCTTTGAATTTGCTTGTTTTGATAATGTTTAATTTCAAAAATCCAGTCTAATAGAGGCCTTTAATTTCCCTTGGTCATTGTTGTTCCTCCCATTGTTCTTTCCGTGGCGTAGTTGGTCCTTTGCTCTTTTGTTTCTTACTTTCTCAGGTTTCTGTCTTGTTCAGCTGCAAAACCATTCTTATTCTGAAATCTAGTATCTCTACAGAGGTTTGTTATTCAGGAACAAAAACTTACGTCCAGTTCCTACCTTACTTCAATAGAAAGATTCTATTGTGTTGTCACCTCTGTAGACAAAACAATATTTCAGTTTTGCTACTTTCCCAGGAGCTAAGACCAGTACACATCCCAGAGTAGTTTTCCACATACGCCACTTGTAATGTCTCAAAGCCCCTCTAGGGGGGTTGCAGTAACTTTATGTCCTCTAATCCAAAAGTCAAGTTGTTGTTTCTTTTTTCCCCCGACATTTTGTATCCATATTTATATCCAATTGTATCAAGTCCTCTTTGTATTCTCAAGATTTGACAGCTACTTTGACAGCTGTCAAACTCTCCATCTCTCTCCGCCAGGTTCTCCGAATCGCCCCGGTTCCCAGGGGGGGGGGTTGCCTTTTCCCTCTCACCCTCGACTTTTCTCCTCCAGCACAATTCTTGTAGTATCCCATCGTGGAATTGATATTTTTTGTCAGCAATAAACTTCTGAATCGATCTTGGTTTCTCAGTCCTTGTTTTAGCATGTTTACAATCAGGGAGGGGACTGACTTCCTTTTTAGATCCCCCCCGCTCGTGCCGAATCCGAAAAAAAATCCTTTTTTTCTCCTTTTGTACCCGGTTACCCAATTACTCACGGGTTGTTGTTAAATGTCCAAATTTCCAATGGAAGAAGCCAGCGCTCTCCGACGAATGGCATGCGGCTGCGCTCGGCAGGGGAAGCGATAGACTCACAGTACCACGCCGCTCCCCGGCACCCGATCCGTAGCCTTTAAAAAGGCTCCTTCACGAGTCGGGAGGGCGCTGACGGTACCAGCCGAGTCCCCATGTCCACGGGCTCCGTGCCCGTGGTTTTTGAGGGTCCCCGCGCCGCCGGCGCGGTAGGACCCAGCCCCTGCCGAGCAGACTCCCTCCGGAGCTCGGAGGGAGTCCGCCATTCGGCGATGGCGCCAACCCGGAAGTCCCCAGAGTAAGAGATATAAATTGGCAACATCTTTTCTCAAATGCCTTTTCAGTGTCCAGGGAACTATGTGCAACTGGATCAATTCTATGATTTAAAGCAGCCCAATTGTTTCCAACCTTAAATAGTCTGCTCCCCGTCTATGCTTAAGAAAACCCACTTGATCTGCATGTACTATTATTCTCATCATTGCCTGAACTCTGTTTGCTTTGTTGAAGAAATTGACCTATGATTCGCACACTTAGTAAGATCTTTGACAGGCTTAGGAACAACAAAGATATATGCATCACAGATTTAAGTTGATGGTGCCTCATCCATAGTTCCCCCTCTCCGATAGCTTGTTTCTGTCTTGGATAGGGAAGTATCATTTTCCATTCCACCCTGTATTCATCAGATGCAACACTTCCAGCTGTGTTACCCACCCCACTGCCTTAGCAACACCTAAGTAACCTCCCCAAGGCACAAGACTGGGCAGTGTGTTTGGAAGTCCTGGTCTACCCAGTGTCACAGAAGTGTGATGACAGGACCTCCCTCTTGGCCTCACTGATGTGCTCCAAAGGAAAGGAAAGCATTATGTTTGGCACCAGCTTGGTTGCAGGCATAGTTGGAAGGAGGCATAGAAGGCACCATCCAGCTGTCTTAGGGCCTCCACTCCAGCTTTGTGTAGAATTAGCTTTCTCCTAGAGATATCCTGCATGGCAGCATAGGTTTTGTGCTGGGCCCAGGGGTAACCCATGAAACGCAGTCCAGGGCCGGTCCAGAATCCGAAGATTCCGCTGGGGGTCAGTCCGACAGGGCCAAGGCAGGACATGAGGCAGGAAACCAGGCAAGGACAGGTTCAGGATCTCAGGCAGGATCTAGCATACAGCAATGTTGCTCCCGCAACCTGGGGTGGGGTCTGAAAGCCTTTTATCTTTATCGGGGTAGCAGCCAGTCCTGATCCCCTGGCGACACACCTCCCTGTTTCGTCTGAAGGCGAGCACTCCTCCTGCGAGTACTCAGGTCTCTCCTTCTCTCAGACCTTAGTCTCTGCAGCTTGGGAGGTGTTGGTGGGTTACTAGACCCAGGGGCCACCTCAGACTCCCCTGACCAAACCAGTAGTGGAGCAGCTGTAAGTGATGGCCCAGCTGAAGCCAGTGCAGGCTCAGACCCCTGACTCAGCCCAGCTGGTGTTTGTTGCAGGGGAACCTTTGCAGACTGGGACTCTTCAGGATCAGGCCCCAGACTTGGTTCAGATGATGCCTGAGGCAAAGGATCTGGTCCAGACTGTGTCTCCTCTGGTTCCAAGTCCGAGCCCAAGTCCCAGGCCATCACAGGTTTTATGATCTGAGTTTCCCATCTCCAAGGTGGGCTACCTTCCCAGGTTGATGAGCCCCATCTGCCCCTCACTTTTCTCTACAGCAGGTGCAGAAATTGCCTTCTTGACCATCAAACTCACTTTTTGGTCTTGTCCACTCAATCCACCGGAGCCTGTCTTCACATGCAATCAGTTACAGAACATTTGCAGGCTGAAAGCAACAACCACAAATACTGGTTTTATTTGCTGGATTGATTTCTCTTCTGGGCATGGGACAAGTCAGTGAGCACCAGCCAAATTTTTATTATTATTATTTTTTGGTTAGCGATCCAAATCTGGACATTGCAAATGCTGGTTCAAATCCCCACTCTGTCACACACTACAATGAATAGGCCTTAGGTGTGTCACTGTCTCACAGTTCAAAGTATATACAGTTATGGGAGAGTTGGAAGCTGTTGCTGATCTGCTCCAAATTATGCATAGATCTACCATCAGGAAATTTATTGTACTGCTGTGGCAGGATCTAAACTCCTACCCCCTGTCTTGAAAACATCACTTGTGTTGGAACTAGTGCTGTGCCAAAATCTGTCCTCCTATTTCTCAAAAGTTTTCTTCCCCTGCAAAGGGACTTCCGTTTTTCTGACTTTTTCTCAGGACACTTGACAATCTATTTCCAATTTTAGCTGGTGCAAGTTACTACTACTTTTACTACTATTTTGTAACTAACTTTTGATTGTATTTTCAGCAGTGAATGCATGCAAAAAGATGACAATGAAAAAATAGCAAAATAAAAGAGAAAAATGGAGAAAGAAAAAGAGAGGAAGAAGGAATGGAGAAAGGAAGAAAGCCATATTTAAAAAAAACATTAAGTAACTTGCTTGCATGCACATTATAAAATGCAAAGTACAGCAGGAAACATCTGAATCACCACTATTTCAATAAAGAAGCACGTAGACAACATATGACAGTTAGGTGTAAATCCAAATATCCCAATATTAAGCAGATGATTGAGAGAAAGTTTCACTTGCCATATGTTGTTCTTGTCAGTAGTAGTAGTTGTGGTAGTAGTAGTGGTACCACCTGCTCCTCGCCAGCAGACTCCAGGGTGGGTTACAACACTTTAAAACTCAGTCCTAAAAACAGTTAAAATAAATTACAGCCACAGGAATAGGATAGGTCCTGCAAACACACATCTCAGGTTCAAGAGAGCTTAGGCTATTATTGTGGGGTGGCCAAGAATGGTGTGTGTGTTTTTCCTCCAGTAAACATTTCTCTAGGGCATTGCAGCCCCCCCAGCTGCCCACACTTCCTGATCTGAAAAAGCTTCAGGGAAGCCATCACCTCATGATGTCTGGGACTGAACTGAAGAGTGAGCATCTGAGGAGGCTGCAAAGTGGAGATGTTCTGCAGAATCAAAGAAGGATGCTCTCAAACACCCCTCAGCCATTTCAAAAGTAAGATAAGCATGTCAAAAAAACCAAAACCCTCCACTCCATTTCTGTTGATTTCTCCCTTTGATGATTTTCAAATACCGTTTTTCCCCTGTTCATTGAGAAAGAATGGTTTGAAGAAATGCAAGAGAAATGTTCAGCACAGCCCTAGCTGGAACTCACAGTATCCTTGAGGAAAAACCAATATCCTTATTGATATATGCCACTGACAATTTAGGTGGTTTAATTTTTTTAAATGGAAGATTAATAAATTGGGGGCAAGTGGGGAAGAGAGAGGGGGGAAACCTTGCTTCTTAATGTACTTATCAGATGTTTTCAAAATTAGTTCCCATTAAATGAGAAGTCCTGGAGGCTTTGTCAGCCAATCCTGACTTGACTTGAGGCGAGAGGGGTGGGAAATGTATTTGCTAGTAGCCTGGCCGAAGTTGGAAGAAAAATGGCAAGAAAAATAAGAAGAACACCATGGGGCACTTTGTAATGAGAGGAAAGTGAGAGCAATGGGTAAATAACCCACCGGGCTAACATTATTATACAAGCAAACAAATGAATGGATAGTTCCTTCCTTTAAAAAAGGAGGGGTGGGGAGAGGAACATTCTGCTTCTCATCAATGTTATCAGCTTAGCCCCGCAAATGACTTTGCACTCCATTATTGGTTATAAACAAACCTTTATCCCAGATAGCTTGCTGGCTGAATTAAGATGCTGTATTAAACAGTATATTGCTTCTGTCAAGGCAGATCGGGTGTTTGTGCAGATAATAATGCCAACTGCAACAACAAACCGGCTAGTGTAAATTAACTTAACTGCGTGAAATAATGCCGCCTCTATCAGATTAGCTTGCCGAATGACTTTATCCTTAAATTAAAGCTTGCTGGGGCGTACTAGTAAATCATTTAAATAGCACCGGGTTTTCCAGGTAATGTCTTCATATATTACTGTAATTTCAATTCGCCAAGGCACGCAGATGGCTTTCGTCTCCAGCTCCTTGTCTCCAAAGCTTCCCCCCTGCGCTGCCATTTTGTAATTACTGAGCAAGCACACACCGCCTGCCGTTTCTAGATTTCCCATGGTGCACCAGCAGCCAAGGCAATGTATTTTAAAATTATTATTCTTGTGTGGCCCTCATAACATAATGTAAATCTTTTATGCTAACGCTGTCAGGGGTTTAAAGCCAGGGCTCCAAGGTGCTCCAATGAAGAAATCACCAGCAATCTATCAAGCAAATACTACTGGGGACCCAGGCAAACAGTTCACATCTGAAAAGGACTCGCACATAGCAGAAGAAGGTTAAAGAGATGTGTGGTGCTTTTGTCATGGCTGTTGCTGGAAGACACAGCAAAAGAAAACCTTAAAAGGATGAACAGTGATTATTTTTTTTTTTCATAATCTGAGAGATGGCCCCCTTCAAATAATGACGACTGAATTTGAAGAAATTCAGCACTTATCAACAAAGTTAGGATTGCATCCATTTTCCCATCAGGACTACTGATTTTGTGGAAGTTGGCTTCCCTTAATTGTCCAAATCTGCACATTTTAGACTCCTTTTTGGTGATTTAATTGGTGTGGTATGACACAACCATGAATTTCATTGGGCAACCTTACCACTCCCCAACGCATTCTGCATATGCATACTTCTGTTCCCCCATTATTTCCCCCATGAAAACAGTAGAAAAGAACTGTAAGCCAGTACACTGCCCCAAATTTCACCACTTTACACCCACAGTTTTCTGTTTTAAGGAGGCTGCAATTGGATTATTTCTGGAACCAATTAACAGGGAAATAAGTGCTGAACATGTGCTATATTCCATTAGTTTCCCAGAAGTGGCTTTTACATCATGTGCAAGCTCAAATATAACACAGAAGTTATCAGTTATGGAAATGTCAGGAAAATTGGATAATCTGTTGTTTGAATGTAGCCTTAGATACATTTTTCCCCTGGTCTGATGCTCATTTACTAGACCCTTTCTTTGATTATTTTCTCTTTCGTTTCTTTGCCCTAAATTAATTACATGGCTGATCCTATGAATTCAGGGAAGGTCTAGCTCATCAAATCAAAACAAGCTTCACCCATTGGTGGAATCACAAAAAGACCCAGCCCTGCAAATCTCAAGATTCAGGCTGGCTCAGTGGTGTGTTGGGAGCCAGTACAGATATTATATGATTTTGGTTAGATATATTTTTCAAATATATTGGGGGTTGCATTCTATGCCAGCTGCAGCTTTCAGACCCATTCAAGGCTAGTTCTATATAGAATGACATTACAGTACTCTTAGCTACAAGCTTACCAGGGCATAGATTATTATGGCAAGTATTGCCTGGTCCAGAAGTGGTCATATCTGGCACACCATCCAGAGAAGGAAAGAGGCACTCCTTGCCACTGATGTCATCTGGGTGTTCAATGCTAATCCTAGATCCATGAGCAAAAAAAAAAAAAAGTGCAAACATTCTGGGGAGAAGCAGGGTGTTATACAGCCAAAAAAAATTTCACCGTTTGGGGATGGACAGTGGAGCCCATATGCAGAGTTTAAGTAAAATGAGAATTTTCTAGTCCCCCATCTCACTGCATGCATTTCTCAAACTCCACTGCCTGGAAGCTAGAAGACCCTCCAGAGTGGACTTCAATGCAATGCAATGGAAAAATCTGCAGCTGGAAAGAATAAGCAGTCCCCCTCCAGTCCCCCAAAGGAATGGTCCTTTGCACTCTCATGCCACACACACTCTCTCTCTCTGCCAAAGAATAGGTTTTTTTTGCTGAGCAATGCTTTAAACTTTTTGTGGGAAGGATACCTATTCCAAATGAGCCTTCTGAATTCAAAGTTTGCCCTGCTTTTCCAGGTGGGGAAAAGGGACTTTGCTTTTAGTTCTGCCTGGGACATCTGGGGACATCTGCATGCCAAACAGCAAGGTTTATGGGCAAGCTTCAAGTGGATAGAGCCACTTTTCCTTCCTGGGGAAAAAATGCTGCGTCGTGCCTCTAGTCTCCAACGTCTCTCTCCAGTAGAGCATCTGCCATCTCGACATCGATGGCTCTCGCTCATTTTCTTCATTGTTCCCCTTATTCAGCTTCTCCATCACCTGCCCTTGATATCTCTTAAGCTAATCCTTGAGGGGCTGTTTCTCTCTCTCCCCCTGTCGGAAATGCCCGAGTGCACTAAAATACTGATTCAAGCTTTGCTTGGTCCCTCTGTTTCACCTTCAGATGGCAGCTGACTCTGCTGAAAGCAGATAGCGATGAGGATGAAGGGAAAACCAGTAAACCAGCACTTTCCCAGCATAAGTGCAGATTCTTGCATCTTATACATAATAAGAGGAAAATACTAGTCCGGGACTTATTCTAACAATTTTTAATGGAAAAAACCCCCACAATTGAGCTTCAAACAGAAAATCAGCCTCTAGGAATCATTCAAAGTTGTACAAAACATTTTTAAAAGGGGGTTGTATGTCATACTCAGAATACACCCATTGTTATAATTATACAGTAATAATCATAATGATTTGGGATACATTGTAATGATCAGTGCAGATCTCCATGTCTTGCCTTTTAGCTAAATCAACTATTTTATGTGCACTTATATGCCAATGACATGGAGTGCTCCAATATTTTCTTTAAGAGTGATTTAGGCTGCATTTTCCTTGAAGTTCCATTGCACATAACACAACGTATACATTCTCTTGAAACTAAACACAAGGTGCTCCTAAATTCTTGACTTTGGAGCATACAGAACAATTCCTTCTCAGTGTTCTTCCCAGGCATCTTTTCCAGAGTGACCCTATGAACCAGTCCTTAGTTGGTGACACACCTCATTTCACTCTAATTGGTTCCAATCTGGACAAAGGGAGTGCAGACATCATAGTGACTAAATAGCTCCCCTTTCTATTCAGATTGGTTAGCGCTAGTTAGCCAGGGACCTTGCTTCAGAAATAGTAATAAGTTTTTAACCCCATGTGACCCCAGACCACCACTCATTGAAATGAAGGAACTTAAGTTAGTCATTCTCCATTAATTTCAGTGGGTCTACTCTGAGTATGTAGTCAAGCCATTGGTCTATTTAACATACTGCTGTCTACATGTGGGGCAGGGGGGCAGGAGATTTGTGACCCTGCAGATGTTGTGGGACTACAACTCCCATCATTGGTCTCTGTCTTTTGATAATGCTGGTTGGGACTGATGGGAGTTGAAATCCACAGGTTCCCCAGCTCTGGCTGCTTCTTCAGAACTGGAAATGACTAGGTGAGCCATTGGCTTGATGCAGCAGGCTCCTTTTATGTGTGGAGCTGCCTGGCCCAGCAGTAAAACACATCTGTATTTTGTTCCTCCTCCTGGCAAGCCACTCAGGTCTGAAAAATTCCCAGAGTCAGGGCTTTTTTAAAGGGGGAACTCACTGGAACTCAGTTCCAGCACCTCTCAGGTAGGTTCCGAAACCTTTCAGGTGAGTTCCGGCAGCTCTCAAGTGGGTTTCATTGCCATGATGAGTTCCAGCACTTTTTTTCCTAGAAAAATAGCACCGCCCACAGTTATATTGTGCTCCCAAGCCTCCATAGGAAGAACTATAAACTCTTCAGACCTGAGCTTTGCCTGAGGTTAAGATTTGGGTGGGAAATTCATTAGGATGGCATTTAAACTTGGTTCATATTTTAATACGAGCCTATCAAATCTGCATTTCCTGAACTAATCCAGAAGTGGGACGAACACTGTTGCACTCAGGTTCTGCTTGTGGGTTTCCCTTGGACATCTGGGGGGGAGGGGCACTAATTGGGCTAGGTGGGGTGTGGTCTTACTCTACCAGGGCTCCTCTTACATTCTTCAAAATATGCCTTTCTCCAGATACTACCTGTCAGGGAACTGCCATCGCAGTCAGGAGTGGTGGAAGGGCTCCCGAGCGATGCTGGAGAAGGTCCCAGCAGGAAAAGAGAGGACTCAGTGACCGGGGAAGGAAATCAGCGTTACACCAGGGAGAAAGGTGGGCAGAGGCGGGTTTCGGAGGGATGGCTCCAGGACTCTTTGCCAGAGACCAGCGGGGAGAGCATTGGTCCTCCACTGCCCACACCCACCCTGCGCAGAAGAGTTCCGCGCAGGGAGGCTAGGCGGAGACTATCTGTCAAGGAACTTTTATGTTGGAAGAAGTTCAGGAAACGCCCACTGACGGATTCTGCCAGTGACTGAGACAGACGCGGAATCAGGACTGTCCAGCCAGGGAAAGGTTTATCCAGGCAACCTCACCGAGAGTGGTGGCAACTTACGCACGAGCAACCCCCAATTCCCATTACACTACCCTATAGATCCCCAGCCAAAGTGTGGAAATAAAAATGTGTGCATTATAAAAAGAGAGAGCAAAAATGCACATCTTAGTGAAAATAACATAACAAAAATGCACTCTGTTAGGGGAAAGCCATAGCCAAAAATCCATGTCATAGGGAAAAGTTCATGCAGAAATTTTGCATTCAGAGAAATGCACATGAGAATCCTTACAAATTTTCATGCAGACTTAAGAAAGAAAAGAAAATGGTTGCAGATGTGGGGTGAACTTAAAAGTGAAGACATTATTATATCTTTTTTAAAATCAGACTTGATAGTATAGAAGGAATGGAAGCTAAAACTCTTACCCATTGATTCACCCAGCACTTTTCCTTTCGCATTGCAGCCAGCTCAGGCTCATTTGTTAGATGGGAACCAATGGGGCTGTATAAACTTAAAGATTTCTGCACTAATCAAAAGCTCCTTACAACTCCAGAAATAAGCTTTAGGCTGGAAGATATATCTTGGGGCTGGTCAGAGATACACCAGATACACTTCCCAAAGCAACCAAACACAAGGGCACTATGTAACCTAAACAGCTTTGAACAATGATTTGCTCCTACCAACACACTGGGAAAAGGAATCATTTTCCAACTCTATAAAATCCTCACACAGTTGGCTACCCCTCTCCATATTTAATTAAGGCTAAAACGGGGAAAATGTTTTGGAGAAGAGCTAGAGGAATAACTTTGGAAACAAATTTGGGATAGACTGCCATTTGTATCTATCTCAATTAGGGCTCGAGAAAATGCTCTAAAGCAGCACATCACTGGTGCATCAGACAAATTGAATAAAGTTATCCACAATACAGCCAAATTCTACTGGCAGGAAAGCAGTTTGCCTGGTTCCCTAATACACATGTGGTGGTTTTGCCCCAAAATTAATCCCTTTGAGGGGGGGATCTTTTAAATAATTAATCAGATGACAGGACAATCACTAAAACCAGACTTAAAACTAGCCCTTTTATCTTATGTTACTCCTTAGATTAAGAATATAATTAAAAAAGATCCCATCAACAATTATTAACTGCAGATGGATTAGTGATATCAAGGAGGTGCACAAACTTTAAATGCAAATCTTTTTGAAGCTTGGATTTTGCAAGTATGGGACATTGTGCATATGGACAAATTAACCATACCACAAAAGCAACATCAATGAAAGCTGGAGGGGAAGGACACACACCTTCTATACAACACGGTGTCATTTTATTGCCTTTGTTAAGACAATGGAATATTGAAACCCTGTGGAGAGACTGCTTACACCAGAACATTTAAAACCACAACCATCAGGTGATATTTTTCTTTCTTTCCTGAACAACTGTTAAGCTCTGTATTCCCCTTTGTGGATATGCTTTGCTAAATGAATTTAAAAATCAATTTAATTTATTTGAGAAAGAATGGGAAAATGAGAAAGAAAGCTAAACATGACACCCTCATCTGTCCCTTTTGGGATTGCTGTCATCTTGGCTGTTGTCCCTGCACTCTGTGTGGGGCTCCCCTTGAAAATGGTGCAGAAACTTCATTTGGTCCAAAATACAGCAGCCAGATTACTGGCTGAACTTCCAATTTGGTCTCATGTAGACCCCATTTTAAAGCAGCTTCACTGGCTGCCCGTTTGTTTCCAGGCCCAGATTCAAGGTGCGTTTAAAGTCCTAGAAGGCACCAAATAGCTGAAAGATGACCTTCTTCCCTACAGTCCCTCACAGGTGCTCAGATCGGCAGAGGGGGCCCTCTTGGAAATTCCTTCAGCCTCAGAGGCTTGAGGTGTGGCTGCCTGGGTGAGGACATTCTCTGTAGCTGCCCCTAAGTTGTGGAGGTACATCTGGCAATTCATTGCACACCATTTGGCTAATGCTGAAGATGCTTTACCCTGGCTGTTGACATTTGAGTTATATATTTGTAAAACCCACTTTAGTTCTGTAAGTTGTTTCAAATTGTTTTTAATGTTGAAACAAAATAAAAAAAATCCTTCCAGTAGCACCTTAGAGACCAACTAAGTTTGTTATTGGTATGAGCTTTTGTATGAATGCACACTTCTTCAGATGCATGCACACAAAAGCTCATGCCAATAACAAACTTAGTTGGTCTCTCAGGTGCTACTCCATTCTTTTTTTAAAAAATAATAATTATTGAGCATTTTAAAGTTACAAAGAAAAAAGAAGGAAAAATACGAAAGAGAGAAAAAGAAAGAAAAGAATATATAAAAATAACAATTAAACAATACAAATCAATACAAACCGGAATCAAAAAGAAAAAACAAAACACACAATGCAACACAATCAAAAAACAAAAGTATACAACAAATTTAAAAACAAATCCAATATTCCCAAATCCTTAACTTTCATTAACTTATTTCATCGGCCTCCTCACATCTCCCTTTTTTGTATTATAGTTGTTAATTATCTCAGCAAATCCTTTCCATCTTTCACAATATTCTGTCATTAAATTACCTTGATCTATTTTAACCTTATCTTACCATAAAAACCTTAAAACTTAAAACTTAAATCTTATTTATACCGAATTCTTTTAACCATAACATATTCTTACATATTTCTTTTTAACATTTCTGCTAAAGCCAATTAATTTCATTCCAACATTTTTCTGATACTCATTAATTTTGCGATACTTTTCTAAATAAATTTTTAAAACTTTCTTCCAATCTTCATCCATCGTCTCTTCTCCTGGTCTCGGGTTTTGTCAGTCCTTTCTATCCCATCCATCTAGTCCATCAACCTTATATCCGAGGCTCTTAAGTCTTTTCCATGTCCCTTCCGCAGGTCTTCTTCATGTTTATACCTGTACTTTACTTTGTCTTCTGCTCCTTTCACTCTGGGAGACTCCAACTTGACAATATTTTTGTCCCTTCTCGACAAGTCAGCCCCTTTTCCATAGTCAACACTGAAATCCATGTGGTATTTAAAAGCATGTTTCAAGGCCCCTCCAAAATTAGGGGCCCCCACAACTCCGAGCTCCCCCCGGCCTAAAGCCAGACTTGAAAAATCAAAACATCTCTGCATAGGGGGGTCCATCCAGCCCCCCATCTCCAAACCAAGCAGATCTCCGTCTCTCCAAATCTGACTTTTTCCAGGTTCATTCATCAAATCCAACGACTCATGTTCCTGCTGGGCCACAGCTCCCTCCATCTCTGCCACCCGAGGTCCAGCAACAGCCTCCTCCCTCATCTCATCTGTCAAAGCACATTCCTGGGTTAATTCCTGAGTGGGTTCTATATAGGTACCCCACTGCCTGTCCAAAATTTCCTATCGCAACTGTCATTAAATCCATTTTCTCATATAACTGTTCCAATAAAGCACTTGTCTTGCAAAGGGCAAGCACCAGAGCCTCTGGTGGACTTCCGGGTTGGGGGACTTCCGGGTTGGCGCCTCTGGCAATGGCGGATTTCCTCCGATTGGGAGGAACCCGCTCCGTGGAAAACAGGGTCTGAACCGCCACGGCGAGGCGGAGACCCATCAAAAACCACAGGCAGGAGAAGCCTGTGGACGTGGGATTCGGCTGGCACCTTTGTGCCCCCTCCACTCGTGGGGAAACCCGGTTTTGGGGATCTGGAGCGACGTGGGGTGAGTGGCGCGGTGCTTTGAATCGACTGCTTCTTTCACGGAGTGAAGCCGCATTGCTGTTGCCGGAGAGCGCTGACTTTTTCCTGTGGACAATTGGATTTCAAACAACTGCCCGTGAGTAGAACGGAAAATTGGACTGTGAAATTTCTTAATTAGGCACCAAAAGTGGGAAGGTCTAAACAGGAAGTCCGCCTTCCGCTTTTTGTAGATAGATTGAAGCAAAGACACGGCAAGCTAGAGTTCAGAAAGTCATTTGTAAAGGACTAAATTTTCATCTTTAAAACTACTGAACTCCCCTTGGAAGCAGGAGAAGAGGGGGGAATCTTTTTTAGACTGTTTAAACTTGCAGAAGAGAGAGTAAAGAAAGGTAATTTTCCACCGTCTTGAACCTGGGAGCGGGGTGTCAAGACAGACGTTTTTGAGAAGCCCATTGACTAAGGACAAACGTCTTTGACAGATAGTTAAAAGAACAGAAACATATTGATTCCATTGTTCCCTTTCGCTTTTAAAAGGAACAAAATATTGCCAAAATATCTGAAAAAGGAAAACTTTGTTGCTAAATCTGCCTTTAAAAAAAAAGGAAAAAAAGATGGATACAAATAGAAATTGTTTCCCCTAGAGGGAGCTTGTGAAACTGTTATTAAAGTCGAACTGGGGAGTTTTTGCAGCTGTAAAAGATTAAGATCGTGGGACCAGACTTCGACCTTGAACAAGAAGGTGCTACTCCATTCTTAAGGAAATCAACCCTGAGTGCTCACTGGAAGGGCAGATCATGAAGCTGAGGCTCCAATACTCTGGCCACCTCATGAGAAGAGAAGACTCCCTGGAAAAGACCCTGATGTTGGGAAAGATGGAGGGCACAAGGAGGACGACAGAGGACGGGATGGTTGGGTGGTATTCTTGAAGCTACCAGCATGAGTTTGACCAAACTGCGGGAGGCAGTGGAGGACAGAAGTGCCTGGCGTGCTCCGGTCCATGGGGTCACGAAGAGTCGGACACGACTAAACGACTAAACAACAACAAGGTGCTACTGGAAGGAATTTTTTTATTTTGTTTTGACTACGGCAGACCAACACGGCTACCTACCTGTAACTGTTTTTAATGTTGTATTTCAATTGTTGTGAACACCCTGGGACCTGAGGGTGAAGGGTGAGTTGTTATTGCTGCTGCTGCTCTTGTTGTTATTACTACTATCAATAATAATACAGGCATCCCCAAGGAGCCTGGTCCCCACCCTGGCAGTTCCTCAGGAATGCAATCCCCAACCCCAGCCACCTTTGCAACCTATTTAAGGTTCTCAATTGCCAGATTAAGAAGGAGACCATTTTTTTATTTCCCTTCATTCACCCCAAACTTGTGAAGTGCATTGACAGAAACCCGGAAAACCACAGTGACCAAGGAAAAAGGCAGAGGAAAGGATAATGAAAGGGGGGGGGGATAAACTGAGATGTGCACAGAAGGTAAAATGAAAAGCAGGATAGATCTACACAGCCTCATTTAATACTGGGAATTACAATGCACGCGGAGTGTTTGCCATCTTTTCCCTTGAGTTAGCCGGATAAGGTTGTTTCTCCAATATTGTTTGCTGTGCACACACAGGCCCTTCTGAGTGATTTTTAGATGATAGATAGAAATCATTTTATACAGATAAACACGGTCAGAGACTAAATATAGATCCCCGTAGAATGCCAGATACTAGGAGTGCAACATCTGACAGCCTTGTTGTTGGCTTTTTGACAAACTGTCGGGATGAGAAGCTATCCTCTCAATTCCCTGAAAACCCCAGTATCACAAATGCAGATAACATCAAGTGAGATACAGTATTTATTAAATACGCTCTCTAAATATTAATAGGATAGAGGCTGTAATCTTCTGACTCAGAGTGTAATTCATATGCTTGGACTCATTTGCTAACAAAGATTAAGAACATAAGAAGAGCCTGGGTGCTGGATCAGGCCAAAGGCCCATCTGGTTCAACAGCCTATTCTCACAGCAGCCAACCAGATGCCACTTTCAGGAAGCCGACAAAAAGTCCATGAACGTAACAGCATCAAGCTTCCTGCAGTTTCCAGCAATGGGTATTCAGAAGCATGCTGACTCCAACAGTGGAGGGAGAATGCAGCCATTGGGGTCAAGAGCTACTGATCGCCGTATCTGCCACAAACTTGTCCAAGCATTGCCTCTTGTGGGAGCACTTCCACTTGGCATAATTCTGGAAGGTTAGCACTGCAGCATGAAGGTGTGTAGATGCTGAAGGACCCCACCATTCCAAAAGATTGGCTTTCTATTGTAACCAAGGGGCAAAAAGAAGGGGGAGACATTTTAAATTGCTTTTTGAATGGGAAGTGTTTTATAACAGCGCCGGCCCTAGTATTGGGTGCGTATGCAGAAGGTCCCACCAGGCATCTCCAGGTCGGTCTTCTGTGTGAAACCTTGAAGAGAAGCTGCAAGTCAGTGGAGACAGTACTGAGCTAAGTGGTCCAATGGGCCTGGCCCAGTGTAAACCAGCTTCCTGTGTCCCTTTATTCCTAAAATACGTTTGTAAGTGTGTACTTTGTGAGCAAATGTGCATTGAAATACAATTTGCAGATTAACATGGAAATGGAATGAAATGGACTTATGAACAGACGCCTTCAAAACTGACACAGATTCAAGCCATCGATCCCTACTCTGCGTGTACGCTAAAACGTATCCCAGAGACCTCTGTAACCTTCTGGGGTATGGGAGACATACAAGGGTTCCCCAGCAGATAAGTGAAGATGGAAAAGTAGGAAGCCTGATTTACAATGCCGAAAACAATGAGCAAGGCTGAGGCTGCAAACAATATCCAACTTAACATTCTCAAGCAGACCTTTTACAGGATCTCCCCTGGCCAGCGCACAATTTTCTGTGTTGACTGGTGATTTTATAACTCAACAGTTGATTGGCTCCAAGACGAGGAGTTTAGAATAATTTCACTGATAAAGAATTAAAAGTAAATTGTCTCCCAGGGAAAACTGTTTTCTTTTTTGCCACTCTGCTGATTAGGAACTGGACTGTGAATAATTGAGATGGCATGAAAATACCTAGCCATTTGTGGCTCCAGTCTTTTCCCCTTTCCCTCCCACTTCTTAATCCATTAATTCCTACCGAGTCTCACATCTGCGTTTAGATGGCTGTTGGAGCGGCTTAATTCATTACCAGCTAATTCTGCCCCATTTACTTTGGCGTATGACTTGATAAATGGAAGGAATGCAAGTTTGCAAAGAAGAGATGACCTTCTAATTCCTTGGGCGCTCTGTACCTGCCGCTTCTACCGCCCCAATTCCCATAGTGTGCGATTCTGACAGAGTCTGGCAGAAGTTACCAACTTCTGTCTTTGCATCAGTATCTGATTTGAATTTTTAGCCTTCTCGTTTGAGAAGGAGGCCCAAGTTTTTAAATCCACTTTCCCAACTTTGCCTGTTCCTCCTCTGTTGCATGAGCACTTCCAAAATAATATCGTCAACAATTACAAAAAATGATTAAATTGAATGCTTTATGGCACAGATCAAAAGCCAATCAAACTAAGTTGCTAGATAAACAGTAGCAGCAGCTATCATCAGCATCTTCTTTAACTTCACAAAACCAAACTGCTAGATATTTGACATACAGGTCTAATGAAGGGATTCTGGACTTAAAACATCCTAGGCCGGATTCTGACAAACACCAGGTGAAGTAGTAAACCTGGGTCTGAAGTTTACCATTCTGGACTGCAGGAGATGGGAAGGCTCATAGGACAGAATCTGACTGCAGGCAACACATTGCAGCCTGAGTATGCTAGCCATTGCAGGGTCCATATAAAAGCAAGTTGCAACTGTAGGGTCCATGCGGCTGAGACAAAAAGCAAGTAGCAAATAAGAGGCATGGAAAGCAACATGGAAAACAAGCCGCAACTAAACATTATAGAGCCCCACATCTGCAGGGGAAAGCAAGTTGCAATGAGATTTTACAGAATTTATGGAATTACCACTGAAAGCAAGTTACTACTAGCCAGGACAAGAGCTACATCTCTTCCACATGGCTCTCTGGATAATTTAGGAATACCAAACCAATGATGTGACACAATTGTGTTTTGAGTTTCAATTTCCTCACTCCAGTAGCTGTAAGTTGGAGTGTAATGATGTCATTGAATCATAGAATCATAGAATTGTAGAGTTGGAAGAGACTGCAAGGGTCATCTAGAATCACCCCCTGCAATGCAGGAATCTCAGCTAAAACATCCATGGCAAATGGCCAACCAACTTCTGCTTAAAAACCTCCAATGAAGGAGAGTCCACAGCATCCCAAGGGAGACCACTCCACTGTTGAACAGCTCTTACTGTCAGAAAATTCCCTCTTCCATGTGATAGCCCTTGAGATATTTGAAGATGGCTATCATATCTCCTCTCAGTTTCCTCTTTTCCAGGCTAAACATACCCAGCTCCTTGAAGCTGGGTATGTTTCCAAGGCTTAGTGTCCATACCCTTGATCATCTTGGTTGCCCTCCTCTGCACACATTCCAGGTTGTCAACATGCTTCTTAAATTGTGGTGCCCAGAATTGGACACAGTACTCCAGATGTGGTCTGACCAAGGCAGAATAGATTGGTACTATTGCTCCCTTAATCTGGACACTATACTTCTGTTGATGCAGCCTAGAATAGCATTAGCTTTTTTCTGCTGCTGTATCACACTGTTGACTCATGTTAAGCTTTACCCCCTACATCCATTTCATATGTACTACTGGAAAGCCAGGTGTCCCCTATCTTATATCTGTGTAGCTGGTTCTTCCTGCCTAAGTGCAGAACCTTGCATTTGTCCCTACTGAATTTCATTTTGTTTGTTTGGCCTCAGTTCTCCAATCTGATAAGGTCATCTTGAATCTTGCGGCATTAGCTATTCTGCAGCATTTATTTATTTTTTAAAATTTGTATACAGCCCTATACCCATAGATCTCGGGGCAGTTTGCAACTTAAAATTACAATGTAAAAAACGCAGCTATCCCTCCCAGTTTGGTTTTACCTGCAAATTTGAGGAGCATCCCCTCATTTCCTTCATCAAGTCATTTATAAAGGCGTTGAACAACAATGGGCCCAGGGCAGAACCCTGCGGCACCCCACTTGTCACTTTTTTCCAGGATGATGAGGAATCAGTAGTGAGCACTATAAGTTGGGTCAGTAAACCAGCTAAAAATCCACCTAAGAGTTGCCTCATCCAGCCCACAGTTTACCAGCTTCTCTGCAACTTAGGGGTATCATTTTCCCACATATTATGGAGGGAGGAAATGTGTGATTGACACAATAACCTGCTCCACCCTAAGCCTCTTGTGCCTGAGAAAAGCTGGCAGGGAGGGAGGGCCAGCAAAAAGGCGAAAATTTTAAGTGTATCCCAATGTTTAAAAACTCATATTTTTCTGGAAACCATTTGCTTAAGTCATACAAATCAGGAGGACGACTCCCTTTATCAAAAACAGTGGGAGATTTGTCGAGCTAAGCTGTTAATAATGGCATTATTTTGACAGCATAACAGCACTTCAGTTGCAGCAACTATTTTGAGGGTGCTAGGTTTTCAATAAAAAAAAGTAAGTCCTTATCTAGAAGGGAAAGTAGTCCCCAGTTGTCTTTAAAGGAATCAGTCCTGAGTGTGTCTAAACACCTTAATCCACCCTGAAGAGGGGGAAATCTCAATTCTTTTCTGTATGAATAAACCTTGCAATCCATCATGTGGAGGTGCTCAGTGCATTTTTCGCCCTACTATATCAAGGGGGCCTGATAAACCGTTTTCTTAACCAAACCTGTTGGGTGATCATTAGGTTGCTTGCAAGAATAAATTATCAAGGGTAGTTCTCTGTAGCTTACTTAAATACTCCAACGATGTTTGCTGTCACTTTCACTTATGCCTTTAATTTATTTAAGAGGGCTCACCAAGTTATTCAGGTGAGCTGGGAGACGGGAAGAGGAAGATGGTCATTTCCTCGATGCTGGAGTTAATACAGTCTAAGTTCATAAATCATTGTTCATCACAGGACAATCCTCTTGGCAATCCAAGTTGAGTTGATACAACCATTCACCACCTATAGTCAAGTTTCTGAAAGGGCTTAAAACACCCCCACCAAAAGAATATATTTTTCAAGATGGATCATTTCAATGGTTTAGCCCATACTACCATGCTAGGTGCGGTTGAGATATCAGGTGTTATTCCTCAGCCATTTTCTACTATTCTGGTTTGAGCTATGGCTGCTCACTGGATAAGGAATGGGAGAGGCATTCCACATGATTTGCCTTTTAATAAGAACCTACCTAATTCATGTTTCCCAAAACAATACATGAACCAAAACCATGAAGAATAAGAAATCAAGATAACAAACTTTTTATAAAAGAATGGAAATGGTTTATTGATTATTTACAAACAAACTGTAAACAGATAAAGACATTGGTGGGATTAATGTAATAACTTGCTGTTTCAAAAAGAATATATATCAAAACAGAGGAATAAAAGTGTAAATTAAGATAATCTAGAATATGCAGGAAATGCTGAAAATAAATTTAAGGAACCATAGAAAGAAGAGGAAGGAAGTCAAGGGTTGAAATGCTATTGTTAGAATGTATATAAATGAAAACTATAAATAAAATCTTTTTTTTAAAAAACCCACTGCTGTCCTTCCAAATGTGTGCATCTCCATAATTTACAGTGCAGTGCTCACACAATTTTTTTGTACAAAACATATGTATCAGGGGCAAGTGGAATACACACACACATCCCAAAAAAATGTTTCATTCATGGTGGAGGGGGGAAAGGAATAGAAGCACCAAAATGGAGGAAGAAAAACAGGAAGCAGGGGACCTCAATGGTGCTAGGAGATGGCACATTGAAAAGCCTCAATGAGAAGTAAGGTTAGAATTAAAATTATAGGAATTTTGCTGAATTGTGTAAGAAATATTGCCCCCTTGAAGAAGCCTTTCACTCCAAACACATGCTGGCTTAATTAAGAACCTCCTAAACACTGTGCTTGAGACATTTTCTGTCCTGTCCTGGTCAGGTGAGATTCTGCAGTGGCAAGGACAGGGCATGTCTCAAGGGAAGTCAAGACTTGTAGTACTTAACAGAGAGCTCCAAGTGAGCAAGCAACTACGGTAGCTCCAAGGCAGCATCACAAGCAGCTCCAAAGCAGCAATGCTGGTCAGGAGCGTCATCACCATGGAGAGCTCCAAGTGAGCACCTTGCCCAAGGCAAAGGTTGAAAGCAAACTGAGCCGTTTTTAACCCTGTTTTCAAGACCCTTCCACCATCTGTGGACCTTCTGTCCCACTTTGTGAAGAGCCGATGGTAAGCACGTTCCACTTGTGACATAGCAACTGTGTGAAAGATAATAAAAAAAAGAAATGCAACACGAGATCTCTTATATTTTGGGACTTTTGCTGTCTGCTGGCCAGGCCTTACAAGCTGAAATGCAGACTTTTAACGTGTTGTTGTGAAACAATGTCTAACCTACTCTTAGCAATGCTTATTTTTGCCCCACCTCTCCTTCCTCTTCCTCATTCCACCTGGTGAGAGCTCTGGGAGAGCATTTGCTCCCCTCCACCCACCCACCCAGCCTGCTCTTACACGTTGCTTATCTCCTCTGCCCTCCGTTCTCCTCTTTACCTCCCTCTGGCTCCTCTCAATCTCTCCCCTACTGTTCTCAGATGGCTCTCTTCGCCTGAAATAGGCACACTGTCGAGAGAACGCAGGAGCTACAATATGTTCTCATTCAGCTTTATCTCACTCTCACTCCATCCCAAAAACTAAAATTGAATTCCATCCTCACTTTTCCTTGTCAAAAATGGCATAATAAAACATCTCCCTGAGTGCAACTGCCTTGAATTAAAAGAGCTTTCCAACTGTTTAAGTGATAAGGGGCCATTTTTCGTGTGTGTGTGTGTGTGTGTGTGTGTGTGTGTGTGTGAGTGTGTGTAATGGAGAACTATCTTCTGGGACTTCCCGTGCGTGTGTGTAATTATTTGGTAAACAGACGGACCTCAGATTTAGCATTGGGGTTTAATCTGTCTCCTTCCATTACACTGAATGAAGAGCTGGTAAGACAGGTATCTATTAACAGCAGCTTAATTATAATTAATGGAACATCTGCCTGCTCATTTGACTTTTCTGCTTATGACAGTTTAGTTATTAAGCTTATTTAAGCCCTGGCCCATTAATTCTATGGCCATTTCTAGCAATGGGGAAACCGATATGAACTCTTGTAGTTAAACAGATCTATCTTGAATTGCCTGCAAGTGGTGCACCTTCTTCTTCTGCCAGGAAGGAAAAATATGGACAGGTTTCCTGCAGCATCAAGTTCGCAATTAAATTTCACTTAAAGAGATATCTGAAGCTCCTGAAACATTTGAGGAAACTGAGGGGGAGTCCAAAGACTCTAGGTTAGAATATTAAAGTTTCTCAAAAGGATTCTACATGCTCCCTAGCTTGTCACCTGATTTCCACAAAGCAAGAGTGAGAAACCTGTGCCCATCGAGATGTCACTGGACTTCAATGCTTATCAGCCCCAGCCAGTATGGCCAATGGTCAGGGTGATGGGAGTTGAAGGTCAGCAACAACTAGAATACATCAGTTTCTTCAAACCTTCAAAAAAAAAAACCGCTTAAGGTGAACTGTGACGTTTCGGTGAAGTTCCTATGGAATGTAGAAGCTCCTGTGAAGGTGTGGAGAAATCCTGAGGGGAAGGAGATTACATAAGACTATTGGAATTTGGCCAAGAGAAGGTTTTTTCCTAAGAGAAGTTCTGAGATATTTCTTCTTTTTCCAGTTGCCTCCCTCTCAGTAAAAGAGGACCACTTTGCAGAAATATTCTCAACATTTTTTCCCCTAGTAGCTGCCAATGCCCAACACACACACACACACACACAGAGAGAGAGAGAGAGAGAGAGAGAGAGAGAGAGAGAGCGCATTCTAGAACAATGCTAGGTCTAGGAAGAGGTAGCCAAAATGGAGCCCTCCAGTTGTCACTGAGTGATGGGAGTTTTAGTCAAACCACACCTGGAAGACACCATATTGGTTACATCTGGTCTAAGGCATCCAGAGTAGGCAAAATGATAGCAAGACAGTTGTCATTGCTTCCGGTTGCAAAAATAAGAAAGAACTTGTGCTACTGTTGCAGCTGGCATATATCTTCCTCCTGGAGAAAATGAAATGCTCCGAACTAACCACGAGCTGTAGCCAATGTTTATTCTTGGTTTATGGCTCATGGTTTCTAACCAGCAGAGCTAAACTACAAGCCCATATTGGGATGACATGCTAAGCCAAACCATGGCTTAGCTTAGTATGGTGCAGCAGCAAAATAACAGGTGAGGTGCAAGGCATGGGCATTCCCTTAAGCTATGGTTTGAAATAACAGAGTATGTGATCCAGGCCATCGAGCTGTGATATTTTTATCCTCTATATTGAGCCTACTTATTCACATGTTCTTTCATTAGCTACAGTTCTCTGCTTCCAAATCCTTTCAAATTCTGCCTGGTCGTGTACTGGGTTACTTGCACTTAGTCAATCCTTTATAACTGCTCTCATCTGAGTGTATTCGAATCAGGTAAGGGTTGTGCTGGTTATTTATTTATTTCTTCACTCACTGCTGCAAATGTTGGAATATTATCCTGAACTAAAAATCTGTATAGATAGAGAGATATAGATATACATTTAACAAGATTTTAAAAATGAACTTTTACCTTTTTTAAAAAAGAAACCTCTGCTATTTTATTTTATTTTATTTCATTTTATTTTATTAAATCCTCCAAAGCTCTTCAGAGTTAGAAAGCTATAATATGCCTTGTGGAAAATTCACCACTTGCAAATGTGCATGTTATATGTTTTACTGGTCATGCTGCTGTTTTATTACTATGGAAGTGTTTTGGTGTGCTTCTTTTTATGCTAGCGGAATTATTTTCTAACACAGAGTTTGTTTCTCTTATTTCTTTATTTTTAATGCTATTCTTTCAAAATTGTTAAGGCTTATATTTTGTTCATTCCCTTGGGTAAACATTTCCTGAGGGGCAGACACAAGAGGTTTTTAAACTGCTTTTAATTATCCTATGTGTAAATTGCCTTTAGACACCAGTGTAGAAGGTGATTAATAAATTAATTATAATAATTAAATAAATACATTTAAAGCAGTAGTATGCCACCTTAAACAGTTATGATGTGTCCCCCCCCCCACAATCGCTGCCGCTAGGGGCACCAACTTGAATAAAATATTGTGGGGGCCCAAGTAAGCCCCACCCACATAATCAATCACATGACACAGTGCACACACATCATTTGAATGGAAATGCCCATCAACTTTGTGGGGTTCAAATATTTTATTGTAGGGGTCAAAGCCCCCACAGCCCCTAGGAGTTGGCTCCTATGACTGCCATCAAATAATCCCGGGAACTGTAGTTTATTAAGGGTGCTGAGAGTTTTGGTTGAACCTTATTCCCCTCATAGAATTACAATTTCCAGGGATTCCCTGAGAAGAGGAATTGTCTGCTAAACCGCTTTGGGAATTATAGCTCTGTGAGGCGAATAGGCACTCTAAGCAAACTACACTTCCCAAGATTCTTTGAGAGGAGACATGGCTGTTTAAAGTAGTGCCTCAAATGTATCGTGCGAATGGTGCCTATGCAACTAAGAGGTCCTGTGGCAGCCCAAAAAACTAATATTTATTTTGCCGTAAGCTTTCATGGACTCAAACCCATTTGTTCAGATGCATGGAGTGAAATCTTAGTTGGAAAGTACATGCAGGAGGGGGGGGGGAATGTAAGTTGGTAGTTGAATGGCACTGAGCTGCGAAAACTATAGTCTGTGATAAATTAGAGATTAAAAGTTGCTTGCAAATATTTGAAGCAGTAACTAAATTGTGGAGGCTTCAAAGTGAGGCCTGACCACCAGCACCAACACCAATGAAACTGGAGGAAGCTCATGATGGCATTCAAGGGAGGTCTCCATGGTATCCCCAGTGACATCACAAAAGCACAGTGGGGTCTTAGCTCAGAATGGGGCTCAACTCTAATGAACTTAATGGAAGCCCAGGACAAATTAAGCTCAAATTGGCTAACATAAGGCAATGCCATTTCAGCATGGGTTAAGGGTGTGTGAAGGGTGACTGGATAATCTCTAGTGGGGATAAAACACCTCTCCTTCGTAGGGATGGAAGAATATATATTTTTAATTAGATTAGGTGGTGATGGTGATGATTACAGTGGAACAACTCAATCAGACACTCCTGAACTTCCTTGTGGATTAGAATGAAACTCCCAATCAGATTACACTCTTCTATGGGTTTTGCTTTGTGGTTTTGCTGAGCAAAAAGACACGCATAAAAATATGTAAAGATGTGTATTTGTTTAAATGTTGGTTTTAATTTGATTAAAATGGAAAAATAGAATATGGTAGAATAAAAGGAGAATTCCCTGGATGCCTATATTCAGGTTTGGAGCCCTAGCAGAGATTTAAAATCACAAAACAGGTAACAAAAGTCAAATATGGAAATATAGGCTGCTAGACCTTTAAAATATCTGCTTCTGCTTCCAAAGTTCCCTACTTCCCTTAGCGTAGAAAAAGACCAAATGTTTATAGGTTTAAAAACGGTTTACTTACAAAATTTAAAGGTCAGATTCATGTGCTTTTCCATATAGCAGCAAGAAAAAACAGGCAGTATAACTTAGGTTCAAAAAAGTGGTAAATGTTTCTAACTTATTTGTATAGAAAGTTGGCTTGCTTAAGCTATGCAGTCTAAGCCTGGAGCATCCAGTTTAGACTTTCTTACTCGTAGGGTTCACATGGTTAAGCATGTTGGTTATATGAGGCTGGATATATCTCACAAAAGTATGCACAAAATATATACAATTTAAATGCATATTTTTTGTGCATTTTTTCCAAAACTATGGACAAAACAGGGTGGAACAGACCTGTGACTGAATACCAGCAAAACTGAAACAGGACCTAATTAGGTTACTAAATCAATCCTAGGTTTGGGTGCAGAACAGTTTTGCATATCCATTTCCAAATCCAGAAATTTGTTGGTTGAAAATTGGTACTACACTAAACAGGAACTGGTGTATGCAGACTTATCCTACACAGATCAAGGGTGAACAGAACAATTTTTTCACTGATCAGAGAGTAGAATCATAAACAACCATTGTTGGAGACCAGATAATCATTTCCCATCAATCTGTATTGCCTACGGGACCCCACGGGATCCTGAGCTTCCCCTAAGACCTAAAGTATTACTACAATATGCCCCATACGGTAGAAACACAATAGCAAAGGATTACCTCTCCATCACCTTAGAGATAAATCTTTGAGACCTTGGTAACCTTTGAGGAGGGGGGAATATAATTGTCTTCCTAATTAAAATTGATTTTTCCTGGCAACTGTGCCATTCTGTACTTCACTGCATTGGAGAGACTGAGTGCTACATCCCTTATTGCAGGAGATATTTATGGGCTCCCATTGACAGCACACTCAGCAATGTACCTGCATATGGCGACATTGGCTGTGCCTAAGGGATCTCAGGAATGTTAATCCTTTCAGAATATGCATACTTTGCTAATTAGTAAAGAGGATAGCAGGGAGGGAGAGGAGTGCATTCCCCCCCCCCTATCTTTGGAACTAGGAGGACTCTTCTGAGTGTGATCCATGACCTAGCTTGCAGATCTGGGGTGAAAGATGAATAGCCCCCAAGTTACATAATGAAGAGAGCAGGTCTTATGGTCTTCCTCCTTCGGAAGGTTTCAGGCACCAGTGAAAGACCGTGAAAACCTTTGTTCCCTTCAATCAATCTGCTTTTTAATTGCTTTATGAGCTTTGTCTTCACCCATGAGGACATAAGAAGAGCCTCCTGGATCAGGCCCATGGCCCATTTAGCCTGGAATTCTGTTCTCATAGATTGGAAACCCATTTGCTATTCAAAAACATTACTTCCACCAGCCATGGAGGCAGCCACCATGGCTAGTAGCTACTGATAGCCTTCCTCAGCTTCTGAATACCAGTTGCTGGAAACCACAACAGGGGAAAGAGTGCTGTTGTGTTCAGGGCCTGCTTGCAGGTTTCCCTTTGGGGCATCTGGGTGGCCACTGTGAGAACTAGATGGGCATTGGCCTCATCCAGCAGGCTCATCTTATATTCTTACAACATATCAAGTTACTTTTCAAACAAGGTTTATGGTATTTTTCACAGTGTGTGTGTGATGTTCAGATACACAGACATCTTCACTCACCTGGATTAGACAGTGGTAGTGTTGTGAGCCTCATAGAGACTTCTTGGCAGGGCTAGTCTGGGGCAGGAGGGCAGGAAGATTTTGTGGAGCCTGACACTGGCTGAGTGGTTTGTCAGGAGAGAGCACTGCCCCATTGGCATTGGATGTCACCACGGTGGAAGAGGAGGCATCTGATCCAGCCTCTGTCCTGCCTTTGGCCAGCAAGTTGCTTACTGTCCCAGAGGAGGCATTGGAGCCTAGGTCAGAGAGTGAGCTGACTTTGCTGCCCCTATCTGCCAGGTTGTGCCATCATATCCTTGTACCAGCACAAGCAGACCCAGCCTCCTCGCACGAGTGCTCTTATGCTTGCCCAGTCCTATTCCTGGCACTAATAACTGTATCCACTCCACTCTTCAAAAGAACAGCCAGGTGGACATGTTGAGAGAACATCTTAGCTTCTGCATAACCAGGTTTTTTAGAGCTCTGCTTTGAACACCTGGCCTGCATACCTGTAACCTGATCTATGATTAGACCATCTAGTGAATTTTGGAATAAAACCTTTGGTAATAATAGTAATAATAGAGTCTGCATATTACATCTACAAGTGGGGGCAAAGACCGGGAGCAGCTCATTGGGGTTTTTCATAGGTTTGAAAGTATAGTGCCCAGTGAATATATTTTTAGGACCCACTTTGCTCTTCTGATTTTATTTTATTTGTGAAAGTTTGTGCATTTAAAGTGTTGCAAAGCCTCCTGTTGCCCAATCTCAACAAATTCACTTTAAATATTTTTATTGATTTTCAACTTTTTAACAAATCCACTTGAAAGAAGGAATACTTTTTTACATTTAGGAAAGTAAAGGGGAAATGTGTTGAAAAGTGTGAAATGTCCACAATTTACAACAAAAATATGTGTAAACATCCCACAAGCAAATGCTCCTTAAACACATGATATAATCCAACCTCCATGTAGGATTTGTGCAGCAAATCAGGATGAGTGCTGAATCAATAGGTGACCTGAAGGAGCCCTGATTTTAATATTATTGCACTCTACCTCAATCTCTGAGTGGTGAGGGACTCCAGGCCTTCCAAATGATTTTCTAGTGTATGTTTCCATGAAGGACAATGGAAACCATGGTGTATTTAGGATATATGGTTCAATTTACCATACATATATGTGCAACCTAAGCATAGGCTGGTGGGGCTCACAGCATTAACACCCTAGCAGATCCTGCTTCTCCATTCAGTTTCCAGGGAAGCCCCCAAAATCCGGCACAGAGCAAAACAAGTCTCTCTGCCTGCAGCTTCTAGCATTCAGCATTTCCAGCTCTCTCACAACTCTGGCTATTGTTCTAGGTCAGGGGTCTGCAACCTTTAAGACAAAAAGAGCCACTTGGACCCGTTTCCGAAGAAAAAGAAACCTGGGAGCCGCAAAACCATTGCGACATTTAAAACAAATATAACACTGCATATATTGTTTACCTTAATGTCCGATCTGACAGCGGGCGGGAAGGTGACGTCGGGACGGTGCGTGACTAACGCACGCACTGCCCCCATGCGACGTCACAGCTAGTACAGCGCCCGCCACAGTGGGAAGTTTTGGGGCGCACAATGCGCCTCCTCCCCTCGCTAGTATCCACCCCGGAGCCGCGGCAAAGGTGTAAAAGAGCCACATGTGGCTCCGGAGTCGCGGGTTGCAGACCCCTGTTCTAGGTGAAGCAGGTGAGCGAAAGAGCCATCCATTGTTCTATGGCATAAAGCAACTTCTTTGGTTATGCTAAAATGTGGTACTTAACTTGGCACGTTCCACAGCCAACTTGACTAGATTCTAACCCTTACTAGATACAGGTTCACAGGCCTGGAAGGGATCCCAAACATCATCCAACAATTCACAGAAATATTGTGTTCTAATGTTATTGCAACCCACCAGGAGACCTTATGGTGAAGGGCGGGTAAGAAAGTCTTTGAATAATACCCAGAGGGGCAAAATGGAAGTTTCAGTTCCTTGGTTTGCCCCACTTAAAAATATATTCCGCTCGTTAATTGAGGCAACCCTTGATTAAGTCCAGTTCACTCACTGCATGGGCAACTATCAATTTAATAAAAATCTAGATAAGCAAAATACGAAATCTCAATCCCTTCACTGGAAAGTGGGTATCGACATTTTCTGATGCAGGGTGCTAGACATGTGAGCTTAATAACTAACACTTGGTGAGATATATCACAAAAACTGTCTAACGGAACATATTAGTCATAAAATATTGAAACCATCAATATCATACATTGATGCACAAAATGTTTAATTATGTATTATGTCAGTTATTATTCATCTCACAGCTTAGACCTTTAGTTGAGCATGCATTTAGAAGTTACCAAAGGTAGAGAGCAGCATGGAAAAACCTGACTCATTACTGTACACTTAAGGCTATGGTGGGTGTGTGGGTGTGGGTGGGTGTGGGTGTGTGGGTGTGTTTTAACTGTGCTCCTTTCCTATGAAGAATCAAACCCTTTTACAGATTCAACAATGAACCATAGGCTGCCCTCATTCAAAGACTGTGGTGTGGGAGGCAGGGGAGAAGGGTGCCCAAAGGGATATCCATTTAAGCAGTTGGAGGAGCAGGCTATGTTCTGTTTCCCAGTATTGGGGACAGGGCTGGAGAACCTGCAGCCTATGGACGGGACGTGGCCTTGGCACTCTTCCCAGGCCACACCTTTTACTGGCTCTGCTTCACAGTCTGAGTGTCTTTGCCTGGATGGAATGTTTCCCTTGAGCTCTAGCAAAGTCTCTTGCCTTCCTAAATGGAGGATAAAGAGGGGATGTGTGAGTGTGTGCAGAAACGACCCTACTCAACAAAGTAAAAAAAAAAACAAAAACATTTGTTACTCTGTCTATTTTTGCCTCTGGACCCACCCAGCACTAGCATGTGGCCCTCCAAAAGTGTCCCAGAAGAGAAGGTGGCCCTCAGGCTGAAGGGGGTTGCCTTGCCACTGCTATATGTGAAAAGGAAAAGTACTTTTTCATGCATTACATGGTTAAACTATGGAGCTCTCTCCTACAGGAGACAGTGATGGCTGCCAGCCTAGATGGTTTTAAAAGATGATTAGGCAAATTTGTGGAGGAAAGGGCTATCGATGGCTGTAAGCCCCAATGCCTATGCTTCCACAGTCCAAGGCAGTACGGGTGGCAACCATTTTAGGTGTGTCCAATTGACACGCGATTGCCAACATGCAGGTCCTTTTGAACCTGGAAGAAGGCAAAACGGGAGTAGATTGGGGGGGCAGAATGGGTGCGGGATGGGGAAGCGCATGCATATATATGCTCCGTTGATGTGCATGGGGGCCAGGAATGGAACCACAAATTAATTTGAGGGTGGGATGGTTTAATTAAATGTAAAGTTGAGAAAGGGTGAAGGCGTTTCCCACTATCCCCCACTTTCTTCCAACCTGACACCTGCCTCTTTTTTCTGCCTGACAGCACAGGATCATTCTGGGCAGCTCAACCTGACCTGCAGTGATCTGAGAGAGTCTTCACCTGACTTGGGCAAAGCCCAGATCCCCCTCTGCATCAGCTTGATTTGGTTTGGACTTTGCCTGATTCTGCTCCACAGCCATAGATACCACCATTTCCTGTTGAATGCTGCCACCCTTGCTCTTTCAATCACTCTCTGTTCATCTTCGCATCCCCTAACTCTTCCCCACTACTGGGATGATTCCATGGTACCATCCTGATCTCAACTTCCCTTGAATCGGGAAAAACACCCTCGGCCTTCGCAGTTGCCTTGGCTCTGAAAAAACGGCTGTGCCAGACCTCAGAAAATCCCTCCCACCCACTTCTGTTTTGCAAAAGATTAAAGCCCGGAACGCTTCTTCTACAAATTGCAATTCAAATGAGTTTTTCTGTTCCCCTCTTGCTCACGTTATGTAGTCACGTCACTCATTAATGGCTCCTGTTAAATTATTGTTCATAAAGCACATTTCTTTCTTTCTAGCAGCAGGTTAGGGTCATCCTCTGTAGTTAGGAATTAAACACCTTTCAATTTTCTTCTTCTAGGTTTTAAGGAAACACATCAATTAACAGATATCGCCGAAGGCAGGCTCCGTGCTCAACATCTGTTCTTTCGTTACAGAGAACCCAGCAAAATATATTATGGATAGGAAATACATCATGAACTAAAAGTCAGACTCAGACACCCGAGACCAAATGGAGTTCTGCAAAGGGAAGGACTCGCAGAAGGAACCACATCAGTATTATATTTGGTACTGAGCCAATATGCCTCACATATATTTTTTGTGAATGCTTTCAGCATGACTGGAGATGCCCCCCTTTTTAACAATGTTTCAATGCTGCTGGTGAAAATGCATTCATTTTTAGTGTCTTAACATGTCCTCACTCTCACTTGCCTTCACTCACCCTCCACTACGTCATCACTTGAATAAATCTAATTGACTGTAGAGATGAAATCTGATTGGCAGCTTTGAACCGAGACATCAGCCTATTCACCACGGGGTCCATGATTGGGTGGGATCACACATGTGGCTAAAATGGGAACCAGGAAGTGACTAAACCGGGAAGGAGGAATTAGCAGCTGACATTGTGAGGTCCTTGACTGTGTGGGATAATATAGGTGACTAAACCAGGAAGGAGGAAATATCTAGTGGTTTTCTGGTGCTCCCCTTTGGGTTCCTGTTTCCAAACCTAGGTCCTGAAGTCCATTCCTAATGGTGCCATTGCTATAAGCTGGAAAGTATGAATGAAATGTACATATTCTGTCCCTTATGTTGGAGACAATTTAACAGAGAATTTGACTTGCATCTGGCAGCTTGAAGGCTCACGTGGCCTCTTTGTGTGGCCTTGGGGAAATCACCTCATTTTCCTTCTTTATGTAAAGTGGGAATAATAGAGACTTGCCTTTCATAGTTGCTGTAATCCAAGAGTATCTGGGAGGGCCTCAGCTTTCCCAACCCTTCACAGTAACCATTCTTCCCTTGGGTGTCTTTAAAAGGGTATCAGACAAATTCATAGAGAATATGACTATCAGTGGCTCCTGACCTTGAATGCTATGTTCTCCCTCCATGGTCAGAGACAGTTTCTGGAAGGAGGGGAGAGTTGCCGTTGTGTTTAGGTCCTGTTTGTGTGTCCTGGCTAGTGGTTGGAAAATCACTGGGAGATCAGGGTTCAAATCCCCACTTGGAATGAAACTCACTGGGTAACTCTGAGCCACTGGCTGCCTCTCAGCCTAACCTATTTCACATGGTTGTTGTGGGGATTAAATGAGGGGAAGAGGGAGAACCATGTATGCCACCTTGACCACCTTGGAGAAAAAAGGTGGGGATATAAATGCAATGAATGAATAATAACAAATAAATATAGAACAATCATCTGCTTGGCCCCTATGAGAATACGATGCTAGCCTAGATGGGCCTGATCCAGCAAGCTCTTCTTATGTCCTTATGTTCCAAACAGCTGCCATTTTATGGAAAGCATGACTATGTTAAAATAGTACCTTATTCACAACAGAGGGAGAGAAATGTGAAGATATATTGATAACCCTAGATGTCTGGAGTTTTGTTTTGTTTGTTTTTGTTAAATCCACCACCTCTCCAAATGTGCTAAGGTGAGGTCCTCTGCCCCTCAGCTGTCATATATTATCCACAAAGTCTCTTATCCAATGATAAACTCCTGGAATTGAAAGTTCAGACCAGTTGTTTGCCTGGGATAATATAAAGCCTTTCATTCCCATCAGGAGTAATTCATGCCCTGTCAACAGAAAATTGACTGTTTAATACAGCAAAATAACTTACCACGGGGGGCAAATAGATACCTAATGCCATTAGAGTGCCATTCCTTAGATATTAATGCCTCCTGATGTTTCCAAAGTGTCCAAAATAGGTTTGTTTTGTTTTTTTGCCTTGTGCAAGCAAAGCCAATAAGAACTGCTTGGAAATGAACCTTAAACCCCTCCGGGCCTTGGCAGTAATAAGAGAATACCCACCTGGGAGGGCTTGAAAAGGTGGGGTGTGTGGAAGAAGCCAGATATCAAAGCAAATCGAAAGCAAGATAGCCCGTCATTTTCTCTCTGGATTTCTAACTCATCCATTGATTATGAGAAAATGTGCTGATCTTTGATCTCCAAAGGGAAATAAATTCTAAATTGGCTTTCGGGTCAGGCTGCCTTCAAATCTTTTCAACTTGTTCTAATTAATATTCTGGAATCCATTTCCATAGACTCCTGACCTGAAAGATGATTGGTTTTCAAGCTCTCTCAGTTGCGGGCTAAAGAAAACAGAGATCAATGGGTGCTGTGTGTCACCAATGCAGATAGAAGTAAACTCATGTGATTGGTTTTTAAGGGGTTCTCTGTTTTTCCAGAGCAGGGGTGGGAAACAATTTTCAGCCTGAGGGCTCCATTCCCTTCTGGGTGACCTCCTGAGGGCCACATGCTAGTGGTGAGCAGCACCAGAGGCAAAAGTGGGTGAATCAACAAATGTAAATGTAGCCTGGAATACTGTGTCCAGTTCTGAGCACCACTGATTAAGAAGGACATTGAGATGCTGGATTGTGTGGTGAGGAGGACAACCAAGATGATGAAGAGTCTGGAAACCAAGCCTTATGAGGAATGGTTGACGGGTATGTTTAGCCTGGAAAACAGAAGACTGAGAGGAGATAAAATAGCCATCTTCAAATATCTCAAGGGCTGACACATGGAGTAAGGGCTATTGTCTAAATAGTGTTGTGATGTGATCCCATTCCCTGTGTGATCCCTGATTGGATGGTCCATTATCTACAAAGCATTGTGGTGCCATTCAATTCACGGAGATTTGATAGGATTGCTCCTGTGACAAATCCAAGGGGAAGCAGCAGTGGAAAAATTATACCTTACTGAAACTGTTTGCTTCTACCCCAATATCAAAACTGGAAAATATGCAAAGCACCTCCAGTCTTGATTCAAGACTCATTAAACATATTAGAGGCAAACATCTGGGCTCTCACAGTTCTCAGTTCTTGTTGAAATAAAATCAAGTTTTAGCTTTGCAGGCGGCATCAGTTCAAGGGGAGGTAAACCATGTTTTGTCTCCCCTCTGTGGCCAATCAATTCTAGTTAGGTGACCTCGCCGTCCTCTTCCTCTTGCCTTCGTTGTAATGAGAAAGGATGGAGAGTTACTATTCCTGGGATCTTTCTACCACTGTGATTCTTCTCCACCTGTCCCTAGAGCACAATCATATTTTTCAAACTGTCCACTTATCGATTTCCCATCTCCTATATTTCAGCGGGGATACACCCTTTGGGATTAGAAAAAGAAAGGGCCCTAAGTGAGTCCATCATGCTGCGCAGGGAGGAAATTATTCCCCAGCTAAGTGTGTCTAATATAGAAGTTTGACATTACATTCTGGCCTACGTACTGACTTCAGCTTTAGCGAGAGACAGAGGGGCAGGAAATGAAAGTCAGCTGGTGGGTTGTGTAATTAGCAAGACAGTATGGAAAGGCAAGGAAAATTCTATTTCCTCCTCTCAAAAGAAAAAAACCTGAAGAAGCAGTGAAAATCAGGGCTGTATCAGATGCTGGGGGCAGGGATCAAGGTGTAGGAATAAATTAAGTTGCATGGGGGGGCATCAACAGAGTCCCCTTACTTTATCAGGCTCAAGTGCTACCCTAGGGCCAATTCTTACTTTTTATTGCTGAGGAGATTTCTGGTCTGTTCCCCTGTTAAATAGCTCCCTCCCTTCGCCAGGTTTTGGTGGTGTCTCTCTGGGTTATACCTTTCAGATCCTAGGTTCAGGGAAAGCAACACGCTCATGTCCCCCAAGTCTGTACAAATACCACCCCTGAGAAGTGCTGCTCACCTTACAAAAAGGCTTTCACCTCTCCTCAGAAAGTGGTGGGCTCTCCTTTGTTAGAGGCTGGGATGCTGTAGCAGTGGGTTCATTGCACCAACAGGCAGGTTGAACTGGGTGATTTTCTAATGCCTCAATAGTTCACCAAAGATGGAGTCTCCAAATTAAACTCCTGCAATTTTTCTTTCTATTGCTCAGCAGTCCCAGAGGTATCATTGCTTCCTCTGTTGAGCACTGAACTGGTATGTGGTCACTTGCCAAGAGCTTACAGGTACTTTTATCAATGCCCAGACATGGTCCCTCTTAAGCTATTCTCAAGTCTGTGAGGCACTGCTACAACACACCTGTGCCTTTTCCCCAGATGCTTTCTTGCTTGGAGTCAGATTCCATGGCATTTAGAAGCCTACACAGAGTGGGGGGAAAGCTTCAGAACTGGGGATTTCACAGCACTAACTCAGAATAAGGTTCTTGTCAAGCTTTACACAAGAGACAGCATGAACTCTGACAGTAGCTACGGAGTCTTTGGGGAGTGTCCTTGGCAGGGGAAGGGAAAATGAACATGCTTGATTGGGGTCTGGGGTTCTATGGGAGTCTGGACTGATTTATTTACTGTTCACATTGTTATCAGTTAACTTTCTACATCACCTGAGGCAATTCAGCTTTTGCACAACCTGAATGAGCTGAACTGCCCAAATGTTATTTTGTAACTGCCCATTTCTTCCTGTAAATTTATCAGTTTCTCTTTTCTCAAGTCTTAAGTTCAGTTCTCCACATTTCCTCATTAGTTTGCATTTTTCAAAAAGAAACAGTCCTTGTGAAAATCCATCAGCGCCTAATAGTCACATTTTTGTATATAGTTTCGACAAATGCATGCCCTTTTGCAAAGCAATTTCCCCTAAAGTAATGCATTTTTGTAGGTTGCTACCACTAACACATGCGTTTTTGTATACACTTTACCCCGGTATATGCATCTTTGTACACATAACTAGGTTGGTGAGTTGCATTGCAAAATTCAGAGAAATGTGAATTTATGTGTTTCAGTTTATGTAGTGTTTTGGAAAGTGCAAATAGGCAGGTTCACCTTTAAATGTGAACTGAGTTGAAATTCTTCCCCTAGTAATTTCCCAATTTGGATATGGCTGCTTATTTATTTATTTTAAGAGATAGAAAAGCCCTGTTCTCCACCTAAGATGTAACAACTCTCCAGGACATAGAGAAGGAAAGCAGAAACAGCAAACAAACAAGCAAACAAATGAAAGGCACATACTTTCCCCCCCATACAAACATATTACACATACAGTGATAATTAAATTTGTCCTTTTTTTTTTTTACTTACTGCATATTATCATTCCTGTCTCCATAAGAGCCTCGTATTTAATGGGGAGGGGCGAGTGTATATTACTCAGGGGACTGGTAAGAAATATTATGAGTCGAGCAAAGTCTTTTTTTATTTTTTGAAACAAAACTAATAAGTTTGTCAATCACTTCTTTAATATCCATCACTCTCTGGTGAACAACTTTTAGACTCTCATATCAGTTAAGAGGCATTCTGAGAAGTAATTAGATGAAGGCATATATATATATATATATATATATATATATATATATATATATATATAGTCAGATTTCTGGTTTGAAAATGCATGTGCCTCTGACTCATTTTGCAGCAGCACTGGGCCAATGAGACCTCCCCCGTGGCAAAGGCAACATCTGGGGAAATGCTTTTCATTGCCTCTCCAAAGACTGCCGAACTCCCAGAAGGTTGAGCGGAGGGACGGCCTTCATTAGCTTGGCAGGTTTACACACTCATTTCCCATGTGTTTTATATTTTCTCTGCTGACTAAGTTGTGGCCAAAGACAGCTCGGGGGATTCAAGTTTTGCAACTTTTGTATATGACCTGCCCCTCCTAGAACTGATGTGTGGGTCATAACTTACCACCCAAGTTTGCATTTCCTGAATGCCCTTGCATATTTATCCCAAATTTCTCTTGAGATGCTGAGATGTCGAGAGAAAATACATTTTAAATTTTTTTTAAAAGCAAATCTTCATGTGGGCTCTTTTTTCCAAGAAAAACAAAATTATCAATCAGTGGGGGGGGGGGGTAAGGACATAACAGACCTATGGGTGAGCACATAAAGAAGCAACACAGAGCAAAAATAGTCTGAGTTGTTCATTCCTGGTAGTGCTTACTCAAAACTAAGGTCACAGCCACACCATACATTTAAAGCATTCTTATACCACTTCCCCCAAGAATCCTGAGAACTGTAGTTTGTTTCAGGGTGCTGGGAACTGCAGCTCTGGGAAGGTGTCTCCTAATAACTCTAAGCACACTTCACAAACTACAATCCAAAGGATTCCTTGGGGGAAGCCCTGGCCGTTTAATATGGTACAAAAGGGCTTTACATGTGTTGTGTGGGTGTGACTCAAATCCTTTGGGGTTTGTTTATTTGTTTTCGTATTCTTGGTGTTTACATGCTGCTGCCTTTCGGGGGGGGGGGGAGCCGTCTCAAGGCAGATCACCAAAGACCAGTAATTTCATACAACTGCAAGATAATTTAGTTTCATATGCATAGCAGAGGTTCTCAGCTGGAGCTGTATCTAGACACAAAAGAGAGGGGCCTAAATACTCTTGTCTTTCTCTCTCTGATGGCCTCTGTCCTGCTGGGGGCGGGGAGAGGTTAGGCTATCAGTGACTACAAGCCCTTTAGTGTCACCGGCAGTATGTTAGGAATGTTCATGAGTGGGGGGAAGAGTATGTTGGAAACAAGATAGGGAGGTGGTTCTTAACCTCTTCTTCAATAAAGAATGGCAGGTCAGAATTCTCTCTCCCATGGAACTTGCCGAACTGACTGGGAGACTCCGGGACCGGAGAGAAGAGATGGTGGAAGAAGATTGGAAGAAGTTTAAAGAATATTTGAAAAAATATGTGAATATTTAAATCTTAGAATAGCTTTAGAAGTGGGTATAGGCTGTAGGGTTAGAAGTAGAAGATAGTGTATTTTAAAATAGTATTATTTGTAAGTGAAGATTTTAATGGTAAAAGTAAGTGTGATTTAAAACTGTAAACTGCTAAAGATGAGGTAAAATGAAAATCAGCTAGGGGTGACTTGGGGAAGCTCACTTAACAATGTTTAGAAAAAATAAGGATAAGACAAGAATTTGTATTCTTTGTTTCTTGTTTGTGTTGTTTATTAGTATTATAAAATGAATAAAATAATTTTTTGGGGGGGGGAATAGAATTCTCTCTCCCTTCTCTTCATTAAACTGGGAAGAGAGAGTGGGTGGGTGTGTGGAATCCTCTTCCCTCCCTCCTTCACATGCACCCACATGCATATGCCCTCCACCTTTTTCCTACATGAAATCGTTTTGCAGGAAAAGGTTGAGGCATGCTCCTCTAATTAAACCAACAGGATCATAAAGAGCAAATCTCTAACACAGAACGCTGAATTCATTAAAGGCAGACCACAGATCTCTTGCACGCCTCAGACAAAATGTGGAACTCCACTAGTTAAGGCTTCTCTTGCACTGTTGCAAAGGGCTGGTGGCGTAAGATTAATGCCTAGGGACAGGTGGACACTCCTGGAAGGTGATTCAGTAATTTCATTTCTGTTAAAACTTGCTTGGGGGTGTGGGGAGTTTTGTATTCCGATTCGGCACAGCAGCTGTGTGCAAATGTGACACAAAACTCTAACCTTCCCATCGTAGTCTTCCAAGCTAATTGGGATGATTTGAGGCAGAAAAGTACTGTGGATTTGCCAGATCTCCTCACCGAAAGAGGCGTTTTCTACCAGAAGCCATTCCGCAATCCTTTAATCCAAACAAGGTGGATGGGTTTTGTGGGAGCCCCCCCCCCAGCCCGCTTTCCTCTCCTTTTTAATGAATGCAAAACAAACTACTCTATCAGTGTGTTCCATTCTGGAACTAATTGAATGGAAGGGATTTATAGGAAACCACAATTGAATTAGTGATTGGGAGGGGGGCAGTTTTGTAAAGTTGCAAAATATGTTTATGGTTTAATAAAGATAGTCACTGTGGGCAACAACGTGATCCCACTATTTTACACCCAGAGTGCATGCTATTCCCAGAAGAGTGGGCTTCCTTCTGAATGATGGCTAGGGTCATAACAATAGCTGGTGGGAGTTTTAGCCCCAAACACCTGGGTAATGGAGGCTGGTGTAAGCTATTGATTTCACTCCCCCAATTTCCTGAGTTTAGCTCTTCCCCACCTCCAGTTCATCATTGCTTTGCCTTATCTAAACAACTATCTTCCCCCACTGCTTGCTGGGCCCCGCCTTCATAACTCTGTTCCCTTCCTCAAATTGCATCAGTCCATTGACAAGAGAAATTCATTAGGTATCCCACAGCCCTCGGAGGGTGGAAATCACTCAATCGGGCTGGCACCAATTTATGGCCCCTTGCTTCCTGTTGCAAATTTCCTGCACTGACATCCTGGTTTGTGTGTTTGCGTGTGTGTGTATTGTGAGAGTTTTCTGGGCAGTGCAGCTTGTTTGCTTGGAAGGTAATGTGAAGTGGTTTGGCTTCACTACCAGATAGCATCTCTCAGATAGAGGAGACAAGCTGTCAAAATAAGAGGGGGGTCCTTTTAGCTTTGGCAATACACTCCTATGGGCAAAACTGGTGGATGTCAAGAAATATAATCATTGTGAACTACAGGACAGCTGTGTGAGATGGCCACCGCAGGCAGATGATTTTGGATGTCATGAAGGCACAGCAATTGTTGGTATTGTTTTATTTTTACAGACAGGGATGGGGAGAGGTGCACTTAGGAAGATGAAGGAACAGAGAGAAAGAGGGACTGAGGAAAGTTGTGGACTCTTCTTCACTGGAGGTTTTTAGCAGCTGTTCATAGAAGAATCATAGAATCATAGAATCATAGAGTTGGAAGAGACCACAAGGGCCATCGAGTCCAACCCCCTGCCAAGCAGGAAACACCATCAGAGCACTCCTGACATATGGTTGTCAAGCCTCTGCTTAAAGACCTCCAAAGTAGGAGACTCCACCACACTCCTTGGCAGCAAATTCCACTGTCGAACAGCTCTTACTGTCAGGAAGTTCTTCCTAATGTTTAGGTGGAATCTTCTTTCTTGTAGTTTGGATCCATTGCTCCGTGTCCGCTTCTCTGGAGCAGCAGAAAACAACCTTTCTCCCTCCTCTATGTGACATCCTTTTATATATTTGAACATGGCTATCATATCACCCCTTAACCTCCTCTTCTCCAGGCTAAACATGCCCAGCTCCCTTAGCCGTTCCTCATAAGGCATCGTTTCCAGGCCTTTGACCATTTTGGTTGCCCTCCTCTGGACACGTTCCAGTTTGTCAGTGTCCTTCTTGAATTGTGGTGCCCAGAACTGGACACAGTACTCCAGGTGTGGTCTGACCAGAGCAGAATACAGTGGCACTATTACTTCCCTTGATCTAGATGCTATACTCCTATTGATGCAGCCCAGAATTGCATTGGCTTTTTTAGCTGCCGCGTCACACTGTTGGCTCATGTCAAGTTTGTGGTCAACCAAGACTCCTAGATCCTTTTCACATGTACTGCTCTCAAGCCAGGTGTCCCCCATCTTGTATTTGTGCTGTTGAATGACCATTTCTAGGGGTTCTTTAGCTGTGTTTCCTGTATTGCAGGGGTTGGACTAGGTGACTCATTGGGTCCATTCCAACGCTATAATTCTGTGAGGAGAAACCTCACAGAGGTTCTAGTTGGAGAAAAGACCACGTGCTGAGAGTTGACAGGCAAGAGATCATTGAACATAAGAATAGAAGAAGTGCTTGCTGGGTTAGGCCAAAGGCCCATCTAGTTTAGCCCTCTATCCTCACAGTGACGAACCAAATGCCCCCAAGGGAAGCCTACAAGCAGGACCTGAGTGCAACAGCACTCGCCCCACTTGTGTTTCCCAGGAACTGGTATTCAGAAGCATTACTGATTCAGACAGAAGAGACAGAACATAGCCATCAGGTTGAGTAGCCATTGATGGCCTTCTCCTCCTCCATGATTTTGACTAATCCTCTTTTAAAGCCATCCAAGCAGGTGGCAATCATTGCATTTCCCAGAAGCCAAGGGAAGAAGGAGGTTCCACATGAGCAAGATCTCTTGGGTAGCTCTGGCCAAACCAGCCAGCCCTTTATCTGAAGGCTTCTAGCAAATAAGACTATTTGAAGGTGGAAATGCCCCCATTTACCTGGTGTGCCGAGTTTATATTTCTGCAGCATTCAGCCATGAAACAGAGAAGATGCTTCAGCCTACTGCATCCCTCACCCTTGTCAGATAAGTGTAAAAGATATGCCATCTTGTGTTGACAAACTGAAAAGGCAGCTGGGGGAGGATCCCCCAATATGGTTTGGAATTTCCCTTTGATTAGTATTCAAGGAAGCAGGTTGTGTGTGCATGTTTTGTGAGGAGGCAAGAACACAAAGAGAGCCAGTGGTTAGAGTGTTGGGCTGGAACCTGGGAGACCAAGGTTCAAATCCCCTCTCAGCCATGAAGCTCACTGGGTGACCTTGGGCCAGTCACTGCCTCTCTCAGCCAGTGATGCCATGAAGCAGGGTGAACATGTCACCTCACAGGAACACCTGGGCACCACTGCCACATCATAAGGGGTGTGACTTGACTGGAGGAAAGGGCGGCACAGTTTGTACATTGTACCAGAAAGGTTACAACCTTGTTAGTATATCATATGTTGGAGAGAAATTATTTCGTCCCTTGTTTATAATAAAATTTGTTTTAATAAAAACGTTTGTGTAGGTTTGCAAACTCCCTTCACCAGTGGCGTAGCGTGGGGGGTGCCAGGGGGGCCGGCCGCACCGGGCGCAACATCTGGGGGGGGGGGCGCTCGCTGCCTCCAGAGTCGCCGAAGAGCCTCCGGCGCAGGCTGTAGCAGAGCCCCATGTCTCGTGGAACCGACGAGCTGTGCACGCGTCCGGGCTGAAGGCAGCAGCTCTCAGCCCCGCGCGTCAGGGCCGCGGAGGACGCACCAGGCAGCCCCTCCTCACAGCCCCGCCTCCACTGCTGCTGCTGCAGCTGCTGGGCCAGGTTGCATTTTCCTCGTCTCTCTGCCCCCCTCCTCCTCCGGGCAAGCGGCGTGGTTTGGGCGGCAGTGCCAGCGGCAACTCACCTCAGATCGGCAGGTTAGGGGTTAGGGGGGCGCAAATTACTTGCCTTGCCCCGGGTGCGGGGGCGCAAATTACTTGCCTTGCCCCGGGTGCTGACAACTCACGCTACGCCGCTGCCCTTCACAGACTCCAAACCTGGAGTGTAATCTTCCACCTGCCATGCAATCACCACTACCCACCCTCCCTCCCTCTCTGCTGTACTTTTGTATGGACAGTGCCCTTGAATGTGTTCCCTGCTGATGCTAGATACCATTTTTCGTGCTTGACCCACAAGATGCAGAGTGAAGGCAACAAGTATTGTCCTCGCTCTGTTTTGGCTTCAGATGTCATTGCATAGCCACACCTCACTGATTTCATGGTATCTTCATTAAGCCAAATCAGAGTGAGGGCAATGCTTGCTTCCCTCTCTTTGGTGTCTTGTGGATTAAGAAAAGAGAAAATGGGGGGGGGGGGACCCAACCACCAGCCCTAGTAAGCAGGAGAAATACTTTGCTACTGTTTACATCCCTGGAAATATCCCTGGACATCCTTTAATTTTGTTCACATACTATGCTGACCACAGATCATCTGGACATTATTGGAAAGCTAGCTAGGTAAAATATGATCCTATAGGCCTACTTTGTCATACATCCTGTCCTGTCCAATCCCTTTTGTCCACCAACCACTTCTCTATACATTGTTATACTGGGGAAGACTGCAGCTGAGTGGTAGAGCACCTGCTTTGCATGCAGAAAGTCCCAGGTTCAATTTCTGCTGTCTCCAGGTAGGGCTGGGAAATACCCCTGTACAAAATCCTGGAGAGCCATTGTCAGTCTGCGTTGACAATACTGATCCAGATCAACCAGCAGTCTGACTCAGTTTATGGCAGCTTCCTATGATCACCAGCACTCCTCCAGACAGATGCCTGATTAAACCCTCTCCTTTCTGTCAAAGTTTTTTTAAAAAACTTCTTCAAATCTAGGGCTTTCCTCAAACCTGAACTGACCTCCCTTTTTTATGGAGTAGTGCTTTGGAGCACCCACTTAGAGCACTGAGATCACTATAACTAAATATGTTGATCCTGCTTCTGAAGTTGGAAGACTAATTTACTCATCATCGTTAATAGCCACCAAGAGACACTTATCAGATGAGTCCTGATTGACCATTCCTGATTTCCATCGCATCCAGCCTCCTGATTCCAACAGAAGGCATTGAGACACTGCCAGGAAGCCTGGAAAAAATAAAAATGGGGTGGAGTGAGCAGTTAAGAAGAAGAAAAGAAGCCGCCTTATACTGAGTCAGACATACTAGTCCATCTAACTCAGTCTTGTCTGCACTGACTAGTAGTGGCTCTCTAGGATTTCAGACAAGGAGTCTTCCACAGCCCTTCCTGGAGTTGCACGGAATTGAACCTGGAACCTTCTGCTTGCAAGGCAGATGCGCTACCACTGGCCCACAGCTCTTCCCTTCATTTTGGCTGCCTTAACCACTACTTCCAAACCATGTTGCATTCCTGATCAGTTCATAGTTGGGAGACCTCAAATAAATCCAAGAAAGCTCTAAAGAGGAATTCAGGATATCACAATAAATATTAATGAAGATCCCACTGGGGTGAGATGAAAGAACAAAAATTATTCCAAAGATCAACAAGGGAAATCCAAATTCTTTCCATTGTTCCTCCGCTTAATGATCAGCCAAGGTGCATTTTTAATTCTCTCCAGGAAAGATTACAATGAGTCTTCGGGGGGGGGGGGGACCTGTTAAGCAATCATCCCAGCTTCTGCAACTTCCTTCAAATGAATTTAGCATCTCTTTAATTATGACGATGAACCTAAAGGCTCTGATATTCTACATGACAGAAGTTCCCCTTTGAGTTATACAATGATGAGGAGATTAACCGGGCTCCATGGGAGAGGGATTTTGCATGGAGATGAAATACAGTGTCTATGTAATTTCAGGTGATTGATCGTGGATGATTAGTTGTCCATCAAAGTGCTACCAGCAAATCCAAAGATATGATCGGGACACTCTGAAGATGAGGGTGGCTCATTAATAAGCTCACAACTGACACATTTTAATTGTCAGAGAAGTAACCCAGTCTCCTATTTCATAGCATCCTAACACATATTCCTGTGAAAGTGGGTTTGATCCACAGACCCAGCTGAAGAGAAAGTAACCTGGAATTTGAACCCAGAGAATACAGGCCACAACGTACATTTAAAGCACATCCAACATACATTTAAAGCACATGATTGCCCCCAGGAGTGCTAGCTTGGCTCCGTGACTATGGGTGTCCAGGGCCATGGGTGCCATGCAGTGTGCATGGCCCTGGTGCCAAAATTTGTGGGTGCCTGGCCCGTTCATGGGGAATTTTGTGGGTGCTCTGGCACCCAGGGCCCCAGGGAGCCGGCACCTGTGCTTGGAGCTGTAATTTCCCCTTCATAGTGCTACAGTTCCCAGCATCCTCAACAAAACTACAGTTTTCATGAGTCTTTGTGGGGAATCATGTGTTTTAAACCTGTGTTGGATATGCTTTAAGTGTATGGTGTGCATCTGCCCTATGTCTTTTCCTTTATTTATTTTTTTATAAATATTTTTTATTTTGAATTTCAGACAAAGAAAGTTCACCAAACATTTACAATCCCTTCACCAAGAAATAATAAACAAAGAAAATATACATAGACAAAAACATAAATCTAAAATAAAAAGACGTCATAACTGTTCATAACATATTTTTCCATATCTAACTGGACTTCCTCACATCTCCCTTCTCTGCATTCTCAATAATAAAATTATAAACAGCAATTTATTACCTTGTTTCAGTTCTTAATTTATACTTCTCAAATATTATGTCTCAAAGTTCAAATAATTTTTGTCCAATACTTATTAATTTAGTTCAGATATAATATTACTTCAAATTTCATTTTCTTGAACATCACTTAGTCTCATATACCTTTCAACTAAGTTGCTGGTACCAAGCTCTTTTCAATCGTGCAATTTCTTAACATTCATACAGTTTGTACTGTTTCCTATGTCTTTTCCTTTAAAAGAGAGACTCCAGTGAAACTCATGTGTCTGGGAAGGAAATATGTGTTTCAGGGGCTTATAATGCTCACTTCAAAAACAAGGTGAGCATTCCAGCCCCTAGATTCTTCTCTGGTTCTGATTTCATTCTGAAACCAGTGATGGACCTCCATTTTGGGGGCCCTGAACCTTGAACTGTTATGGGGGCCTCTTCACAATCAGCAATGAGGTCTGGGTAACCACTGTTGTCTTCTTCCATGAGAGATACCACTTTTTAAAAAGAAATGAACCACCACATCTCAGATTTTGCTTTAAATTGCTGTACCATAACACTCCACTTTGCAACATCTGTGCTACTGACTTTGGGATTGTTGAAATATATACCAAAAAAAACTCAGTTTGAGTCGTGCAACTCAAATTAGGTCTACTAGACCCCCCAAAAAATAAGCAATGTGGATTAAATTCACTTCTGGGGCCCTCCAGGATTAGGGGCCCTAAAGTTTAAACTTCATTAGTTTTGTAGTAAATCCACCCCTGTCTGAACCAGTGAAGAATTCCTCTCTTAAATCACACCTGTACTGTACATTTATAGTTAACAGTACATTTAACAGTCATTACTCTCCCCCCAAAGAATCCTGACAACCAGTGCTTTTTCCTGGGGGTACTCAAGGGTGTACCGACACATTTTTTTCTAGAAGAAAAGCACAACTGTAAATTTTTAAAGGTACTGAGAGTTGTTGGGAGATGCCTCACAGAGCTACAGGTCCCATCATCCCTGACCACTGACCATACTGGCTGAGGTTGATGGGACTTGGAGACCAGAACATCTGGAGGGCAGCAGGCTGCTGACCCATTGTGTAGACCATACTGAGCAAGATGGACCACTGGTTTGGCTCATGTTGGCAGCCTCCTGTGCCCCTGGGAAGCATAGAAACACAGAGGTTATTCCAAGGTAGACCAACAGTCTATCTAGCCTGCAATGGTGTACACTTGCTGGCATCAGCTCTCCATAGTTTCAAACAAGGTCCCACCACAGATTGAACCTGGGACCTTCTATATGCAAAACAAATCCTCTACCAGTGAACTCCAGCCCCAAATGGAATGTTCTGTTATTGCCATTGGCTTTTTGTCACTTCCTCCATATTGTCAAATGCCAACATTTATTGGACAATGGATTCTTGGGACAACAAACCATTTGCCTGCCACTTAGCACTGTCCAGTCAGCTTTGCCAATTTGATTGGATTTTTATAAATTTGCATTTGAGGGCTTGTTTTGAAAAGACATGCTGACCCTGCCAAAGAGAGGAGCCCACATGAAGCCAGCTCAGCATCCCAGCTCTTTTACGGGCAAGTTGGAGAATCTATGCAAGAAAAGAATTTCTTGTACAAATATTTATGCTTCATTCATTGCTCATCCATGTGTAAGGCAGTTGAGGACTGACTGAGATGCTGAAGTGAAAACTGACACACTCATTTTGGACTAATATTCCCAAATTAAGTACCCAATGGTTTTAACACTTGGCTTCGTTAGCACCTTTAATTTCACTGAAAGTATGTTATTGATTGCATTGTGGGCTGCGTGGGAGCTGAGCTCTTGATTGCTAATTGAGCCATCAATGTTCTAACGTTATCATTAGTGAAAGCTAAAGTCTCTGGTCTGAAGTGGCCTTTGGGGAGGAAGGTAAACGGCAAGAAGAGTGGAAGAATATTCCAAAAAGTGCCAAATAGGTGATGGCAAGCATCTCATTTACTGCAAAGTCAAGGGGAATAATCATAATCACTAAATATTCTGTATAAAGATGGCCTGCTGTGTTCATTCATTGGGAGTGATTCCCATCTTTCAGTTCCTAATTCACATTGACTAATGTAGATCAGAATCCTCACTTCATCACAAGTGGAAATGACTGGTGTGGGAGGGAGAGGGGCTCGTTTTGTATCTTGTGAATGCAGAAGCTGAGGTTACTAGTCCTAGAGTACAGTGGGACAACTTGTAGCCCTTGGTCCAATTTCAGGCAGTTCTTGGCATTTCATATGGTTGTCAAGAAATGGGTGGGTGGAGGAAAGAGGGTAGCTGGTGGGGGGGAGAGAGGGGGTGGCAGAAAGAGAGAGAAATGGGATTCAGAAAGTGAGTGGGGCTGGTTGAAAGAGATAGAAAAGGGGTGGCAAAGAGAGAAAAAGGGGGTGTCATAAAGAGAAAGAAAGAAGGGGTGGCAGAAAGACCCCACTTGTTGCTGGTACATTGTCCCTGGCAGACAACTCCCAAAAGAATGTAGCTCTTGACATAATTATTATTATTATTTTGTCTTTCCCTGCCTTGTGGAATAATGCATTTTCTGAAGATGACCATGTGATCAGATGATCAAGTACACCTATGTTGTAACCAAGTTTAGAAAACTCTGATCAGTTTTAATCATGCCACTTCCCACAGGATGCAGCAAACCTTTACTAGATCTCATGGTATCTCAGAGGAGCAGACCACCTTTCTTATGAGCAAACTCTTTGACCAGCTTAGACATTATAACTAGATGGAGCCTCCAGGTCTGTAGCCACTCTACCTGATCTTGGGAACAAACCACTAGAGATGGTCATCACAGTTCTGCCCTGCTTGTGAGTTTCCTGGAGACCTCTGGCAAACCACAGTTCAGAATAGGAGGGAGGCCTAAATCAGGCTTCCTCAAACTCGGCCCTCCAGATGTTTTTGGCCTACAACTCCCATGATCCCTAGCTAGCAGGACCAGTGGTCAGGGATGATGGGTATTGTAGTCTTGAAACATCTGGAGGGCCGAGTTTGAGGAAGCCTGGCCTAAATGGACCCTGAGTTGCATCCATCCTGCAAAGCTAATTCTTACATTCTTAAGTAAGAAGCAAACAGGTGCTATAAAGTCAAACATGAATCATGTGTGACATGTCAGCCCACAGAAGGGATTTGTTTGGGTTTTCCCCTTGCTCTTCTCCCCCGAGCTGTTCTGAAGCACTGCATCTGGTTGAGAAGCTCCAATGTTTAGACTTAATGATATCATTTGGTTAGCTTGCACATTGAGCCTCTCAGTGTATGTAGCGCAGTTTGATGACTGTCACTGTTGGCTGGGTCAAGAAGAGCAGCCGCAGACATAATCAGCATGTTCTTTCATTTTTATCAGACCACCGTAAGAGGTAACTGCTTCTGTCTTGTCATTCACCTCCACCCCTCAAGGACAAAATCAATGGGCTAATGCACTATGGGGCTTGCACCTTCCTGCCTCCAGTTTAATTGCTAAATTATATCCTCCTCCCCACACACCCTAAAAATAAAAATCCCTAGCACCAGGAAATGTGATTTCCCCAAGCTTCGTATAATATGAAACAACTGTTAAGAAACCTTGCAAAGCATATTGTTTGCATTCAGACAGCGCCTTAATTCCATTTCCAACCTTTCCATATGTGGTTATTGTTGCATTTTGTGTGATCTTGCTCATGACGTAAAAGCCACATCTGGAAATCTAGTGAAAGTTTAGTGCTCATTGCCATGTTTATTTCTTGGGGGGGGGATCTGTTTGCAACTCTGTTAACCTGGAAAATCCAGGGAAGAAATTTGGGGACAGTATCCTGACATGCAATTCTTCCCATACTTTTAATAGGTGAATCATGTGGGAACAGTGTTCAGTCTCCTGTAGCCCAGCTCCAATATCATCACTCTAAAAGTCATATTTGGCGTGTGCACAGATTGAAAGATTCAACTTGCATCTGTATCTGTGCAGTTTTTTAAAATAATTTTCGTTTTTTCCTGGGTTGCTTTCTGCTTTGATCTGTCATTTGGCTGCTGAGTCACCCTGTATTAAAAACAACCTCTATCTTTGGTCATTCAGTAAAATGGAGAATCTAAAAACAGCTATACTTTTTCCTTCTTTTGACCAAAGTGAATGAAATTTGCAGGCACAAGAGCCCCTCCAGAGTGAACTAAGCCTGACAACTTGCAGACAAATATGTCTGAAGGATTTTCATAGGGGAAGAAAAGGGTATTTACTTTCCTCCATCATCCCTTAGGGAGGCAGAGTGGATTTTCCTTCTACTTACCATGAAATAATTAAGAGATAGTTGAGTAGCACATAATTTTGCTTGTACATTTTTATTTTCACACTGGCCCATAGCTGTCAACTTACAGATTTGAAAATAAGGCACCAGCAGCCTTGAAAATAAGGGATCAGCAGCCAAAATAAGGGACCTGCAGCCTCACCTGTTCCAGGCACTCCAGTCTTCCTGTCCTCCTGCAGTCTGGTCAAACTCATGCTGGTAGCTTCGAGAACACTGTCCAACCAACTTTGTAACTGGAGGTTCAACTGAATAGAATCTGAATCACATGCACCACAAGGCCTGTGCAGCCTCAACTTAAGATGGCTCCCCGGCCTGGCTTTGCACTGCAAAGTTTACAGCAGCACATGCAACAAAATGGCGTCCAGCATTCAAAAAACCCCTCAGCTTGCATTAACTAGCCACACACACACAGCCTCCCCCCCTCGCCACGAGATCGCCAGTCACCCACCATTTTAGTCAACCAGATCCTTTCTTTTCCCCCATAAGTCAATCGAAGGAGCCTCCAAAACAAATTCAAAAGCCCCCCCTCCCACGAGATCTCCTTTCCTTCCCCCCCACCATGTGCCCCCTCTCCAGACAGACCTTTTCACCGGCAAGGGTGAGTGGGCCATTGATGACGTATCCATCTGATTCCGATCCGAGCACTCAGCACAGGTATGTTCAACTTCTGAGCCCCTCTGAGCCAAAGGCAGAAAGCCCAGCCAGCAGCCAAACGAAGCCTCAAGGAAAACCACCGTCACCTCTCCGCTGGGAAGCGCTGAGCAAAGGCGAGTCCCCAGGCAACGCAGCTGATATGATCAGCAGAAGGCATGCAAGCGCCACCCCCCCAGTCGTTCTTACACTTCTTATTGGGTGAGCCAAGCAACACAGTTGGAGCCTCCCTCCTCCCTGGCCGGCAGGGAGGGAGGGAGAGGAGCTGCTTCCTTTGAAATTTAAGGGACATTTAAGGGACATCCATCAATAAGGGACAGCAGCGGGACATGGCGCTGGAATAAGGGACTGTCCCTTCAAATAAGGGACACTTGACAGCTATGCACTGGCCTTTCTTTCTGGTGGTTGTGTCTTCCATTGGACTTTACAGATCTCTACATAGGCCTTTCCCAGGTCTTGCAACATGAGGCTGCCTGCGAAGTTCAGAAGATCCCTGCATTTGTGGGGAAAGATGTTGTTGTTAAAGTAAAACAATCTAGGATTATTATTATTTTAAGAACTTACATTGATTCCTGCAGTGCAGGGGGTTGTAGTAGATGGCCCTTGGGGTCCCTTGCAACTCTACGATTCTATGATTTCATGAAGATTTTAACTTTAACAAAAATACAATCCAGGTCCCTTCAGTTCACTGCAGGAAACATTTTGGACAGCTCACTTTTTGCAAAGCTCATGGACCTAGAAAAACATGGAGATATAATATAAGAATGCAAAGAACAGTATAGCATGAAGAAGGGTGGAGAAACAGAGCAACACAAGGCTTTGTGGGGGCCCTGATCTGACTTGAGGGGTATTGACATTGCACTTGGACTTGGGTGGAAGAAACCATTATTTGCCTCATTATTCAGCCCACACGCATAGCATACACACACACACACACACACACCTCACCAGATGCCCATCAGAAGTGTTCCATTGCACTGATCAGGTTTTGAACTTCCTCTTCCAGAGCAGTCAATGAACTCTTCCAATTTCATTGTCTCTTTCCTCCAGCAAATCTCCCCACTCCTTTGCTTCTTGCGTATGGAGGGGTTAAGGTCACATAGCCCTGGGTTGTTGTTCCTGCCAATGCAGAAAATGATAAGGGGCTTGATTGCTCCATCAGAAGTCTCATTTTCAAAGGACTTCACCGCTTTCTTATTCCTGAGCCTCTGAGGTACATTTGTGCTCGTATGCCATTTCGTTTTTAATAGCCCTCTAATAAATTTGCTCTTGGAAGGATCATCCTGTTCTGTTTTCTTCCTTCAGAAACCTTGTATGGCATAGAAGACAGGTGGAAGCCTACCTGCAGCTTCCCATCTTTGCACCTTGACTAACATGCCCTCCACATCTTTTTAAGCCTGCCGTGAAAATAAATTGACTTGCACCGAATATGACAATTGGTCCATCCAGCTCAGTATATTTTACCCTGACTGGCAGCAGCTGTCCAAGGTTGCAGACAGTGGGTGGAATTCAGGGCAATGCTAAGAAAATAATTCCATCAGCACAACCATTTCTGCTTGCCAGGTGGAATGTTCTCCCCTCTCCTACTTCCCATCCTTCTCGTGGAGTTCTCCCAACTCTTTTGGCATGTGGCCCTTGGAAGATTGCACTGAAGCAAATACAACCCTCAGGCTGTAAAAGATTCCCTACCCCTGCAGTCCTGTTTACCATTGGAAATCCTGAAGTGGTTTCAAACAACCAGTCAGCAGCCCTAAGTATTCCTGGCCTGTAAATCAACCTGTTCTTGTTCTGAAAAGCTTCCCCAAACAATCAGTGCAACATTTATCTCCCTGAAGTGTGCAAACCCACCAAAGTTAGCTGAATGGAAAAAAAGATCATTGCATGATTGTCTAAAAAGAGTCATTTGAACTAGAAGGATTTGAAGGGGGAGCGGGGTGGGAGATGATGAGGAAGGCTTTGCATACCTTGTGCATGAGTTATTTCTTTGTTGTTCCTGTGGGTAAATGAGGAAACCTGACAGTTTAAACTTAATTTCCCTCCAGTCTCTCAAAATGCATCTGACTTCCTATGTCACTAATTGTTTTGCCACTCCAGAAGCCCCTCCTGCAATCGAAAGAGAGACTAACAAGGTCAAAAGAAGGAAGGCCTTTCTTCCCCACTTTCTCTTCACATAATTCTGTGATGCTGAACATTTTCAGAGACAAAGAGGGAGAAGGCAGGGATAGAACCCACAGCCCACGCTGCTCATCCCTTCTTTCAGCTTGTTGGTGCTTTAAAGTGCTTTTTTCCTGTCTCTTCAGCTCTCTTCCGTGCTCTGCCACCCACCACCATCATCCCCCAAAAGGAAGCCTCTTCCTCCACTCTACTGCCATCTTGAAGATGCCATCTCCTCCGCATCATCCTCATAGCACTCAGGGTCCTCCCCCTCCCCCTCCAGAATCTGGAAGAGAACTGAGGCCAAGGCACAGGTGCAGCTGGTTTATATTTCCAGGGAGTGGAACAGAGGAAAGACCATTAGAAACAGTCTCCCCTCTGGTCCTCTCCCCAAGCCTTCTTCTTTGATGATTGTCTTCCATAAACATGGTTTTAACAATGAGTCCGTAAGTGACTGTGGAGGCCAACTCTGGATCCACACATCCTTCCACAGTAGGGACATTGGTTTCCGGGCAGGAGTTGATCACAGTGAGGGTTTGTCAAACGTGCCTTCCTCTTAGCACATTTCTTCCTTGCGTCCTGAGTTCGAGTGTCTTCAAAGCCCATGAAAACCTTTGGTAAAGGCTGCTCTCCAATTGGAGCACTCGCAGGCAAGTGTTTCCCAATTGTTGGTGTTTATACTGCATTTTTTTTAGATTTGCCTTGAGACAGTCTTTAAACCTCTTTTGTTGACCACAGGCATTACGCTTTCCTTTTTTTTAAGTTTGGAATAGAGTAGTTGCTTTGGAAGACGATCATCAGGCATCTGCACAGCATGTCCAGTCCAACGAAGTTGATGTTGAAGAATCATTGCTTCAACACTGGTGATCTTTGCTTCTTTCAGTACACTGGTATTTGCTCACCTGTCTTCCCAAGTGATGTGTAAAAATTTTTGGCGACACCGTTGATGGAATATTTCAAGGAGTTGGAGGTGGCGTTTATAAGTGGTCCATGTTTCACAAGCATACAGTAAGGTTGGTAGTGCAATAGTACAATAAAGTACAATAAAGTCATGTCCTGGTGGGCTGCACAGCCTGCAAGAGAGTCCCCAGCAGCCAGTACAACTGGTGAAGGAGAAAGGAGCTCCCTCCACTGTTGACCCATGCTGCAGAAGGGAGCCCCATCCACCATGGCCACACTGAGCCACAAATGCCATTTCCCTGGAGTTTGGATAAGCGGGCCTTGTAGCTCTGTCAGGGGATTAGGGGCTTCCTACCAACAACAGTCAGCACCCTTAACAAACTACAGCTCCCAGAATTCTGTCTGTTAAGCCACAACTGTTTAAATTGGTAGTGTAGTCTTTGAAATGTATGGTGTGGTGCGGTGCTTCGAATCGTCTGCTTCTTCCACGGAGCGAAGCCGCATAGCTGTTGCCGGAGAGCGCTGACCTTTTCCTGTGGACAATTTGATTTTAAAGTAATTACCCGTGAGTAGAGCTGAAGCAGAAGAATTGGATTTCTAAATATTTAATTTGGTACCGTAACGGGGAGGTTCAAAACAGGAAGTCCGCCTTCCCCTTTTGTAAATAGACTGAGGCAATGAAGTTGCAAGCTGGAGTCCTGGAAAGCCTTTTGTAAAAGACTAAATTTCCATCAGCAAAGAACATTAAACCCCCTCTTGGAGGCAGGAGAAGAGAGGGGGAAGTTGCGGACTGAGTATGCCTGTGGGAGAGAACGAAGAGATCTAAAATACCGCTGCTCTGACCCTGGAAATGGGCTGCTAGCAGGACTGATGTCTTTTGGAATGTTCATTGACAGTGTTTAGAACGTTCATTGACAGCTAGCTAAACAAGAGAAATACATTGTTTCTACTGTCTCCGGCTGCTTTAAAAAGGAGTAAAAGTAACTGAAAATTGAAACTAACTTTGGATTGTTTGAACTGTGTCTAAAAGAGGATACTATTGACTATTACAAAATAGAAACTGTTTCCCCCTAGTGGAAGCCTTTGTAACTGGTTGCTTTACTGGGCTAGGGGAATTTCCAGCTGCAAGTTAAAAACCGTGAGACTCTGGGACTGACCTTGAACCTTTTAAGTGTTATGGTAAATGGAAGAGGAAAAACAGACCAGTCAACTGCTGACAAAACATTAAGGTCTGGGAGGACTTGGCAACAATCCAGGAGAGGTTCATCATCAGGCCCCCCTGCTCTTTTTATTGCAGCCTTTGTACCAGTACATTTAAAACCAAGAGGAATGTCGACAGAAGAGGCTTTAGTGGCTGCACTATATAAGATAAATGATTCACTGGAACAGCTTAACAGGAAAATGGACGCGATAAATGCGAAAGTGGATGTTTCAATTACTAACATTAACTTAAATACAGAAAGTATAAATAATACCAATACAGAAACCACCCAGGAATTGATACAGAAACCTACTTTGATACAGCAAACTGCAGAGGAAGCCAGGGAAAAAGCCGTTGCTGCTGAATGTAAAGTAACACAACTGGAGAGAAAGAGAAAGAGAACCCCAGCCTTACAGAGGCAATTTGATGAACATAAGTTGATGCTTGCTATGATTGAACTTAAAGAAAAACAGATGAATTTGAGGATTAGAGTTCACCTTTGGTGGACACGCCCAAGGATCAAGACACTTTGGGAGATGATTCATAAAGAAATGAAAAAATGTATTTAAATATACCCTTTTGAAGAAACCAGAGGCCTTTCTCCTGGGCATGGTCGGCCAATTGGTGTTAAAGAAGGATAGAACTTTTTTTACGTATGCAACAATAGCAGCAAGAATACTCGTTGTGAAGTATTGGAAGACACAAGATTTACCTACTCGGGAAGAATGGCAGATGAAGTTGATGGACTATATGGAATTGGCGGAAATGACTGGCAGAAATCCGAGACCAGGGAGAAGAGTCGGTGGAAGAAGACTGGAAAAAGTTTAAGACTATTTATAGAAATACTGTAAAAATAATGAATGTTAGAAAAATGTTGGAATGAAGTTATAGGGCTGTAGTGAATGAATGAATTAAGTATAAATAGACTAATAGAGTATTAAAGGGAAAAATAAGGTTAGAATGTGTTAAGATAATTATAGGATAGAAAACAGAGGAAGATGGAAAGGAATTGCTGAAACAATTAACAGAAGTGAAATACAAAAAGGGAGGTGTGAGGAGGTCGTGGAAATAAGTGAATGAAAGTTAAGATATTGAAATTGTTCTGTGTTTTAAATGGTTTGTGTCTTGTTTTGTTAGTCTTATGTGTTAGTGTTTTGTAGTGTTTTTGTATTGTATTGCTGTATTTTATTTCATTTTATTGCTTTTCTGTTTTGTTGTGTTTAAACTGTTGGAAAATTAATAAATATTATTTTTTTTAAAAAAAAATATGAAATGTATGGTGTGGATGTGGCCCAGGACTTCTTCACGGAACTACAGGTGTTCTGGCTCCCTAGAGATTACTGTTCAACTGTTTTGAGTCTGCAGTATGTCACACTGGCTTGGACATTAACCCTGTCTAAATGAAATGTTGGGAGAGAAGAGCCTCAGAAACTTTCTAGACATGCTGGCTGCGGAGTGGGGGGAATGGGGAATGTCTTCGTCACAATCCTCAGTGCACCAAGCATTTGACACTCCAGGTGTCCAACTGCTAAGAAAATGAGCCTAGCACCAAATTGCACTGAAAGGCAAGAGCATTAATTTGGCTAATCTGCTTTATTACTAACAAATTAGAAAGACTCAGAATTAAGTCATCCCAAGGACGAGCTGGGGTCAAGCTCCCCTGTGTCATCCACACATAATGATAGTTCAAATTGGTTTTCTCTCATTTGAACACCCTTAATTGTGTCATTATATTTAATTGTGATGAGGACTTCCAAGGCTGTCATAAATAACATGTGAGGCAAAAATGGGGGGGGGGAGTAATCATTGTATATTTCAGGAGAAGCCAATGTGGTACCCTCCAGATGTTGTTGGACTACAACTCCCATCAGCCTCAGCCAGCATTGTCAATGCTTAGGGACAATGAAAGTTGTAGTTCAACCACATCTGGAAGGCACCACTTGGGTGAACTTGGCCATGAAGCTCACTTTGGGCACTCTCTGCCTAAACCACCTCACTGGATTGTTCTGATATTAAGGACCATGTATGGCACCTTGAGCTCTTTTCAGGAAAGGTGTGATTTAAAGGAAATGATAACAAATATAAAATAAGGACACAATTCTATGCACAATAGGTAAGCGCCATTGAACAGCAAAAGTTGCTTTACAGTAAACCTGCTTGGGATTCTGTTGTGACACTTTTCGACTTCAAAGAATAAGAATAAGTACAGTCAACCCCCGATTTGCACAGGACTTGCTTTCCTGCCCCCACTCCATGCATTGGCGGAGCACATATAAGCCCACCTTGCCCCATTACACCCCATTATGCCCCGCCACTGTTCTGCACGTCGGCTGCTGCACATCAATTGAATACATGCAAAATGGTTGCCACCTGTGTTACCTAAAGTTTCCACTATTTTTTTGATGACTATCGTTTATGAATGCTGTGTTAAGTTACTTTATTATTGCAGTTGTGACTGCAGCTATTATTCATTACACAGTGGCGTAGCGTGGGGGGTGCAGGGGGGGCCGGCCGCACCGGGCGCAGCATCTGGGGGTTAGGGTTAGGGGGCGCAAATCCACGGGTTAGGGGGCGCAAATTACTTGCCTTGCCCCGGGTGCTGACAACCCACGCTACGCCACTGTCATTACATGTCACTTGGCTTTGGAGCAAGTTTTAAGCAGGTTTTTCCGGCATTTATTCATGACACAATATTGAAGGGTAGCAGAAGAATCCCATGATGACACGCTGAAGATTCAACAGACTTATTATAAATGCTGTAATATTTATTAATACATCAGCATCTAGTCTTTACAGGGGAAAATGAATTTAGGTGTTTAAGGCTGCAGTTCTATACTCACTTAGTCAGGTGTAAGCCCCATTAGACTCAGTGGAACTTACTTCTAAGTAGACATGTTTACACTGTTTACATTAACAAGCCACGCAGCCTTCCAGTCCATCTGTCTGTCTGTCTCTTTATTTATTTATTTAATTTGTATTAATGTCCTTCAACTAAAAATCTAAGGGTAGTTCACAGCATAAAAATACAGAATACAAACACAAAATACAGAATAAAAACAAAGCAAACCTATAACTGTCACCCCTAAACACAAACACATTTAAAAGGCCATTGAATGTTAACCAGCCCAAGGCCTGGTTGAAAAGGAACATTTTCATCTGGTGCCTAAAGATATATAATGAAGGCACCAGGCAAGCCTCCCTAGGGAGACTGTTCCGCAAGTGGGGAGCCATTGCAGAAAAGCCCATATCTCATGTTGCTACCCTCTGGACCTCTCATGGAGGAGGCATGTGAAAAAGGGCCTCAGATTATGATTGTAGGGTCCAGGTCATTTCATATGAGAGAGCCTCTAGTTGCCTGCCAACCCTTGGCTCTTGCTCAAGTCTGCCCTTCAAGTGATAGGATTCTCATTTCTATTAGGCTGCAATCATATGCCCAGCTACCTGAGAGTTAGTCCCATTGAACACAGTGGGGTTTACATATGTATGGTAAGGACTGCACAGGATTAGAACAAAGACTCAAGCTGTCCCCAAAGAGGGGAGGGAAACAGCTCACAATGGGGAGAACATGCAAGGGCAGTTAACTAGTGAGCAAAATACGTATTTTTTCAGGAGATACCTTCATGTGGTAAATTTTGTATTCTCCATGGGTAGACTCTTTCTCATGAGCAGCTGAACCCAGGTAGAAATGACTGCTACCTGGGGAGATTATAACATACCCTCCAACATCTCCAGGCCAAAAACCAGGACACACGACTTCTGGGCTGTTCTTTTTGGGGCTCCGTGGTATAATGTGGGAACACCCTTCTAGGAAGACCAATTAGAACTTCACCATGTGCTGTTATGAACTTGCTCCATATGGCTGCCTAGGAATGTTTGCTCATTTAGTTCGAATGGAGGCAGGTGTGTGTGTGTAATTATTATAAAAGTAATAATTACTTTTGTGACCATAAAACAAATGGGTCAATGCAGGTGACTGAATTCACACACAAGTAAATCCTTCACCCCCACCCCGTTGCTTCCGGTGTGTTTCTCGTTCTTTGCTATATGCACACTAGAACTGATTGCACAACCACAACAGCCCTGGAGTGTCATTACGGCAAAGTTATATCCATCATTTTTTTTGTGTAGCTAATGACAACCTATTTTGCTTTCAGCAGCTTAGCGTGAGCCCCAGTTTCGGTGGCTGCACTGTAATTTACGCAAGCTGTCTATGGGCTTCAGCCATTCCTCTGACCATATGTTCCCCTCCCCAGATTGCCAGGCACTGGGGCCTCCCTTGCTGTGTTTGCCGGGGGGTGAGGTGTGCTCTTGCCACTGCGTCAGCACTTCATCACCATTCAAGGAAGCAAGAATAATGTGCTTATTATCGAGAGAAACTCCTAATTAGCAAGTTTAGTGAGTGTGCGCCTGTGCGCCTTAACTTGAATTGAATACATCCCAATTATGAGCGGCTCATTATTAAAAGTACAGCCAGCTGTTTGTGCCAGAAATTCAGGAGCCCCAGTAAACAAGCACTTCACTGTTTGCTCACAGAAGCTTCTAGGCTATTTGTTTCCTCGTTTCACTTTACAAAGAACGATGGAAACACGCGCTGTCAGTGTGTACCCGGAAGATCCAAGCGAGAAAGGAATCAAGTAAGGATGCAGTGAAAAGAGTGGTTGTTCCTTTCATTTTTAATTATTATTATGAGCCTATCACTTCACTGTTGTCAGTGGTGGTTATGATCTTCCATGCCTATACAGTGGTACCTCGGGTTACAGACGCTTCAGGTTACAGACTCCGCTAACCCAGAAATAGTACCCCGGGTTAAGAACTTTGCTTCAAGGTGAGACCAGGAATCATGCAGCGGCAGCGGTAGGCCCCATTCGCTAAAATGGTGCCTCAGGTTAATAACAGTTTCAGGTTAAGAACGGACCTCCAGAACAAATTAAGTTCTTAACCCAAGGTACCACTGTACCAGCCATAGCCAATTTATTGCCCTCCAGGTGATGCTGAATGACAACTCCCATCATCTTTGACCACTTGCCATGATGGATTGGGCTGGTCTGTAGAGCACCCAATGGCTACTTTGGGGTAAGGATGTGGAAGAAATTTGTTTCAGTTCGTATTTTACTAATTCGTACTTCCTGAAGTATAATATGTGAACTTAAACTCAAGGTTTATTGCATTAGTTTTCCTGGATATAATTCCGTCCCAATTCCTAATGATCCTTTTACACTGCAGTCTCCATTGTGTTATGAACTGTGGCTTTTTGATTGATGTACCTCCATGTTGCACTGAATTTTAAGTTCTGGGCTACTGTTCCAAATTTCAGCACGCTGAAAAACGCGGGAAAATTACAACACCTAACTCCTGCAATTTTCCATGTTAATGGGTTTCAAATGGAACCATTTAATACAGGAAAGCTATGGCTTTTGTGTCATGTGAAAGATCACATAAAACACAAAAAAAATATCATTGAGAAAATCATAGAATTGTAGTGTTGGAAGGAACCCCCTAAGGTCATCTAATACAATCCTCGCAATGCAGAAATCTCAACTAAAGCATCCATGGCAGATGCTTTACAATTCAATAAAAAAGAAACTAATCTAAATAAAAATAAAAAAGAAATCAACAAAAAAGAGAAAGAGGCATATAGACATAGATATAGATACAAAGCCCTTTGTTAGAGGTAGATCTTAACCCTTCTCTCACACGAAAGCGGGTGGACTCTCTCCGTTCTCATCTGGGAGCTTCCTTCATCAGAAAGTTCTTCCTGATGTTTAGTTGGAATATCCTTTCTTGTAACTTGAATCTATTGGTTCATGTCTTATCTCTAGAGCAGGAGAAAACAAGTTTGCTCCATCTTCCATGTGGCAGCCCTTTGAAGACAGCTATCATATCTCCCCTCAGTCTCCTTATTTCCAGGCTAAACATGCCCAACTCCCTCAACAGTTCCTCATAAGGCTTAGTTTCCAAACCCTTGGCCATCTAGGTTACCCTTCTCTGCACACGTTCTAGCTTCTTAAATTGTTGTGCCCAAAACTGCGCACATTTCTCCAGGTGTGGTCCAACCAAGGCAAAATAGAGAAGTACTTTTATTTCCTCTGATTGGGACACTATACTTCTCTTGATGCAGCAACAATGGAATAAAGTGCTGTCTGAATGTAGCCTCAGTTATCCTTATAAGCATTTGGAGCAGCATGGAGATCATGACTCTGTAAAAGGGCCTTGTGTAAACAAGGCCACCGTAAGGTGGCTGTTGTTAATGCCCTGTACCACTAGACTTGCTGATCAGATGGGTCCATCAGGTCTAGGTTGCCCCCTATAGTGATAATAGTAACTGATTCAGTGCTGACCCAAACCCAGACCATGGCAGCGTTATGGAAGGCTGTTCACTGCAATGAGTTTGATTATGTGATATGAAAGTTCTGCTTTGGGGGTGTGACCCTCACTCAGAGGATAATGTAGAGACAGTTTCTGACATCAGTTATGCACAATCAGCATGCAGTGTTTCCAAATATGGAATGAAATATGATGCAGGAAATTGCTTTTCCTCCCCTTTCCTATAAGCCAATAATTTAGATTTTACAACCTTCATTTGTAAGGGAAATGGGATAGCAGTCAGAACTAAACTTTGGATCTTCAACAGGTTTAAGCAGGAAAGTAATTAAGGCTTCTGAGAAACAAATTTGATTGGAATGTAGACACTCAGACTCATTACATGCTGAAAGAAACCAGCAGTGGTAGTCCAACTGCCCTGGCATTCATATTACAGAGTAATTTTGAGCACTCCACTTGAACCAGGAGTAACCCATGTGGTGCCCTCAGGATGTTGTTGGACTACAACTCCCATTATCTCCAGCTAGTACAGCCAATTGTCAGGGATGATGAGAGTTGCTGTCTAATTTCTGTCTTACTTGAACATTGCCCATGTTGGCTAGGACTGATGGGAGTTGTAGTCTAACAACGTCTGAAAGGCATCATACTGCCTACCCTTGGCATAACTGCTTTGGGATGGTTTTATTCATTTATTTGTTGCAAGGATTTTTTCTTCCACTCTTCAGTCTCATATTTAATAGTATTTAAGAGAATCACAAAGGGTGTGGCATAGGTCTCCTGATATGATTGTATCTGCTGATGACTCTCAGCTGCAAAGTGTTTGATTGGATATTTAAAAGATGAAGTGATCCGTCAGGTAACCTGGTCCCAATATAGGGCTTTATACTCCCAAACCAGATACTAATTGGAAACCAGTGAAATTCTTGTTTCTCACTGTGGAGCACTGGACAATATAAGCTGGTCCACAGTTATATTTTGTGGAGCGGAAGAAATTTCATTGGTGGTTGCATACAAAGGCCTGCCATGTCCAAATATTCCCTTTTTTTGTGAGGCAGTGGGGAAATGTATCATTTCCAAGAGATATCTTCTGAGAGTTGAATAAATTGTTCTCTTGGAGACACGGTGCTCATCCTCTTAGTTCTATTTGGATATATTCTTTTCTGTGTTTTAATAGGGTTATTACAGCTTTTAACACACCATGAAATTACAAGCCTACTTTGGGGACCCATAACTTAACATAACAATACTATTTATAGTCTTTGTTTGAACTTGGGGGCTGGAAAAATCAAGAGCTACACGGTAATGAAAGTAGCATCATTAAAGGCTTAGGCAATGTTCTGGTCAAGGTGATAAAGCTGTGGAATCTTCAGCTGACCAATGGGAGGGCAGAGGAGGGTGAAATTAAAAATCAGGAAAAGTCAGTTGAAGGAGGCAAGGACAAAGAGGTGGTGAGAGAAAGTAGGGAGAAAGAGAAGGAGAAAAGAAGGGAGGAAACTACCTTGCTGGCTGTAGTCTGAGACCACTTCCCCCAAAGAATGTTGAGAAATATATCTTATTTTTCTGTCTATAAGACACCCCCCATGTATAAGACACCCCCTATTTGGGGGGACTCAGATTTAAGAAAATAGGGGGAGAAGTATCTGTGTACAGTGGTACCTCGCAAGACGAATGCCTCGCAAGACGGAAAACTCGCAAAACGAAAGGGTTTTTTGTTTTTTGAGCTGCTTCGCAAGACAATTTTCCCTATGGGCTTGCTTCGCAAGATGGAAACGTCTTGCAAGTTTGTTTCCTTTTTCTTAACACCGTTAATACAGTTGCGACTTGACTTCGAGGAGCAACTTATAGCACGCGGTGTGGTAGCCTTTTTTGAGGTTTTTGAAGACTTTGGTGATTTTTGAAGCTTTTCCAAAACTTTTCCGACACCGTGCTTCACAAGACGAAAAAAATCACAAGACGACAAAACTCGCGGAACGAATTAATTTCGTTTTGCGAGGCACCACTGTATAAGATGCCCCCTAATTTTTGACATCATTTTTTAGGGGGAAACATAGTCTTATACACGGAAAAATATGGCAGTTTGTTAGTGGCATTAAAAGTCGTTAGCACCCCCTAAGCTACAATACCCAACACCCTTATCAAACTATAGCTCCCAGATTCTTTGGTGGAATCCATGACTGTTTAAAGTGATATGATACTGCCCTCCTCTGCACATGTTCAATATCCTGATTAAATTGTGGCTCCCAGTAATTAATATCCTGATTAAATTGTGGCTTACACAGTAATCCAGGTGTGCTCTGAGCAAGAAAGAATAGTGATACTATTACTTCCCTTGATCCAGACACTATACTCCTCTTGATGCTGCTTAGAATAGTGTTAGCTTTTCCTGCTGCTGCATCACACTGTTGATTCATGTTAAGCTTGTGATCTATAAGACCTCTAGATCCTTTTCACTTGTACTATTGGCCCAGTTCTCCAATCTGCTAAGGTCATCTTGTATCTTGATTCTGTCTTCTGTTGCATTAGCTTCCAGCTTGGTGTCATCTGCAAATTTTGATGAACACCCACTCAATTCCTTCATCTAAGTCATTTATAAAAAATGTTGAGCAATAACTGGCCCAGGACAGAACCCTGCAGCACCCCACTTGTCACGTTTTTCCTGGGATAAAGAACCATTAGTGAGCATTCTTTGAGTTCAGTCAGTCAACTAGCTACAAGTCCTACCTAACAGTTACCTCATCCAGTCTACCTTTTACCAGCTTCTTCACAAGAACATCATGAAACTCAAGAGGATACAATCACTTCCTCCCAAGGTTCCCAGTACTTCCACCTCATCAATCAGTTCTTCCCTGTTGGTGAGGACCAGGTCCAAGTTAGATGATCTCCTTGTTGCTTCTTCCACCTTCTGGGAAAGGGAATTGTCAGTGAGTCAATTGATGAATTTGTTGTAGAGCATCTGCTTTGCTTGCAACAGGATTCAGGTTCAATCCCCAGAGCATCTCCAGGTGGGGCTAGGAGAGACCCATGCCTGAAACCCTGAAGAGTCATTTCAGTCCATGTGGGCAATGCTGAGCTACATGGACCACATGTCTGACTCTATATAAGGCTGCTTCTTATGCTCTTATGTTCATCACCAAATAGAGCTTGTATCGCTTGCATGCCATATCCCTTTGGCTATGCTATTTTCCCCCTCAATGCTCATGGATCCACCTGTGTTTGCTTCTTTGTGAGTCTGTTTGTGCAGCAGCTCCTTGCATGGGTATCAGATGTATCTGATGAAGTTGCTTCTAGTCCACATACATATAAAAATCTGTTAGCCTTTAAGGTGCCGCACATCTCCTTTCTATGCTTGCTGTTAACAGGCAAACACTGCAAGCCCTCTGGAAGTTGTTATCTATCTCTCTGTCTATCCCTGGAGCTCAGAAAGGGGTAATAGGTTTCTTGCCTGTTTGTTTTTTTAAGGTGAGCCTTATATATGCTCAGAAGCCAGCCATGTGTGAAACAATGCTCAGATTATTATTAGAGAAGATACAGCAATAACATTTGATCCGCGGGTCATTCTTAGGGAAGTCTTCCACTAGCTGGTTCCCACTGACTTGACACGTGGTTTGTGGTGCAGCTAAAGTAGGATGATAAGGAGTTTATTTCTCCCTCTTTCAGGCAGAAATGAGAAAAGTCACAGACACAAATAGAAATCCTCTAGAGGTTTCCTAAGATGCGCATGGCCCTCAGCTGCTCTGTGAAGATTCCCTCTTGGCCATCTTCCAGCTGTATTAAATAAACACTTACGTTTGATCCTTTGTTCTTATCTATTCTGCCAATTTACTTTACCTTTCTCAATACAGACATTATAAGCTTAGCAGCTGAAGATGAAACAAAGATGCTCTCTTCTTTTTTTCTTCTTTTTTACATGGGGCAGGTGGGTAAAATTGGCAAATAGGTGCCTATACCATTTCTGCTTCTTGGGCAGGAGAACTTATGTAGCCTCAGTGGTGCTTGCATATTTCGACAAGATGATGACTGCAAGGACGTGGTGGGGATTGCCTTGGGTAGAACAACATTTGGCTTGACTCTCCCTTCAAGGTGGCCCCAATCCACCTCTCCAGGAGCCCAAACTGCTGCTGCTGCTGCTGCTCAGCCAGGACATGCAGAAGATGAGCAGCAGACCCTCCTAGTGTCCCTATTTTCCAGGAACAGTCCATGATTTAGAGAAGCCATCCAGGTTTCTGATGTGATCCAGGTGTGTCCCACTTTTCCTTAGGACGTCCCTATTTTCATCAGAGAAATGTTGAAGGGTATGGAGTTATCTGAACCACCCCCACAAGCCATCTCAAGGCAGCCCTGTACAGGGAAGTTTTAAAAAAATGTTTAGTGTTTTATTGTGTTTTTATATATGTTGGAAGCCACCCAGAGTGGCTGGGGCAACCCAGTCAGATGGGTGGGGTATAAATAGTAAAATTATAATTATGGAATGGGATGTCAGTGAAATGTTGGAAGATATGGAGCAGGGCAGGGAATGGCTGCTCTTACCAGGGCCTAATGAAAGGCTCAGGAGCTTAAAGAGGGGATGTTGAAAAGTGGCTTCCCAGAGAGGGAGGAGCTGGCATGGCCATCTCTTGGCTCTGCTTCAATCTCTTCTTCTTTTTCTAGAGAAAACCCCACCCTGGTTTCCCCAACCCAATTGGACTAGGATCTGGGAAGGCCTGGCCATCAAGGGTGGCCTCAGAGTACGTTAATAAGGATCCAGCAGCACAGCCCCCTGAACCTTTCACTCCCCAAACATTGAAATCCTTGGAGAGAGTGCTTTGAGGATTCACCAACAGGGTAGCAATGATTGTACTACCTGGGAAGAGCAGACCCACTTGGGGGCTCTAGCCCTATATCTATAGTGGAATGTCAAAAAATTATGTGTGGTTGCAGTTGGCTTGTCTAGTCCTCATTTGGGACTTAATTTGAACTTACGAGGCCTCTAGATTCACACCTTTCATCATGTGTTTCCCAGCTCAAGCTCTTTATCAGGCTTCGCCAACATGGTGCCCTCCAGATGTTGCTGGACTCCAACTTCTATCAGCCTGAGGCAAGGTTCACATTTAAAGGCAAACCTACCCAATTTGCACTTTCTGAAACAAGAAAACTGAAAAACAGCAGTCCTTCAAAAATTGCACTTCTCTGAATTTTGCAATGCAGTTCTCCATCCAAGTAACGTGCACAAAAATGTCTATACTCAATTGAGGTATGCATCAAAGTGTATATATTTTGAAAATCACATACAAAATGCATTAAGTCAGGGGAAATTTCTTTGCTAAAATGTATACATTCATGTCAGATGATGTAAAACGCAACCAATAATAATGTGAAAAGGAAATTTCCCAGATCCTGATCAAGCATACCCATTTCTCCTACGTCTGTCAAGGACACTCCCTGCAGACTTCATTGCCACTGCAGCAGATCATGATTCCTCTTGTGCAATGCTTGACTGCAACACTCATCTGTTATGGTCCATCCTTAGCCCCAGCCAACATGGTCAATGGTGAAGGACGATGAGAGTTGGAGTCTATCAATTTATGGAAGGTGCCACATTGACTTATAGTGCCCTATGTCCGCTGGCTTGAATTAAGTTCAGGAAGGAAATGGGGGGGGCAGAATGGGGGGAAGGGTCCATTTTTAATCTACTGGATTTTATATTTTTACCCATAATATTTTTACAGCAGGGCCTCAATTTTTAAAGAGGAATACTGGGCCACTGCTTGTCATGTTAAAAAGGCTAAACAGGAGGAAATGATATAAATAAAGTAACATGTAAGAAGTTTCAGGTTTTTATGGCTGCCGTAAGGGAAATAAGAGACCTTTTCTCAAAAAATAGTAATAAAAATGTGAGTGGCTTTTCTCGTTTTCACAAAAACCAATGATGGGATTGAGATTTGGGTGAAGAGGAAAGGAACTTTTTTAAGGTTTCTATTCAACTTTAAGCAGTGGTGGTGGAAGAAAGTCCTTGCCTCTGATTCACAATTGATGGTAGGGACAAGCTAGAATGTGCGCAGAGGAGTGGAACCAAGATGGTAAAGGATCTGGAAACCAAGCCTTATAAGGAACGGTTGAAGGAGCTGGGTATGTTTCACCTGCAGAAGAGAAGATTGAGGGCAGATATGACAGCCCTCTTCAAATAGCTAGAGGGCTGGCACATGGAACATGGAGCAAGCTTGTTTTCTGCAGCTCCAGAGGGCAGAACATAAACCAATTGATTCAAATTTCAAGGAAGTATGTTCCAACGAAACAATAAGTAAGAGCTGTTCCACAGTGGAATGGGCAACCTCAGAAGACAGTAGACTCTCCTTCCTTGGAGGCTTCTAAACAGAGGTTGGATGGCCATCTGTCAGGTATCCTTTAGCTGTGGTTTCTGCAATTCAGGGGGTTGGACAAGATAACCCTTGGGGATTCTACAATGCTATGATTCTATGATGAAGAGAGTACCTTAGAATAACACATTTGCTGAAGGACACATTTAAATACATTTTTAATCCCATGCTTTCATCCAAAATGCTCAGGGCAGCAACTGTAGCGCTGCCTTGCCTTCTCATATGTCTCAAAACAAACCTGTGAGCTATACCTGCCCGAAGGAAGTGACAGTGTTGCTTCCAGGTTGGAGAGCGTCTTTCCATTCCTCCTTACACAAGTCGAACTGCAGAGGGAAACTAATAAACAGGGATAATACCTCTTGCATTTCATGGCCTTTGGGCCACAGTGTTTTCCTTTTTGTCCTCTCCCCCTCTATCCTCAGAGATTCACCTGTGCCTCTGCAGTCCACAAAATCTTATGCCATTAAAAAAAACCCTCTTAGTCTTTAAGGTGCCCAATTCCTTCCTGTGCCAACTTACTCCTGTGTTTGCTGTAAACTAACACAGCAAGTCCTCTGGAAGGTGTTGTCAATCTTTCTGTCTATTCCTGGAGCTCAAGAAAGGATAATCGACACTCCCAGAGACAGGGAACTGGATACTATCCTGCCTTTCACTGCTCCTCATTCTCCATTAGACAGCAGCCCCAGAATAACCCCGACCAGAGTAAAGGTTATTCATTCATTCTGCCACTTTTATTTTGCCAGACTCCTGATTTCCCCAACGTACTTTTCCCCGCTTAATGGTTATGCTAGGAACCTTTTTGGCTTAGCAAGATGTATGCGTACCTGTGGTTTCTGACTTCATTATACATTTCCCTCTCCCACCCGCCTCCTGAAACAGACAAAAACTCTACAAGTAATTATCTATGTTCCGGCAGTTATGCAGATGCAAGAGATGTACCAGTTGCCTCAGTTGGCAATTGTGAAAGAAAGGTCACGGGGAGTGGGAGGAGGGAAGAATCCCATAAACGGAACAGATTATCGGGGGAGAACATTTTGGTAAAGGTTTAGCAAAGAAAGATCTTTGGGTTCCCATGCCCATTAGCAGAAGAATTTCACATTCAGGTCTGAAAACAAAAGACATCTCAATGTCTGGGGGATTTAGAAACAGAAAAACAAGAAAAGATTTCCTTTGAATCTCTGTCTTTTCCCAACCAAAACAAAATACAATTTCATAACAAGCTCTTAGAATATTGATTTTCTATTGAGATTTTAAATCAACATGGTTTAAAGGATGTATATTCAAGATTAAATCACCAAAAAAGCATATAGTTTAGGAGTTTTTCATTACGCTTTTTTTGTATCTATATCTGCCTCATTTATTAACAACCAGAGACTTCTGGAACATGTTATACATACTAAAGTCTGTACCTACCGGTACATAAGTTTCTGCTGTACCTGGAAATACAGGACAGGGCCAAGACTGCCTGAGACTAAAGAAGATGCTCTCCACACCCATTCCGTGTACAGAACCGGACCAAGCTGGCAGCAGATTTCTTAATTATGAATATGTCTAGCCCACGCTATCATGGCTCAGTGGTGGAGCATCTGTTTTGCTTGCAGAAGGTTCAATCCCTCTACTCTCCAGGTAGGACAAGGAGAGACCCCTGTCCAAAACCACAGAGAGTGGCTGCCAGTCAGTGCTGACAATACTAACCTAGATGGACCAAGCACCCAACTTGGAATCAGGCAGACTTCTGTGTGGCTTGGCAGCAGAGCACCTGCTTTACATGCAGGTTCCAGGTTCAAGTACTGGCATCTCCAGGTAGGAGCTCTGTAAGTAATCCTGGAGAGCCGCTACCAGCCAGCCTAGACAATACTGAGCTACTTCCTAAAGGGAAGTAGCACTGCTCAGTGGTAGGGCATCCACTTTGCATGTGGAATCATAGAATTGTAGACTTGGAAAGGGATCCCAGGGAGCATCCAGTCAAAATGGTTCAATCCTCAGCATCTCCAGGTATGACTGGGAATGTTCCCTCCCTGAAATCCTGAGGTGTCAGTCAGTGTATATAATATGGACCTAGATTAACCAATGGTCTGAGTTGGCATTATGCAACTACTCATGTCTCTATGGTGAAAATAGCAAGTGAAGCTGGCAAAGTCCACATTTAAGTGTGTTACACCAGCGTATCAGGAATGTCCTACAGGCATCTCATGTTCGGTTGATGTAATGGGGCTTCCTCCCAATATTCTAACTGCTTAGCCAGAATATATTCTGTATTAGGATTGGGTCCTTAAAACATGAGACAGCAGCATGGTAGCCCCCAGCTGTTGCTGGGACTACAACTCCCATCATCCCTGACCATTGACCAACCTGGCTGGAGCTGATGGGAGTTACAGTCCACCAACTTTTGGAAGCTACCACACTGGCTGCCCCACTGCCTTAAGGTATCCCTTTAAAAACACAATTTAACTAGAAATGATTCCAGCATCGCTTGCAGAAGGGGAAATTCCTTCAGGGATAAATTATATCTTGCTTGATTTCTGTCAAAATTGCTTCCATGTTCAAAGCATTCCGACAAAAATGTTTTCCTCTGTGGTTACTTTTGCCCAAACACACACAACAATATAACAAGTGAAAACTAGCTCTCTCTTTTTTGTTCCGTTCAGATTAAATATCTCCGGTTTCTTCCTTCTCTTCTGAAAATATTTTTCTTCTTTATATTTTTGTATCTTGGATAAAAAGCTGTCACTGGGGGCATCCATGAGTGTTGATATTGCCTATTTGACAAGCTCATTATTTTTTTGTGGGGGGGGGGGAGGAGAGACTAGATAAGATATCATTCCACAAAGGCGATTTATTTCAAAATCAGGTGCTTCCGAGTTCTAATTCTTTTTTTCTGATTTCCCTTTTTAAGAAATAAAATAAAATACATCTGCTGTTGATCCTGACCACAAGACAAAAAGTGTCCCTTTTCTGGATGCTACAATATTTACAGTATTTCTGTTGGAAGCCACCCAGAGTGGCTGAGGCAATCCAGTCAGATGGGTGGGGTATAAAATTGTTCCTGTTGTTGTTGTTCCTGTTGTTCCTGTTGTTGTTGTTAGCATTACAACAGTAAGGGTTGGGGGAATGTTTTCACCCTGAGGGCCACATTCCATTCTGGGCAGCCTTCCAGGGGCCACAAGCACACAACTATCATACAGTGCAAGTTCCCTGTTTTCAGTGGGACATTCCACTGCAGAAGTTCCTGCAGCTTCTGATGCCAATCATGGATGTCTCATTTTGGCTCCGTCTGCCTCCGCCATGGCTTCCGTTGCTACCATGGCCACCACTTCCTCTGACATGCTTCTGAAAGCCAGTGCACACTTGCATAAGGGCAGCCAGTGGTGGGATAGGGCAGGGGAAAGCAGCAAGGGGGAGGGGGAGGGGAGGTGTGTAGGTATGGCCGGCTGCAGGACGGTGTGGGGAGGTCATGCCTCAATTTGCCCTCCCAGGATGTTAGAGGGTATGCTTTGTGGGTGGGGCCAAAGTAAGCAAAGCATATCTAGCTTTTATACAGGTTTCTACACATTCACACCCACACACCAATCTGTCCTCCATCCAGAGCATTCAAGGACACATCCCAGCCAGGCAAAAACACTCAAGGAGGGTGCAAAGAAGGGCAGGGGCAAAGTGTCAGGCTTCGGGGAATCAGATCCCTCCCCCAGTGGCAGTAAATAAGCAGATCAAACAAAAGGAGCGTCCTTCCCAGATGGTTTCTTTAATAATCACAGCGAGAGACAAAGGAATGCATATCTCTTTAAAAATGGTGTTGCTCCCAGTAAAGGTTTACCCCTCCATCTCCATTAATCTATGTCACTCCAACATCCGGTAATCTGAGCTTGCTGCCACTGTGCTTTCTGTTCTATCACTCTCAGACCCCATTTAGTCTTAGGTGAAGGCGGGTCTGGAATGCTTTCCAAGGACACTGAATCTGCCAGCTGTCTCTCTCCTGGTGTTTCCTCTTCAAGCTGTTCCTGACCCAGTATTTCCCAGCTTTTCCACTCTGGACTATGTCCCTCTGCAAACCACTGTTCTAAATCAATATTGTCCTCCTGCCCTTGGGAAGGTTCAGAAAAATGAGGGGGGGCCCTCCCACCATTCCTCCTCAGGGTGCTGGATGGCCATATTTGGCATCCAAGCCAATGGTTTCCCATTCCTGACCCCCCACCGCCCCCAACAGCCTGAGTCCAAGCCATAGGTCACAACCAGTGTTTTAAGCTGTGCCCAGAAACAGACTTGTAGTCAGTGGAGCTGTTGTAACAAGGAGTTGCTTTTCTCCCAGTAACTAGGTGTGATATTCTTTGGAGACAATGCCTGTTGCCTTAAAGGAAGTGGTGGGGAGCCATGGACATTGTTACATCTATGTGATGGCCTGGGATTCGGACTCGGAGGCTGAACCTGAGGAATCCCAGCCTGCACAGGATTCCCCGTCTCCAAAACCAGCTGAGCCGGGGCTGGAACTTGAGCCTGAAGGGTCCTCACCTGTGCTGGATCCTCAGGTGCAGGCACCAGCTGAGTCTGCTCTGGCTCCTGAGGTGATGGAGGACCCATTGCCTGCAGGTGTTCCACTCCCAGCCCCGTCAGGGCAGGCTGAGGTTGCCTCTGGGTCTGGTAACCCTCCAGCCTCTCCTGAGCTGCAGAGGCTCAGGGCAGAGAGGCGGAGGGAACTAAATTTCCGCAGGAGGAGTGCTCGCCTTCAAGCCAGGAGAGGCAAGTCACCTGTGGACTCGGGACAGATAAAAACCAGCCAGCCCAGTCCCAGGTTGCGGGAGCAACATTGTTGGTAGCCAGTTCCTGCCTGCACCCTATCCTGCCGGATCTCCTAACCTCACCCGACTCCCTGCCTTGGACCCAGCTTCAGCTTTGACGGATGGCCTCAATACTGCACCCTCGACCTCGGACTGGACTCGTACCATGCCTCACGGAAACCCAGGAGACCAGCACAATCTACCAGGTCTCCTCATTTGGCCCACGAGGCCATTTTAGCCAAGCTGAGCCCACTGAACCTGCACCTGATGTTGAGGCTCGCACAGCACCCTATGCAAGCCGCAATGGTCAGCTGTTCATTGGGGCCTCCTCCCTGCAAGTGTTGATGAGCAGTTGATCAACTGTGCATAGAAGGGCTGACAATCAGCTGATCTCTGCACCTGACATTACTGTGATACCATGTGATTGATGGGAGGATGTGGGAGAGAAAGATGCACTTCTCCCTCAACACAGTCTCCGGCATCTGCTCCTCGATTTGATCACACACCTCACGTTCAAAAACACGCCACTCCCTGAAGCCACCCCCCAGATATAATCAAGGAAATTTCCCAAGCCTTGAGTAACCTGCATCCCAATGACTTGGACTTTTAAGCAGACGGCTGCAAAAGCAATTTCCCACCATGTCTGAGGAACATGCAGAATAAGAGAGCCGAGCGCATGGAAAATAGCTTGCCGAGACGATTCCGAAAATTGCTAATATTTGAAACCAGCAGGTGTAACAAGGTTATTGAGGTGAGGAGAGAATTGCAGCCTAGAGGTATCAGAAGATGTTGCAGCAAAGTTCAATATCAGTTGCTATTTTTTAAAACAGTAATTTCACTGCAACATTGACCATTGAGAACAGCCACCCTCTATTTAACTAGCCAGGCAAGGTTCTCTCCCCAACACACACACAAACTTCATCTTTCTGTACTGGCAGCGGACTAATACCTCCATTCAAAGCAATATGCCTGAAGCATTGCATCCATCCCCAGAATCCTATACAAAGAGCCACACTATATTTTAATCTTTGACCTGAAGAGGCTGAGCAGCATGATAATTTTTAGGTGCCTGAAGGATTTCATGCTCGATCAAGGTGGGAGGGACATAAAGGATTGGAGGGGGGTTAGAACGAAAGCAGAAATAACAGACTAGCTTCCCAAATGCTGAGGAGGGGGACATCCTTGACCCAAGTGGGCAGGATTATAAACTTTTCAGGGCTGTAACTTTCTCATGTCACTTTGTAGGTTGCCCTTGTTGGCATCGTGTCGTGATTCAGACCTGCCCAGAATTAATTATTATTTTTTTTATTTGACTTGCATACTACCCTTCATCCAAAGATCTTAGGGTGGTTCATGGCACAAAAATACAGATTTGGAACACAAAATTATTATTACCGTATTTTTCGCCCCATAGGACACTCCGTCCCATAGGACGCACCTAGTTTTTTTGGGGGGAAATAAAGGGGGGGAAATCCCTTTATTCCCCCCCAAAAAAGCAGGTCGGGGAAACAGAACCAGGTCGAGGAACAGCGGGATGGCGGTGCTGCGCCTCCCTGCTGTCCCCCGAGCTTGTGGGGCTGGCCGATGTCTGCCCCGCGCGAGGGGCGCTCTGCATCAGCGCACCCCCCCTGCGGGGCCGGCAGCTGCGGATGTCTGCCTGGCGAGGGGGGCGCTCTGCTTCAGAGCGCCCCGCCCGCCGGGCGGCAGGCTGCTATCCGCAGCGTGGGGAGCCTTGCCGGGACCTCCGGCAAGGCTCCCTACGCTGCGGATGTCTGCCTGGTGAGGGGGGCGCTCTGCTTCAGGGCGCCCCGCCCGCCGGGCGGCAGGCTGCTATCCGCAGCCTAGACATCCCTGCCGGACCTCCCGTAGGGCTGCCTAGGCTGCGGATGTGTTCCTGAAGCCTGGAGAGCGAGAGGGGTCGGTGCGCACCGACCCCTCTCGCTCTCCAAGCTTCAGCAAAAGCCTGCATTCGCCCCATGGGACGCATCCAGATTTCCCCTTCATTTTTGGAGGGGAAAAAGTGCGTCCTATAGGGTGAAAAATACGGTAATAATAATAAACCCATAACACCCCCTCCCACAAACACATTTCAAAGGACATCAAATATTAATCAGCCAAAAACCTGGTGGAAGAGAAAAGGTTTCACCTGTTGTCCAAAGATGTATAATGAAGGCACCAAACGAGACTCCTGGGTAGAACATTCCACAAACAAGTAGCCACTACAGAAAGCGCCCATTGGCAGCTGGTGCAGTTGGGTTTATATTGGCATAATATGCTCAAACCATCTTGCCCTGGTGAGCTAACTGGCCACTGAATTCTGCACCAGGTGAAGTTTCCGAACCATCTCCAAAGGCAGCCCTACCTATAATGCATTGCAGTAATCTAACCTAGATGTTACCAGAACATAGACAACAGAAGTTGAGCTATCCCTGCCCAGATAGGGGTGCAGCTGGGCCGCCAGCCAGAGCTGATGGCAGGCACTCCATGCCACCAAGGCCACCTGAAATGATTCTATAACTATTTTATGAGGCCTACAGAAATGTGGGCATGACAATTTTGGCATAAACCCACACGAAAAGTGGAGCGGGGCCAGGAGAGCATGCGAAGCAGAAGTGTGCTGAGTCCTGGGTAGTGCTGGGTATGTTCTGTCCTGTTGGAGCTAGGAGAGCTAACTAAGCTTTGCATTTAATGGGTTTTCATACCTTTTTGCCAAGGAAGCCAGAGGGGAGAGGACTGTGAACTGAGTGATTTCTACAATTTCCATAGTTCCTCCCAGAATTTCCTGCCTAGCTCTCACCACACCCATCTTAGTGAGAAATGATTAAAACTGGCCATCATATTTGCTTAACAAAAGGGTGAAAGACTAGTGATAGTGAGCATCCGTGTCTGCTGTCTGCCTTCAAATCACCTTATAATTGTGCGGATGGATCCCATTGAGTTGAGTATCCTGTACTTGACAACTGAATTTGCATGTGTTAATCTTTAGGTCAGATGTGTGTGAAGTCAGGAAATTCCTCAATGCGTTTCAGGTTTCTGCCAGTATCACCAAGGTTCATCATGGAGGGTCTCCTGTCATATTAGAGTTCTGCCAATCTTATACCTATGCCATGAACTATTTATGAGATAAACCATCTCTTAAGTTCAGGTTCACACACACCTCTTCACATTGCCATTAACAGAAGCCAGCATTGCTACCCTACAGAACCATGAAGACCAGAGACTCTAATCAGGGCTGCCCAGTTGGCGCTGAACAGAAGCAGGCTTTAGGCTTAAAGTTACAATTACATAGAAATAGGTTTACCCCATATGGGAGATAACCCAGGGACTGCTGGCTAAGAGCCAGCAGCGCAGTCCAGGTGAAGCAGGAAGCAGGCAGGACGAAAAAGAAGAAGAGAGGGAGGTGGCTACATGACTTGGCCTTTTTACCAGGTCTGGAAAGGTCACGCCCACCTACTGGTCACATGCAAAGGAAAGGATGCCCCAGCCAGGTGTAACAGGAAGTTCAAACTGGCTGGACCAACATCCCCCTGCATGTCCACTCTAGCCAAACAGGTAATGTTGTACTTGACCACTCCAGTGGATTACATCCCACAGAAATAAATAAATAAATAAAATTACCTAACTGCACCTCTGCTTACTCCTCAGTGCCAATCTTGTGACATCCCATCTGATAGCACGTCACCATCCCTAGAACCACTGGTGAGAATGCTCCTGGGGATGTGGGTGATGGAGTACGCTGGGAGGCAGTCAATAGTACTCTGAATGCCTGTTACCTCTAGTGAACAAAGCACACCACCTGTTCACTGGTTCAACTCCAGCTCAAAGCCAAATGAGTCGCCTGATCTGCTTGATTTCCAGAGAGAGAGAGAGAGCGCTTTTACTCTCTCTTCACTGCCACCAATCTCCTCCATATGTTAGAGGGTTGTGGGTGTTGTTGTTTTTAAGTTAATAGAACAGCTGAAGAAGAAGATGATGAATTAAGGAAGCCTCCATTAATTTTTCATTTTGACAGATTATAGTCCATCACAAGGTGGAGGAGGAGTGCCGTGTACAGAGGCTGGGGGACCTTGCTCTTTACAATGGCAACTTATTGCTTTTTGCCTGAATTAAGTAACAGGCACTGGAAGCATGTAAAATTCATGACAATCTATAATTTACATGCTGGGACATAAATAATGAACTAAATCTTGTCATTAAATTGGGATTTCATTTTTCATCAATCCCTATGGTGATTAATTTGGAGTTGTTGTTGCTTTTTGCCTTTCTTTCCCTTTTTGCAACCATGTAATATAAATTGAATGCACTTTTTCATGGGGGAAAGTGATTGAAAATGTTCTGGCATTTTTATTTTTTTATTAAAAAAAACACCCAGTTAAATTGTACAATGCATAGCTGGGAGCTTCTAAGCCAACCAGCCATTGATGATAATGTTGCATTAAGACTACAATTAATTCACGTCAATATTAACATCACCTTTCACAAGCCATTCTGAGCAACAACAATCCCTAAATCCTGCTCGGTTTCGGATTAATTAAATGCTCCTGATTTCTGCTGGAGTTGCCTTGATTCAACTGCAATAAAATAAGCTTTTGGATAAATTCTTCTGGAACAGGGTCGATGATGCAGGCAGGGAGTTCCTGGAGAATTTACTGGAGACAGCAGCATGAGATGTTAAAAGAGCTACAGTCACAGAGCTCTCCAGAATCAGTCAGGAGGTGTCTGGTACCAAATCAGACTTCTGGACACCTCTGGTCTCCTTACAATGTAGGTCAAGCAGCTCCATTTCTGGCAATATTCTGGGGGCCACATACTAGTGGTGGGTGGGGCCAGAGGGATAGGTGGACAGGGTCATTAATGTAAATGACTTTTCCAAGCTCTAGGATGGGTTCAATAGCAAGGAACTGACACTGTAGACCTAATTGATTCAAAAATCAATCATAATCAGTTCTGATATTGAACCTGAACAGAAGTGTTCATAGTAGCAAAGAAAGCTGCCTTATACCATGTGAGACCATTGATCTATTTACCTCTGTGTCATCTACACTGACTAGTAGTAGCTCTCTAGGATTTTAAGCAGAAGTCTCTCCAGCACTGGAGTTGCTGGGGATTGAACTGGAGACCTTCTGGATGCAAAGCAGGTGCTCTACCACTGAGCTACATCCCTTCCCTGTTCAAGCTGGAGTAGAAAAACCCAAACACAAAACTCTGAAGATTCTCCTCTACCAAATAAAGGCATCCTTCAGGAAGGCAATGTTTAAAATTTAATTGTGAGATAATGGGGTTACAAAATGGAGAAGAGCGAGTATAGGTCATTTTGTCAGAGAACAAAACCAGTTTGCTCTTGCAGTGCAGCTTCCCTGCTTGAGCCTCTGGGGTCTAATTTAAACTGCTGACTTTGCGGTCCAGTGCAGCAGATAAATTCCAAAGAAAGCCGTATGCTGATTCCACATGTATCTCCTATCTCTGTAATACAAATGCATGCCAACCTAATCTTGTCACATACTTTCAAGGGACGGCCTTCGCTCTGTCTTGCTTCCTCGTTCCGAGTGAGTCACTTGCTGCTGTATCCCATTATTTTCAACCCAATATCTCTGCCAGACACTCACCTCAAACAGCTTTCAAACAGCTTTCAAAGATGCTAATAAGTCCTCTGAGTCTAGAGAAGCAGGACCCAGGAACCAGCATCATAACACTGGATAGATGCGATTCTCTCACCACCGCCACAACTCTTCCCAGGGATTCATTACATAATTGGATCTTGGTAAAGTGGACAGAGAGCCCACAAGTCCAAAAACATTAAATATACATTTGTAGATTCTTCTGCATCCCTTTCCAGTGAGGATGGAAGAATTTGTCAATTTCTGTTTCTCTCAGTTTCTCATTTTTTCCAGTCTTAGTTCTCCACATTACCATATTGGTTTGGTTTGTGACCAGTTTGTTTTTAAGTCCTCAGGAAAATGTGTCATCATTTTAGTGTGCCTTTTTCTCCTAATATACACATTTTTGTATGTTATTTCACCAAACACACACATTCTTGCAAGCAGTTTCCCTAACATAAAGCATCTTTAACATCATGTGCACTAACAGCGGCTTCTTAATATATAATTTGCGTAATCACTGATGCATGCCTTTTGTTACTTTTGTTTGTAGAATGACATCGCAAAATTCAGAGACATGCACCTATCAAAGGATGCCTGAGTTTTGGCCCATTTACTGTTGTCCTGAGCCTCGTGGAGATGGCCTGGAGGTGATAATTGGATCAAGATGGTGGGTGGGAGCAGCTGGAAGAGCTAGAATCTGGTGGTCCCAGGGTGGTTTCTGGCTGGTTAGGAGGAGCTTCATCAGGCTTCTGCGAAGCCTTGGAGCCAAGCAAGGAAGTGACAATAAGCCCTGAAGGCACAGAGCAGGACCCAAGGGGCAGCCAAGTGGGTTGTTGGGAAAGAGATACACCCTTATGCTGTTGCACACTCCCAGTCAGACCCCTCCAGTGGCTCCTCCTGGCAGTGAACCTGTACCCTCAGAGGAGGCTCTGGATGACAGATCTGGTTCTGAGAAAGCACTGTCTCTTCCTCCACCTCCTAGGACATGGAGATGCAAGCATCAGTGTGAACAGGTAACACTGGGCCAGCCCACTTGAAAGAGTGCCTGCTTGCCTGCAAAGATTCCTTATGCTTGCGACCCTTAAGCTGTGCCCATCCTTCTCTTTTAAAGGAAGCAGTAAGGGAAGGGGCGTGTTGCTCATTGGGACAACAGCTTACTCAGCCATGCAGATCGCCTGTGGTGCCTTAAGGGTTGCCTACATACCGTACTGACCTGAGCATGAAAGGTTTGGACAGCAACCATAATCTGAGTCTGAGTTCTTCAGCCAGCAAGAGCCAGGACAGTTGATTCTGGAAAGCACCTGAAAATAGCACTCATGAGAAAGAGCTGGAATGAAGGTTATATTTATTAAAATATAACAGTTCGGAGAAACTGCAAACCAACATAAACCCAATGTACCAAATGCAAAGAAGTGCAAGAAAGTGAGGGTTTATATAATCCAGGTAGGGAAGCATCCGCCTCGGTCCCCTGGGCATGTGCTACAGCCACAAAAGGTGAATCTAGCAGAGCACAGCCATAGACTGTGGCTCCTCGGTTAAGGATTGGGATGAAATGATTCTCTCCTTGCTAGCAGAGCCTTGTTCTTATGAACCAACATACGCACCCAGGCTTTGCTGTCCAGTGTTCACTCAAAATCCACATGCTAGGCCTGAAGGGCACCGCCAAGTCCCCTGAGGCATAAAGCACTGGCACATCCCCAAAGGGCATCCAATAATGCCTGTTTCCCAACTATCTTCTCACCTGCATTCTTACCTACCCATACTCAGTGCCCTCACAGGCTACCAGACCACCCCAGCACAAATCACTCCCAGCAGTGTGAAGTAGGTGAAAAACATGGAGATCCTAAGGACAATCAAGGAGTCACACCTCAAATTTTTTTTTGACTCAGTCTGTTCAACAGTCTGGCCAAAGCCCACACTGCATATGTGTAGGAAGGGAGGGTTATTTAACCCAGTGAAGAGGAACTTCCCTATTAGCCATTAGGCACCATATGACCACCTTCGCCTTCTCCCTTGGGGAGCATCTAAGAGCTCCTGAGACATCTGTGAAAGAGCAAATATGCCCCAACTTTGAATGCACAAAGGCCACTCTCACAATGTCCAACCAAATGCCTACAAGAAGCACGGAAGCAGGACCTATATTAGCCACTGGTCAGAGATGATGGCCAACAACATCTAGGAACCCAAGGTTGAAGAACATTGGTCTACTCTGTTTGGCAGTGGATCACCAAGGTTTCAGGCAGGGGTCTTTCCCTACCTCGAGGGCTGGGAACTGAACCTTGGACCTTCTGCATGCAAAGCAGATGCTCCACCACAGAGCTACGGTCCTTAAGGCACTTGATCCCTGTGTCCCTCACATTATGTTTTAGACTTAAAATGGATGGCACTCCATCGTTGAGCTGCAAAAAGATTGATGGCTCAGGCTACCCATATCCTTAATTTGCTATGGTTTTAATTTTATTTTATCTCTCTGGGAAGATTGAGTTATGTTAGTAATATCTCATTGACGGAATACGACTCCCTTTCTAAAGTGAAAAATGGTTAGGTACATCTCATTCCGTCGCAATGCCTCCTCTTTCTTATTCATGCCAGTATCACAACTTCCAAGATGAAGTTCCGCAACGACAAAAAGGTATTGTTAAATCAATAGAAGCCAATAACGTTCCCAATTATTTAGAGGACACTCATTTTGATTTAGTGAAGTTAGTCTTCAGAGTTTTGATGTTCCCGTTAAGAAGACAAAGAAGATGGAAAAACAAAAGCAAACAAAAGACACCTCAACAAGACTTTTTCAAGATTTAAATCACATATGACTTGAACTAAGGCTCTTCCATTCTCATAACACTCAGAAAATGCTTGTAATTTGCAGCTTTCCTCTGTGTAATTAAGTTTACCATGCAAATATATTATATTAATTTTGGTTATTTTACTTTGCTGTGCTATAAGATGTGAAGAGCAATACTTTAATGCCAGCCGGGATTTATTCTGACTTGGGAGCTGGATTTGTTGCCGTTCTCTTACTCACAGGTAAGAATAAAGATGCTCAGGTATTGATGGACACATAAAGCTGTTCTGCAAATCACACATCCTGATCTATTTATGACAACTACTGCATGGAATCAATAAGTATAAAGCTCCTGGCAAAACTAGTCCCCATCTTGAATTCCCTCCCCTGCCTCCACCGCTTACTCCACCTTACCCCAAATTCTGGTGCTGAAACTTTGCATTCCCACACCTTGCATCATGTGGCTATCACTGAGATAAACCCCTGCCTGAAGCTCTGGAAAGCCTCTACCAGTACAGAAAATACTGGGCCAGGTGGACCAATAATCTGACTCGGGGTAAGGCAGCTTCCTATGTCAAACCCCTGCAATTAGAATTTTCACAATAGTAGCAGTCATTAAACACACACATAACTCTGTGGTAGAGCTCCTCCTTTGTATGCACAAGGTCTCAGGTTTAACCTGAGGTGGGGTGGAAATGACGTCTGGTGTGGAAACCTTGGGGAGTCACTACCAGTCAATGAAGAGTGATAATACTGCGCTAGATGGACTAATGGTCTGGCTCAGGATAAGGCAACTTCCCTGCGGTGCCATTGCTGAGAACGCCCTCTTTAATTGACTAAACCTTTGAGCCCTACCAGTGTTTCAGTACATTCATGAAACACATTGCGAAACATACACACACTTCTGAAGGCCCTCATCCCATGCCTTTGTTCCATCCTGACATTACTCCAACACTGCCGTCTGGCCGGAAATTTCAGCTTGGCTGCCAAAGCTTCCAGATGTCCAAAGTCAGAAGGAATCTTTTCAAGAGAACCATGGGCTTGACAGTTCTTTTCTCTTTTATTTGTAACGTCTTCCTTTCTTGGCTTTTGCGATGAGACATCATTTTGGAGGGTCAAGTGGGTGGAGGAATTTCATGACTGCATGTTGAGGCACAGCATTTGATGTCAAACTTCCATAATGAACTTGTCCGCCAAATATTGTCTTCCCAAAATCCGCTGTAAAACACCCTCAGAATATGCTGTGAATATTCTCCAGCTCTGCAAAAATATTTGCTAAATATCTGCATGTCACTGAATCAATGAGCTTTGTTTTGTGACGGTCTGGTGACTAGATAGAAATGAACAAATCCAAATCCGAGTTGTTGATATTTCATATTTAGTGGTAATTGGTGATCCACCTAGTTCAGTATTGTCTACACAGACAGGCAGCAGTTCTCCAGGGTTTCAGACAGGCCTCTCTCCCAGACCTACCTGGAGATTGAACTTGAGGTTGAACTTGAGACCTCCTACATGCAAAGCAGATGTTTTATTTATTTTATTTTATTCATAAAATTTATATTCCAATGGATGGTAGAAAAAACCTCAAAGTGGCTTACAAAAAAGATAAAACAATAAAATTATCCCTGAAATATCTAAAGCATACAGAAGGTGAAAACTACAATAAAATTGACAAACAAATTAAAACTCCTACAAACTTTCTAAACATCTGGGTAAAAGGTAAAGGTAAAGGGACCCCTGACCATTAGGTCCAGTCGTGGCTGACTCTGGGGTTGCGGTGCTCATCTCACTTTATTGGCCAAGGGAGCCAGCATACAGCTTCCGGGTCATGTGGCCAGCATGACTAAGCCACTTCTGGCGAACCAGAGCAGCGCACGGAAACGCCATTTACCTTCCCACCGGACTTGCACTTTGATGTGCTTTCGAACTGCCAGGTTGGCAGGACATCTGGGTAGGCTTGTCTAAATAAGAATGTCTTCAGCAGGTACCAAAAGGAATACTGTGAAGTGGCCTGCTTGATATCAACAGGCAGGGAGTCCAAGTTTCAGTCCTGCCACACTAAACAATTGAGCTCTTACGGATATGGTGTGGGTATTATGTGGCACTTGTAAAAGTGCCACTTCCACCAATTCCACCAATCAATGCAGCAGGGGTGCCAACCTGAACAAAATCTGGGGGAGGAGGTAAGGTAAGCCCTGCCCCACATGATCAATCACATGGCACAGTGCATGCACACCATTTGAATGGCAATGCCCATCAACTTTGGGCGGTGCCCCCCTCAAATATTTTATTGGGGGGCAAAGCCCCTTTGGCCCCTAGGAATTTGCTCCTATGCAAAGCAGACAACTGGGCACATATGGTTTAAGGCGATCTTGTAGTGAACCTGGTTCCATGTTGTTAAGGGCGTTATATACTAATAGTAATGTGTTGAGCTCAGCTCAGTAGCAGATTGGCAACCAGTGCAGGCCGCTGAGCACAGGTGTTATATGCTGACAAGGCCTCACTCCTGTCAGCAATTGTGCTGCAGCATTTTACAGTAAATGCAGCTTCCAGATCAAGTGCAAGGGAAGCTCCACATACAGCACACTGCAGTAATCCAGTCTTGAAGTAACTAGTGCATGAACTACTGTGACCAGGCTCTCCCTGTCCAGGAATGGCCATAGCTGTCCAACCAACCACAGTCTGCCAATGAGCCACCTTCCTATGAACGTTTCACTATATTCAATGCATGGAGTGTACAAGGATATTTAATACTTAATCACTGACATACAGTGATATTTAGGATTAGGTAGACAACTTGGTAGGGGCACCGGATGGCTAATAAGATTTAATATTTTATGTTGGAGCTTGGTCTCTAGAGCATGAATGAAGCAGACAGAAAGTCCTACTCTGTTGACCAGACATAATGCTTGCCAATCAGAGAAGTCAATTCTTCAGTCCTATTTGATACCTAAAAGGGTCTCCAAGACCTGCACACCTATAATACATAATAGCTTATTAGAATAGATCCCAACTTCAAGTCATAAAGACTTAGAATCAGTGATGACTGGTGCCCATCGGGACTGGCAGGGTGGGGAAAGCAGAAACTCCAGAGCCAGTGACAGGAAGCGTCAACTAATTCTAGCTCTTTCGCACATCCATTTCCCTGCTGAGTTTTACAAGGGGTAGTACTTGAGACTAAAGAAGAAGAACCCAATAGCCAATGCCCCCCCACACACACATCTGAATGTAATGAAGAAGGCAGGCAGACAATGGGACCTGGCTGAGGGCAGACAGATTGGTGGGCCAGTGGCCAGACTGACCAGTCTCCACTGGCTAGAATCCATTACACTCTAAGTGTTACGGTCCGGTCTACAGCCGATCAAAGTCCCGGCTGAGGACATTTGGACTGGGGGCAAAATGGCGGGGTGGGAGCAGGAATGAGAGTCCAGAAGCCAGGGGTCCGAGGGTTGAGAAGCAAGGAGTCACAAAGTCAAGGGTCTGAGGGTCGAGAAGCAAGGAGTCAAGAAGCTGAGGTCTGAGGATCAGGAAGCAAGAAGCCAAACGCAGCAAGACATGAAATGAGTTGCTGTGGTGAAGAGCCAAAGGGAAATGCTGACCTTATATCCCTTCCCAGCTCTTGCCACCAGGTGCAGTGAGTTACCAAGTGGCCTCACCTGTGCAGCCACGCCTTGCCTCTCCAGAACAAACTCAGGAAGGCCCCAGTCCTGCGAAGCCCTACTGGTCCCAGGGCCTGGCTCCTGCCCACACTCCTGACACTAAGCATCTGTCGTAAGAACAGGAGGTGAGCCCTTATCTAGTCCAGCATTCTGTTCTCACTGTGGCCGGCAAAATGCCCATAGGAAGCCCAAAGCAGAAAATGAGCTCAACAACCTTCTCATGCCATTTACACCCCTGCTCTCCTTCCCAGCAGCTGGTGTTCAATGACACACTGGAGGTAATATATAGGCATCATGGCTAGTAGCCACTGGTAGCCTTTTCCTCCATTAATTTGCATAATCCCCTTTGGAGACAGTTCAAATGGATACCACCTTGTGGCAGCGGATACCACTGTTTAACTCCCTGCTCTGTCATTTGCTTCCAGTGGCATATTTTGGTATGGAACTGAGACCGCGACGCCTCTCAAAGCTACCATTCGGAAGCATAAACATGGCCTTCTAATAAAGATGTAGTCAGTGATTCCACTTTGCTGGGAGGTGGTCCCCAAAGACAAGAAAGCTCTTGTCGGGTGTCCTCTGCTAACGGAGGCATTGACAAAGAGGTTATTTTCAAATTTGTAACATCCAATTACATCCCATCCAGCTCATGATGAATTGCCCCCATCTGGCTGCAAGCGCGATGCCCTTGAGTCCTAGCGGCCTTCTTAACTTTCAAATGCATTCAGTCAAGATGCTTGCATTAAGTCCAGCTTGAAGGCAAGTTCGGTGTCTCTTTTTTAAAAAGCGGGGACCCCAATAAACAGTGTCCTCATTTGCCCCTCATCATTCGTCCTCATTTCACTTTCGAGTCTGCAGCTCACAGACTGATGTGCGCCAACACACTGCTCCATAGCCATCCTGTGGAAGCCATTCTTCCCTGATGGTTGTGGGATTGAAACTTTGAGCCATTTCTCAAGCTCTGCAAGTGTCATACTCTGAGCAAGCCAGAGCTATGTGCCAATGCAGAGGGAGCTGGCTGCCAATCCAGGAGGACCAGAAACATGTACCTGGTACAAAACATGCAGGTGTCAAGTTCCTACCATGTAGGCTAGCTTCTGCTGCAAAGTCAAAACCAAGCAGGTGCCAAGATCTAGAAGTATTCCAGTTGGCACGTTAGGAGAAAGTGTGCATAAAAATCCATACATTTGTGAAAACATAGGTAATCAATTATATGGTGGTAATTGCTTGCAGACCCTTCAAGTGTCCCTATTTGCCATGGATGTCCCTGATTTAGAGAAGCCATCCCAGTTTCTGATTTGATCCCGGAATGTCCCGCTTTTCCTTAGGATGTCCCTATTTTCATTGGAGAAATGTTGGAGGGTATGGAGTTATCCGACCCCCGAGACATCTGATGGCAATCCTGTATAGGGAAGTCTTTTTAAATGTTTAATGTTTTATTATGTTTTTATATGTGCTGGAAGCTGCCCAGAGTGGCTGGGGCAACCCAGTAAGATGTATGGGGTATAAATAGTAAAATGATCATTGTGGAATGGGAAATCCCTATTTTCATTGGAGAAAGGATGGAGGGTGTGTGTTTGCCCAAATTAGTATATTAGCCAAAGCTGCATACCAAAAATGTGCATTTCAGGAGAGATTTGCACTAAAATGCTGACAAATGTTCACGAATTTTAAATCCTCAAATGGGGAGAACTGAATTTAAGATTGGAAAAATGAGAGTCATTAATAGATTCATCCACCCTTCATTTTATCCAATAATGTCATGATTAAACATGCAGTTCAGGGTGACGGGGGGGGGTGAGATACAGGCAACCAGTGGTGCCTGCTTCTCCCTGCCCCCAATGACATGCTTAATTAGGGGTTTAAACCTTACCCCTTTGTAGGGCCCCCAAATTGATTCAGGGCCCAGATCTGAGTCCGGTCAACCCTTAATTATCCTGTGCTGAATCAGGGCTGCTTCAAAGGGCTGAATCCAGAGGGGGCCGTGCACAGCCCAATTAAGCAATATATAAAATAATAAATAATAATAATTTGAGATTACTTTGTAAGGGGGGCAAATGGATGTTTTCGGGGGCAAAGCATCTCATCCCAATTTGACATCCATTGTAGGCCTAAGTAGCATTCTACACCCATGTCAGAAAGAAGGATTCCAGGAGATCTGGGGAGAGTTAAGGGTTTGAATTATTATCGGAATTAGTGCTCTTTATTGACTTGGAGGCTCCAATCTTCTCTACCCATTATAGTTTTATCGAAACATTAAACTACTTTAAAACTTTCATTTCCCCCTTTAAAACGAAATTAGTTTTGTATCTTCTCCAGCACCACCAGCCGCCCTTAGGCAAGCCAGTTACAGTACAGCACACATAAACAACAATCAAGGCATAATTACTAACAGTTTGGAAAAGTTGTTTTCTCCCCTCCACTACCACCAACTTTCCATGCTCTGCTTAAAAAAGAAACACACATATACACCCCCCTCCCTCCCAGGGTGTTCACGTTCTACTTGACTTTGGGGAGTGGGATTCCAGTTCACAGAGTGTATTGATTATACAGTTTAATCTGAAGCTTTTATCTGGTTGCTTTTTTCTCTTCTCTCTATTTTTAAATCAAAGCATTTGGCTGCACTCCCACCAACTTCACAGGGAGGTCGGAGGTTGTTTCGGGATGGAATCCAAACTTGTTAAGAAGATCTCTGCCAGCCTCATCAATAAATCCAAAGCTTATAAAAGTCCCAGACCCATTTTCCCTTCCACAAAACCTACCAAAGGCATGGCCACCAAGCTATTTCAGATACTCATTGTGTTTGGTGTCTTTTCTGTTACATCATAAGGGGTTCCTCTTATTCCATGGGGACTTAGACGCTCCAGGTTTCCTTAAAAGCCTGCATAAGGCTTCTCAATCCAGAGACACCTGTGGAAAGGCCTGGCCATGTACCTTCCTTTCTGCGCTGCTCGGGAGCACAAAAGCAGAGGCTGCCAGTCTGACGTTGGGCAACGCTACAGTTGGACAGAGGGTGGCTTTGCAGCTACAAACCCAACAGGAATCAGGTGACAGAAGGAACCAACATTGCATGCTATAAAGTTACTGGCTTGTGGTGTGGCTTCTCAGTCTGAACAGCTCATTTCTCATCTGTGGATTGGAGTAGCCCAACAGTCAGTAACCCAGTTTTACAAAAGCTCATTCTTCCCTCTTCCCTAGCGCAGGCAACTGAACTCCTTGAGAGTCTACAGTGTCACGTGAACCTCGGGGTTTCTCTTGAGAACAATGTCATAAGATCCTGAAACTTTTGGCAGGTAAGTTTTATGGTTTTGTCACTTACCTTTTTATTTTATTTTTACTATCTATTAAATTTGTATACTGCCTGTTAGGGATTGATTAGCTGCTTGTGCGTAAAATCGTGCTCCCTCAGAGTTTGTGCGACCCCACAAACCTCAGTGTGTGACGGAGCTCCTCAGACATGTCTGCTCTAGTCACTAGTAGAGTCCGACAGTGGCTGTCTGCGGAAGCGTTTCCAGCAAAGGAGCTCCTTAACGGAAACGCGTCTCCTGGACTCACGGCGTGACAGTTTCCGGCGAGGTGTAGGTCTCCCTATGTGAGACTCAGATACCTCCCCACTGTTTTCGCTGGAAGCGTCCCTGAGCCCTCCCTCCTGCTCACATTCCCTCAGAGAATCACTCCTCCCCCTGCTGGTGCCTGCTTCAGCTGTTGAGTCTCTTTCTTCCTCCCTGAGCCCCTCCACCACCTGATGCTCCGATGGCAGTTCCCTGACATCCACCTCCCCTCCAGGGCCCCCCTCACCCCCTCCCATTACCTCCCCTCTGGGAGGTGAAGGGCTAAAACCCCGAAAAGAATCTTCCTCATCTTCAGACGTCTCGAACAACTCCCTCCATCGATCGTCGTCCTGGCTCGCTGAATCCTCTTCCTCTTCAGAATCTGGGAACCCCTCCAACTCCTCTTCCTCATCGGTGGTGGCAAAGTATTCCCTTCGGAACCTCGCTACAGGCTGAGGTTTACGTGGGAACCTCTGATGAAAAGTCTCTATTAAAACTTCGTCATTGACATCCTCTGCCCTAACCCAGGTGTTTTCCGACTCCGGTTCCCCTTCCCACATTACCAAATACTCTACTTGATCTCCCTTCCACCTGGAATCAAGGATCTCCGCTACATGGTAGCTGTGTTCCTTCTCCTCCATTGCTGGTCCCCTAGTGACCCTCCCTTCACTGTCTCCTCTATACGGTGACAGCAACGACCTGTGAAAAACTGGGTGCAGCTTCATGTGGTTCGGTAACCGGAGTCTGAAAGCCACTGGGTTGACCTGCTGCATGACTTCAAACGGACCCAGCCTTTTGGGTCTTAACTTCTTACAACCTCCTTTGAATGGCAACCCTTGGGTTGACAGCCACACCTGGTCCCCCACCCTAATGCTTTCACCTTCTCTTCTGTTTTTGTCTGCCTGCCTCTTATATTCCTCCTTAGCCCTGTTTAAGTTGAGTTGGAGCTGGCGATGAATCGCTTCCATTTCTTCAACGAACTGTTCTGCAGCTGGAACGCTCCAGTTCTCCCCTTCCCCCCCTGGGAAGGCTCTGGGATGGCACCCGTGATTAGCCAAAAAGGGGCTCATCCCCGTGGACACGTTCTCTGCATTGTTGTAGGCAAATTCTGCCAACGCCAGCTTCTCCACCCAATCATTCTCTCTGTCATTAACGTAACACCTCAAATATTGCTGGAGAACCCCATTTGCTCTTTCCGCCTGCCCGTTGGTTTCTGGATGACGGGCCGTTGAGAAATTAACCTCTACATGCAGTAAGCTCATGAGCTTCCTCCAGAACCTGGAAGTAAATTGTTTTCCCCGGTCTGAAACCACCCTCAAGGGGGCGCCATGCAGCCGAAACACATTCTCTACAAACAATTTGGCTGTTTCTTCTGCTGTGACCGCATGTGAGCAGGCTATAAAGTGGGCCATTTTAGTTAACAGGTCTACCACCACCATGATGGCTGTTTTCCCTCTAGACCTTGGCAGATCAGTCATGAAATCTATGGCCACTGCTTCCCACGGTCTTTCAGGTGTGGGCAGTGGTTCTAATAAACCAGCCGGCGCCCGCCTCTCCCCCTTGGCTCTTTGGCATTGTTCACACCCTCTCACATACTCCCGCACATCTTCCCTGACCTTGGGCCACCAAAATTCCCTAGTAACCAGCCACATGGTCTTGTGTTGCCCAAAATGCCCTGCTGTGGGACTATCGTGCAACTGCTTGAGTACCTTCTCCCTCAATTCCCCTTCGGGTATATATAACGCTCCCTTGTAATACAATGCCCCATTTCTCTCCTCAAAACCACCGGGTTTGTCTTCCTCCCTCCTGAGACCCCTGAGTTTGTCCTGGGCGTATGCATCAAGCACCGTACCCTCTACCAATTCCCTTTGTCCCACCAAAGTCGCCCCACACACCCAGCGATCCTCTGGGATGATATGGGTTTCTTCAGGTGCTCCCTCCCCCTCCAAATATTCAGGTTTGCGTGAGAGAGCGTCCGCCCTAACATTCTCTGGGCCTGGCACGTAACAAATCTCAAAGTTAAATTTGGAGAACTCCTGGGCCCATCTCAACTGCCTTTGGTTGAGCACTCGCGCAGTTCTCCAATACTCTAGATTTTTATGGTCCGTGCACACTTGCACCTTATGTTGTGCACCAATTAGCAGATGCCTCCATCTCCGGAACGCCTCATGAATCGCAAGAAGTTCTCGGTCGTACACCGTGTAGTTCCTCTTGGATTTGTTCAGCTTTCGCGAAAAGAAGGCACACGGTCGCCACTCTGACTCCTCCTTTCCCGGCTGCAGAAGAAGCACCGCCCCTATGGCTCTGTCAGATGCGCCTGTTTCGACCCTTAGCTTCCTTTGTAAATCCACATGCAGAAGTTGTTCTTCAGAGGCGAAGGCCCTTTTCAGCTCCTCAAACGCTCGCTCCGCCTCCGCCGTCCATACAAACTTCTTTTTACTGCTGAGACAGTCAGTAATGGGCGCCGTCAGATGGGCGAAGTTGCGGATGAACTTACGATAAAAGTTTCCAAACCCTAGGAACCTCTGCACATCCTTCTTGGTTTTTGGTGTTTTCCAGTCCAGCACCGCCTGCACCTTGCCGGGATCCATGGCCAATCCCTTGTCTGACAGGCGGTACCCCAGGAATTCCACCTCCTTGGTATGAAACTGACACTTCTCCAGTTTCACCCACAGCCTGTTGGCTTGCAGTCTCCTCAACACTTCTCTGACGTCTCTCACATGTTGCTCCTCATTCTCCGAATACACCAACACATCATCTAGGAAAGCAACGCAATTCTTGTAGAGCAAAGGGCCCAGTACATGGTTCATAAAAGATTGAAAGCACGCGGAGCCTGCTTGTAATCCAAATGGCATAACGAGATATTCAAATGCCCCCAAAGGGGTAAACATGGTGGTTTTCCATTCATCTCCTTTCCTTATGCGTATCAGGTTGTACGCCCCCCTTAGATCCAGCTTTGTAAAAATCTTTCCCTTCCGCACCCTGGTCAAAATATCATCAATCCTGGGCATAGGGAACACCACTGGTTCAGTCACTGCGTTCAACCTCCTAAAGTCACATACAAGTCTCGGCTTGTCCGCGTTTTTTTTGTCCACAAAAAACACTGGGCTACCCCCCGCTGCTTTGGACTCTCTGATGAAACCTCTCTTCAGGTTCTTGTCAATAAACTCTCGCAACTCCTGCATTTCCCTGTCTGACATGGCATACAACTTGCCCACAGGAAGCTGTGCTCCAGGGAGTAAATTGATCTGGCAATCAAAGGGCCTATGCGGGGGTAGTTGGTCAGCTTCCTTCTCGCTGAACACGTCGCTGAGATCTGCATACTGTGGTGGTACCTTCACCTTCTCCATTACTTCAGTCCCTGCTAGGGTGGCTTGGGCCCCTGCTGAACCCTTTTCCCCTTTGCAGTGTTCTAAGCAATGTGCTGAACCAAAGGACACCACTCTTTGATGCCAGCCAACCAGCGGATCATGTAGAGCTAGCCAGCTCATTCCCAAAATAATGGGAGCGCCTCCCAAGGTGGCCACATTAAACGCTATCAGTTCTGTGTGCCTTGCCACCCTCATGATCATTGGGACCGTCTGCAAGCTGACTCCTCCTCCCAACAACTCCCTGCCATCGATCGTGGTCACCTGCAGGGGGTTGCTTAAAGGGATAGTCTGTATCTGGTGTTCAGCAGCAAACTCCTTGCTCATAAAATTGCAGGAGCTGCCTGAGTCCAATAGCGCCTTTATTTTTAGGGGGTGTCCATTTTGCAGCTCTAGCAACACTTCAATCACTAGAGCAGGTCGAGGAGCTTCTGGCACGGGCACTTTCACTGCTCTTTGGCCTGGCTGCAGTGCCCCGATTGTGGCAACCAGGCGTTGGCTTTTACCTGCTCCGTCTCCCCCTGCTCTTCCCCCTCAACAGCTCCCACCATCCCTTGCCATTCCTTCCTCTGGGGGCAGACTCTGGCAAAGTGGCCTGGCTGTTGGCAGAGATAGCATTTCCGGGCGCCCTTTCCCTCCTTCTTAGCCCCCTCGCTGGGTTTTGAAAATGCGCGCGCGCGCGCTGTCCCGATTTCCATCGGCTCTGCCGGCGGGAAAGCTGGCTCAGGAATGTCTGGAATGCGGAACTCCTTCCAACGTTCCCCTCTCCCTTCCCGCCTCTCCAAGGCTCTTGCCTCCTGACGCGCTCCTATGGTCAGCGCAGATTTGGTCAGCTGATCCATAGACCCCGCCCTGGGGCTCCGTGACAGCTCGTCTTTCACAGCCGACGAAAGACCTTCTTCAAATAGCATCTGAATGGGTGCCGCCGATAAATCCCAACCCAGTCTGTGAACCAGCATGGTAAACTCAGTCCAGTACTCACGGACAGATCGGCTTCCCTGCTTGCAAGCCATTAGCTGTCTGCGCACCACCCCTTCCTCAATATCGCTGGAAAACATGATATCCATTGCACGAAAGAACTTCATCGTGTCCTTTAGTGCGTCATTGTGCGTTGCCATCAGGGGTCGAACCCAGTCTCTCGCCCCCCTCTCAAGATGCCCAATCACGAAAGCAACTCGTGATTCCTCATCAGGGAATTCATCAAACTGCACATTAAGTGCATATTGCATCTCTGTCCTAAAGGCATGGTAATCCTTGGGGTCCCCCCCAAACTTCTGCACCAATCCTGGTACCTTTCTGGGGAACTGAGTGGCTCTCCCCTTCTTGTCTGCATCCTGAGCCCTTCTCTCCTCCAGCCTCGCCGTCTGCAGCGCCAGTTGGACCTCCAACGCTCGGTATCTATCTTCCAAGCTTGGACCAGCCCCAACCCCAGCTCCTCCGGTTCCGGTTGGTTCGCTCATGATGCTTTCTCTTGCACAGGCAGCGTACAAAGACTGTCGGACTGCTATTAGGGATTGATTAGCTGCTTGTGCGTAAAATCGTGCTCCCTCAGAGTTTGTGCGACCCCACAAACCTCAGTGTGTGACGGAGCTCCTCAGACATGTCTGCTCTAGTCACTAGTAGAGTCCGACAGTGGCTGTCTGCGGAAGCGTTTCCAGCAAAGGAGCTCCTTAACGGAAACGCGTCTCCTGGACTCACGGCGTGACAGTTTCCGGCGAGGTGTAGGTCTCCCTATGTGAGACTCAGATACCTCCCCACTGTTTTCGCTGGAAGCGTCCCTGAGCCCTCCCTCCTGCTCACATTCCCTCAGAGAATCACTCCTCCCCCTGCTGGTGCCTGCTTCAGCTGTTGAGTCTCTTTCTTCCTCCCTGAGCCCCTCCACCACCTGATGCTCCGATGGCAGTTCCCTGACACTGCCTTTCACCTGATGATCCCGGGGTGGTTCACAACAGAAAAATACAAAATGAGAATACAAAATACATAATAAAACAAAAACAAACCTATAACCTCCCCCTTCCACAAACACCTTTAAAAAGCCATAGAATGTTAATCAGCCAGGTGCCTGGTTGAAGAGAAACATTTCTGCCTGGCACATAAATCAGACCCTCCAAGTGTCCGTATTTTCCAGGTATGTTCCTGATGTAGAGAAGCTGTCCCAGTTTCTGAATTGATCCCAGAATGTCCCACTTTTACTTAGAATGTCCCTATTTTCATCAGAGAAATTTTGGAGGGTATGTTAGGATGACCCTATTTTCATTGGAAAACTGTTGGAGGGTATGGAGTTATCTGCCCCCCCCAAGCCATCTGAAGGCAATCCTGTATAGGGAAGGCTTTTTAATGTTTAATGTTGTATTATGTTTTTATATATGTTGGAAGCTGCCCAGAGTGGCTGGGGCAACCCAGTAAGATATGTGGGGTATAAATAGTAAAATTATTGTTGTAGAATGGGACGTCCCCATTTTCACTGGAGAAATGTTGGAAGGTATGCTAAAGATATATAATGAAGTCACTAGGTGAGCACTGCACAAACAGGAAGACAGAAAGGCACTATAGAAAAGCTCTATTCTCATGTTGCCATCCTGTGGACCTCTGGAGGCACACAATGAAGGGTGATGATTTCTGGGTCAGTTCATATGGAGAGAGGTGGTCCTTGAGATATCACAGTCCTGAGTAGTTTACGGCTTTATAGGCCAAAACCAGTACTTTTAATTGGGCCCAGAACTGGCAGCCAGTACAGTTGTACCAGAATCAGTGTAACATGCTCAAAACATCTTGCCCTGGTGAGCAACGTGGCCAACAAATTCTGCACCACCTGATATTTCCGAACCATCTTCAGAGGTAGCCCTACCTATAATGCATTTCAGCAATCTAACCTAGAGCTTACCAGAGCATAGACAATTGAAGTTGGGTATCTCTGTCCAGGTAGGTACACAGCTGGCCACCAGCCAAAGCTGATGGAAGGCATTCCATGCCATTGAGATCACCTGAGCCTCAAGCAACAGCAAAGGATCCAGGAGGACTATATACCCACTCTTTCAGAAGGAGTGTAACCCCATCAGGAGCATGTGATCTTCTGTCCATCCAGTTTAGGGAACTGCCCACTAATGGTAACTCAGTCAGAGGCTGATTTAGGGCAGTGTGAAAGGTGCAGTCATATGGGGCATACTGCCAAGGAGGGTGCCTTCTCAAAGCCAGGTAGCTGCTTGCCTGGCTTCAGGAAGGAGGTGTGAGGACTCTGACAGAGTCCCAGAGTCCTCCTTTCTCCTTCCCAAAGCCAGGCAAGTGCTTACTGGGCTTTGGGAAGGAGGAAGGAGGGCTCTAGGACCCTGCCAGAGCCTCATACCTCCTTCCTGAAGCCTGGCTTAAGCTGGTGATGCGAGGGCTGGGGGTGTCAAATGTCCTCATACAGGATGGCCTATTACCAAGGTCCTCCCTGCCTCAGTTTTATCTGGATTGAGCTTCAGTGTACTGGGTCTCATCCAGTCCATTACCAAGGCAAGACAACAGTCCAGCACGTCCACTGCCACATCTGCAGATGTAAAGGAGAAGTAGAACTGTGTGTCATCAGCATATTGCTGACCAGAAGTACCGGATATAGGACAGAAGGGCTATGCCCCCTCCCAATATTGTGGGGGCTGAAATCCCCTGCCTGTGGCTGGACCTCCTCAATGTGTGGGGAGGGGAGATGGATAAGTCAGCACCCCTGTTGCTGACAACATACTCTAGAACTGTGGATAACACTACTCAGTGGTTTCATGTAGATATTAAACTGCATGAGGAATAAAATAAAGTGCTGGAAAAGAAAATACCTCTGGAACATGTGACTTGAAAGATCATCTTTCCCTCCATTGCTCAGTGAGGGCACTACCATCAGCAAGTGAAGCCCAGTTAGTCTTGCCTCCGCCTATTCATTCTTGGCTTTGTGGTGATACAGAGGCAGGCTTTTTCACTGGGGTTCTGGAATACACTCTCTGCTGAAATGCAAGAAAAATGTACAGTGTTACCTCGGGTTAAGAACTTAATTTGTTCTGGAGGTCCATTCTTAACCTGAAACTGTTCTTAACCAGAGGTACTACTTTACCTCCCGCTGCCGCCGCGCCGCCACCGCACAGTTTCTGTTCTCATCCTGAAGCAAAGTTCTTAACCCAAGGTACTATTTCTGAGTTAGCAGAGTCTGTAACCTGAAGCATCTGTAACCTGAAGCGTCTGTAACCCGAGGTACCACTGTATTGGTGTTCTGCTGAGTTTTGAAGGCACTGCTGGCTTGCCCTTCATCTCTCGACTTGAATCTTCTTTTTTTCCTATGATTGTTTTATTTTGCATTTTAATGGTGGCTTCATGTATTTTAATTATGTAATTGATTTTTATACTTGTTATCTGCTCAGAAGTATATTTGGGCATTAAGCAGTGTATGTGATGGATGGAGGTATAGAAAGGAGGGAGAGAGGGATTGTAGAGTTGGAAGGGACCCCAAGGGTCATCTAGTCCAACCCCCTGCAATGCTGGGTTTGCGCACCCCACTTCTGAAAATTGCTCAATTTCACTCACACACTGCCATTCTCATAGGGCAGCAAAACTAGGAGGGAGTTATTTCAAAGTAGTCCTAAAATGAATGGGAACAGGTTGAGAGTGAGATCTGAACCAAAAAAAAAGTATTAATATTTTCTGCGGTTATAATATTCTTCTTTCAAGAGGTATTCAAATTGACGAGACGTGCAATGCCCAATCCCTGGAACACCCTGGAACAATTCATGAATAATGAGGTCATTCTTCCTTGACAAGTACTTGAATACAGTTCGACACTTGTATATAATACTTTGGAAGACTGTCCTTTGGATAAAAGAGTGAAGTTACATCTGTATTCAGGATTTGCTTCTTGCTGTGAAGTGAAGGGGAAAACAAAAATATGGAAATCAGAACAAGAGGTAATGTGAGTGGTGCAGGAAGGACAACTTAATTCTTACAAGGACATCCTTTTTTCTGCTTTCCACTAGTGATAACCAAAGCTGCATGGACAATTGGTTCTGATAAAAAGAAGCCTGGGTCCTTGTAAGAAAACCCAGAAATCTATGGGTTGTATCCAAGGCTAGTCCTATGCAAAGCAGACCCACTGAAAAGAACGATCACATGTAACTAAAGTTTGTAATTTCAAATGAACAAGCCTAACTTAGTCATCTTTGTTAATTCCCTCAGGTCTACAGTCTACTCCCCACTTATGTAGGGGTTACATTCTGGGCATGCGTACACATAAGTGAAATTATTGTTGTTGTTGCTGCTGCTGTTAAATATTCTATACCGCCCTTCATCCAAGGATCACAGAGTGGTTTATAACACAAAAACACAAACTTAAGTACCATAGTAACAAACAACATGGTGAGGCAGACTAATGCAAATAAATAAATTTATCACTCTGAGAATGAATGGGGAGCACTCTCCAGATTCAAAATTCTGAATATCCTCCTTCAAATAACTTGAATTCAAATACTTTTCAGCAGTAGCAGTTCACACATACGGAAGGGCACATAAGCCGGGCATGGGAAGGATTTCACTCAGAGACCAATGGCTGGAAATGATGTGCAAGGACCTGACAGCCCTGCAAGAAAAATGCAGGATGAGAAGAAGAGGGGGGAGGAGGAAGAGGAGCATGGCAGAGATCGGATGCGGGTAAATGGGGAGCGCCCTGGAGAGTTTTCATGACTCACGGCTGAAGTTATTGTTGCTAAAGAGGCTGGAGGCTTGTTGAGGGTGGCCTGCTGAAGTGCAGGAAATATAAATGCAATAAAAAAATTAAATGATGATACTTGTTCTTGATTTTGAGTAAGTTGCCACTCCCTATTGGGATTTCACATGAGATGCTTTCTTCAGGCCAATTTGAACCAGCTGCCAATCAAATTCTACACTGATCCTGATAGGGATGTAAAAGGGCATCGTTTTTTGTTCCCTGCTGTATTTGTCACATGCAGCACTGTTTCTGTTCCACTGTAGTTCACATTCCCCCCAAAACAGTGTTATTCATCTCACTGTCCAGTGGGGTAAAATTACTTAAGTTACATAATTTACATAAACGACATGCTCATTGCGTTATTCCACCCCACTCATTCCAATGCAAAGAAAACACAGTGCAAATAGGAGTGGCTACATATTATTTGTGGACTGAAGGAACAACAGTGGATGCTAATCATAGTCACTGGATTGATTTCCATTCTGGACATGGGATGAATAAATTCTCTGGCAGCCTTACACTCCGAGTTCTGGGTTTATAAGGGAAGGCCCCCTACAAAGACAGACTCTGTATATATGGGCAACCGCAGGTGTATTGCCCACCATACAGTATACATTGGACCCAGGAGGTGATTTCTCACCTTACCATCCATACAAGATGTCTCTCCCTGGCAGAGAAGGTCCTATGGCTTCTTAGCAATGTAAACGCTTCAGTGACTCATAAAGTTCCCCTTTTTTCTTTGGTGGCCAAAAAGATCAGAAAGAAGACCTTGAACAATATAGCAGTGAACTGTAAGGGAGGCACAGAGATCCAAATAGAGACGATTGTTTGTGGTGAAACACTCCTTTTACTTGTACTTATTTTTAATTTGGATTTGTCATGGCCAATGGCTAGTATAATAAATTGGACTGGATATAAGGGAGGGCCAAAAATATCTCTTAATCCACATTCCCCATCATAGGAAAAGTCTATGTTCCTTCAGCGGTTCTCAACCTGTGGGTCCCCAGATGTTGTTGGACTACAACTCCCATCATCCCTGAGCTCTGACCTTGCTTGCTAGGGATGATGGGAGTTGTAGTCTAACAACATCTGGGGACCCACAGGTTGAGAACTGCTGCTTTAGAGAGCTCCAGGGAGAAGTGTCGACATGGTAGGGCATCTGCCAAGGATCAGCCCACTGCCCAGCAAGGGGATCCACTCACAAGAGCCCTTTAGACCTGCTGGGCTGAGGAGTTAGATTCCTTGAGGGAGCAGGGGTCATAGAGCCAGCACTACCTTCATTTGTGGTGGACTACATCTCCCATCATGCCTGGCTATTGGCTAGACTGACCGGAGATTATGGGAGTTGCAGTCCTCACCATCTGGGGGGCACTTCATTGGTTACCCCTGCTCTATCCCAGACATAATTGAATAAATCTCAACCATGTCCCCTGCACTCCAGGATGTGAGATTATAACTCAGTAGCGTCCAAATGCAACTGGAATAAAGCACCGTGTCCGTATATACAGCGATCTGTTCCTTCCTTTGTGCAAAAGCCAGCCTGCCGCTGTTTGCCATTTGCTAGCATCCTGACCCCCCGCTGCAGTTATCTCACCTCTTACAATGCTCTATCTTTTCCCCATTTTTAGTTATTAATACAGACACTTTAGTTATCAAATATTTGACAGCAATGACGGATTGACCTCCCGAGACTGGCGATGCAGACTATCTCAGCTTGTTAAAATAATAAATGGCTACCTGTCAAAGAGGCTCTCGAAGTAAATGTGGACCCTGGAGATATCTCTACTGTAGACTTTTTAAAAACCTCTTTGGCTTCCTTGTATGGATATTAATTAATAGTAATAGTCTCTTTCATTGAGATAGATAGAAATACTAATTACTTTCTCTGTGCCCCCCCCCGCTGCACCCCCAGACGAATTCCTCAACAGTATCACTTATTCGGCAATAATTAAACAACCCAGGGGGAGAAAAAGAGGTTGGTTAGAAGTAGTTAACAATGATTTAAATGGCTGGAAAGAAGACCGTATGGTATTTGTTTTCTTTAAGCATCCCTTGCCCGCTGCATGGTGTTTTTCCTTCATTGATAATGGGAACAAGAATACAGAACCGGCCACAAGATCATGGTGTTCCAGTCACTTTGATTTCTCTTCTTAACTTTCTTTTCACTCTGAAACTCATAAACACAATGGATCGAAACCAATAGCGTGGCGCTTTACTAGGGGAGGAAAAACACCCAACAGCATGCTAAAACTCCCATCCCTGGAATAGCCTATCCCTGGGGGAGGTCTTCAAACAGAATGCTGGATTAAATTCCTGTTGGGCACTGCCTTATTGATCTCATTTATCTCTTAGATACCCAGCCTGAATGATGATACATCCCCGTAGGAGATTTTTCTCCATAGCTTTCATGAGAGGGAAGGAGACCCCTCCACAGAACACCCTTCCGAACACACACACACACACACACACACACGATGAGCAGCACTACAGAAACCAGAGCTTGCCCTAACAAGCAAACTTTCTTAGACTGACATCTCAGTTGTAAAAATGTAAGCCTTGACTTGCTGCATAAGGCCAGGACGAGGAAACTTTTCCAGTCTTTTTTGGGGAAACTTCATTCCTTTTTAGGGTAGCTTCTAGGAGGGGAGGCAAGGGGAGGAGCCTCATGCTAGCGGCAGGTAAGTCCTGGAGGCAAACAGGGGCAGATCATTGGATTTGACTCTTGAGAAGGCCAAGTGGGCTGTATCCCAGTGACATGAAAGTAAAATTGGTTTTATACACATACATGAAGCGTACGTTTTTCCATTCCCCACCCCGCCCCCGTCCAGGCAAGCAAGAGGCATTGTCACAGCTCAAGAGCACACTCTGAACAGGTGAAAACACCTGAGGAGGTGACAGAGCAGGGTCACTGAACAGCATGTTCTGGAGAGGAGGTGTGGCCTAGGTAGCCCCCTGGGTACCAGTGTCAGGCTTTGGGGGATCTGCTTCCTCCCCTGTGGCCGTAAATGAGCAGATCAAGTGAAAGGAAATTCTTACAGTTGGTTTCTTTAATAAACACAGCAAAGGACAAACAAAAGCATCTACCCAGAATGGCCGTGCCCCCAATTAAGGTCACTCCCCCTTCCATCCCTATTAATCTATGTCACTCCTACTTCTTGTAATCTGAGCTTGTAGCCTCTGTGCTTTCTGTACTGACACTTTCTGAGCTCTCTGGGACTTTGGGGAAGGGGGGTGGATACTATCCAGAGACTGTGAATATGTTAACTCTCTCTCTTCCAGTGTTTCTTCTCCTAGCTGTTCCCCATCCAGTATTTCCCAGCTTCTGCCTTCTGAACTATGCCCCTCTGCAAACCACTGTTCCAAATCTATACTGTCCTCCTGCTCCTGGGAAGATTCAGGATAAGGATCATGAGGAGGGAGTGGCTCACACCGTTCTTCTTCAGTGCAGCCCTCCTCACCACAGTCCCTGACAACTGGATGTCCCTTCAGGGGTCACATTCTATCCTTGGGCCTTAAGTTACCTACCTTGGACTAGATTATGGTTATTTACTCCTCCCCACAATAAAGTTTCAAACAGTACCTAGCCATATATCTCTGGAAGCTCCCAAGCAGGTCTTGCCTCTCCTCTTTGTCTCCAGAAACTTGTATGCAAAGGAATAAGAAATGGGGACAAGGGAGACATGAAAATTCCATTAAGCTATCATTGGTTGAAGATTCTCTTCTCCCCAAATGTAACAAATGCTTTCCAAAAAGGCCATCTGTGCTAGTGATGCATTACCACATCTTGTGACACTGAGTTCCATTAGATGATGATGTATTGTGTGGCGAAGCCCTTTTATGTGTCAGCCTTCAGGCTACTACCAGCCAGATTCATTGAATAATCCCCAAGCCAATGTGATAGAATGGTTAGAATGTTGGTCTAGGATCCGAGAGACCAGAGTTCAAATCCCAAAGCATGAAGCTCCCTGTGTGACCTTGGGACAGTCACTGTCCTTTATCCTGACTTACCGTACCTCACAGGGTTGCTGTAGAATAAAATGGGAGGGGAAGCACCATTTGAACCACATTCAGGTCCTGGATTTGCATGTAATAATAAATAAAATAATCTGGGTATCTTCATCTTGCAAGATGTTCAGAGTTATTAGTTCACTGTAGTGATAGGTCCATTGTCAAACTTTGATAATGGAAAGGGGTTAGGGGTGGACAGATATGGCAATATTTGTTCCTCTCATTTTCTCATTCTTCCAGTCTTAAATTGAATCATCCCCTTTTCCACATCAGTTTGTGATTAATATCATTATTATCTTTATGATTTTAAAGTCCTCACAAATGTTCACCAACATTTCAGTATGATTTTCTCTTACTATACACGTTTTTTGAAAAGGAATTTTCCCTAATAAAATGCATTTTTGATGTTATTTTTTATGAATTTTGGGGCACATTTTACCCAGGTACATGCCTTTCTGTACAAATTGTTTGGCTGGGAAACTGCCTTGCAAAATTCAGAAACGTGCATTTCAAAAGATGGCTGTGTTTTAGTTCTCCTGTTGTTTTGGAACATACAAGTGGAAAGGAGAAAACCATGCAAGTCTTTGCACTAAATGACTTGATGTACATGTTAAACTTGGGTCATGGTAGAGATGGTTAAAGAACATTAAGTTTGGGCAATTGAAGCCTGCTGGGTTAGTGCGGTGAGAAATAATGAAGTGAGCAGGTATTAAGGAATGGCCATCAGCATCTCCCCTGGAAACAGCCTTAACACTACCTTCATAAATGGTCCCAAGCAGGGATGCTTCAGGCAAGCTGACCTGATCTGCACCTCCTGAAGTCATGTGTGGATTAGAACATAATTCTCCTTCCGATTTCACACTTCTCTGATACAGTGCTTGATGCAGATATGACTATTCCAAAATGGGTTAGAAATGTATGATATTTTTTGAAATATTGCATTTATTTTTAAAAAATGCATATTTAAATATAAAGTTTTTTTATATCACAGATTAATGTGGAAATGGGATGGAATAGACTGTTGAATGGGTATGTGCAAAAATAAACACAAACTGGAAATGGGTTTATCCCAGGTCCCAAGGCCTATCTCTCAAACACGGAGATGGTTTCAATACAGTGATACCTCTGGTTACGTACTTAATTCATTCCAGAGGTCCGTTCTTAACCTGAAACTGTTCTTAACCTGAAGCACCACTTTAGCTAATGGGGCCTCCTGCTGCTGCCGCGCCACTGGAGCACGATTTCTGTTCTTATCCTGAAGCAAAGTTCTTAACCCGAGGTAATATTTCTGGGTTAGCGGAGTCTGTAACCTGAAGAGTATGTAACCTGAAGTGTATGTAAACCGAGGTACTACTGCAGTTGAAAGCAAGTGACTATGCATAGATTCCAGTTTTCTTCTGCTTCTCTCTGGGTGATTTCCGTCCCTATTTGTTTCACCATTCTTAAAAACAAAACAAAACAAAACACTAGCAACTGGGGGTGCCAGGCTAACATTTCATTAACATTTGCATTGCTGGTGTGATCACTCTACTGCTCCCGGGTTCTCTAGAAGCTAAATTTCTGAGTGTAGCATGGAAGAATCTTGTATACAAAGAGGATGATATGAGTCCTGCCCAGGAGGATGCAGGCAATGGTGGGGAAGGGAGACTTAAAAACTCAGTTGACCCCTCCTGACTTCTGGCAAAGAAGTGACTTCCTGCCCACCTTCCAACCCCCCCATAAATGTGTCCCCATGCGAATCTCATTAGAAGAATAGCATTGCTGCCACACCCTGAAAGAAGATTCATGACAACTGAACTTGGATGAAGGTTGTATTCAGGGCTTTTCTTCAGCCGGAACTCACAGGAACTCAGTTCCGCCACCTCTGAGCTGGACGCCATTGCCATTATATATGAGAGAACAAGGGAAGAGTCCATGGTGAGTTCCGACACCTCTTTTTCTAGAAAAATAGCACTGGTTATATTTTATTAAATATAACAAACTAAGAATCTGCAAAACCTGAACCAGGTTAAACCAAATCATACCCTATATATGACTATATATAGTCCAAGCAGGAAAGCTCCCTAAATTAGAAGGGTTAACCCCTTCACAACTAATGGGCATGTTATACAGGCTACGCCTTTGATGTCAGAGGCAAGGATTGGAAGGAATCCCTCCTTCTTGCCTCGAAAACCTTGGGTATAATAACTCGAGAAGTACGGTGGGTATAATAACAAATGCTTCACCAACTCTGCTTTCCCCCCAGCACACATACCAAGAACTAGTTCATCCAATTTTCCCTGCAGAGCATAGGATGAGCAAAAGTGCCCTTAACCGCAAACCAGTGGCGTAGCTAGCTGCTCGGGCACCCGGGGTGGTGCAAATGCCCTGCACTCGGGGGTGGGGCAAACCACCCACAGGGCAGGGTAAGCTGGGGCAGAGCAGAGTTTGCAAGCCCCATGTTGCTGTTTGGGGCTGCACAGAGCCTGCAGGTGCCCAAGCCACTGCATCACTCCCCAGGAGAGACGTGTGGCTCAGGCACACTGCAGGCCAGGCCCCGTGGTCACCCCCCCCCCCCTCAGTGATGACACCCAGGGCGGCTTGCACCCACCACACACCCCTTCCTATGCCATTGCCCCAAACTACCTGAATTCTTACCCGCTTTCTTATTATCAGTTTTTCCTGCATGGACTAACCACCAATTGAGCCAAATAAGAAATGAAGTCACCAAGCCGGAAAAGCTGACTCCCTGCAGTATGAAATAGGTGAAAAGGAAGAGTCTTTAAAATGGCGGAGCTCCCCCCGAAATTCTTACTTGGCCCCTCTGAAAGGTGAGCAGCTTAAACCCACATTGGAAGAGAGGGGGAGATGCAGTCCGGTATAAGCAGGCACTGCTCCCCACCCAGCCCAGCCCTGAGACTGGCTCCCACAGCCAACTGACACACCTTAAACACCTCCCAGAGGAAAAAACAATTCTGACTTCTTTGTGGGGGAACTGGGGTGTAGCAAGGCACCCCCACACTGAAGGGAGGGAAGGGCACTGCATCAAAGGTTGGATAAAGAAAGTGGGTTTTGAGGAGGGGTGTTGCAGAAGAAAGAAAGAAAGAAAGAAAGAAAGAAAGAAAGAAAGAAAGAAAGAAAGAAAGAAAGAAAGGCATTATCTCTGAACTACCAGCAATAGGACATGAATTCCTGAAGACTTAAAGAACCGACGCCAGCGTTCATTAGTCTGGCCAATAAAACAGTACTGCTGCATCAGAGGCCTTCCCAAGATTGATGGAGATTGAAGCACAAATTTGATTTTTGTCTATGGCTAATAAAAAATCATTTACCCTTTCCAGCCGCTGCAATATCCTCTGAACTAAAGCAAAGCTGAAACTCACTGTATCATTATCTTCCAGAGAGATCGTCAGTTGTTCATTTATCAAAGTGTTTCTAAAAGCTTCCCAGATGGCAAATTACGAAATGGATCTCGGGACTGGAAGCAACCTAGTGGCCTTTAAGAGGGAAAGAAGGATTTGTTCCGATAGACCTTGCAAATTTTTATTTCTTAACGAACCCGGTAAAGGGAATCCATCCGCATAAGCAGGTGAGAGAAATAAGGCAGCGGGATTCTATGGGCCTAGTTTTATAGTGGCGGATGGGAACTGGATATAGTCAGTGTGGGTCAGATCCTAAATTTCACCTACCCACCACCCATTTCTCATTCACCTGATGACACCATGGTGTCAAGGCCTTCAGGGATTGAACCTGAGACTTCCTGCATACAGAGCAGATTCTCCACCACTGAGCGACATCCATTGCTCTGTCTAGTTCAGCATTCCTGTACTGATTTGCAGAAGCTCTCCAGGATTCCAGGTGAGTCTTTCCACAGCCCAACCTGGAGATGCTGAGGATTGGACCTGGGACAGCCATCTATATGCTTTGCTACATTTCCAAGCACAATTCAAAGCATTGGTGCTGACCTTTAAAGCCCTAAACGGCCTTGGTCCTGTATACCTGAAGGAGCGTCTCCACCGCCATCGTTCAGCCCGGACATTGAGATCCAGCACCGAGGGCCTTCTGGCGGTTTCCTCATTGCGAGAAGTGAGGTTACAGGGAACCAGACAGAGGGCCTTCTCGGTAGTGGCGCCCGCCCTGTGGAACACCCTCCCTTCAGATGTGAAGGAAATAAGCAGCTATCTTCTCTTTAAAAGACATCTGAAGGCAGCCCTGTTTAGGGAAGTTTTTAATATTTAATGCTGTATTCTTTTTAACACTTGATTGGGAGCTGCCCAGAGTGGCTGGGGAAACTCAGCCAGATGGGCGGGGTATAAATAAATTAGTAGTAGTAGTAGTAGTAGTAGTAGTAGTAGTAGTAGTAGTATTAACATGGAATTTTCCAACTGAATGTGATTTCTAATTGACAGAATATGGCTGCTGGGAAGCAGGGAGTAGATAAACATAAGAAATGTTCAGCATGGGACTCTCAGACACCAATTCCTGCCTCCCTATAGCCTCTTCCTCCTCCTGTTAAGGTGCTTCATCAAGCTGGTCCCTTCGTCTTACTGTATGGGCAGGATCACACCACACACTGCATTTTTCTCTGCCCAGCCAATGAGTCTGCCATTTCATATTGTTTCTCACAGGGATGCACTGCAAGGGAATGGGGACAGGCTGAGATGAATAAGTAAGAAAGACAAATTAGAGCAATCCAAGGTGTTTCTCTCCCCCCGCTCATGAATATGTAGCGTCAATATTGGCTGTCAATCATCACAGCGATTCAAAGAGACATGTGTGACCCTACCGATGAGATTCCGTTTTCCTCCCGTGGCGTTTAATGCCTGGTGCACACCCAGAAAGCTAAGCCCCTTTTAAAAGCTGGTCCTGGGGGAGTCCCTTGATTTGAGCCACTCAGCAAAGGATTAGTAGATCGTTCTCCACATAAGCTAATTGAACACCTGGGGCTCCAAACAAGGAAGCGGGGTGGGGTGGGGGGAGACCTCACCACTTAACATAAAATAATCTCTTTCTCTGAGCTTCAAGTTTGCAGGGCAGGTTAAAGGACAAGCGGCCACCGTCCCCCACTCTGAGAGGCAGCTGCAATTGCTTCTAAAGGGGAGAACGGGCTTGAAAGTACACAGATTAGCAGCTGCTTGCTGCGTTTTTGTGTCTGTATCTGGATACACGGTGTCAGAAAACAGACAAACAAAAAGTATGGCATTTTCGTTTTTATTTGTGGGCCAGAGACATAGAAGATTACGCACCATGCAGAGGAAGTAAATAGAGGGAGAAATTCTCGCTCTGTTGTGAGATTTTGGCTGTGTTCACACAGCAGTTTATCCTGTTTCCCCAGCGTTTCTTAGAATCATAGAATTGGAAGGGACCCTAAGAGTAGGTGAGTCCAAACCCCTGCAATGTAGGAATACCAGCTAAAGAATCCCTGTTTAAAAACTTCCAGCCAAGGAAAGCCAACTTCCAACTTAGTCAATTCCACTGTCAAACAGCACTTGCAGTCAGAAAATTCTTCCTAATATTTTTTTTATCATTATTATTATTATTATTAATTCAGTTTATACACCACCCTATACCTAGAGGCCTCAGGGCGGTTCACAAACAAGATCACAACATATAAAATCAAACCAAAAACTATAACCCCCCCCCAAAAAAGCCACATTCTAAAAGGGTGTTCCCTAACTCTTAATTTCTGCATTATATTTGAGATTTCACGTGATATAAAAACCACTTCCGGAAATCTAGTGGAAATTTAGTGCTCGTTTCCATGTTATTGTGGGAGGAAAATGACAAAATCTGGGGCATACAGTTCTGTCCTGCAGGTTTCGTGGGAGAACAGAAGCACACAGTTGCACACATAGGCTACAGTTCCCAGCACCCTTAACAAACTAGAGTTCCTAGGATTTGGGGGGCAGATGACTCTGCACTTTAGGAATTGGGCACAGACATTGTGATGGCTACTGGCTTGAATGGCAAAAGAGTCCCAAGAAGACTGTCGCCTAGGCAGGGCCACTTAGAAATTAAGAACTTCAGGGTGCTCAGGGGAACCTTGACATTGCCAGAAGTGCTGTATATACCTTAAAAACCTCTGGGGGACAATGCCCTCCTCTCCCCCCCCAAAAAAAACAGCCCAATGAATACCACACATACCAACCAAGGAACACTCATGTAGTTGGAAACTGAAACAGAAAATAGATGATGGTAGAATGGAATGGCGTGTACTAAGAAAGGGGCAGGTGATTGGTAAGGGCCCTGAGCAGTGTGCGTAGAAACCAGGCATGTGCACTGGCCAAAGCCCAAACTGAACTGGGTTCATTTGGGAGGTCTTGGCTTGTGCCAATTCAGGTCTAGGTTAACCCTAGTTCACTGCAGGTGGAGTGAGACCACCTTGAGCAAACCAGAGCTATCAGTGCCAGGGCATTAGAAGGCAAAGCTGTAGGAGTCTGCTTCTCCTCCTTCCTCTAGGTAAAAGGGAAAGGTAAAGGACTCCTGGACAGTCAAGTCCAGTCAAAGGTGACTATTGGATGCGGTGCTAGTCTCTCTTTCAGGCTGAGGGAGCCAGCGTTTGTCCACAGGCAGCTTTCCGGGTCATGTGGCCAGCATGACTAAACTGCTTCTGGCGCAACGGAGCACTGTGACAGAAACCAGAGCGCATGGAAACACCATTTACCTTCCTGCCACAGCGGTACCTATTTATCTACTTGCACTGTTGTGCTTTCGAACTGCTAGGTTGGCAGGAGCTGGGACAGAGCAACAGGAGCTCACTCCGTCGTGGGGATTCGAACTGCCGACCTTCCAATCAGCAAGCCCAAGAGGCTCAGTGGTTTAGACCACACCGCCACCCGCTCCCAATATCCTCCATCCTCTACCTCCCTTCCTATTGTATGCTTAATTAGGTTTTAAAGATTAAACATTAGCCTCCACCCCTTCAAAATTGATTCTGGGCCAGATCCAGGGTAGGTGATCAGTGGGGGGGCCCAGATTGGGTCAGTGGGGGCTCTGAACAGCCCTAGTAGAAACCTCTGACTTCTGTGTGGCTAAAATGCAGGTGACTGCACAAGAATACAAGTCACAGCCATTGCCCTGCCCCCTTTTGCCTATGACCATGCCTAACATTGGCATGTCTCCCACCTGCACCAGGAAAGTTGACCCTCTGGCCCAATTGGTTCCCTAACCCGTGCCCTAGAACCTTTCCCAGGCTTACAAAAGAAGACCCCCCACTTTTATCTGGAAGGAAGTCTTGCTGCATTAGGTTGCCTGGGCTGGATTGCAAGCCTTCATTTGGGAAGCCTTTTCTTTTTCTTGCAAACATCCTTGATGTGTCTTTAAAAGTCATTAGACTGCTTTGCAGAACTAAACCCATTGTCTTAGCTTCAATGGGTGTGTGTAAAAGAGAAAATTGCTCTCCTTCCACTTTGACCGAGTTTGCAAATGAAGGAGGGAGTGAATTTGAAGAGGGACCAGCGTACACGCAAAGTCTCCGGATGACAAACAATGATATATGATTCGTAAGTCCGTGTTTGATGAAACTATGCATTGATGGCTTTTCCCCTCGTAAGTTCCTGACTTGGATTTCTGACAAATTGATCTCCCCTCCCCCTGAGATTTCTCAGACAAGGGCAGGGAGGAGGAAGGAAGAAGCTGTGCTTATTAAAACTGTTGTAATACATCTGCTGTGTAATACCTAGCTAGGAAACACGATCATATATGTTTGTGTGTTCTAATTAAATGTTTAGCCCTCTCCATGCCCACAAAAGCAGGTTTTGCACTGTGACTTTGCAATGTGTTATAAACAGGAATAGAAGAGAATTGCATTCGTGCTGCATTTATAAGCAAACTCATCTAATTCACACCTCCCAGATTAATTGAAACATAATTACCCTTCAGATTTCACACTTCTCTGAATATTACGATAAAGTTCTCAGATGAAAAGTGGCAAAAGGGACTGAAAAAACACACATATTTTAAAATAAGTGACATTTTGCAATGCTTACATCAAAGTAGAATACACACACACACACTGTATTTACTCAAATGTAATGCACACCTTTTTTGGCCAAATTACTTCGTGAAAATCAGGGTTCGCATTACATTTGATGGTGTATTTACATTCACCAACAAATACTTTTTTGGTTTCATAGTTTTAAAATTGAGGTGCACTACAGATCCGATGGCACATTACATTTCAGGAAATACGGTTCACAGTTGTTTGTTCGTGGAGATCTTAGACTGTGGCTGGTCTTTGCTGAAATTTCATTGCTTAAATTGAAAATTTTCAATATCAACACAACTGATCTGCACTTTGTGATTTTGCTATTTTGCGATGTTTTGATTCAATCATTGTACTTTTATTGTACTCTCCCTAGGTCACAACCCTCGCCAGTCTTCCTTCAGACCCTCCTTGCGATGTGCATGGGAATAGACGGTCAAGAGAGGTGCGTGCAGAAACTAGCGTAACTCTATGAAGGCAAACAGGTACATTTGTTGCCCATTTATGCCTCTGGCCCTGCCCACCTCTGAAATGTGGTCCCTGGAAGGTTGCCAGAAAGGAATGTAGCCCTTTGTCTGGGAAAGGTTCCCTGCCTGCTGCTGTGGACCAAACCCAGGTCACAACATTGCCACTTCCTGTTTTGAACCTTTCCCCCTGGACTTCCCAGTTGCAAGGTCCTCTCTGGCAACTGAGCGCCCACCAAGGACACGGATTATGATTAAGCCTTTTGTGTGTCGGCTGAATCCTCCCCCGAAAACCCTTGGCAAAATCATTTGTAAAACGGAGAGACAGCTTCGCGACTCCTCGTCGCATGGTGCTCCAGTGGCGCCAGCATCACAAATTGCATGCTAATGGCCTAATTCATAAGCCATTGACATTTTTTACGAGGCCTTAGCATTCAAAAAATGAAGAATTTGTGCTCAAAAATCATTTGCATTGCAAAACTCCATAATTTAGCTTCTCATTCTCATTAATGCTTAAACCCACAACACATAACTTATCCCCCTCTAACCACGCTCCCTGGTGTGCTGATAAAAACAAGAGGCATAGCTGTCCACATAATGTTCCTGCTTGCCACTAACTCTTTACCTGCGCTGATTGCACAGAACTTTTAAGGTGCAGAGAGCAGAGTCCTGCAACAGGTACGGTGTTGACTGTCTCCATTGGCTCAACTTTCTGACACTCTCTTTTCACAAACTGCAACACCGCCGTCCTTTGACGTTGGTGCTTCTCCAGCTTTTGCAATGTAGTTCTCCAGCTAGAACATGCATACAAAAGATCTAGGTGTGTGAATGTTATCAGAAAGTGTGCGTATAATGCTGTGGGCATGAAAATAAGGAAACAAAAGATTACTATACTTGGAGAAATAGCTTGGAAATGATTTGTGTGTTGGGCTAGAATGTGACACCCTTGGGCTGGAGGTGTATTGGCAACCTGGTCTCCTCTTGAGGATGTGCTGCTGAGTATGGCCCTGCATGGAATTCCCCTTTGGACTCAGAGTTCCTGATCTCATCCTCTGACAGAGGAAAATCCAATCCCAGGGTCATAGCACCAGCTAGCTCAGGGGGAGGGATTTGCCCCCTGAAGCCTGACAGTTGGAGACCCTTGAATGGGACAGGCGAAGTGATGTATCTCAGTGGTACAGCATCCACTTTGCCTACAGAAGGTCCCAGCTTCCATCCCTGGCATCTCCAGCAGGCTGGGACAAACGTCTCACCTGGAACCATGGAGAGCTGCTGCCAGTCAGTGCAGACAATACTGAGTTATTAGACCAATAGGTGTAGCTTGGTGGTACAGTATCTGCTCTACATGCAGAAGCTCAATCTCTGGCACTTCAAATTAGGGTGGGAACACAGGGCTTCCTTCATTTCTAAGCAGCTAGGCAGTGGCGGACCTTGGTCTCCAATTTCAGAGACACCCTATGTGATGCCAAAACCCAGAGCGTGCACACAAACACATACACACACCCAACATACACACTTCACCTTCCATGGGACTTCATAGTTGCAGCGCCTGCTGCAGTGCCCCAGAAGCTCCACACCCAGTGTGAACACACAAACAAGACTGCTCCTAAGTTGCATTGCTGCTTTTTTTTTTAAATGCAGTTTAATCTTGATTGTAGTGAATTTTGCCCACAGAAACCAGAAGTGGTGCCCCTGAAATGGGAAGCATTTTGATTTGCTTCCTCCCTTCCCCGATAAGGTTCTCTTTCAGAGCGCTGTCATGGATTGAGTTTTCTGGAAGTTTCTCAGAAAGTGGCGTACATATTCAGGCGGAAACTCCCGAGCGAAGTCAGCCACTAAACAGACATGAAGAGGGTGTTCCATAATTAATGTAATGGCAAAAGGCTTCGAGAATAATTGAACCATGGATTGTTCTGTTTTAAAGGTCAGCTGAAATGCAATTTTACCATGAAATAAATCAATACAGAAAACTTGAGTTCCTAAATTATTTTATGCAGACTGTGGATCTAAAGAATTACAAGTCCACTGCGGAGGCTCCAGTTTGCTGCTTTCTGAGAGTCATCTGCGGGAATGGTGCCAAGCAGAGTTGTTGCTGTTGTTTTAATGTCCGGTCCTTGCAAAGCTCTTTCAGGTTGATGCATGTGATAAGGAGCCTCTACATTAGGGGGTGATGGAACTCAGGGCTGGAAACAAATGTAGCCCTTCAGATCTCCCTATCAGACTCTCAGAACCCTCAAAGGGCACCCACCTCACAGGTCTTACCTTACACCTTCCTCAAGTCTGGGGTGACCACATTTGGGGATGTGGTATATGGCTCTGGACACCTCACCTGAAAAATGGATTGACCTTTTGCAGTTTCAACCAGTCAACCTTCAACTACCTGTGACTGAAACTGTGCAACTTAGATATGCATAAGATGCAATCACAGGGCCCATTTCTGTGTTACTTGCTTCCAGTCATGGAGGTACAGTGCCAAAATTTGAAGAGGTGTGCTGGCATACAATTCTTTCCTGTGGTCTACATGGGAGAATTAGGGGGGAACAGAAGCACACATGTGTGGAAAGGGTGGGGAATAGTAACGTTGTTCAATGACATTCATTGTTGGGTCACACCGCACCCACTGCTGTGAAAGAAATTTAGCGCAACACGGCAGTCTGTTGATCAAAATGCCACAGTTCCATAATACAGCAGAATGTTAGAAAACAGGACAGAAGTACAAGCGTTATAATCAGGAAAACTAATGCAATATTCCCCACAGATGAATATCTGGGCCTAGTCCAGCAGAGTTCTTCTTAAGTATGTGAATTAGGGTTGTCACTCACAAGTACACAGAGTTGTCCTATTTTCCTTTCTGAATAGCAAGCAGGCACAGGGGTAGGGAGGTGTGCAATTGGAACAGGCCTTGTTTGGGAAAGAGATTCGGGGTGTTTTGAAAGAAGCACACCAAGATCTCAGGATGCTTCTCCTAACAGAGCTGCCACATCTACAGTGGAGTTCTAAGTGGGTCATGACGAAAGGCATCATGTTCAAGGAGACGAACACCTCAAAGTGTTTCCTGAAGACGCCATGGAGGGATTCAGAACCCAGGAGCTTAATGTCCATGTCAGGGACGGTCTGTAGAACACGATAAAACACTTTGGAGGTTTAAATACATTTCATCTTGTCCCCTTTTCCTCCACTGCTGGGTTGGCGGTGCCATGACAACTTCCCCAGGTTCCAGACACGATGCTCACTTTTCCTTCAGAGATCAGAGCCCCAGTTTAATTTCTATAAATGCTTTACTCTTTCATTCTATCACACTTTTTACCTTTGAGGGCGGGGGGGAAGATGATTAGACACGATCTTTGGCAGATGAAGAGAAAGGCAGGCACAGACATTTAAAGGGGGATCTGTCCAGGGCAGTTTCACAGAAATAAGGTTACTGTTCAAAAGGCAGAGATGAAAGGAAAAAGATTCCACACCCAAGGATGTGGGTGAAATCCACTTTTAATGGATTTAGAGACAGAATTTGGCAGTTCTGACCCAACTGGGCTTTGTCTGCATCAGACCCATGTCATGAAATAAAAATATGTTTTTCTACATAGTTGCCTTCCGCCAGTCTATCTAAAAATTCCCGTGTCCCCTCAAGAAGAACCTCGGAGGAGAAAAGAGCTTGACTTAGATGTGGGGTGGTTTTCAAATGACAGAGACTACAAGTGTGAATTAAGACTACAAGTTTATTAAAAAGGTAAAAGGTTTAAGATAGGAATGTTTGCAAGCATGCACTGCTTCCGTCCCACTTGGAGCAAAAGAACAAATAAACAAAGAGTTAAACACAAACCCACTTTCCTTCTGGCTTAAGCATTCTCTCGACCAGCAGGCTGTTCTTCCTTAGATGTTAGAACGGCACCCAAGTTCCTTCAGCCCTTGAGATCACACCTTGATCTGCTTCCCAAAGCGATAACTGACTGGATAGACCCTGGCACCTAACCTTCAAGCTCAAGGAAGGGGGGGGGGGGATTCCCAAGTGCAGACACAGCCTAAGTGTCATCCATCTCATCTTCCAGTTTGAGCCCCATAGTTCCCCAAATCAACCTTCATACAAGATTTACATTTTTATAAAAGTAATGTCTGTTTCCTTCACAGACCACCTCACATCGAGTGACCACATATGTCCAAGCTGCTTTTTCTTTTTAAAAGCCTGACTAATTGCATGTAAAGGTAAGTGCGTAAAATACAAATATATGTATAATTTGTATCAAAGAGTCCAGCACCGCATGGTACCTTATTTCTGCAACTTGACTTTAATATGTATTAATTTTATCCTGTGAACCACCCTGAGACTTAAGGGTATAGGGCGGTATATTAATAATAATAATAATAATAATAATAATAATAATAATAATAATAATAATAATAATAATAATAATAAATTCATTAGTATTTTTATACAGTTATATGCATTGTTGTGTGTATCTTTTTATGCGCTGGTTATTTTAGGACACTGGAAATGTATATGTACATAACTGGTGCATCATAGTATATGCATAATAATGCATATATTGTGGAAGGATTGTTGGTTTTGTTAGAGGAACTGGCAATGAAATAACTAGCTTCTCATAAAGAACTAGAAGTGGGATAGAAATTAGGGGAGGGAATCCATGCAGATGAGCTTGACATTGAGATTTTGAGAAAATTCCATCTCTAGTCATTTCACTATCTCTCTCTCTCTCTCTCTCTTCCTGTGTCTCACTCTCAGTCCAATTTCAAGTACATACAGAGAACTGTAGAGATAATTAAACACCACCATAATACCCTGATCTGCTGCTTCTGCTTGGGTCTTAGGAATGCTTACTTATGCAGAGCCTCAAAATTAACCTAGATTTTTCCAGGTTTTCTTGGAGAATTTTCAGAAAAAGCTTGAACATTTGAAGGAGGGGTAAGTCCTGGGGGGGGGGGTCATCTGCCTGCAGTCCTCCCTGCCAGCTTTCTTCTTTTCCAAGCAAACACAACCTTGTGACCTTTCCTTGGAAACCAGTAGCGATGCGGCAGAGTTGCTGCAGACCTAAGAGGGGGCCTTCCCATCAACAGGAGCATCATTTCCTCTTGGGATTTCTTGTTTCCTCCACCTCTCTAGCCAGTTCACTGAATCAGGAGACAAAACAAATTCTGCCCTGCACCTAGTAGAAGGTGATGCTTCTGAGCACGTTCAGAACATCCAGTCTCTAAGAAGAAGGTCTGGAGGCCTCTGCCACCAGCCTCACAATGTTATATGTGCATGGGAAACAGGGTGGATTGGCAGGAATTGAAATAATGACTAAAGAATTCAATAGAAGGAGGAAATCGTAGAAGCATAGAGACCCAATGAATCATCTAGTCCAACCGCCTACAATGATGTGAAGAAGCTATGGACTCTGTGGAAAGGTTGGACTGTGGAGAAGGATTGGGCTATGTTTGTGTTGGGAGCAGGGTTTCTGAACACTTCCAAATTCACCCCATTGCTACATTGGAATGTGCCTCATCGTGAGTCAGATCCTTGGTCCATCTATCTAAGTACTGCCTACATTGTCTTTGGGGTTTCAGACATGAGGCAGGGGCATACAGAGGGGTTGGCCAGGTTGGCCCCCACCTAGGGGGACACAAAGATCACAAAGAAAGATGAAGACAGCAGATGATTGCCAAGGATACAAGGGATTGGAGGGGGCATCAATACATCTCCTTGCTAAGGGAGCCTAGATACACCTCTGGCAGGAGGTCTCTCCCAGCCCTACACACACACCTCTCTGTCCTCCATCCCACAGAAGCAAGAGGTATTATCTGAGTTCAAGGACAGATTCCAGCCCAGCAAAAAGCATTCAAGGGGTTTCTGAAGTAGAACCAATGAGTAGGGAGAAGGTAGCCTGGGCCAGACAGAGAGTACAGGAGGTCCACACTTGGGTCGTGGTCTGAGGTTTCCCCACCCTTGGTTTAAGATTTATTCTGATGGAGATCTTTGATGCACTCGGACCCTTGATCATGTCTTCCTGCCTTTTATCTGGTCCTGGTGGTAATATTATGGCTCTGCCTGCTTTCCAGATTCACCGCATTCCCTCCGCACATCCATTTGGTTTATTTTGTCCATTGTCCATTGCTCTTAGTGATATTGAGGTGAGAGGGACTTAACAGTAGAGCCAGTGCGGTGTAGTGGTTAAGAGTGGTGGACTCATAATATGGTGAACCAGGTTTGATTCCCCGCTCCTCCACATGCAGCTGCTGGGTGACCTTGGGCTAGTCACACTTCTCTGAAGTCTCTCATCCCCACTCACCTCACAGAGTGTTTGCTGGGGGGGAGGAAGGGAAAGGAGAATGTTAGCCGCTTTGAGACTCTGTAGGGTAGTGATAAAGTGGGATATTAAATCCAAACTCTTCTTCTTCTTCTATCTATGCACATTGGTTTCCAAACCTATGCTCTTTCTCCTTGTTATCATTGGGCTCCCCCGCAAGATGGTTTTCAGGGTGTGTGAGAGCTTTCTGGCGTTCTGGAATACATATCAGTACAAATGAATGCAGATTTCCTTCAACTAATTCCTCCTACAATTTCAATATCAAACATAAGCCATCTCTCCCACCACCTCTTTTTTTCTTCTAACATCTCAAATACGTTCGGAATTTCAAAAAAATAATAATTAATGGTGTCAGTTTTATTAATATGTTAAGACATGAATTAAAAACATGACAAATCAACGTGAAATAGCAGTCTGTTTTAATGAATATTTCATCCTGTACATCAATAAATCATAGATCAAAAGGAGCCGGGCACTGTTTCTCTCCCCCCCCCCCATACGTCTCAACTGTCAGTACAGGGTTACTATAACTTTTACAAGTTATATGACACTTGGTTTCACTTTGGAATTTATACCCAAAGGGCGGAGGGAGAAGAGCTATGGGTTGGCAAGCCTGGAGAAACAACCCACTATAGACAGAAGTGTCTTGCCGTCTATTGTTATCAGTTTATCAGGATGAAAAATGTGGTTATTCTCAAAAGTGAGTCTGTTAGCTCAGTGGGATAAGTGTAAACAAGTCACCTGGGCATTGCCCTTCCGATTCATCTCAGACTGGAAGCTGAGATGAGAGGCTACATTGGCTAATGCTCAAAAAGTGACTAGAAATCGCTGTTTCCACCCTCTCAGCAGGATCAACACACACAGGGGGATAAGGTGGTAGAGTCCTGATAAAGTAAGGTGAGCTGTACCATGCAGCAAAGAGAGCACACTTCAAATGCTCCCTGACTTTAAAACACACACACACACACACACACACACACACACACACCCTCCTTGCATGTAGAAACATAGTAGAGCAGAGAGAAGAAAGGACTGGGACTGTTTTCCTGTGGTGAACAAATTTTCTACTTGCCAGGAGGTTTTGGTGTGGGCATTCGCTTTTACATGATGTGGCATTCAAAAAAATGTGATTCCCCCCATCTTCAGCCCAAAGTGGTGCAGTCAGCTCTACCAGTTCCAGGCCCTACCATTTCTAAAAGTTGCATGTAAAGCTATGGGATCAAATTTTTGAGTGTTCCCTGTGCGATGCTGGCTCCAGCCTGTGCCGTGAGAACTGAGGCAAGGCAGATCTGGCAAACCATCCAGTCTTTGTTCTTATCTTCACGATTGCCAGCAAGTTAATGTATTTATTTTTCTCTAGGTGCCTCCGTTAAGTGGCCCCTTTACTGTCTGGACATTAACTGACCCAACCTACTCCCTATCCTGAGCAGAGTTGTATGGCACATACGCATGGAGCGAATTATAAGGCCAAGCTTCTTCTTCTTCCTCTTTTTAATGCTTTCAGTTGAAGTTTTAATAAGGGAACAAGTAAAACCATTTTCAAGAAAATGATTCTAGGGGCAAAAACTAATTTTACAGTTTAAGATCAAATCATAAAAAGAGATTGAACACACCCAACTATACCTATTACTGATTGTTTCCCTAACTCACAAAATACTTATCAAATTGAGCACCTCAGCTAAGTTTCTGGGTCCTTTCATGGTCATCTTCTTCTGGTTCTTCCTCCTGCATCTCCTCAACCCAAGCTTTAATTTTTTAGCTCCATAATAACTGAAGTGCCCACTTTTCTAGTTTGGTTCATGTACCATCTTTTGACTTCCAACCCTTTCAGCCCATCAGGAGAGGAGACACCTACTTAAGTTGCTATTTCCCTTTAATTGCCAGGTTCTTGGACTGTACCTTCAACTCTCCCCTGCAGAAGATCCTGAGCTAAAGATCCCCTTCAACTTTTAACCTTTAATGAACTCCTGATTCTCCTCAGCATAAAAGCCTTTAAAGCAAAAAGCAACTATTAAGAACATTATAAACTCTGCAGTTCAACATCCTGGTTTTAGCAGTGCCCAACCAGGTTCCTATGTGAAGCTTGCAAGCAGAACATAAGCAGTAACACTCCTCACTTGTGATTCCCAGCAGCTGGGATCCACAGGCATATCTGAATAGTTAGGATCAATACTGTATACACTGACTGACAGCAGCTCTCCAGGCTTTCAGACTAAGGGTCTCTCTCAGCCCTACATGGAGAAGCTACAGGGATTTATCCTGGGACCTTCGGTGTTCCAAGCATGTGCACTGAGCTATGAAGCTTCCCCCAAGTGACTCATGCATATATATATTCCATCAATTTCCTCATCACCTTTGTATATATGGGAGCCAGTGTGGTGTAGTGGTTAAGAGCAGTAGTCTCGTAATCTGGGGAACCAGTCTCTGCTCCTCCACATGCAGCTGCTAGGTGACCTTGGGCTAGTCACACTTCTCTGAAGTCTCTCAACCTCACTCACCCCACAGAGTGTTTGTTGTGGGGGAGGAATGGAAAGGAGATTGTTAGCCGCTTTGAGACTCCTTAGGGTAGTGATAAAGCGGGATATCAAATCCAAACTCCTCCTCCTCCTCTTCTTCTTCTTCTTCTTCTTCTTCTTCTTCTTCTTCTTCTTCTATATATCTGACATTTTTGAGAGGCTCATTTCTTTCTCTGAAGCCTTGTTATTGCCTCTTCTCACAGTAAGAAATAAGGAAAGAGATTGTTTTTATAAACAATGCCAAGGGGTGACCTTTAAGAAATGTTTGCTAATCTGTGCCACAAGAACTTCGTATATGATCAGTGACCCCAAGATGGTGGGCAGATGGGTCTTTTATTTATTTATTTGCTGTATTTTATCCTGAAGCACTTATCTTCTCCATCTGAGATCCTTTTCTTTTACGGTGCCAGTTTGAAGCCACGCCATGGCATGACGAACCCATGTTTTTTAATTAGTTTGGAAGGTTTTAATTGGGAAACAAAGGGAGAGATCTTGTCGATTGTTATTGCAACCTTTAATTGCCTGTCTCAGCAGACCATTAATTATCTTGATGGGGATATGACATCCTCCTCCTCCCCCCCCCCGTCACCCATCCCACTTCCCCTCAAAATGAAGCCGTCCTGGAAATTTATTTATTTATTTTTGCAAAAGTGATGTACCTGTTGATTCTTTCCCCCTGTCTGTAACTAAAGCACAGCTATGACAGTGATGAGCAAAAACAACTCTCTTAGAAAATAGGCAATCCAGTGGACCCCCCCCCCAAGCCCTGCCCATGAAGATTAAGATTTTAGCTTATGGGGGGGTCGCCCCCAACAAAGGGGAAAGGCCAATAGGGAACAATGAGGATTTCCACAAGGCTTGTGTGTAATAGTCACATGAAAAAGTCGGGAGGCATGGGGGTGTTAAATGGTCTGTAATATCCCTTCATGCAGAGTGGGGGGACAGAAACAGTTTCTGCTACTGTGATTTTAATGGTTTCACATTTCTACCGTGAAACAGCAAAAGTGGGGCTGTGGAAAGAACTACTTGAGAAAAACCTGCTGGATCAGGTCAATGGCTCATCTTGTCCAACCTTCTGTCCTCACATTCCCACAAGCAGGACCCAAGTAGAAGAGCATTCTTCTACATGGTTTCCAGCAACTGGTATTCAGAAGCACTGCTGCCTCTGACTGTGGAAGCAAAGCACAGCTATCACGAGCCTCTCCTCCATGATATTTGCCTAACCTTCTTCTAAAGCCATCCAGGTTGGTGACCACCTCTGCCTCCTGTGTGGTGAGTTCTAGCTTCTAACTGTGTGAAGATGTATTTCCTTGGGACATACAGTTTGACCTCAATGCTTTTGCATATAGTTGTGTTTCTCAAACTGTGGGATGAGGCTGCAACTGCTAACAGGCTGTCCTCAGCTCCCATTCAATGGACCTCAGCACCGCAGCCCATAGCCCAGTCATACAGTAGCATTTCGGTTAGACCAAAGCCAACAGGAGAATCTCCTTGCTGGGGGTATCATATCTGCCATGCATGCGTGTATACAGAAGTCCATTCAACAGCAAGTCTGCAACATGCTAACAAAAGCCAGAGTGGTCCATTGGCTAGTGTGTCAGCCTAAAACCTGGAAGAAACAGTTTCAGATTCCCTACTCAGCCAGGACATGCACTGAGTGACCTTGATTTGGTCACTATCTGCCATCTGAATCTTCCTTACAGAGTTGCGAGGACAACAGAGAAGCGTGTATGTCATCTTGAGCACCTTGGATGAAAGGTGACATAGAAATGCAATAAGAAATAAACAGGAGATGGGAAAGGGAGAAAGTAGGAACCAGAGCGACTTGATGAGCAAAAGGCAAATAAGAAAAAGAAAGGTGAGAAAGAGGAAGAAAGAATTAAGAAGAACCTGGCTGCTGGATCAGACCAAAGGGGCCCATCGAGTCCAGCATCTAATTCATACAGTGGCTAACCAGATGCCTATGAGAAGCCCAAAATCAAGACCTAAATGCAACAGCAACTCTCCACACCTCCCCACTCTCCCCAGCAACTGGCATTCATGCTGCCTCCAGCCCAAGGGGCAGAACCTAGCCATCCTGGCTGGTAGCCATTGATAAGCCTTATCCTCCCTGAATTTGTTGAACCCTCTTTTAAAGCTATCTGAAGCTGATGGCCACCATCACTAGGAGAAGTGGGAACTCCAAAGGATAACTGTGCTTCAATCTGCATGCTGTTTCGGGAAGCATTATTTATGTAGGCTTGTATTTCCAAGCACAATTCAAAGCGTTGGTGCTGACCTTTAAAGCCCTAAACGGCCTCGGCCCAGTATACCTGAAGGAGCGTCTCCACCCCCATCGTTCTACCAGGACACTGAGGTCCAGCACCGAGAGCCTTCTGGCAGTTCCATCACTGTGGGAAGCCAAGTTACAGGGAACCAGGCAGAGGGCCTTCTCGGTAGTGGCACCCACCCTGTGGAACGCCCTCCCACCAGATGTCAAAGAGAACAGCAACTACCAAACTTTTAGAAGACATCAGAAGGCAGCCCTGTTTAGGGAAGCTTTTAATGTTTGATGCATTACTATTTTAATATTTGGTTGGAAGCCGCCCAGAGTGGCTGGAGAAGCCCAGCCAGATGGGCGAGGTATAAATAAATTATTATTATTACTATTATGCAAACGGAATTGAATTTCTCCACCCACCCTTCATCTGGAAGCACCCTTAGCATCTCTGCATCCCTTCTTGGGGAGCAGGGTCAGGAGCTCCTTCCCACAAAATCTAAACCCTCCTGCTGCAATTCCTACATTGGTTGGAAACAAAGTGGCTCTCAGCAATGGCAGGTTGACCTCCCCAGCAAAGTCTTGCAAAAGGGAAGTCTGATAACGCATATCAATGGAGCCTGGCAACCTCCTTTCCCCTCCCCTGTCCTCTCCTTCTCCTGCTCTCAAGTGGCTGTCAGTAGTAATCCCTTTCCTAATACACTGAGATGGGGAGAAAATCTCTCTGCCGGTTTTTGTTGCCGCTGCTGCTGTTTGTTTGTTTGTTTGTTTGATAGCTTTTCAATTAATCTCAACTAGAGCGACAATCAGAACATGCCACTCATTTGCCATTCACCACTGCGGCCAAACAATGTGAAGGGCAAGATCTGGACCAAAAGAAAAAGAGTGTGTGTGTGTGTGATGCAGGGTGGCATTTTGGAGATGGAAATTGGTTTGCCTTAAAGAAGGCGTGGGAACCCTTTGGTCCACGGGCCAAACAGTCAGCAATGAATAGGGTTATATCCTGCTCCTTTAAGCTACAAGAGGCTGTTCCCTGCTAGGAACAAGGCATGCAATCAGTGTTGGTGGGTGGGAGGGAGAAAATTGTCTCATTGGCCAAACTGAACCCTTGGCAGGCCAAGATTGGCCTAGAGGCTGGATGTTCCCTCTTCCTGTTGTACTGAACTTGATGACTTGGTGTAAAGCAGCTTCCTATGTTTGAGGAAGGACCATGCAGAAGGATCCAGGTTCAATCCTAGGTTCAATCCCTGGCATCTCTAGGGATGTCTATGAAACCCTGGTTTTCAGAGGAGATCCAAACCCAGCTCAATGGGACCAACAGTCTGAGTTTGCATAAGGCAGCTCCCTGTATTCCTAATTTGCATCATTCCTTACCATTAGCTAAGCTGTATGGGGATGTTGGGAGTTGTGGCTCTAACATCTGGGAGCCTAAGGTTGAAGAACACTGGTTTACACAATGGGTACAAGGAAAGGAAGGAAGGCATGAGTTGGAAGGCGGTAGAGGCAGTCAACAATAGCAAGCTGAGAGGTCTTCGCTCACTGCCAGTCAACTAATAAGATGTAGGCTCTCAAATCACAATAGAAGCTACCCACAGGTAGCTTGAAGGACATGCCTACAGAAGGTTCTTGGCACTGACTCACAGATGAAAGGCTGAAAGGGAAGATGGGGGAAGAAGAAGCAGCTTGTAAGTCAGCAGACAAGTCAAAGCCCTTGAACCTTGTGAGACATTTGTGGGTGGAATTAAGCATTTGTCCTAGAACAAAGAAGATAGGAAAAGTCTTGATTTTTTTAATTTCATTTTTAATAGTTTCTGATTATGCAAAAATTATCTACAAATCTGGATGTGAAGTATTTTCCAGGCGTTTTCTGCATTTGAAAAATATTTCATGAAAAACTGATTGATTTCTTATTTGACAACAGTATTGGAGTTTGGACATTATAGGATGGAAGGAGCCACACCTCAGGGGCTGAGCATCTGCTTGGCAGACAAGTTCAATCTCTGGCTGCTGCCAGTCAGTATAGACTATGGATGGAGAAGAAAGTCCATTCAGTTTGCATTTAAAGGTCACTTTCCTTAACTCACACTTCCCAAAACACTACACAAAGTGAAACGAAGCCGTCCTATGAAAACCGCACGGCTCTGCATTTTGCAATGCAGTTCTCCAAACAACTAGTGTGTGTGCAGCAGCAAAGTCTGCAAAAAAAATTCATATATTTGGGAAAATACATACAAAAAATGCATTGTATTGTGTGAAATTGCTTTGATTCCATACAAACATGTATTTTAGGAGAAAGGCATGTTTAAAAGTTGGTGTGTTTTCATGAGGACGTGTGTGTGTGTGTGTGTGTGTGTGTGTGTGTGTGTGTGTGAAACCGAATTTAAGATTGGAAAATGGAGAAGCCGAAACCAAAAGATTCAGCTGTCCTGAGATCGATATGTTTTCCTGTTCCTACTGTAGACAATACCGAGCTAGATGGGCCAATGGTCAGACTACACAATAGGAAGAACCTTCTGACTGTAAGAGCAATTAGACAGTAGAATGGACTCCCTTAGGAGCTTGTGGACTCTCCTTCACTGGAGGTTTTTAAGCCAAGGTTGGATGGCCATCTGTCATGGATGCTTTAGTTGAGATTCCTGCATTGCAGGGGGTTGGACTAGATGACCCTTGGGATCCCTTCCAACTTTACGATTCTATGACTCAGTAGGTATCTCCCATCTTCCTGCTATAGTATGCTTGGAGAGTGCACAGGACAAGTGTAATCAGAATTATCAGTTTCATTTCCCAGTTAAGCATAATCCCCCATATTACAGAGGCCCAACAGGCCTCCAGTAGAAGATGGGCCTTTAGTGTCGCTGGTCTCAGGCTGTGAAATACTGTCCCAGCAGAGATTCAGCTGACGCACCCTCACTTTTGAGGCTTAGGCATCTCTTAAAGGCCTTCTTATGCCAATAGGCCTTCTCTACAGCAGTTTAAATTGATTAGCCAGCCACTTTAATGGTCTATTAGTGTTGTTTTTAGTGGTGCTTTACATTTTATTGTTGTACACCACCCTAATATTCTATGGTATGGCTGTCCATAAATACTTTCATAAATAAATACATAGCTAAATTGAACCTCCATGTTCAAGTGCACCTGAGTTACTCCTGTCCATTAATTTCAATGGATCTACTTTGAGTAGGACACACTGCAATCCACTGATTGCTTCCTCATTGTACTAAAAATGTTCCCAGCACAGTCCACTAGTTTGGGGGATTCAGAATCCTTATTGTCATTTAAAAGAGGGGGGGTGCATTTTGCCGAGTTGTTGCTGGTACATTACCCTCTTTTAATTTCTTCTCCTCCTCATTCTTTGTCTTTGGCCACAGTTAATTAGACAAGGAGAATCCTCCTAAGTTCCTTTGCAGAGAAATAGCTCACCTGCCAATTCCAATCCCCCTTGCCTCCCCTCCCCATTGTTAAGACCCTGCGCCTCTAAATGTGAATGGGCTGCAGATTGCATTTAAATGCTTTCAGCGTCGATGAGATGATCAGACCCACAAGGCCAACTTTCAAAACTCCTCTTTAGACGCACCACTGAGAGCAGATGAGATAAAGGCCTGATAGATTGAAAAGAAAAAAGGGAGCTGGCTGTGCGGGGATGGCAAAACTAATTATTCAGCTAAATTCTTGGAGAAATCTTCCAGGGACGGGTCATTGATATGCTCAGTTTAGTCCGCCTGCCCGTTTCTGTTTCTATCACTAGAGGTCAATTTAATCTCCTGGCCCAATGTTAACTCTGCATGTGGAATACTTCTTGGAGAAGCCTTGCCAGTTCCCAACCAAGGCAGCAGGGCTGTTCTTAGGGGGAGCAGGGAGGCATTTAAATACCATGCACAGTTTGTAGCCATTTATTTCTCTTGAATGCAGAATAGAGCCATAGACAGATTATGTATTGGCCCACAGTTTCCACAAAGGCCTTTGTGCTCCAAGAAGTTTTACAGGAAATGAGAGGGCTACAAGGAACAGTTCATGACCACAGTACATATTCAAAGGTAAGAGTATCACTGCAACATGATGCTAAGAATTCAGCGATTAACCGTTCGTTTCAAATGCATCAAAAAGTGAACATAAAAGCAAAATGTGAGGAGTATTTTTCAGCCTGGGGGCTGCATTCTCTATGGGTGTGTCTGTGAAATGCCAGTGATGGGTGGGGCCAGAGGCAGAAGTGGGTGGAGCAACAAATATAAAGCTTTCCTTTGTAAAGGAGGCATGTTTCTACACACACTCAAACACCCTTCTCCATCCTCTATCCAGGCAAGCAAGAGGCATTATCAGGCAAATGGAGAGAGCCAAGCAGAGTTGGTGAGGGATGTGTCCTAGGGAGAGGAGTGGCTAGAGGACTGGATTAAAGTACAGTAATACCTCTGGATACAAACGGGATCCGTTCCGGAGCCCGTTCGCATCCTGAAGTATACATAAGACGCGGCTGCGTGTCTGTGCGTGCGCGGGCCGCGTCTCGCCACTTCCGCGCATGCGCGTGACGTCCTTTTGAGCTTCTGCGCATGCACAAGCAGCAAAACCCAGAAGTAACGCGCTCCGTTACTTCCAGGTCGCTCAACCCGAAAATATTCATCCCGAAGCTACTTTAACCTGAGGTATGACTGTATTACTGAATTTTCATCTACACAAAAATTAGCATAAGTATTTTGTTTGGTTGTCAAATCTCTGCCCCCTTTTGCCCCGCCCCCTTTTTAAGAGGGAGTGCTTTGCCGCAAAATATTTACATTTTACATTTTATATTCCACCTTGTCTGTAAGGAGCTCGAGGTGATGGTTTTCTCCACCCTCAGTTTATCGTCGCAACAACCCTGTGGGTTTAAGCTGAGAAAGAACAAGTGGCCTAAAGTCACCTGGTGAGCTCTGTGGCTGAGTGAGTATTTGAACCCTGGAATCCCAGGTCCCAGTCTGACCATTTAACCACCACTCTGCACTAACTGGCCATTCTAATTGTGGCCTTCTGACAGAGGCAGATTTAGGGCAACACAAACAGTGGAGTGACGCTGGGCATGCAACCGAGGAGGGAGCCTTCTCAAAGCCCGGCAAGTACTTTCCTGGCTTTGGGAAGGAGTCGTGAGGGCTCTGACAGGGTCCTCGAGTCCTCCTTCCTTCTTCTTCCCATAGCCCGGCAAGGACTAAATGCAGTATTGCAAGCACTAATGCAGTAAATAAACGGATCATTTGTCTGAAATTTATGGTTGCTGGCCCTTTGGAAGCCTCTCTTCCCTACACCTTCAGTTTCTTCTTCTCCCACCCCACACACCCAGTGTGTCCCAAAATCCATGCTGGTTTGCTTGACATTTTGTGTTCACTCGAAAAAACGGAAAGCAAAAAAAAAGCATTATATTTGTGCCTGTCACCATTGCAATGCTCCTAACCCATCATTTTCATTGCAAGTAGATTTCAATCAGCCATTTAAGAAATAATCACTTTCTCCTGTTTGCATAGAGAGGTCTTTGACATCCTCAGAGGCCCCCCGATTTTTCATCCTCCTGATTTGTTTGCAGGGCATTTATACATCTTCACTTTGATCAGGAAAGTTCAGGAAAGGGCAGTCAAAATGACCACAGCATGGAGCATCTCCCCTATGAAGAAAGGTTATAAAAATTATGCATGGCCTAGAGAAAATGGACAGAGAAAATATCTTCTTCCTCTCTCATAACCATAGAACTTCTGGACATCCCTTGAAGTGGAATCTTGGAGGCTTCAGGATGGTTAAAAGAAATTACTCCTTTGTTAAACTGTGGAACTCACTTCCACAGGAAGCAGAAATGGCATCCAACTTCAATGACTTTAAAAGAGGACTGGACAAATTCATGGAAGACAAGGCTAACAACTTCTTTTATCCATAATGGCTATGTTCTACATTATGTCTCTGAATACCAGTTGCTGGGAATCGCAGATGGACAGAGGGTTGTTGTGCGCTTGTTCAGCTTGCAAACATCCCACAAACATCTGGTTGGCCTCTGTGAGAACGGGATGGTGTCCCAGCTGGGCCATTAGCCTGAACTAGCAGGGCTCTCCTGACATTCTTGTGCAAGTCTTATTTATCAATCCAACACTTTTCAGTGCCTTTCCCCATCACAAAATGTCTGTTTGGGTTTTATTTATTTTTAAGTGTTTTTGTTGCACCAGGGTGACCGAATGCTTCGATCCATTTTAATTGTGCAAACCTTAACATGTAGCATGCACTTGAAAACTTCCTGCCACAATACTGACAGTCTGGATGTAGCCTAAATGGAGCTTTCATGTGAAGGAGCAGTACGCCTGAACGTCAGAGGCTGAGGACAAAGATTCTGCACACGGGATGGCCAAAATCACCTGCCTTGCTGCTGCTGCTGCTGGGACCAGAAGTGCAAGGCATATTTTAAAATGTGCACAAACTTGAGAAGAAACAAAACAGTGTAGAAACGGTCCCCTGTGAAGTGTGTCAGTGAGTTTTGGAAAACATTAAACTGTCCCAGCATCACTTTATTGGGGGCGAGAGATGGAATCTGGTTTAACAATGCCTATTCGGGACTTTCAAGAAAGTGTTGGGGGTCCCAGGCTGCTGTGGGGGTATGGCGGAACACAAAATGGTGGCCACATCTAAAAGAGAAGAAAAAGAGACAGGGCCACAAAATGGTGTGGCCAAGTCCCTCCATCAGCTGCTGCATAAATGGGGGAAAGGTGCCCACATGAAGCCACCACGACACTCAATCCCAGAGAAAGCTCTTCTATTCAGAATGGATTTAAAGGTGGGCATTCAGTTCTGTCCTCCAACAAAATGTGGGTTTGCTGAAAGGGTTGTAGTATTCAAATGTAGGAGAGGCTGAGCTTCTGCAAATAGGATCTGAGCAGGAGGAGCAAACAGTCTCTCGTGCACAGTGGATTTTTGAGACAATGTTTATTGAGACCTTCTGTGGATGCCATAGGACAAGGGTAGGCAACCTAAGGCCCGGGGGCCGGCCCAATCGCCTTCTCAATCAGGCCCGCGGACGGCCCGGGAATCATCGTGTTTTTACATGAGTAGAATGTGTCCTTTTATTTAAAATGCATCTCTGGGTTATTTGTGGGGCCTGTCTGGTGTTTTGACATGAGTAGAATGTGTGTTTTTATTAAAATGCATCTTTGGGTTATTTGTGGGACATAGGAATTTATTCGTTTTGGGGGGGTTCAAAATATAGTCCAGCCCCCCCCCAAGGTCTGAGGGGCAGTGGACCGGCCCCCTGCTGAAAAAGGTTGCTGACCCCTGCCATAGGAGAACCACGGACACCACACAGGTGAGCATTGCCCTGCACAACCACCCTCTGTTGCATGCAGAGCTGTCCCGGGTGCTGAAGTCTTTGTTCTGCCCATCAAACGGGACAGAGGAACCAGCTGCTCTCCAGATGTCATCAGACTGCAACTCCCATCATGCTGGCTGCTGGGGGTGCTGGGAAATTGAGTCCACTGAGGGCCACCAGTTTCCCCCACCCCTCCCAGAGTGGTTTCAACCCAGCCAGTTACATGCTGCCTTCTAAAGGGATATGAGCAAGATTCCCACGAGTTTAAGAGGGGCACTTCAGCACTCTGCATAGATCTGTGCATTTTTGCATGATCACCAGAAACGGAATTCTTTCAACCACACTGTCTGAAGCTGCCTGTCTGATCTCCATCAAAGCCCAGAATCCTTAAGCTTAGAATTCTGGCATTCTGGCATCTTGTTCCTGCATGTCAGTGGCTTGTTTTGAAATAATTTGTACAATGGGAGCTTCTCCCCTCCGGGGCACAGGCTAAAATCTTCACATTTGGCCCTTTTGTATATCTTATTTTGATTACGGGGGGAGGGGGTGACTCCACTCCCCGAAAAACAAAAATTACAGCAGAACTGTAAAGGCTTGTTTAACAAAGCACAGATCAATTCATGGTTTCTAGCAGTAGGGGCTGAAGTCCAATGAAGCTTCTTCCTCCTGCCCCTCTTTCTTCAATAAATCATGGAAACCTCAATATATAAAACAGCAAGAGCAAGGGACTTAATTATAGAGACCCAATGTGTGAGTTGCTGGCGCCACTTGCTGGTCATTGCTGTTATTTGCAGCTAATCTCTAACTGAGCTAAATGGCTGAGCTGTAAAAGCTCATGGTTTTTTCTTCTGCTACTTTCCGTTTTCAGATGCATCAGGGGGAAAAACACTCCCTTTTGGGACTCTCTGCACAGATGTTCATCTACCTGTTTATATCACCCTCTTTTATTCTTGCTCTCAGTCACTTTTACTTGCTGTGAGTGATATAATCACAAAGGCAACTCAGATCAGCCATGTAGCCTTGTGACATCTTCCTGTTCACTTTGTGATCTCTGGGTTTGCCTATCTGTCTAAGGTGTAAAGTGCTGCTCCCGCTCTCACTTGTATTCATTTGCCATGTTACATCATGATGAAATGGAATCTGACTGGCCATGTAGACATTATTTTCATGATGTTAACCTATTCACCATACGATTGCTGATTGGCTGGGTTCGCCCATGTGACTAATCTGTGAATTGGTGTTGTTGTTGTTTATTAGATTCTGACACCGCCCTTCATCAAAAGATCCCAGGGTGGTTGACAAGATTAAAAACATGAGATAAGAGCACAAATAAATAGTTAAAACAGAAACAACTAAACAAACCCCTTTCCATAAAGTGGAAGGAGTCAGTAGTCAAGTAAAACAATGGCATGTGAACAGTATTTTTAAAGGTTTGTGAGAGGAGGATTTCTATCGAAATTGCAACTTGGTAGGGGAGATTAGGGTGACATCCAATGTTAATCATGGTAAAAAAAACAACACTGGAAACATTGGATCTACTCAAAGTGTGGCTTCATTGTATATGACCTATGATAAGCACAATTAACAATAAATACAGTAACAAATATATATAAACATTTTGCCTTGTATGTATGATACAAAATAAAGGGCATATATCACCTGAGAAACCCAGCCTTTTCATTCAAAAGTATTAGTTTGTAGCCTGATGGCCCACCAGACTGGGAAATTCTACCCAGAAATAGGAGCTCCTGGTTCTAAATCTGGCAGCTCCTGACAGTTCTACAGTGTCCACTCTGAAGATGCAACTTGGCACAATACAAACACACACAGACCAAAAGTGTTGTAAAGATAGCCCTGAAGTCCTGTGTCCTGTTCTGAGAACCACAGTGTAAGAAAGATATCAACAAGGTGGAACATGTGCAGACGAGGGTGACCAGGAAACCAAGCCTTGTGAGGAACAGTTGAAGGTGTTAGATTTATCCTAGAGAGGAGAAGAAGAAGAAGAAGACTCAGAGGGGATATGATGGCCATCTTCAAACACAGTGGTACCTCAGTTTTCAAACGTAATCGATTCTGGAAGACCGTTCGAGTTCTGAAACGTTCGCAAACCAAAAACTCAACAGCCGACAGCTAGGCCTCAGGATCCTGCACTCAACGGAAGCATGTTTGACTTCCGAGGCATGTTTGAAAATGAGGCATTTACTTCCGGGTTTACAGCATTCGAAAACCGAAATGTTCATCAATGGAGACGTTTGAAAACCAAGGTACCACTGTACCTAAAAGGTTGTCACATGGAAGATGGAGCAAGCTTATTTTCTCCTGCTCCAGAGGATAGGACCTGAACCAACAGATTCAAATTACAAGAAAGGAGTTTCTGACTAAACACTAGGAAGAACTTTCTGGTGGTAAGAGCTGTTCAATGGAGGAATGGACTACATCAGAGGTGATGGACTCTCCTTGTGGTTTTTAAACAGAGGCTGGATGACCATCTGCCAAGGATTATTTTTCTGCGGTTCCTGCATCGCAGGGGATTGGACCAGAGGACCCTTAAGAGTCTCTTCCAACTCCACGTTTGTATGATTAAATGAAACCTCCTGTTTTTCAAATCTAGCTTCTTCTAATGAGGATAGCCAAGGTGAGCTGTTATGAATTCAGCAGCAAATTTAACCTCCACAGGAATCAGATTTCATGTGCTAAAGCTATCCCACCTGTTCTACCAGCTAAGAAAATCTGTTGTGCTTGTATTTTGTAGCCACACGCTCTGTAATTTCCTGCAGAAATGTCCCAGCTGACAAGCTGCTCTGCAGGTAAGACAATGCATTTAAATGTTAACATTGATTTGTTTAGGTTCACCGAGGTCTTGCAAACAGTGAGATAACCACGGCCTCGGAAACACTTGACATGACATCTGTTGGATACACGAACGGGATACACCAGGGTTTGGAAGCGCTGCAGCAGGCGAGCCTCACAAATAGGAAGAGCACCACTGGTCAATCTGACCTGGCAGGAGGCCTCTGCATTACCAAGATTGGCAGAAACCCTGATGGCACGCACATTGACAGGAGTGACAGATAGGTCTGTTCCAAGTATTGGAGTGATGGGTCAGGGCATCACATGCGGTGATCAGCTGCAGGGGGGTGGGAGAGAGGTCCTCCCACCTGCTGAATCTGCAGGAAATAGGAGTTAAAAGGAAAATTGATAGGAGGACATTGTGGAGTGGTAGAGCACATGTGCTTTGTATTCTGGTGGTCCCAGGTTCAGTCTTTACCTGTTAAATGAGTCTCAGGAGTAGCAAACAATGGATAAAATCTTAAACTTCAGATCCTGGAAACCCCCCAGCAAACTCTGCAGCTCTCCCCCCCCCCCTGCAACTCTCTCTCTCTCTTTCAGCTTCAGTTTCAGCCTGTCAATCTGCCCTACAGATTTACAACCAGAGTCCCATGAGGTCCCTCAAACCTGATAGGAAAAGACCCTGGTACTCTCAGTGTTTGATACCAGAAATGGTCTCACGTGGTGTATGCTAAGGTCCTTCCAGCAACACCATTGCTAATGATTTTAACAGCGCACTGTCTTCACCAGAATGTCATCAGCAGGTGGGATACAGAAGGGATGAATGAGGTGCATGAATAGTGGGCTGTGACCAACTTTTCCAGCGTTAGGTCCCTGAATGTTGTCGGACTACAACTTCCATCATCCCAAGTCAGCAGGCCCAGTGGTCAGGGATGATGGGAGTTGCAGTAGGGACCCAAGGTTGGGAAAGGCTGATCTAGATGATAGTGGGTTGCCGGAGCTAGACCCTATGCAAACCAGCTTCTTTTCCCAGGGAGTTCCTTACCTTCTAGCTTAAACCTCACCAGAAAAGGCTATCCTTAAGTAAAAATGTGTGTGTGTGTGTGTGTGTGTGTGCTTTCTGAATTTAAGCACATGCATAGCAGATTATTTTTGCAAACTCATTAGAATAGCTCTCACATGCACAGCCGCCTTTGTGCAAACCTCGGGATTGACCCTGCAATGAACAAGTACCTATAACAAACCAAGTCCCATTGGCATAATCAAGGAGTGTCGGCATGAATGAGGATTAAATGCTCAGGGAAAAGATTAGAATTAAATTCCATGCGATTTCTTACAGAATCACTTTTCAGAACATGAATACACTTCCCCTTGCATCCTTATCAGGCCTCCCAGCAGAAGTGTTCAAACACATTCTTTTCAACCCCCTTTCCCTCTGTCTTTTCCGCAACTCAGTGGACTGAAAGGGTTGGAGGTCCCTGTGGGTCACCACAAGTCCTTCTTTTGTAGCTTCTTTCTCAGTCAAGACCTGGGCTTGAAAGGGGCCCCAATCATATTGTGCATTGAGTAATGGGTAAGTAGCACCATTTAGTCACAAAATGTATCACACACACACACAAGTCAGTGAAATCAATTGCAGGTGCTGGCCTTAACCTCAAAGGCATAGTGTGGGAGGCAGTAGTGCCAGGTGCAAAATTTTGAGGAGGCGCAACCAGACACAATGCCCATGCACTTCCAAGCCAGGAAGTGGCAGAGCCGCCAAACCAAGAAGGCGCACAGCCACCGACACCAGAAGTGAGAGAGCCGGCAGCCACGTGCCTTGTCAGCTCCATGCTCCACCTCCATCACACACCTCCCCCCCCCCATGCTCAGTCCACCAGGAGACACAACCCTTGCCCTGCCCCAGGCGCCAGCAACCCAAGCTATGCCACTGCTTAACCTTTAACCAAAGGATGGAAGGAGGACACAGGGAGGTCCAGCATGGGAAGCATAAGAGAGAGAACAAACCTCCCAAGTGCATTCAGGTCAGTTAGATCAGGAGTGGGGGACCTTATTCTGCACAAGGGCCACATTTCCTTATGGGTAACTTTCTGGGGGCCACATGCCAACAGTGGGTATGGTCAGGTGGGTGGGGAATAGTGTGGTCAGAGGCAAAAATTTAGCAGGCTACATTTTAGCCAGACAAGATCCAGAGGATTTTAGCACACACATACTCCCACACACGACTTTCCCCCTCCTTTATCCATGAGGCTCCATTGCAGGTCAGGGACACATTCGTAGAGTTGGAAGGGGCCCAAAGGGTCATCTAGTTGAATCCCTTACAATGAAGAAAGCAGAGCTAGGCAAAACCACTCAAGGAGTGTGCATGACACGGTGTCAAGGCTTCAGGGAAACCATGAGGATTGTCACTTGTTAAGGGTGCTGGGAATTGGAGCTCTGTGGGTGGCAAACTGCTGTATCTAGGATTCTTTGGGGGAGAAATGAGCTTTAAACAGCCACAGCTATCCCCAGAGTATTTTATGGCCTCCCTACAGCAATGTATTTGATTTTGATGCTAGTCCTTGTGATAGTAATAGGAAAAAACTTTCTCTTCTTTATTCTTTTGCCACCTTCATTAGAAGCAGACATCTTTCATTTCTCTCATCTCATCTTTTGCCTATGTTGAACAATGTAGGAACCGTCGTATTTTTTGTACTAGACAAGAAAATCTACTGCTGTTCTAAAGCCAGTTCCTTTCTTATTTTCAAGCTATCAAACAATCTAGAAATACCGCCGAATATCTTGGTATTGTGTTTTTTCCACTGCCTCCTTTGATCATTTCCTTCAAGGCCTTGAAAAGCTGCAAGGATGCAGCCCGTCGTTTTTCCCCAATAGCCTTTAATGCAAATATCTCTGTGTATTTTTTTTACTTTTAGGTCCATGCCAGCTTTGAAAAAATTGGTCACTCCGTGGTTGAAGAGCAACAAATTAGGTCTGCAATTTCAGCTTGGAACACACAGATTTGTAGATATGGACTGGTAGGGGCAATTTGCTCCCAAATCAGATAAACCTAACATTCTGGAGAAGGGGTGTGTGCAAAGCTTTATCAACCAGACAAAGATTGAGATGCTGATACTGCTGTGCAAAACCTTGTACGGTATGGGACCCAGATACTTCTATACCCTCATTGGTCACTGTACTCTGAAGGAGAGGGCTCCTGCAGATGCCATGTCATCAGGAGGCAGTAGCAGAATTATAGGCATGCACTGAATGTGCAGGATTAGCGCCCTCTGTGGCTGTAGGGCCACCCAAGTTATTAGTATACAGTGGTACTTAATTCGTTCCGGTGGTCCGTACTTAACCTGAAACTGTTCTTAACCTGAAGCACCACTTTAGCTAATGGGGCCTCCTGCTGCCGCCGCGCCGCCGGAACCCAATTTCTGTTCTTATCCTGAAGCAAAGTTCTTAACCTGAAGCACTATTTCTAGGTTAGCGGAGTGTGTAACCTGAAGCGTATGTAACCCGAGGCACAGAGGTAAATTGTTAACTGAAAAGATGCATTGGAAATGTGAGTACAAAGAAGGAATTGTTGTTGATGAATTCTGATATTTTTAGTGTGCTCAGATGCTTTCCCCCTAATTGCTACTGCTGCTATGGAACTGTTGTTGGGGAGATTGCGATCACAGAGAGCACATAATGAATGATGTCACAGTGCTACATAGCCAAACTTTGTGACAAAGTTTGGGAGTGAGGGCAGTGCTTTATGGATTCATCTCATGGGTGATCACACAGTGAATAAGATGACATCACTACGTTAGATAGACAGTCAGATTTGCCCATGTGATGACATCACTAACAGCAAGTGAAGTCAACTGGGAAAGAAGATGCATGAAAGAGTAATTCAGCATCTAGAGGGATAAATACAGTGGTACCTCGCAAGACGAATGCCTTGGAAAACGGAAAACGCGCAAGACGAAAGAGTTTTTCGTTTTTTTAGTTGCTTCGCAAGACAAATTTCCCTATGGGCTTGCTTCACAAGATGAAAACGTCTTGCAAGTTTGCTTCCTTTTTCTTAAAACCGCTTGAAGAGGTGCAGTTGCGACTTGGCCGTGCTTCGCAAGACGAAAAATTCACAAGACGAAAAAACTCGCAGAACGAATTGATTTCGTCTTGCGAGGCACCACTGTATAGAAATATAGGTAAACATCATTTGCAAAAGAATTGTCCAAAAAAAAGGGAGACATTTTTCAACACTACTAAAAATGGAAAACAGCTAGTGGTTTTTGCTTTATTTCCCTTTTTATTATTTAACAAGATAGATGCATGGATAGATAGATGGATGGATAGATCATTTAATAAAAAAAACCTCATAGCGGTTTTCATAAAAAATGTATAAAATATTCATCATACCAATGAAATTCAACATAAAAACAAGTAGACATAGTAAAATTATCAAAATATAGAGGAGATCACTTTTTTAAAAAGCAAATGGGCATAATAAAAATGCATATCTATGTAAGATTGCCCAAACAAAAAAGTTTTTAGCAGGCATTGAAAACAGTTCAATGAAGGTACTTGCCTAATATCATCAATAGGCAGGGAGTTCCAAAGAATAGGGGCTGCCACACCAAAGGACACCCTATAAGGGACTTCTGGCTTCCTTTGCTCCATTTGGGATTGTTCTATGGCACGGAACCCAGCTTGGTGTTTCTAAAAATGACTTCTGCTGCCTTTAAGGACAAAATATGGGGGACTGTAAGTTGGAAACAGCCCGCAGCCTGCATGATTAAAATCCAGTTTGCATTGTTGTTCTCTTCTGTGAAAGTAGTTGCTGAGCTTTATTTTATTTTATTTTTAAATGCCCACTCCCTGCCTTTCTTGGCAGAGTGCAGCCGCCTGAGATATAAGGGCTGTATATTGATTGCACCGGCTTCTGTTTGCATTATTTAGCTCTCGAAAAACATCTGCTCTGCGTTCATTAGTTTTGTGCGGGCGCCACAGCCATATGGAATGCCATCTGCCGGCTGACTCTGGCATGTGCATTTACGCACCCATATATTCCAATCCAACAATGCCAGCAACATCTGGTGTGCTGTGGTACATGGTTACTTTCGTGGCAACGTAGAAGGGGAATCATTCATCCCTAACTACAAAAGAAATCTTTAATGAGGTTTGTGGTTGTGAGCTGGAGACGAGGAAGAGTCATTCTAACAGAACAAGGTGCTCGGTTGTGGCAGAAGAACGCTGGAGCCCTTTGGTATGCAGGCAGCTGGGGTTGCATGCTCCTCCATGTAAACCACCCTGCATGGAGAAAGCTTGTTGTTGTTGTTGTTTAGTCGTTTAGTCGTGTCTGACTCTTCGTGACCCCATGGACCAGAGCACTCCAGGCACTCCTGTCTTCCACTGCCTCCCACAGTTTGGTCAAACTCATGTTAGTAGCTTCAGGAACACTGTCCAACCATCTCATCCTCTGTCGTCCCCTTCTCCTTGTGCCCTCCATCTTTCCCAACATCAGGGTCTTTTCCAGGGAGTCTTCTCTTCTCATGAGCTTCAGGATCTGTCCTTCCAGTGAGTACTCAGGGCTGATTTCCTTAAGAATGGATAAGTTTGATCTTCTTGCAGTCCATGGGACTCTCAAGAGTCTCCTCCAGCACCACAATTCAAAAGCATTAATTCTTTGGCGATCAGCCTTCTTTATGGCCCAGCTCTCACTTCCATACATCACTACTGGGAAAACCATAGCTTTCTACTACTACTATGGCCGTGTTCTGCCTCCACAGGGAGACGCAGTGTGTCCTGAATATTTGCTCCTGGGAATCACAAGTGAAGAGAATGCTCATACACTCATGTCCTGCTTGTGAGATTCCCATTGGAGAATATGAACAATGTGAGATCACTGTTCTGAAGAAATTGGGTCCTTGGCCTGATGCAGCAACCCAGCTCTGTTCACATTCTTATGTGGCTTCTATTGGTTCTTTCGTTAGTGCACCACCTCAGCTTGGCTGGCTGGGGCCTGTAGGAATGTAGTCCAAAACATCTGGAGAGTATTGTATTGGATAAGGGTGGTGCAGAAGTTCAGTTCAGGTTCTTTTTTAAAAAATTACAGTCCCATCATTTGGCCAGGCATTAGTCAGTGGCTCTCCCATCTGTAAAAACAAAATCTATAGAAAAATATTTCAAACAGTTTTCAAATGGCATTGGTCACATTTACACCATGGTTTTCCCCAAAGTCTATAGGAAACTGTAGTTTATCCTTCACAGAGCTACAATTCCTAGCACCTTTAACAATCTACAGTTCCCAGGGGTCTTTGGGGGAAGCCATGTGCTTTAAATGCAGGATGTGGGTGTGACCATTATCCTCATCAAGAAGGATTCAGAATTAGTGGTATGCAGAGCTCACAAAAGGTTAAAGCATCCACTTCCTTGGATGAAGAGGGGCATCAAAGACCATGGTGGTCATTCTACCAAACTGATAATAAGGTTGAAGCATTAACCATAATATTGCAGAACATATCATGGGAGCTTCTTGTGGATTCAAGGATCATCTGTTGTAGGATGTGTGTTTTGAGCTATAATAGTTTGTGGTTCTGCTTGGTTGTGGGGAGGGGAGCTTTAAAAAAAAATCATGTGGGTTTACCTTCTCTGTACTCTCTCTGGGCTTTTTGACTATCCCTACCTAAAGAAAAGGGATGTCGGTGGTGCTGTGGGTTAAACCACAGAGCCTAGGACTTGCCGATTAGAAGGTCGGCGGTTCGAATCCCCGCGACGTGGTGAACTCCTGTTGCTCGATCCCTGCTCCTGCCAACCTAGCAGTTCAAAAGCACATCAAAGTGCAAGTAGATAAATAGGTACCGCTCTGGCGGGAAGGTAAACAGCGTTTCCGTGCACTGCTCTGGTTCGCCAGAAGCAGCTTAGTCATGCTGGCCACATGACCTGGAAGCTGTACGCCGGATCCCTCAACCAATAAAGCAAGATGAGCGCTGCAACCCCAGAGTCGGCCACAACTGGACCTAATGGTCAGGGGTCCCTTTACCTTTACCTAAAGAAGGCAGTAGCTTAAACTGTTGTTTTAAGAAACGAATCTCTGTTTTGTTAGACACTGTAATAAGTGTTTTTGGTGATTAACTGCTTCTTGACAAGACCAGAGCAAACTCTGTTGTTTGATAATAGACAGATAAATACATAGAGAGATAGATAGGAAGCTCTCTTATACCGAATCAGGCTGTTAGTCCATCAAGTTCAGTACTGCCCTGCTTTCCAGGGTTTCAGACAAGGGACATTCCCAGTCCTACCTAGAGATTCTGGGGATTGAACTGGTGTCCTTCTGCATGCAAAGCAGATGCTCTACTACTGAGATACATCACTTCCCTAGAAAAAGACCTTATTTATATTTATGTTTCTTGACCTGTGTTACTTATACTTGCCCTTTGAGGAAGATTTCATATTGGGCCTATCCATTAAAGTAGCATTAATAGAGAGCAGAGGAAAATCTCTGCCAAGTAACTCTCTGACCCCATTCAGCTTTTTAAGCATGAGAGTCATCATAAGGGGTCAGGGCACACATAAAGCTTTCAGAAGAACAATTTAAAATACAAGGAGGAGAAAGGAACAATAAAAAAAAAACCATATTGAAAGTCCCTCTTTCTAAATCCTGGCTTTGTCCTTCTTTCATTAAAGCCTGTCTTACATGACTGACCCATCCTAGTTCCTCGCCATTGCTTTGCAGGATGCTGACTGAACTCTGCTCCCACTGAAATGGAGAGCGTAATAAATTATTGTAGGGACAGCTGGCATGTTTATTCCCCTTCCTGAATTCACATCTCTCTGTGCCAGTGGTTCCTGCTGGAGTAATTTGCCCATGTTCATTGAAGGAAAGAGCAACATAGCGGCATCTAGTGACAGACCACAAGCATTACAACACTGGCCAATGGTGAGGCCATGCTTGCCCATCCAGAGCTAGCAAATCTTTAAAATTTGAGTCTCAGGTATCAGATCATCAAACCAGGAAATAAACCATTGAAAGATTGCTACACCTATTGATTGTGTAAACTCACCCTTAGCCTTTGTTAAATTGGAATTTAATATCGCATTGCATACCAAATAAGTGTGTAGGGAAGGAATATTGAATAATTCCAACAAATGCTCTTTTAAATAATTCAGATGCAATGATATTCTTTTCCCCTTCCCTCCATAGTGATCAGGAAACTATTTGTCTCTCCATTTTGCTCCGCAGGGACAGGGCTATGAATTTTTATAAATATGTTTCTCACTCAGCCATAGCGAAAAGGACCTGCTAAGGTTCAGAGTGTCGCTGTAGCATGTATAGATTTGCCAGAGAATCACTCTGTAACATATCAAACCTGTTTCCTTTTACTTTGAAATATGTGATTTATAGGAGTGCATCCTGCTTGGAGAGGGAGGGGGAAATCGGAGAAGCTCGGAAAATGCTATTTAGATATGACAAAGAAAGATTTTTTCCCCCTCCCCTCAAGGGAAAGAAGTGGCGTAGCTCATACGAGAGAGTTCATCCCGGATTTGGTGAGGCTTAAGTGAAAAGTTGAAGAACAGCCTGAAGACAAATATGATAAATTGGGGGAGGGAGGGTGAATCCATTTTGCAAATCCTATAAAGCAGGTAGCCTATGCTTGGGCATGTGGACACATCTGCATCAGAAGAGAAGTCTGGGGACAACAGAAATAGATTGGGGGAGACGGTCTCCCTGAACTATCCCAAGGAGCAACCACTGAAGCAAACCTTTAGTGGTAACTTATACAGAGAAGGAGAAGTGTCAAGGAGTCGTGCTTCCTCTCTGCCCTGCTCCTAAGAACATTTCCTGGCCACTACCTTTAGATACAAAGGGACGCAGGTGGCGCTGTGGATTAAACCACAGAGCCTAGGACTTGTCGATCAGAAGGCCGGTGGGTGATGGGGTGAGCTCCGCTTGCTCGGTCCCTACTCCTGCCAACCTAGCAGTTCGAAAGCACGTCAAAGTGCAAGTGAATAAATAGGTACCGCTCTGGCGGGAAGGTAAACGGCATTTCTGTGAGCTGCTCTGGTTCACCAGAAGCGGCTTAGTCATGCTGGCCACATGACCCGGAAGCTGTACGCCGGCTCCCTCGACCAGTAAAACGAGATGAGCACCGCTACCCCAGAGTCGGTCACGACTGGACCTAATAATAATAATAATAATAATTTATTATTTATACCCCGCCCATCTGGCTAGGCTTCCCCAGCCACTCTGGGCGGCTTCCAACAAAATATTAAAATACAGTAAGGCATCAAACATTAAAAGCTTTCCTAAGCAGGGCTGCCTTCAGATGTCTTCTAAAAGTCTGGTAGTTGTTGTTCTCTTTGACATCTGGTGGGAGGACGTTCCTCCTCTTCCCTGAAAGGTAGAGATGCCGCAGGAGGCATTTTGCATTTCTATGCCACTTTTCGCTCACTTAAGTGGCTTACATACAATAAACAGTGGAAGGAAGAAAGGAGGCTGTGGCGTTTGCTCTCCTAGGTGTGTGACATCATACTGGGTTCATAAGGAAAGGGTTAACCACCATATTTTTCACTCTATAAGATGCACCAGACCATAAGATGCACCCAGTTTTTGGAGGAGGAAAACAAGAAAAAAATATTCTGAATCCCGTCCCTTTACTTTTACCTTTAGATACCCCGCAAGTCTTTCCTAGGAACACTCTCAGATCAGGAGGTCAAAGGAGCAAGGAAGCTGCAGTGCACCAAGACAGTCTATCTAGCTCAGTATTTTGACTGACTGGCAACAGCTTTCCCATGTTTCAGGCAGGAATCTTTTGAGTGGACTGGCAGAGTCCCCCGCCAACCTCAGAGACCTCCAAGTATCCAGCCTGGGGAGGATGGAGCCAGCCCGAACTACCAGGAATTACACCCGGATCCAGGGGGCTGTGTGCGACCACACAAAAGGCACCGCCCATTTGATGTGGGGAGCGGTCATTCCCTGCACCACCTGGACACGCCAGGGATTGAACCTGTATGCAAGGCAGACGCTCTGCCACTGAGCTAAGATTCCAGTCCTCGTGGTTTTGAAGAAAGAGGTGGTTCAAGTAGGAACATATGAAGTTGCCAGACCATGGGTCTGTCTAGCTCAGCCCATCTTCCCTCAGATGGAAAAAGGTGTGTAGGAACACAGTATTTTTGGTGGCCAAAGCATAGCCGGCTGAACAAAGGCAAAAGTCTCATCAGTATTAGTAACTTTTTCTTTTAGGAGGCAGCAAAGTGGGTGAAAGGAGAAACAAACCAGAAGCAGAAGTTGGGGGGATCCTAGGAGGGGAGGAAGGAAGGAATGCATAGCAAATGTTATGAATATAAGATGTGTGTGATGAATGAAAAAGAAAAATGAATTAAAAAAACTTTTTTAAAAAAAAAAGTCTCATCTGTTGCTCTGCCTGTTTTTGCCTCTGACCACACCCCCTTTTTACTCTGGCCAAACACCCCACTGGCATACAGCCCCCCCCCCCAAGAAAAACTGCCCATATGGCCCTTGGGCTGAAAAGAGTTCCCCATGTCTGTTCAACAGTGGAACATCTCCCTCAGGAGATGGTGGGCTCTCCTTCCTTGGAGGTTTTTAAGCAGAGGTTGGTGGATGTTCATCTGTCATGGATGCTTTAGCTGAGATTCTTGCATTGCAGGGGGGTTGGACTAAATGACCTTTGGGATCCCTCTACAATTCTATGATACTATGATTCTATGCCTATGAATGAAACATCCTCAAATTATAAAAAGTCTGTAAAAATTACAAAAGGGGCTGACAACTTTCATCCCGAGTGACTGGTGCGTTTCATGTTATCTCTCACTTATTCTAGAGCTCTCGTTTGAATTTGGATTATTACTTTAGATCCTCTGCAAACAGCTTTAAGTTTCCTCCAAAGCCCTCTGATTCAGATAGAGGCTGCCAAAATCCTGTCGGATAGCATGGAAAAGGTCACTGCGTCGGTCTCTCTGTGACACACAGACACAGTCACTCCCTTCCACCTTTTGAAGCATTAACTCTCAGCCTTTGGGAAATGTCTGCGTTGTCTTTTTAAGAAGGTTGTCATCTCCCAGAATCACTTCTATCAGGCAGATTAGTCTTAAAAGCTTCTGAGTTCCTTGTTCAGTCTGCCAAGCCTAATTACATTAGATTAGAAGCAGGGTTTCATCAGAAGAGAGCTGGAAAATGTATCAATCTTTTAAATATATATATATCATAGTGTTTCATGCTCTTCATTTCCTCCAACTCTAGGAAGTTTCAAGGCCAGCATGTTTAACCTGGACCCTTTTCCCTTAAAAGAAAGTGTCACAGGACACTTCTGGTGACTTTTGTCATATTTCTGTAGATACAAGCATACAGGTTGAACCTAAAGAAAACAAGCTGGAATATAGAGCACCACCAAGGAGTGATGACGGCCGAAGCAAGAAGAGCTGTTTTTGCTTCCCCGGGCAGGGTAATAAGGGAAAGCAAGACTAGGAAAAGTCAGCACCCTGGGGAGCGATCAAGGTGGAGGTTCAGTACCATGGACAGCACTCCTGAAGCTTAGGTTAAGCATCCACGTTGCCTCAGCAAAGTCCTGGAGCAATTTGCTGAGTTACACTAGGTAGAAATGGACTGGCACATCAACCGCCCTTGCTTATAGCCTGCTGGTCAGTTAAACAGATGGTGTCTTATTCCACAGTTGTTGCTTCCTTCCTTCATAGTATTGGGTTTCCAGCTGCGAGGATCTCTCCTAAAGGCTCTTTTGATCCCTCCAGGAGCCTGTGAGCCATATACCAGGATCTTGTGTCAGGAGTATCCCCTTGTAGTGCGGGGGATGAGAAGATGGCTTCAGTGTCCACAAACCCATACGGAATGAGCCAAGACATGCATCAATCTCCTTCTTGCAGCTGCAGTTATTAGAGGACTCTTCCTCCATTTGAAGAAAGGAAGCTGCCTCATATTATATCAGGCCCTTGGTCTACAACTGACTGTCAGCAGCTCTCTATGATTTCAGAGGCCTACCTTGAGATGCCAGGGGCCTTCTGCCTAGAAGGCAGATTCACCACGCCTGAGCTACTGTCCTTCCAAGGAGTCCTGGACTGTGTTCAGCATGGCAGGTCACCACTTTTGCCAGGTTCCTCTCCAGCCACTGCACTCATCCAGCCCCCCACTTCCATCAGCTGAAAGGGGGTCTAACATCGTGCACGACTAAAACAGCTGGCAAAATCTGTGTATGACTTAAGTCTGGATTACTCTTTGAAATCCAATTAACTGTTGGCCTCGTAGAGATGGTGAGATGTGTGTCTTCCCCCGCTCCCCAGCTAGGTTTTCCACATAAGCCCAAATGTTAATTACTTCTCATATCTGGATAATGGTTTGATACTCATGAAGCAACACAGCCAGATTGTGTTTCTCTACCACCACCCCTCCCTTTCCCTTTCCCCTCTTTTCTTGCTCATTTGTCAAGTTTAAGGATTGACACGTCATGATGACTGGCTCTGCCATTTTGATGAGAGGTAACCCTCCTCCTTGCCAGATCTCAATGAGGCCCTTCTGGTTTGCAAATCCAAAACTCAACACTAATGACCTCCCTGTCGTATTCCACCTACTCCTACACCTCCAACCTGTGGATGGTCTATATTTTTGTCTTGGCTGGATGGAATTATTAATACATCTTTCCCAGCTCTGCCCAGAAATACTCCCCTCGAGCCTCTTTATTCTATGCGCTCGTGACCTGTCAGAACCAAGCCAGCACAAACAGCATTAGATCCTGGAGAGGATCCACTTTTGGTGTGCAGCTCAGCCAACATTGATTTAAAATCTCACTCCATTTAAAAAGATTTGAAGTCCAAAGCAGTTCCTGCTACAAAAGTGGTCTCCAAAGGGAAGGAGGGGCTGGGCATTAATTCTGCTCTTTCCACTGACAGATGGTCAAGCACTAGAAGGTTTCACAAATTCGGCAGGCGCCCTTTGCCAAACGAGTCTTTCAAATTAGTCCCTGCTTCAGCCACTTACTACAAGGTGCTCCTTCCCATATCTAAGTAAATGAAGATCCATGACTGCAACTGTCGCTGAACAACATGGGGAAACAGATTGCCTGAGATGTAGAAGCAGGTTACCTGGATTCGCTTTTGCCAGAATGATGGATAACTATGGGGGTGGTGGTCTGGGGGAAGAAGTATTCCGTTTTCTTTGCTTTTTCACAGCACTGTATTATTACAAGTGGGAAATTGCAACAAACTGTTGCATCATGGAGTGTTCTTGTTCGAGTTTGTCCATTCATTGATTCATTGAAAACATTTTAGTGCCACATTTCATGCTGGGCTTTGAGAATGTTAAAATACACAACCTAGCACGTTAAAAAGCTGGTGCCAATAAAATGCAGCTAATCACCCTTGGAAAGGTTAATAAAATCACAGCTAATGATAATAATGATCACTTGCAATGACTATGGATCTTTTAGCATAATTCCTTTTTGCTAGCCTATGGTTACCAGACGTCCCCATTTCCCGGGGACAGTCCCCAGATTTACAAATCTGTCCCCAGGCAAAATCCGTCCCCGGAATGTCCCCGGATTTCATTTAATGTCCCCGGATTTATATTTTAAGTGTTGTAGATTTATTAGTAGGGAATGAATGTTGCATGATTGGTTCAACGGCCAAAACACATCATATGGGGACTTCCAGCGAGGCAAAATGGTGGGCGCCACTGCTGGGGGGAACTGGGGACACCAGGGGCATCAACTGAGGGAACCGCTGACACACAAACACACCCCGCAACCCAAATCGAGCCAGGAGAGAGAGCCCCCTTCCACCAGGCCGACTACCCAGCAGCACTCTGGGGCCATTAAAAACTCCAGAACCAATGCAGGGAGGAGGAGGAGAGAAGAAGGAGAAGGAAGAGAGAGAAAGAGGAAGGAGAAAAAAGAGGAGAGCCCTGACCTTGCCACGCCGCTGCCACTGAGGAGAGGTAGGAGAGCACCAGGAGGGCAAGGACACATGGCGGAGCCCAGGCCCGACCCAAGCCTACTCCACGGCAGCTAGTGCTCCAGGAGAGCAGGCCGGGGCCCAGAGGAAGGCTGTGCAACAGAGGAGATGACAGAAGAGAAGATATTACTTCTTTTAAAAAATTTAAATAACTTTTTTATTTTCTTTTTTCTTTTTTTTAAGTGTCCCTGGATTCTTTGAAACAAATCTGGTAACCTTATGCTAGCCATTACCCATTTCACACCACTCTTTCTTTCTTTGGCCACATCAGGTAAAGGTAAAGGGACCCCTGACCATTAGTTCCAGTCGTGACCGACTCTGGGGTTGCGGCACTCATCTCGCTTTATTGGCTGAGGGAGCCAGTGTACAGCTTCTGGGTCATGTGGCCAGCATGACTAAGCCGCTTCTGGTGAACCAGAGCAGCGCACGGAAACGCCGTTTACCTTCCTGCCGGAGCGGTACCTATTTATCTACTTGCACTTTGATGTGCTTTTGAACTGCTAGGTTGGCAGGAACAGGGACCGAGCAACGGGAACTCACTCCGTCACGGGGATTCGAACCGCCGACCTTCTGATCGGCAAGTCCTAAGCTCTGTGGTTTAACCCACAGCACCACCCATGTCCCTCTTGGCCACATCAAGCTAACTGCAAAAGAGAGACATCACAGCTCTGTGGCAGCATATAATGCTGGCAAGACTGGCATTTTATTCTGCTCTGCTTTAACTTCCTCTAACCATCACGTGGAACCCAAGAAGCTGCCTTGTACTGAGTCAGACCACTGGTCCATCTAGCTCAGTATTGTCTACACTTACTGGCAGTGGCTCTCTAAGGTTTCAGGCAAAATTCTCTCTCAGTCCTACCTGGAGATGCTGGGGGTTGAACTTGGGACCTTCTGCGTGCAAAGCAGATGCTCTACCACTGAGCTATGGTCCTTAACTCGTTGGTTTGTGATGTACAAACTTTTAAGCTGTCTCTCTGTGTGCGTTATTTTCCCCCCCAAAGGCAAAATACTGCTGCAACAGTGCCAGTGGTTCTGGGGAATGTAAGGGGCAGGATCCTGGGACCAGGTAGCTGGATACCAAGGGAACTGTCTAACATAAGAACATAAGAAGAGCCCTGCTGGATCAGGCCAGTGGCCCATCTAATCCAGCATCCTGGTCTCACAGTGGCCAACCAGATGCCTTTGGAAAACCTCAAGCAGGACCCGAGCATCTTGCCTCCTGTGGTTTCCAGCAACTGATAATCAGAAGCATTACTTCCTCTTTACATGGAGGCAGAGCACAGCCATCATGGCCAAGAGTCATCAGCCCTCTCCTCCATGAATTTGTCTTTTAAAGCTATTCGAGCTGGTGGCCACCACCACCTCCCACAGGAGAAAGTTCTACAGTTCAGCTATGTGCTGTGTGAAGAAGTAATATGCTAAACCAGGTACAAGGAAGTCAACTACATAGATGTTGCAAAAGCAGCTTCCAAGCAACATCTGGGCTGTGGGGTAATCTTCCGATGGCTGTCCTTGGGGTCTCACCAGGGCATGTAGACCATGCCCAGCTACACACACACACACCTTATTGGTGCCAGGGGTGGGCTCCTCTTCTTCTGAGGATGCCCAGACATAATCCAGCTCCTGGAGCTAACAGGTCCTGAGAAAAAGGCACAAAGGAAATGTTGTGTTTTACCAGGAATGGTTATTAGGAGTCAGGCTTCACCTCTGCTGAATAAGACCAGAAGTTCCAACACCCATTTTTTGAAGTTTAAGTTCCACATAGCGTGTGTGTGTGTGTGTGTGTGTGTGTGTGTGTGTGTGTGTGTGTGTGTGACTTCTGGAGTTTTCCCGGGTATGTGTTTTGTTTCTTGTTTCTTGTTCCTTCTTCTCTGACAGATTATGGTCTGCACAGTACGTGATGAAGCAAGAAATTCCTTTGCTTTCATTGTCTAGCTCATTGATTTTTAAGAGCCGGGGAGTTTGGAGTCTCCGGAAGCAGCTTGATGAGGAAGGCGAAAGCCTGTGAATCTTGCCAATTGCTGGAGAAAAGGTGAGAGAGGTGAAGCCGAAGTGGGGGGAAGAGACATTTCACGCTGTAGACTTTGGCTTGTTTCATGACACTGAGAAAACAACTTTTGCCAGCCGAAAGGAAGACTTGACCGGCCTTGAGCAGGAAAGGGATAGGGAGGTCAGGCATACAAGGCTGCTTGCATTCGCAGTGGGGCTGATCCAGGGGGCAAGGGGTGAAGCTTCTGCATGCATTGTCTCGTCTGCTTTGAAAAGCAGCGCTCCAGCACAGACAGAAGTACGGAGTGCCAAGGAAGTAATCAGGGGCCTCCAGAGCCAAATGAGGAGGGAGAGGTGAAGGAGAGGAGGCCCATCACTTCAGTCGGAGGTAAATGGATGTCAACCCTTTGACATCAATAGGCCGACATCGATTTTTACACCTGCTGATGTTTTGGCACACCTTGTGAAGCTTTACAAGGGGAAAGAGCAAAGAGCCACACTTGAAAAGCCTGAAACAGTTAGATGTCCTTCACAGAGCATTTTCTTTTCAAAATATGCAAATCTTGGTTTGCTTACTTGTTTACAACCCTTATATAAGTGTCTCATAAAACAACCCAGGGGAGGACACTCTAATAATAATATACACATACACAGAATGATTTACAAGATAAAAACAAACATGCTTTTAAAAATATAAAATAAACAGATACCCAAAAGGTAATGCAGGCTCAGCAATACATAAAAAAGCAAATTCTAAAAAAGATACTGGGATGCTAACCAATGTTCATCATACTCAGAGTAGACACCCATTGAAATCAGTGGAAAAGTTGCTTAATTCCAATGGGCTATATCCAGTGCTAGTCCTACTCATGGTAATAATGGCCACAATGATAGCTTGGTTGGATACAACTTAGTTGATTTACTTCTGTATGACTTAGTTCAGTTATAGGGAACCTTTGGCCCTCCAGATGTTGCTGAACTACAAACACCCATGACAGTCAATGTGCAGGGTTGATGGGAGTTGTAGTCCAACAAGATTTGGTTCCTCACACCTGACTTAGCTGAATGCCACCCACTTTCCAGCAGAGGCGAGGGGGACGGCAGATGGGTAGTCATGAAGGTAAGATCTCTCACCCTTTGTTTATTTCAGCATCTGCTATTCAGAAGTGTTAGCAAAAGTGGCAGAATAAAGCAGCCTGAATCCAGGAAGGGAAAAGCTTGGCAAACTTTACTGAGTTACAAACAGGGGGCCAAGTATCTGGGGAGCAGAGCAAACCAGGCCAGGCTTTTAACAGAATGGAATTACAGCTACACATACTGAACATTCCAGCTGCCTCTTTATATAGAAGAAACCTGCATTGAAGGAAACTTCTTTGGTGCCACCTAGATGCTAAACAATCCCCCCTATGGTTATACCCAAATGGTTTTGACACAACATTGCCGGGGGTTGGACTAGATGGGTCGCTTCCAACTCTACAATTCTATGCTTCTATGAACACTGTGTGTGTGTGTGTGTGTGTGTGTGTGTGTGTGTGTGTGTGAGAGAGAGAGAGAGAGAGAGAGAGAGAGAGAGAGAGAGAGAGAGAGAGAGAGGGTGATGGAATGGGGTGTGTGGGTGAGAGTGAGAGTTATGGGGTGCGGTTTGTCTGAGGCAGAGGTGTGGTGGTAGAGAAAGAAAGAAAGGAAGGAAGGAAGGAAGGAAGGAAGGAAGGAAGGGAGGGAGGGAGGGAGGGAGGGAGGGAGGGAGGGAGGAAGGAAGGAAAGTGAGAAGTGGCACTGGCCCACCTCTAGCATTTGTTGTTGTTGTTGTTGTTTAGTCGTTTAGTCGTGTCCGACTCTTCATGACCCCATGGACCAGAGTACGCCAGGCACTTCTGTCTTCCACTGCCTCCCACAGTTTGGTCAGACTCATGCTGGTAGCTTTGAGAACATTGTCCAACCATCTCGTCCTCTGTCGTCCCCTTCTCCTTGTGCCCTCCATCTTTCCCAACATCAGGGTCTTTTCCAGGGAGTCTTCTCTTCTCATGAGATGGTCAAAGTATTGGAGCCTCAGCTTCAGCATCTGTCCTTCCAGTGAGCACTCAGGGCTGATTTCCTTAAGAATGGATACGTTTGATCTTCTTGCAGTCCATGGGACTCTCAAGAGTCTCCTCCAGCACCATAATTCAAAAGCATTAATTCTTTGGCGATCAGCCTTCTTTATAGTCCAGATCTCACTTCCATACATCACTACTGGGAAAAACATAGCTTTAACTATACGGACCTTTGTTGGCAAGGTGATGTCTCTAGCATATGGCTCCCATAATATTATCTCTGAGCGAATGCAGTCCTTGACCAAGCAAAGGTTACCCACTCCCAGCACGATTGGTTTCAAGTTGCTTCTGGAAACTTCACAAACCACATCCGAAGGTCCTGACACTCCAAAGGCAGTTTTGCCCTCCTTCCTGGCTGAAGGCACCATGTGAATGTTCAACATGTGAGTTGGGAAATGCATAGTCAGGAGGAGCAACCCTTTCTTTGTCAGGCTCCAGCATTTTCAAAGCAAAGGACACCGTTGGAAATCACGTATCGAACAGTGTGAGCCGTACCAAATTTAGCTCTGCCTTTTGGAAAGCCCCCAAACTGGTGGCCTTGCAGCAGGCTCCGTCTTCCCTTCTGCCCCATCAATCAAGCCAAGTTTGAAGTTTTATAGCTGCAGCTGTCTTTGGATTATGCAAATATAACTATTCAGCCACAACATATGGAGAACGTATATCTCTCCCCCTGCCCTCTCCCCCTCCTTGCCACACACATAATTCAAAAGTGGCTAAATAAATTTAACCAGAATGTTCCAAAAAAAAAAAAAAGAACACCCGCCAGCAGTTTTGGGCTGAGAATCAACAATGCAAAAAAATTAGCCTGTTCAGAATTTGGGACACTTGGCACTCAGAGACATGAATTCATAGAGTTCACCGGCTAGCAGCCTGTGGCTATGAAGTCCCTGTGATCATCTGTTGGAGTTCAGGACAGATAAAAGAAAAGTACAGTGGTACCTCGGGTTAAGTACTTAATTCGTTCCGGAGGTCCATTCTTAACCTGAAACTGTTCTTAACCTGAAGCACCACTTTAGCTAATGGGGCCTCCTGCTGCTGCCGCACCGACGGAGCACGATTTCTGTTCTCATCCTGAAGCAAAGTTCTTAACCTGAAGCACTATTTCTGGGTTAGCGGAGTCTGTAACCTGAAGCGTATGTAACCTGAAGCGTATGTAACCCGAGGTATCACTGTACTTCTTCATGCAGCACATAGTTAAACTATGGTACGCTCTTCCACAAGAAGCTGTAATGGCCAACAACTTGGATGGCTTTAAAAGGGGATGGGATGAATTCATGGAGGAGGAGGAGGAGGAGGAGGAGGAGGAGGAGGAGGAGGAGGCTATCAATGGTTACTTGCCATGATGGCTGTGCTCTGCCTCCACAGTCAAAGGCAGCAATGCTTCTGAATACCAGCTGCTGGAATCCACAGGAGAGGAGAGGGTGTCCTCAGGTCCATGGCTATGATAGGGCATGGCTGTGACTATCATGAAAGGACCCTGCACTTCTGAATTTGCCACAACACTACTGCCTAGAACCTGGCATCCAAAAGTAGCCCCTAAGCTGATGACATTTATGCCTCAATCCAAAAAGTCAAAGAATCCCCTCAGAGTTCATCTGGAAGCAGCTCCCTTATGAAGGCTCCTAGGGATGATGCAAGACAGGTAGAAAAAGCCATCCAGTGATGGCAAACACAGAATCTCTTGCCCTATGGGACAAGGAGATTCTTGACTTTGGGAAGATTGTACCAATCCCCTTGCAAATTCTTTGCCAGGTATCAACTCAGTTCACCTCCTGATTAGCTTTCCCAGTTGAGTTTCCCAAAATATGACACACCCCATTCCTAATTATCCCCCATTCCCCATTTCTACATCAGAGAATCACAGGTAGCCCAAAGGAGCAATGTCAGTTTTTCATTATATTGCAGGTGAATTCAACAGCTCCCTTCTGAGTATTTTTAGTGAAAGATTTATCCCGTTGTACCATTAAATGCCTGCTTGTGACTGTAAGAGCACCTCCAGTTGAATCCTTAGGGCTCTCAGGAAATTTTGCTGGGCCCTAATGTCGTATCTCATGTTTTGTAGACATCCATGGAGGACAGGGGAAGAGAAGGGGTGGTGATGTCATTTTTTTATGTCATCCTGGCCTTGATTTCTTGCTCCATTGCAAAGGAAGGAAGTTTGAAAGCTACTGTTCAAAAATTATCACCTTCATCTCTAAAGAGGGATGTCAGAGGATCCCAAGAGAAATGGAAATGGGAACTGAAATTGCTGGTGTTCGCTTATTTGTCCCAAATCTGGATCAGATATCAATCCCTTGAACAAAACCAGTATTCACTGTTGTTGCTTTCCGTTTCAGCAAGCAATATGTAATTGATTAAGCTTTTTCCCCATCTCCTTTGAATTGAAGTGAAAGGGAGGAGTAATGCAATCACAACATAATTTAGGTAATTTGCATGATCCATTATGTAAATTACATAAATTGCATAATTTTGCCATACTGGACAGCAAGACAAATAACATTGTTTTTTGGCAGAAGACAAACTGCAGCAGAACAGAAACAGCGCTGTGTGCAATTAGTATGGATCAGAAAGGGAAAACAATGCCTTCTTGCATCCCTACCAACAAAGCAACCACTTGGAGCCCAGAAGATGAAATCTTGCCCCACGTGCCTTTTTTGGAGTTGGGAGAAAGAGGTTAGAGAGAGAATCATGTTGCCGATGAGCTGCTCCTGTTTAATGAACTGATCCAGTTTCTGTACAGTGGCAGATAAGAGCAAATTAAGTGTAGATAACAGATTAATGGTTGCAGCAAGAGCTGTAGCAGCTTATTATGATAAATATATATAAATACTCACAGCAATGTTATTGGAGGCAGCTAAGCAGACGAGGAGCCTCTGTGTGGCAAATTATTCAAAGGAAAAGCTTCTGCTCTTTGTCAGCCTCATTAATTATCTCCACGAACAAGTATCATCTGAAGTGTTGGCTGCATAAATTTATTGTATCATTTGCCAAAGGTTGCTTTGGAATGGTCTGTCAACCTGTGGCCTTTGAAACTACAAACCCACACCTGCGGTTCTATGGAGGAACTTGGATGTTGATCATTACAACATCAGAAAGCAAATAACTATTGGGTTATTTGTTATTTTAAATGACAAGGTTCTAGGCCTCATTGTGGCTGAGATGGTTCTGAGTGCTCTCATTTGCTTTGGTTTACCTTGGTTTAATTTTATTACTAAATGACAAGGTTATTATGACCCTAATGGCTGCTGAGTTGGTTTTTTCTGAGTTCTCTCATTTTACTCATAAAAGCAAAAACTGGTACATGGCAGGGTTCTAGTCCTCATGGCTTCTGAGATGGTCTGAGATGGTTCAGAAAGTATTGCTTTCTTTCTGAAGTGTTTAATTTCTTCCAGTGCTCTACTTGCTCCAGTCCAGGTGTGTATCGAGTTATCGAAAAGGACGAATGCTATGTCAAAACATTCTCCCACTTACTTCCTTTATTTATTTTTTTACCATTCTTCTTCAATGAATTAGAAAATAAATTTTAACATTCTTTAAAAGAAGAGAAAACTTTGACAAAATTTTCATGGGTGGGGGGGGCAGGGGTTTGTCACTTTTGAGGTAGACTTTATGAGTGTCCTTTCTTTTCTACAATTCATCTTTCTGGTGGTTTGCAGGCTGCACCTTCCCGGGTGCTCACATTTCAGCTGAAGCCCAGGGGAAGAATAATAAGGCACCTCCTCCCCGCGGGGCTTTTGCAGATCAGGACCAGGAGGCTGCAGTGTGCTGAAAAAATGCTTACTGGGAAGAAAAGCATGCAAACAGATCACCCTTGGCCACTTTGCAATGGTAAGTTAAGTGCAACACCACACAGTGTTTTCTCTCTGCTGTCAGAGGCAGTACACTACTTAATACCACTTGTTGGGAGTTGAAAGTGAGGAGAGTGTTGTTGCATTCTGGTACTGCTTGCAGGCTTCCCACAAGCATCTGGCTGGACACTGAGCTCAGGATGCTGGACTAGATGGACCACTGGCCTGATCCAGCAAGCCTCTTCTGATGTTGCTGTTGTTATTACAGCGGACGCTCGGGTTGCGAACGTGATCCGTGTGGGATGCACGTTTGCAACCCACAGTGTTTGCAACCAGCAGCAGTGCATCTGCACACGCGCAGGTTGCAATTCAGCACTTCTGTGCATGTGCAAAGCGCAATTTAGTGCTTCTGTGCATGCGTGACCGCCGAAACCCAGAAGTTACCCATTCCGGTACTTCCGGGTTTTGGCGGTCCGTAACCTGAAAAAATGCAACCTGAAGCGTCTGTAACCCAAGGTATGACTGTATTTGATTTATGAATTGCTTCCCTGAGGCATGTGGATGGGTGCCATTATCTATTGGTTTCTACCAGATAAATATATTTGTTTCACCGAATGCTGCTGTCCTTCAACATCAGCTAAAATTGCCTTATTTAATGGCAAAAATAAGGAAGGGAAGATAGGAAGTCCAAGCCTGTTGAGACATTTCTCCTAACTTCCCTCCAGTAATTTTGCCATTCGCTGATAAGATTTTCTCCCTCACACACCACTCAAAAAGGATTTCTTCCTGTTTCTTATGGTGCAGTTGATGACTTGTCCACCAAGCCTTTCAGATCTAAACTACCCCATTAGGAAAACCGAGCGCTCCATATCCCAAACGGGCTGCTCAAATCCTTTTAGCTAATACCGTTTGGGTGACTTACTGCTAAATTATATTTTAGAAAAGATACGGTCTGCCCTTTACTTTTCACGAGGCCTACCTTTCAGTCAGTTCCAAAGCCATAATTTCCTCCCTCCTTCCCCTCCTTTACCCTGGGGTTGCCATGGAAACCGGCTACTGCATCACCGTTTGCCTCATGAACTCGGGAAGAGCAGTCATAGATCATGTTGGTGTTGCTTGGTCAAGACACAGCATAGCCATTTGGAGAGACTCCTCCCTCCTTCTGTACAACAGCTTATGTGTCTCTAGAACTTTCTTGATCGTTCGAGTTAAGCCGTTTGACCTACATTTCCGTCTTTTTAAAAGGAGTAAATAACACCACCATTAATTTCCCGTCACCCTCACTCTTTGCACGGATATTGAATCCTCAGGCAGGTGTACCCAAACAAAATGAGGATACCCGGGGGGAAAATGTTTCTGGAATGTAGCACCAGATTCAGACTGTAGGGGGGCATCATTACTGCTGCAGTGCAGAACTCGAACAATGTTTGTTTGTTTTTTCATCAATTCCTTCATTCATAAAAAATACCATCCGTCCACAACATAAAATATTGTAAAATGTTGGTGGGGGTTATTTCCCTCTTCTGTGGAGACCAGGCTGTGATATATGCAGAGGTGTGAGGCAGAGGTTAAGAAAATTATGTGTAGTGTGAGGAAAGATATATAGAGAGGTTTGTCTCCCTTTCTTATAATACCAGAACTCACTGGGGCCATCCAATGAAGCTGAATGTTAGAAGATTCAGGACAGACACAAAAGAAAGCAGTGATCCCTGCATTTCGGGGATTAGACTGGATTACCTTTGGGTGCCTTCCAACTCTATAATTCTATGAATAACTTTTTAACATAGTTCATAATTAGACTATGGAACTCACTTCCACTGGAGGTGGTGGTGGCCAAACCTGGATGGCTTAGCCAAACCTGGAAAAGGAGGAGGGGGCTCTCTATGGCTAGTTTTCTTACAATCTATAGCATGACAAAAGCAAGGCAGAAAAATAAACCTGGTATGTTGTAGAAAGAGTGGCAGGATTTCAAAAGGATGCTAGGAGACAACTGTTGTTTGGAAATGAAGCAGTACACACACTGCAAATCTTTTGCAGGGGTGAATGGTATTTAAAAATTAAAAAAACAGAATAAAGTAGAACTTCTCCAGTGCTATCGTGAACACTAGTGATCGTAAACACACAACGAAAAGAACATTGGAGGGGGGGCAGCTCACTATACACTTGTTTCATAAACTTTTCCCATCTGGGTTTTAAAACTGACCTAAAAACTGAGCTTTAAACTGAAGTGAGATCCACCCCAGGACTTAAAACCCACACAGAGCTCAGCTTGAAGGTTTAAGCCCGTCTTTTTGTTTATAAGCAGACTTTCCGTAAATTGCCCTTTAAAAACTCTTCAGCCAAAATCAGCCTGACTGGCCCTTTGCTTGCCTCACTTCCAATTACCTCTCCAGTTTTAAGTGATTAATTTGTAGCCACTGGCTAACATCCACAGTTGGCAGCCCATCATTCCGTCGCCATGACAAGAGCTATAAAAAGATCATTATTTTCATTAGCATAAATAACTGCATGTTGATAGAACTCTCCTTTTGGAAAACAGCTTACGGTCTGAACTGTCTTTATCCATTACCCACATATAATTGAAAGTAGAATTATTGTATCAGAGAACAATATGCTCTGAGTACCCAATATACATTGCAAAAGTCTTGAAATACGGTCATGATTGGTCTCTAATTATGAGTGCAGCTATGGAGATGTGCATAAGTGGATGAACTCATGGGCTCGCTGCTCACAAACAAATACTTGGGCTGGTCCACATTTTTGTGGCTCCTGTTTATGGATGGATTTCCTGCCCTTCAAGAAGAATTAATCAGAGCATCTGGCGCAACTGCAATTAAAGTAGCATCATCAAATGCAGAAGCTACAATAATAGAAACCACAATAGAAACAGTGGTGGTGCCTCCACTGTTGCAGGCAGTATACCTGTGAATATCGGTAGCTAAGAATTGCAGGCGAGGAGGATGCTGTTGCACTCAGGTCCTGCTTTCAGTTTTCCATTTGAGACATCTGGTTGGCTGCTGTGAGAACAGGATGCTAGGCTAGAGCACTTCTTATGTTCTGAAAGTTCAGGCTTGTGGATGAGCCACATTGGCAAGTGGTGAAGGCAAGTGTGTGGCACACCTTAAACCAGTGTTTCTCAACCTTGGGTCCCCAGATGTTGTTGGACTACAATTCCCATCATCCCTGAGCTCTGGCCTTGCTAGCTAGGGATGATGGGAGTTGTAGGCCAAAAACATCCGGGGACCCAAGGTTGAGAAAGGCTGCCTTAAACCCTGGTGATGGGTGTGTTCAGGAACCAGACAGAGGCCCCATGGTATTAAGCTGTGCAGAGAAAAGAGAGTTGGAGCGGCAAAGCATCAGGACCCTGGACAGATCATGCAGGAGAGCTGAGTGCAAGGATCAGATCATCAAGCAAACTGGCTTGTTTGGAGTGTTGCTCCAGTACTGGTTGGAAATCCACCAAGGGCAAAAAAAATACTAATGCAGGGAGGGGTGTGGCCTTGATCCAGGCATTTAGCCAGAGAGCATCTCCCAATCAAAGGGTCTGCTGCTGAGATGCACATTGCAGTGGTGTTGGTAACTCTCCTGACATACTACCACCGCTGGGACTGGTATGGCACAAGGAGAAGTAAGTCAATAGCTGAGAGAGTTACTGAAGAGGATGTTGACTAAGAGGCCTTCCAAGGGGTTGGTGGAGGAAGCACAGTCCCGGCACAGACGAGGATCTTCTGTCCCTCCTCCCTGGAAGTTCCCCATCAGCTGCATTCAAAGATGGTCATAATAATGGTTCTTTTAGCACCAAACACTCCACTGCACAATTTAAGAGTCTGCAGTCTGCAAAGTGTCTCCCAGAATCCCTTGCAAAAGAACCGCTTTTAATGTTCCTTTCACACTTCAGTTGCATTAAGGAACTGGCTTTTTAAAGGTTTTTTGGCATTTCATTTTATAATGCATATAAAGCAGAAAGAACAATTATAACAACATGTGAAAATTAAAAGATGAAAAGCTTAACCATAAAGTAGGCGTGTGGAATGAGTAAAGTTCCCCATGGATTAAAATAACAAAATCCAAGTAAAGACTATCACCACTATCAGATTATCGGAACTGGGCGGGGGGGACGTTGACAGATATACAAGCAGGGCATTGTCAGGGACTGGCTGGATGGTGGGAGACTCTAGTTGGAGAGCAATCCCAGAAGAAGAAGACTCAGAGCTCAGGAAATGGTGGTGGGACACTGAGGACAGGTCAGAGGATTAAAGGGGGGGGGGTAGAATGGTTGGATGCAGAAGAGGCAACAGGTGAGAGAGAGGGAGAGGAGCCAGGTGCAGAAAGCAATCCCAGCTCAGAACAAGAAGCACAGGAGGAAGGGATAGAGGCTGCAGAAGCTTCATAGGAGCTTGCCTGGCCTTCTGTATTAAGCTCTCCTCCTCCTTATCTCCAAGGACACAGGGGGCTATCCATGTGACAGAACAAAGGGCCCCACTGCCTGGGCCACCCCCCTCCCCATGTAGTTCAAGGCTGCTTGGCAAACATCCGGCTGAGGGGGAGGAGACTTAGAGTGGAGTAGGAAGCAAGGTTATCAGTCCTGGCAACTGCGTTACAGGGGCCGATCCTGCCTGAAGCCTCTCTGTTTGTATGCTGTTTTCCTGAATAAAGAGTTGGCTTTTCTGCTTGTCTCTGCTGTGTTCAGTGCTGACCTGCATATGAACCAGCCTTGACAGTCCTGCTCAGATTTCATTCACACCAGTGGGCGTGTTGTGACACAACAACAAACAGAGTTGAGTGATGCAGCCACCTCCTGTAAGGGAAACCTATTGCAGGAGAACTGTTGTATTTCGAGCAAATGGCTCAATTGATTTGCACGACTCTCTTCCTCCTTGCTTATTGGCATGTCCCCAAGGGCTACCCTTTGGGAGTCTCGAGGGTTTGGGGTTTGCTTTATGGTTTTGATTTACTGTTTGTGCTCACGGGATAAATTTCAGCAGGATGTGAACCACTTGTGAGCCAGGTGAAGGCTGAGTGTCTTCCAGCTGCAGTGCAGCTGCAGGATTAATTAACTATGCTGGACCCTGTATATTGGCGGGAGAAATTTAGGTATTGGGCCAGCACACATGTAGTCACTAAGGGACTAAAGTATATAATTTTATCAGATGAGGGTCTGACGTTTGAGCTTTGACGTAGGTCCTGGCAGGTCAGATTCTGCATACTGGCCAGCTGGTATCTCTCTGTTATCATTCCCTGCAGCTCCTGATAACAGAATAGAGAAGTATTTTATCTTACTTATGCTTGTTCTTCTGCTGAAAAACTGCCCCACTAGTGTTGTCATTGCCACTGAATCCAAAAGAACTCTTGCATTTGGCAAAACGCTCCCCCCGCCATTTCTGCACATGTCCTCCCGTGATTCCTCCATGAAAACTGCAGAAAAGAACTGTCTACTGTCCCAGATTTCCTCACTTCACTCCCAGGATTTTTCAGGTTAAGAGGATTTGGTGAATGATTTTTTATTGGGGGGGGGGAGGGTGTGGAGAATCAAATAACACAAAAATGAGCACTAAATACATGCTAGATTCCATTAGTTTTCTGGGAGAGGCTTTTACCACATGTGAAAGCTCAAATAAAATGCTGAAATTAGCAGGGAAACATTGGGGAAACTGAATAAAATACTGTGTGAATGCAGCCTAAGTCAAATGTAAAATGGATCCACTCTGGGCAGCTCCTAACAGGATAAAACATCAAACATTTAAAAATTCCCTAAACAGGGCTGCCTTCAGAAGTCTTCTAAAAGTCAGATAGTTGTTTATTTCCTTGACATCTGACGGGAGGGCGTTCCACAGGGTGGGTGCCACTACCGAGAAGGCCCTCCACCTGGTTCCCTGTAACCTCACTTCTCACCGTGAGTGAACCACCAGTTAACCCTCGAAGCTGGACCTTAGTGTCTGGGCTGAACGATGGGGATGGAGACGCTCCTTCAGGAATCAATGAGTTTGACAGGGGGCTCTAATAATTCTATGATACTATGACTAATTAAGCCCACTGATGTTCAGTGGGTCTACTCTGAGTATGACTGAGTTGGACCGAAGCCCCTCGCAACAAAGCTCACCCCAGCTCTGGTTTGACCAATTGTAAAACCTTGATGTAAAAGAACTGTACCCTGTGTACACCCTCAACTACATATGATGTCCTCTCTCTCTCTCCACACCAGAACCTCACCAGGACTCTGGAGACATTTTCCCTCTTTATATGCCATATCTTAATTAGGGGACAATACCACCATATAAAGCAATCTTAAGAATCGTCTCTCAGATTCTGGCCCATGTGGTCCTGATATGTTGTTCTGAGCACATTGCACCCCCAAGCTGGCTTCCCAGATTACCTCCAAGCCTGCTGGCTGTAGCACAGCCTTTCTCAACTTGTTGCTCTTCATATGTTTTAGACTACAACTCCCATCAACCCCAGCCAGCATAATCAGACTCAATGGGGCCTGGGACCAATGGGAATTATAGTCCAATGCATCTGAAGAGCATTGTGTTGGATATGGCTGATGCATATCAAGTTTTAGGGAACTAAAACTGTTTAAGGAAGCTTTTAATGTTTAATAGGTTATTGTATTTTAATATTCTATTGGAAGCCGCCCCGAGTGCCTGGGGAAACCCAGCCAGATGGAAGGGGTATAAATAAATAATAATAATAATAATAATAATAATAATTATTATTATTATTATTATTATTATTATTATTATTATTATTATTATTATTTTCACATAACATTGGTCACATCCATGCCATACAGCTAAAGTGCATGGGTTCTGCATACGACAGGTAGAGGAAGTCTGCTCTAACTTCTTATATATAGAAGAGGGAACATCCCTATAGGTTGTTTTTTTTTTGATGTGCACACATGCGCACACACTCAGATACCATCAGTCAGCACTTTATATGTGATGAGAGAATAGTCCCATTTACAGAAATGAGCCTCATGCCTTCACATCACAGCTGGCTGTTAACAAGCTTAAGCTGCAAGATCAAGACATGGAAAAGATCTGCTGTTCTAAAGCAGAGAGGGCAGTATCAGCAAGAAGAAGCTAAGGAACAAAGCCACAAAATGTATAGCCTCGTTGGCTGTGTGCACTTCCTCCCGCGAGTTCCTAAGCCAGCCAACCCCATAATCGATAAATATGTTATCAATAGTCCAACAAGGACAGACACCGAGGATTGTTACTAGACAACTCGGCTTGTACATTCAGCACCTTTGCACTACGTATCGACAACTGGAATTCTTTGGGGAAGGAATCGTGTCTTGCATGCATGCTTGGAAAAGTTTGCAACTGCCGACACTGGGAAATATAATTTTCTAAAAGAAAGTTCGAGGTGCTTTTTGTTTGTGAGCACGACATCTGAACAGGTCTTTCTCTCTTCCCTTTGAAACTCTTCAGCAGTTCTGCTCGATGTAAATTTGCAACCAGTGAAATAGAGGGAATTCTCCATTTCGGCAACCTTTCTATATTGTACATGCCGGCACACACAGGATGTGCTAATTTTGCCACTGCAATTGATGTGTGGTCCAATGCTCATAACGACTTGGAAAGATGATGACCGTTGCTGACAGCAGTGTGGGAGTCTCTGCCCTCAGGGGTCTAATGTTCAGAAGAGGAGTCGTAATGATGCTCAGTGGTCCCGTCTGAGCCTATTAAAATCCCAGCTAGGGAACGAGGGAGAAAATCATTCTACTCACATTTTAATATGAAACCGCCTAATTCTTACATCATGAAACAATTCACAAATCCTCTGATGGGACACTTCTGGTGGTTTCCCATGTCTCCCCTGAGGTTTGGTGGGCCTTAACTAGGGACCAAGCCTTTAGTGCAGTAGGCTCTGCCCTCTGGAACTCCCTGCCACTGGAGGTTTTACAGGAACAATCTCTGCCTTCTTTCAGACATCTTCCGAAAACTGCACGGTTTAGACAGGCCGTCACAGCATGACTTCTTGTTTAAAACAACCAGGATCTACTGATGTTTTAGTGATGCTTTTTAATTTTGTTTTATATATGTTTCTAGACTTATTTTAGCACATTTTTTTATGTTGTAAGCTACCTTGTTATAAAACAGCAGGCTATAAAGTTTCAAATAAAATAAGTAAAAGGAAACACAGCTATACTTCAGATTTTGCACTTCTCCAAATCTCTAACCCCCCAAAAAATATGTTCAGAAATGTGTCTATTAAGGGAAAGTGTGTGCAAAAAAAAATACATGAATGAAAATGTAAAATGTATTATATTAGAGGGAAATGCTTGCAAAAAATGTATCTATTGGGCAAAACTTGGGTACCAAGTTTTAAAAGATAAAAGATTGCATACGTGCAGAAAATGGATTGACTGAATTTAAGATTGGAAAAAATGAAGAACAGGGACCAAGTGAATTTGACAGATTCATCCATCCTAACCCCAGCTCATGAATCCTAACTGAAATTCAGGTCCAGATCTTAAGGCGATCACCAACAGAGGGAGATCCTGAACACAGAAAGAAGAAGAGGGGGAATGTTTTTCCAAGTGAAGCCAAGGGGTCAATCAATGCAAGAGATTAATATGTAGAACACAAATGATAATTAGGGCATCCCATTTGCCCTAATGGACAAGCATCCACTTGTTCCCAGGCCTGCCTGAAGATGATGGGGCTTGAACCCTTCTGCATTCAAAGCAGCTGCTCAAGCACTGAGCCATAGGCCCCGTGTTTTATTCTGGCTCACTAGTATCCCAAATTCAAGCCAGCAGTCAATCGGATGACATTAACTCCTTTTTGGTGGGGAGGGGGAGGAATGGATACTATTATATTAATCCACTACCATTTATCTTCCTGCAGTGTATGCAGTGGAGTGAATTAAATGCATATTATATAGATATATGTACTGCACGCAACTGCTACATATATACTGTTTGGATGCTGCTATATATAGAGCATGCAATGGATGTGTGTTCAGATTTGTCTCTCTAATATTCTGCTTTCCATTCTGCAATGATCTATTGCTGCAATACATCACCGGCATGATGACGTCCTGATAATGAATTACTATCATTTATTATTAGAATATCATCACTAGCATATTATCGCCATGCATCACCAGGGAGGCAGCCAGCAGGAACAGGGCTGCGAGAGATGGACGGGCTCTCACTCGGATTCATTTCCAGGTGGTAGCGTTGGTGGCTGGAAAAGAATTTGCATCCTTTGCAGAAATCTTTCCCAACCTGGTGCCCTCCAGATGTCTTGGACTGCAGCTTCCATCATCCCCAGCCAACACAGCTACATTATGAACTACAGCTGCCATCAGTCTGTTCCTGGTGATGAAAATGAATTCTTAGGTTCAGAAATATGCTCAGAGGTATTCGTTCATTCTCAGCAATATGTCTTTTGCACCTGATTCTGAGTGGTCGATCTTGGAATTCTAGTAAATAAAAAACATGAACCGGCATTTTTTTATTTTTATTTATTTATTACATTTATATTAATATTATGTTTGCATGAAGTCTACCCAAACCAGAAGCTCCCACCCTTTGCCTCTGGTACAGTAGGCCCAAATTTGTCCCCTTTCACTGTGTGGTGAGCCTTTCCTCTACTGCAAATCATTGCAGAATGCCATCTTAACATTCCTGAAATTAATTTCCACTTTTGGACTCATTCCAACTCCTCCTCTTGCAAGTCAAAAATGCAGATGTCGGCAAGTGGAAAGGGGAAATACGAGGCTCGCCATCTCCACAATGTTTGTGAGCTCCCTCTTAATCCTTTGGAAGGTTATTTCCTGCTTCTCTAAACTCCTTTGCATTCACCTTGTGGGAGTTTTTCCCAGGATTGGAGAGGGGGGGAGAGATATTGTGCATTATTTCTGGCAATCTGTGTAGCAAGATTAACTGGAGAGTTAAAGTTGACCTGCACAGCCACTTTCATAAGCTTCAAGGGCAAGCCTTTCTTACTGACTTGAGAACTCAATGCTTTTCCCAAACTTTTGATAGCTGATATATATACTTCTTTTTAATAATAATAATAATAATAATAATAAAACCAACCTGAATCAAAATTGGAGTCATGGGGTTATATCCAACTAAGTTCCACTCAAAATACACTCACTGAAATGAATGTACCGAAGTTAGTTCCCCCCCATCTATTTTAAAGGGTCTACTCTGAGTAGGACTAACATGCCTCCAGTTCTTTACTCCCTTGAAATTAGAAAGCTGCCTTCACATCAAGGCAGATCTTTGGTCCATCCGTGGGTGGGGGACCTTTTCTTTACATGCCAAGGCCACAAAGCCACAAAGTTCCCAGGAGAACAATAAAACACACTGACACAGAGTATTTTGGTTTATGGGTTCAAATAGGCCACAACTTTATTGGTTGTTGGTGGTTTGGCTTAGGCGTTGGGGTGAAGCCAGGCTATATCTTGATTCCTGTCCATCTGCAGGGAGTCCACGGAAGGGTGAACCACCAATACAAATGGCCAGTGGCCACACCCACCCTGGCAGCAGATTGGCTGGGGCTGTCCCCAGCACAGATGACGCAGCCGGCCATGACATGGGGGGGGAGGCAGCATACTGTTAGAATTCCTGCTCCATAATTGCAGTCATGGGATTTATTTTTTTTACATGACAGTACATGTAAGCACTTAATTCGTTCCGGATGTCTGTTCTTTTTTTCTTTTTTTCTTTTTTTTATTGATTTTCCCCCCAAAAAAAATTAGACAAACAAACATAAATCTCAACCGTATTTAAACCAAGAATAGTAACATTGTTAAGTGACTTCCTCGTATCCCCCTGGCTGAATTTCAGTGTATATCATTTTAACGGTTTTCCAAATCCCAGAGGTCCATTCTTAACCCGAAACTGTTCTTAACCTGAAGCACCACTTTAGCTAATGGGGCCTCCTGCTGCCGCCATGCCGCCGGAGCACGATTTCTGTTCTCATCTTGAAGCAAATTTCTTAACCCGAGGTACTATTCCTGGGTTAGCGGAGTCTGTAACCTGAAGCATATGTAACCCGAGGTACCACTGTATATGTTTTGACTCCACAGAGTGGGAAGTGACAGAGACAGAATGTTTGTCTTACTGTGTTCCGTGAAGTGGGACTATTGTCCTTTGTTCTTTTTCTCTTTGCTGTCTTATGCGAGAGAGAGAGAGAGAGAGGGAGCCATGTTGCAGTGCTCTGTGTGTGTTTATATGTAAATAAAGTAGATTAGCCAAAATGCTGAGTTGCTGAGGTGTGTCACAAAAAGCTACGAAGACTCTGCAGATCTCTAAGTGTGCCGGTTTCAGATGGCATCAGTCGCTGTGATGCTCAGGATGAAGAAAGCTTCTGAAGCTCCCGAATGATTGACCATGAGGGAAAGAACATTCGAGTCGGGCATGTGTCTCTGCCAGGGTCCTACTTGAGTGTAGGCTAAGCTCCTGACACATACCTCCCCCTATGTAGGAAAACTGTTGAGGCTTGGCTGACCAACTGCAACGCCGTACACCAGATAAAAGGTGAACGGACTTCTTCAGCCTGAGGGCCACATATTGCATGGTCAATTTAGCATCACTTACTGAGGATCACATGTCGCCTACATGGGGGCGACATGCCAGTGGTAGGAAGGGCCAAAGGTAAATGTGATCAGAACCACAGACATCACATTTATCTCTGTGCAGTAGGCTTCATCCCAGCCATGCAGAGCTCAGAGGTTTTCTATATGCCCATTTTTCCATCTTGTGTACAGTGGTACAGGGACGCGGGTGGCGCTGTGGGTTAAACCACAGAGCCTAGGACTTGCTGATAAGAAGGTCGGCAGTTCGAATCCCCGTGGCGGAGTGAGCTCCCATTACTCAGTCCCTGCTCCTGCCAACCTAGCAGTTCTAAAGCACGTCAAAGTGCAAGTAGATAAATAGGTAATGCTCCAGCGGGAAGGTAAATGGCGTTTCTGTGCGCTGTTCTGGTTCGCCAGAAGCAGCTTAGTCATGCTGGCCACATGACCCGGAAGCTGTATGCTGGCTCCCTCGGCCAATGAAGCGAGATGAGCACCGCAACCCCAGAGTCGGCCACAACTGGACCTAATTGTCAGGGGTCCCTTTACCTTTATAAAGTGGTACCTCGGGTTACATATGCTTCAGGTTACATATGCTTCAGGTTACAGACTCCACTAACCCAGAAATAGTACCTCGGGTTAAGAACTTTGCTTCAGGATAAGAACAGAAATTGTGCCTCAGCGGTGCAGCGGCAGCAGGAGGCCCCATTAGCTAAAGTGGTGCTTCAGGTTAAGAACAGTTTCAGGTTAAGAACAGACCTCCGAAACGAATTAGGTTCTTAATCCGAGGTATCACTGTACAAGAAAAAGAATCATAGAATAAAGAACTTATTTTTTGTTTTGTTTTTTAAAAGAACACCTATGTCACTTAAAAAACCAAAGATAAATGAATAAGGCTGCAATCCTGTGGATGCGCATACTGAGGAGTAAGTTCCATTGAACTCAGTAGGGCTTGCTTCAGAGGAAATGCGTGTTAGACTGAGCTGCAAAATCCCCCAAAAAAACGCTTGGTTGCTCTTTGCGCTGGAAGAGAAGGTAAACTTTTTTCTTTCACAAAGTAAAAGAACTGCAAAGCCCGTCTCAAGGAGATTCAAGATCCTCCTGGGATCACTGAAACATTCCTCCCGCACCCCGGTAACTTTTTAAATATGCTCTCGAAAGGATAGAGAGGGATTTTTAAAAATGCAAATAAACAAATATCCCCATTTCAGATGGCTGGCAAAAATAAATTAAGAATGTAACGAAACAGTGACTGCAGTCAACCCCCTCACCAGGCTCTCACTGTCCTCAGCTTCGTGCCCAAGAGACCTTGAAAGGGAGCCATTTCCAAACTCAAACCCCCAAGTAATATGCTTGAGGGATTAACCGTCCATCACACACACACACACACATATGAAAAAATAAAAATAAAATAAGACTCCAATTTGATATTATTTTTCCACATCCACAAACATAAATCCTAATTTGTTATTCATGTGAGCATTTTTGAAACAACAGCTACCTACAGAGCACAACTCTGGACTGCATGCAAAGGCACGGAGGCGTTTGAAGGGCATTTTACTTCTGAGGACCAGATGAAAAAGATGACAAGGAAAAGTAACAGAAAAGAGACCTCCACCATTCCACCAACACCTTGCTTCACAATGGGCTTGTGCTTGAAGAAGAAGAAGAGAAGAAGAGTTTGGATTTGATATCCCACTTTATCACTACCCGAAGGAGTCTCAAAGCGGCTAACATTCTCCTTTCCCTTCCTCCCCCACAACAAACACTCTGTGAGGTGAGTGGGGCTGAGAGACTTCAGAGAAGTGTGACTGGCCCAAGGTCACCCAGCAGCTGCATGTGGAGGAGCGGAGACACGAACCCAGTTCCCCAGATTACGAATCTACCACTCTTAACCACTACACCACACTGAATCAGACCCAGCTCTGTATTGTCTAAACTGATGGACAGCGGCTCTCCCAAATTTCAGATAGTTTTTCCCAGCCCTACCTGGAGAAGGTTCCAGGGATTGAACCAGAGACCTTCTGCATGCAAAGCAGATGCTCTGCCACTGAGCCAAGCCCCTTCCCCATTTGATCCAACAAGGTTCTGCTTATGGTTGGAAGAGCCGGAGGCAAAGCTGCTAGAATAAGTTTATAAGCTTCCCATACAGGGAAGGGCCATAGAGCAACTGCCTTGCATACACAAGGTCCGAAATTCAATCCCTGGCATCTCTTGGCAGGGCTGGGAATATTCTCTGCCTGGAACCCTGGAAGGCTGCAGCCAGTCAGTGCAACAAGTGGTCTCTCTTTTATAAGATTCTCAATATTGTGTTTTAATAGTAATAATTGTCTGCTAACAGGATAACTGATGAAAGTTACTTTAAGTAATGTTGCAACATCATAAATCAACTTTGTAGCTGGATGTAAAAAGGTAAAGGTCCCCTGGATGGTTAAGTCCAGTCAAAGGTTACTATGGGGTTGTGGCATTCATCTCGCTTTCAGGCCAAGGGAGCTGGCATTTATCCACAGACAGCTTTCCGGGTCGTGTGGCCAACAGGGCTAAACCACTTCTGGCGCAACAGAACACCGTGTTGGAAACCAGGGTGCACGGAAACGCCATTTACCTTCCCGCCACAGCAGTACCTATTTATCTACTTGCACTGATGTGCTTTCGAACTGCTAGGTTGGCAGGAGCTGGGACAGAGCAACAGGAGCTCACCCCGTCGCAGAGATTCGAAGCACCAACCTTCCAATTGGCAAGCCCAAGAGGCTCCGTGGTTTAGACTACAGCGCCACCCACGTGCCTGGATGATACATGCTTAAAAAACAAAGTACATTGTTAGTGATCACTGGACTTGGGACTATTGCATGACCTGAATCTAGATTTTGATCTAGATCTAGAATGCGATCTTGACTGAGATTTGGATATAGATGCTTCTTTTTCTCCCCTTTTTCATATACCAAGCTAGATGGCCCAATGGTTTGACTCAGTATAAGACACCTTCCTATCTACTGCTAAAGGAGCAGATGAACTCTGCCTTGATACTCCTGTCAGATCCCTATTGATGATAAGAAGTTCACGCAGGCCATATCCCCAATTGCTTTGGAATTTGTAGCAGACTCCACTGAGGTTTGGTTTATTTACCGTATTCCCACCCTCCCTTCCCCCTTAGAGACTGCCGATTTCAGTTTCATATCTCTCTCTCTCTCTCCTTTTGAAAAGTGACACGTGTTTTCAAAAGCTTCTTGAGCAGTGACAGGGAACTTCTAACAGATCCAAGTAATTGGCCGACGTTTGAGGCAGCGAGCAGTTGGAAATGACAGTATAAGCAAAGAGAAATTGGTGTGGGCTAGTGGGGAATATATGTGCAGGGACTTGGAGACCGAATGCAATTAACTGAAGGAGGACCATCGGGTGCCTTTCCCTTCCCAGTGACCCAAACAGATTTTAATCTGATCTGCTTTAAAAGAGTCAGAGACAGACAGAGCCAACCGATTCAAGTGCTACTCTCCACCTTCCTCCTCCCTGCTGAGTTCTACAAGGGGCAACACTGAGGCTGAGAAGGAGGAAGCTGAAGGCAAGGTCAACCCCTGGACTGGCTGTAAGAAGCCAGGCAGACAGGTGGGAGCTAGTCAAGAGCAGACTGAGCCTGGTGGGCATGTTCTCAAATAGACCACCAGCCTTCACAGTACAAAATTCTGTACTGCTGCATCATGCAGTGAAAGATGAGTAACACCCACCTGCAAACCTGACTCAGTGTGGTCTCAAGAGGTGACATGATAGAAGTTCATAAAATTATGGGGAAAGTGAATTAGAGAAAAGTTTTTTTTCTCCCTGTCTTACAACTCTAGAACTTGCGAGCATTCTATGAAGCTGAACGCTGGAAGAGTCAGCACATAATGAATGAAAAGAAATTCATTCTTCAAGCAGCACATAGTTAAACGATGGGACTTGTTCCTCCAGGAGACAGTGGTGGCCACCAATTCAGATGGCTTTAAAAGAGGATTGGATGAGGACAAGGCCACTAAGCAGCCTGGCTATGTTCTGCCTCCATAGTAATGTTTCTGAATACAGTGGTACCTTGGTTTTAGAACAGCTTAGTTTATGAACAACTTGGAAATAGAACGCTACAAACCTGGAAGTAGGTGTTCTGGTTTGTGAACTTTGCCTTGGAAGCGGAACATGTTCCGCTTCCTGTTGAGTGTGTTCCATTTGTAAACTGAGTCCCCGGCTGCTAATCAGAGGCTTCCTCTTGAGCCTGTCGGCTGCTGAGTCCCGAGCACCCACACAACACAGAGGTGATATTTGGAGCTTTTGTTTTTGCCCTCTTTTTTTGCATTTTTGTTTGTGTGGCTTTTTTGTTGTTTTTTACTGTGACTTGTTCTTCATTTTATGGGACTGACTTGTGACTGTGGCTTGTGACTTCGTTTTTGTGACTGTGTGGAACCCAGTTCGGCTATTGATTGATTGATTGATTGATTGATTGATTGATTGTGTGGCTGCAAAAATGGATGAAAGCCCCCCGTCCAAACAATGACTATCATCAGTGCACGTAAGAAAAAAATAATTTTAATTTCTGTCATCTACAATACCGTCTTATTTATTTTATAGTACAGCACATTGATTATTGCTTTCATTTTATGGATCAGTGGTCTCGTTAGATAATAAAATTCATGTTAAATTGCTGTTTTAGGGGTTGTTTTTAAAAGTCCAGGGTGGATTAATACATTTTGCATTACTTTCTATGGGAAAGCATGCCTTGGTTTTAGAATGCTTTGGTTTTGGAACAGACTTCCGGAACGGATTAAGTTTGGGAACCAAGGTACCACTGTACCAGTTGTTGGAAGCTGCAGGAGGGGAGAGAGCTCTTGTACTCGGCTTGCAGGTTTCCCACGGGCATCTGAGTGGCCAATTTGAAAACAGTATGCAGGAGGAGATGGACCACTGGCCTGATCCAGCAGACTCTTCTTCCTTTCTTATGTTCTCAAGCAGTGGTAGCATCAGGGCAGGACTTGTAGAACTGCAGTGTCTTTTTTGTAGAAGAAGAAGAAGAGTTTGGAATTGATATCCCGCCTTATCACTACCCAAAGGAGTCTCAAAGCGGCTAACATTCTCCTTTCCCCTCGTCCCCCACAACAAACACTCTGTGAGGTGAGTGGGGCTGAGAGACTTCAGAGAAGTGTGACTAGCCCAAGGTCACCCAGCAGCTGCATGCGGAGGAGCAGAGACGTGAACCCGATTCCCCAGATTACGAGTCTACCGCTCTTTACCACTACACCACACTGGCTCTTGTAGATTGGAAGGAGTGGTCGGTGATGGTAGTTTGGTGGCTAAGAAGGATATACAGTGGTACCTCGGGTTAAGAACTTAATTCGTTCTGGAGGACCATTCTTAACCTGAAACTGTTCTTAACCTGAGGTACCACTTTAGCTAATGGGGCCTCCTGCTGCCGCTGCACCGCCACCACACGATTTCTGCTCTCATCCTGAAGCCAAGTTCTTAACCTGAGGTACTATTTCTGGGTTAGCAGAGTCTGTAACCTAAAGGGTCTGTATAACTGGCATAATTGGGTTAGTGGTGTGTTTGTGTATACTGGTGGATTTGTGTGAGGTGTGGAAGTAGAATGAGATGAGTGATGTTGGAGAAGTAGTAGAAGGTATTGAATGATCTGTGTACATGAATGTCAGGTTTAGCACTTCTCCCACACAAGACACAACATGCTGGCAGTTTGACTAGTTGAGGTTTATCAACAACAGGCTTTCAGCAATCCGAGCTTCCCACATCTCATACCTCACTGTCGGAGTCAGTTGACTTGACTGGCTTCCGGCCCCTTCCAAGGCCAGATATACGCCAAGCCCGCCCCCGCTTCCTTCTGGTCTTCCTTTGAGCCAGTGTGGTGTAGTGGTTAGGAGCGGTAGACTCGTAATCTGGTGAACTGGGTTCGCTTCCCCTCTCCTCCACATGCAGCTGCTGGGTGACCTTGGGCTAGTCACACTTCTTTGAAGTCTCTAAGCCCCACTCACCTCACAGAGTGTTTGTTGTGGGGGAGGAGGGGAAAGGAGAATGTTAGCCGCTTTGAGACTCCTTTGGGTAGTGATAAAGCGGGATATCAAATCCAAACTCTTCTTCTTCTTCTTCTTCTTCTTCTTCTAATCACTTGCTCCACCTCCTACATCTTGGAGACTCAGCTGCAGCCAATTCCAACTCTTCTGGAGTTGAATCCAACCCCCTAGTACCACCTGCATCCTGCTCCTTCAGTTCTGTGCTGCTGCGAAAACTTTACAGGCAGCAATCCAGAGCAAGAAGGGCTCATCTCACTTTCTTTGTGTGAATGAACCAAGTGCCTGTTTTCCTCTGCCTCTTCCTCCCCCTCTGCAGATTCCTCTCTGCCGGCCATGTCTCTGACAATGAAAGACTGAATTTGGGTGTGGTATATATGAGTTAATGTTGTATATTGTGAGTCGGAATGTGTTTTGGCAAGAAGGAGAGTGAAGAGAGGAGGGATCCCTGAATCTTAAAATGTTTTCAAAATGTGAAGCTATGTTTTTGCTTTTGGGGTGGCAGATTTTATTGTTTGATGCTTCACTAGCAGACTTATGCCTGGCTTTGCTCGGGAATTCTAAGAAACAAACAACAACAAAATCAGTGCAGTTTTGAAGTCAGTGGTTAAAATCAGTGCAGTCTTGAAAGGTCCAGTCTGCCATCTTGATTCAAAACGCCATCCAATTGAAGCTAAACATAGACAAAAACCTGCTCCTTGATCTCAGGAACCACCATGCAAAAATTTCGTTACAATATCTTAGGAGGTGTCTAATTAGCCACCAAACACCTTTCCAATATAGAATAGATTGCATTGTAATTTTGTGCAATATACCGCTGTATTCTATAAAGTTGGTTATTTTGCATATCGCTTAGAGACAGTGTTAAGCACTGTAATAAATAAATAAATACCTTTTATTGAATAATGTGTCACATGCCCCCACACTTTTCCCTTTTGTTCATTGCTTTTTTATTTCGGTTTTTAAAAGTGCATGAATAACAATACAAACTTGGGAAAGTTTGCCAACATCTGATGATGACTTCAGTGAGGTTCAGATGGGCAGCACTTGCTGTTACTGTACTGATTTATCCATATTTGACATTGGACTTTTCCAGCACCTTGTTGCAAATGCATCAGCGATACAGACACTGGCATGGGAGGCTTCAACAGACTGTCTGGCTTTCAGGAAAGGCCTCTCCTCCTTTGCTTTTCATCTCTTTTCAAGACGGAGACCTCACAAGATCCAACACGATAACAGCCACGGGGAAGGAGGCAGCCGAGAGTCTGCGCCGGCTGTGCGAAGGCTGCCAAAGAGTGACACATCAAAACAGCAACCCAGCCAGTTCAGAAGCTACAAGCGTTCTTTGTTTGTTGTGGGACCCAGTCTTGGCGCAACTTTATTTCATGTTACTAGACCTCAGGCGCTGGCTGCTGATAGGAAGAAGGAAGCTCCTGCAGAAGCTGACGCAGGCAGAACAAAAAAGTTCCATTGCACCTTTCTTCATTTGAAAACATCAGCCTGAAACTCTTCTTCAGCAAACAAACCCACTCAGTACCCGTCTCTGGGATTTAAATAAAGCTTCAGACACAGCCAGATTCTGAGCCCCCATGTTGTATTTGGAGAGGGGGTTCTGGGGGCAATCTCACTTTGCCAATGCCCTCCCACCCCACCCCCAAAAAACACCAGAAGTGTGGTCTTTAGGGGTGGGAAATAAATTACATTCAGCTCGCATTTAAAGGGAAACTTATCAAGTTCACATCACAATATGCAAACTGAAACAATAGCCACCCTTCGAAATTTGTGCTGCTCTGAATTTTGCAATGCACTTCTGCAGGCAAGTAACATGTATGAAAATGCATATACTAAGGTAAAGTTTGTATATATTTGTAAAGGCTCAGATGCATTATATTATATTAGGGGAAATTGCTTTTCAATAATGTGTGTGTGGTATGATCTCCTCTTATGCAGGGGTTGGGTTCCCAAACACCTTGGAGCCACCCCCATGGATAGCAGGTGAAGAGGAGGGATAGAAAGAATCCCCTGTACTCCCAGAGCCACTCAAGTGAGCTTTGCAAGGGGAGAGCTTCAAAGCTCTTTTTGCACTGGGTAACCCAAGCAGATCTGGCACAAAAAGAGCTTTTAAGCGCTCTGCCTTGCTTGCTGGGCATGGCCTGTTTGGTGCATGGGCTCTGAGAGGCTAGGGATGCTCATGCAAGATGGCCCCATGAGATATTCCAAGGGCATCCCAGAGCTGGTACACTGAGCAGACCTTGGTCCAAGCAAAGCAGAGAGCTTAAAAGTCTTTAAGTGCCAGGTAACCCCAAGCAGATCTGGTGCAAAAAAGTGTTTTAGGCACTCCAGATTGCTTGAATTTAACCTGCGCCATTTTGGCCAGCGTGCATTAGACCACACATTGATGAAATTGCACAAGTGAAATGCATGAAAGATGTGATTGTACTGTATTGGGCATAACTGCATACAAACATGCGCCTATTAGGAGAAATTTGAGCTATATGACTTTTAAAGATACACAAATTGCAAACCGGTGTGGAAATGTGGAGACCTGAACTGGGGGGAAATGATAAATGGTGAGAAACCAAAACTGACAGATTCATCACCCTTTGTGGTCACTGAAAAGTAGAACGTGTCATGAGGAGGAGGTCACACCAAGGATGAACAGCAAAAGCAACTTCAGCCCAACTTTTTGTATCTTTTCAAGTAAGGCTTCCTTATCAGTAGATGCCCACCTGCCATTACAGATGGACCTGTGCTGCTCTGTCATTTCACAACATTCAACTTACCACTTGCTGACATGACCTGGCTGCCAAGCTATTCAGCCATGAACATAGCACAAGAAGAGTCTGACTCATCTAACCTAGCTTCCTGTTCACGCAGTGTTATGAAAAAGTTGGTTTTGCTGGACTGATTGAATCAACAAGTGTTTCTCTCTCTCTCTCTCTCTCTCTCTCTCTCTCTCTCTCTCTCTCTCTCTCTTTCTTTCCCTGCCAGCAAATGGTTAATGAACGGCAACCTCTGATTGGCTGTGGTTCCAGGAGGGAGAGTTTAAAAGGAGAGGATTTGAGGAGAGACAGGAAGTTAGGAATTGGGGGTTGGTTCTGGAGGGTTAGAATTGAGGTTGGAGAGGTTAGGAGATAGGTAGGGAGACAGGTTGAGGTATAAAGAGTGAATGGGGGAAAGAGTTGGTTCTGGGTAGAAACATACACTCTGAGTGTGTTGTAAAGGACAGAGTGTTGTGTCCTGTAGGAAGAATAGACTGGAATTTTACTGGGAGGCAGAGGTTGAGCCAGTAGAAGTAGGAACTGCAAAGGAACAGCCTAGTCCCTACTTGGGACTCAAATCTAGTCTGAGGGGAGAGATTATTCTAAGGAAAAGAAGAAACTCCCAAACCCAGTAAAGGGAGGAGGTGTGGAGAGCCCTTTGGTCTGTTACTTAAAGTACCTCAGGAATAGGAGTGGTTTCTTTAAATAAACTTTATTAATTTAAATTACACACTTATACGAAGAATTTACAAAAATTTACAATCTCATACTACAAAAAGAAAATTAAAGAAAAAACAATTAAGAAAAAAGAGAAAGAAGAAAAAGCAAATTTACATACATAAAAAACTTAATCTTCCTAATTAATACTTAATTAAAACTTAAATAAAAAAGACTTCTGATGAAACAAGTCTTCCAATCATTCTCACTGTACTGTTTATACTGTCGTTTCTCGCACAGTTTTATATTCTTTAATATTGTTCCCATCTACTCCATAAACGGTATTTGTTGTGTTTACAAGCATCACTCAAGTTCTGCTAATATGGTGTGATTGGTACAATATGATCTTATATAATCCTCAAATATTCTCCATTCTCCAAATATTTTCTGGTTCAATACTCCTCTAACTCTTCCCGTCAGTTTTGCTAGTTGTAAATATTCTAACATGAGTATCTGCCAATCTGTAATTGTTGGTGTTGTTTCATTTTTCCACTTCCTCGCCACAAGAATTATTGCTGCTGTGGTGGCATACATGAACAGCGGTCTTATGTCTTTTTTTCATTTCTAATGGTGAAATGCCTAAAAGAAAGATCTCTGGGGGTTTTTTAAAGGTAAGTCTGAATAATTTCTTAAATTCATTATAGATATTATCCCAGAATTCCCTAATGATTGCACAAGTCCACCACATGTGGTAGTATCACCCCACATCTATTTTACATCTCCAACAAATCGGTGACCCTCCTTTATACATTTACGCTAGTTTCAAGGGGGTATGACGCCATCTATATAACATCTTCATGATGTTCTCCCTAAGGTTATAGCATGCTGTGAATTTAATACCTACCTTCCACAATCTCTCCCACTGATCCATATATATGTTGTATCCAAAATTCTGTGCCCATTTCACCATAACTGTTACTTAAATTACCTCAGGAGCAGGAGTGTAAAGGGGGTGGATAACTGAAAGAAAGTACCACCATATAAAGGAACCAAACCTATAACTCAAAAACAACTGAGGACGAATTAAAGAGAAAATCACACTGTATTCTTGAAGTAACCTAAGTTTAATCCATGTGTGTTATATACTATCTTGCCTTAAATAAATATTTATTGTTTCTTTTAAAAAAACCTGTCTGAGACTCCAACTTACTAGTTATCCCCTCACAGAGGTCCCTTCCGCAGGATACTCTGGGCTAGAATTTTTAAGAGAAAAGGAAAAGAAACCTTTGGGTAAAGGGTTGTTCAGTAAGGGGGGGCACAATTTATCTGAGTGAGAACGGGCACACCGGCGTGAGAGGAAAAAGTGCTGACGCGCCCGTCACACGCAGTGGCCAACCAAATGCTTGTGGGAAACATGCAAGCGGGACCGGAGCCCAAGAGAATTCTCCACGCCTGTGGTTTCCAGCAACTGATGCTCAGAAGCATGACAGCAAAGGCAGAACAGAGCCGTTGTGGCTAGTAGCAGAGGCAGTAGTGCATTGGGTGCTGCACTGCAAGGAGCACCAAAACAATGCTGTAGGACAGAGCGCGAAAGGCGGAAGGCCCCTGAATTTTAGTGTTGCACACAGGGCACTGCTGAAATGTGAGAGTCCACAGGCCTCCACTGCTAGTAGCCATTGAAAGCCTTATCCATGATAGGCATTAATAGCAGGTTACCATTTGGTGACCATGCAAAAACAGGCCTTCTTGGTGGTAGCACCCACCCTTTAGAATGCCATCCTTTGGGTGCTTTATGAGACAAAGACAGTATAACTGGCTTTAAAAACCCCTTCAAGACATACAGTGGTACCTCGGGTTAAGAACTTAATTCGTTCCGGAGGTCCGTTCTTAACCTGAAACTGTTCTTAACCTGAGGTACCACTTTAGCAAATGGGGCCTCCCGCTGCCACCGCGCCACCGGAGCACGATTTCTGTTCTCATCCTGAAGCAAAGTTCTTAACCCATGGTACTATCTCTGGGTTAGCGGAGTCTGTAACCTGAAGCGTCTGTAACCCGAGGTACCACTGTATATGTCTACCTCAGTTTTCCTGGACTCCATGCACTGCTCAATTCTGCTTGAGCTATACAGTTTTATTTTGCTTTTGCTTAGTTGCTAGAAAGTCTCATTTGAATGTTATTTTATTTTTACACAAATTGATATTGATCCTTTTTCTGCTTGCAATGTAAAGCACTCAGAGATTACGAACCCCCAGGGCCGCCGTTCGGTGGTAGAGCATCTGCTTTTGATGCAGAAGGTCAAAAGTTCCATTCCAGCCATCCTCAGGTAGGGCTGGGAGGGAATCCTGTCTGAAACCCTGGAGAGCCACTGCCAGTCAGTGTAGGCAAAACTGAGCTAGATGGACCAACGGCCTGACTCAGAGTAAGGGAGCTTCCGGTGTTTCCATGCCTTTGAGAAAGGGCAGCAGAGCATGTGTAAAGGCAGAGCATGTGCTTTGCACACAGAAGGTTCCAGGTTCAAACTCTGACATCTCCAGGTAGGGCTGGGGGAAATCACTACCAGTCAGTGTGGAAAGCATTGAGTTTCATCGACACACAGTTAAGCTCATCTAAAAGCCAGTATTCTGGCTGCATTTCTGTCTGAGTACACTCAGTCACCAGCTTATTGCAACACATGTAGAAAGACTCTCCTTCCCTTGTCGTAACACTGCATCCATCTGCCAAACCGGTGAGCAAATTAATTATTATTATTAATAATAATAATACCCCACCCATCTGGCTGGGCCCCCCCCCCCCCAGCCACTCTGGGTGTCCTCTAACAAAATATTAAAATACAGTAAACAATTCAAAAAGGGTCAATAAAGGGCAACTACAAAGATCAATGGGATGGGGTAACTCCCCTATGAAGAAAGGCTGCAGCATTTTGGACTTCCTAGTTTAAAGAAAAGGTAGAATGATAGAAGTTTATAAAATTGTGCATGGCATGGAGAAAGTAGATAAAGAGAAGTTTTTCTCCCTCATAACACTAGCACTCATGGGCATCCAGAGAAGCTGAATGTTGGAAGATTCAGAATAAAGTACTTCTTTATCGTTGAACTATGGAACTGCCTCCCACAAGAGGCAGTGATAGCCACCAACTTAACAGGCTTTAAAAGAGGATTAAACAAATTCATGGAGGAAAAGTTGGTTGATAGCTCCTAGCCATGCTGGCTATGCTCTGCCACCACAGTTGGAACACAGCTGCAGCAATGCTTCTGAATAAAGGTAAAGGACCCCTGGACGGTTAAGTCCAGTCAAAGGCGACTGTGGGATTGCGGCGCTCATCTCGCTTTCAGGCCAAGGGAGCCAGTGTTTGTCCACAGACAGCTTTCCGGGTCATGTGGTCAGCAGGACTAAACCGCTTCTGGTGCAATGGAGCACCGTAACGGAAACCAGAGTGCACGGAAATGCTGTTTACCTTCCCGCCGCAGCGTCACCTATTTATCTACTTGCACTGGTGTGCTTTTGAACTGTTAGGTTGGCAGGAGCTGGGACAGAGCAACAGGAGCTCACTCCATCGCAGGGATTCGAACCGCCGACTTTCTGATCAGCAAGTCCAAGAGGCTCAGTGGTTTAGACCACAGCACCACCCAGTTGCTGGAAACCACAGGAGGGCTCTTCTACTCAAATCCTGCTTGCCAGCTTCCCCCAGGCTTCTGGTAAGCCACAGTGAGAACAGGATGCTGGACTAGATGGGCCACTGGTCTGATCCCATTCTTATAATCTTATCTGGAAGGCTGAAAGTTCTGCACACCTGTCATAGATGACCTGGAGACACATGGAGCATCGGTCTGACTCTGCCTTCTTGCTCTCTTGCCAGATGGTGGCATCATTTCCATGCAAGCAAACCTCCTCCTTCGCAGGAGCATAGAAGCATGCTGGTGAGCTTCAGCCCCATCACAGTGGCGACAGTCCGTGCGTCACACGCTCCAGCCTCCCTGCCGGCTACTCCGCAGCACTATAAACTGCCTCCCTCTTTATCTTCATCTATCTCCGCTCACTCAGATTTATGGTTAAAATTAAGGTTTTGGCAAGTCTCCGGCAGCCGGTGCCCCATTACTGCCAAACAATATAGTGTAATTAATGTTTTTATGTTTAAGGAAGAGACGGCACATATGTTCTGGAGCGGCAGAGGGGCAGATTTATAGGGAGCGCACCGGAGTCAATGCTCATGTTTATATGCTCGCCTGACAGATCACGTATCATTTTCTAAAGGATGCACGCCGGCGTCCCGCTTCCCTGGATCTCGCTCGCAAGGAGTGGCACGGCGACACCATAGCGAGATGATGGATTTCAGGTGGCACCAGGGGGAGGAAACAGAACATCAGTAAATGTTCGGCGCATCTATCTCTTGGTAGGCAGATGGGCTTGCTGAACATGCGCCATAGGGCTGAGCCCAGGGGAGGTGCTCTCTTAGCAAGGAACTTCTCCAATACACCACCCTTTCTGAAAGGGCCGGGCTCCTGAGGTCTGCAGCACTACTGCAATCACACCACAAATGTTGCAGAAGTGAGCCCATTTCTGGCAATGGGCAACTTCGTTCTCAAAATGCAGCTGTGAAGTTTGAGACAGCTTTACCTGGTCGGAAAAACAACAACCACTGAGGATCCCATAAAAGTGGAGCCCACAGGCCTACAAATTACACAAGCTCAGACCTATTTTCCAGTGGAGCCCACAAGCCTACAAATTACACAAGCTCAGACCTATTTTACAGAGGCCATCCCAGTTTCTGATTTGATCCTGTTTTTCCTTAAGACATCCCTATTTTGATCAGGGAAATGTTGGAGAGTATGGAGTTATGTGACCCCCAAGCCAAGGAGATAAGGAACTGAACAACCTTTAGAAGGCAGCCCTGTATAGGGAAGTTTTTTAATGTTTTATTATGTTTTTATATACCGTATTTTTCTCTCTATAGGACGCACTTTTCCCCCTCCAAAAATTAAGGGGAAATGTTTGTGCGTCCTATGGAGCGAATGCAGGCTCCTTGGCTTCAGCGAAAGCAACGTGAAGCCTCCAAAGCACAGAGGGAGCACTCCCTCCGCGCTCTAGAGGCTACGTGTTGCTTTCGCTGAAGCCTGGTGTGCACCGACCCCTCTCGCTCTCCAGGCTTCAGGGATAGCCTGGACCTCGTGCTGCGCTCCAAAGGCTTCGGGTTCCTTTCGCTGAAGTCGGGGGAGCAAGACCTCGGAGTTAGCTGCGCAAAGCCTCCGAGGGCAGCGGGAGGCTTCAAAGGCTGTCCCCAAAGCCAGAACAGTGAGACGGTGAGCACTCTCACTGTTCTAGCTTGGGGATGGCTGTGCAAAGCCTCCGCAGGGCAGCGGGGTGAAGGCACCCCACTGCCCTGCGCCGGCTTCACAGAAGCCAGAACAACAAGACGGAGCGCTGCACAGTGCTCCGTCTCGTTATTCTAGCTTCCGGGTTAGCTGCACAAAGCCTCCCCAGGGCAGTAGGGTGCCCTCCGGAGGGTTCACGCAAAGCTAGACCAGCTATCCCAGCGGCTATCCCAGAAGCCAGAACACCAAGAGGCTATCCCAGAAGCCAGATCCCTCTTGCTGTTCTGGCTTCTGGGATTCAGAATTTTTTTTTCTTGTTTCCTCCCCCCCAAACTAGGTGCGTCCTATCGTCTGGTGCGTCCTATAGAGCGAAAAATACGGTATGTTGAAAGCCGCCCAGACTGGCTGGGGTACATATGAGTGGGATATAAATAATAGTCCTAAGGAAAAGCAGGACATCCCAGGATCAAATCAGAAACTGGGAAGGCAATCCAGGACTGTCCCTGGAAAACAGGGACACTTGGAGGTTCTAGGTTTAGATATACTAATGGCAACACCTTTAACTTGGCCTTAAAGCAAATACATATGCAGTCAGTGCAGATTTCTGAGCACTTGCAGAGACAAGGCTCACCACAAGGGGCAACATTCGGCAATTCTTGACCCTAACCCTTAATTCTGAAATTGGCCATAATCGCTTACAGACATTCCTTGCTGGGGTGCTTTTTTTAGGATGAGGTACAATGTCCAGGGTCAGCACATTTTCAGTTTAGGAACTGATCATCATCTGACCGTAGCGAGGGGGCAACGGTAGGTGGGGAAGGCGAGAGCATTTCTGTCCTGCTTCCCTTGCGCATAATTGTCAAAGCATTTTCCTTTTTTGAAGGGGGAAAAATGTAACAGAAAAGACTCCATTTCCTGAACTGATAGTCCCAGAGAGACCACTCCATTCTGCAAAGCGATGTATTAAGCAGAGCTCTGTCGACTGAGTGGCAGGTCTGTTAAGGCTTCCCAAAGCAACACAATCAATTCCTGTCAGGAAATTCAGATTCATATTTGTGTCAGACATTGGGTGCTTGTCAGCATTGTTGGAGAGATCTTCCTCAGGGCTTGTCTTTTTCCAAAGCGATGAGCAGGACTTCTAGAAAAGAAAAGGGGAGACGGGGGGGGGGGGAGGAGACCGGAAGCCGCTTTGGAGAACAGCTGACTCTGAGCTTGTTAAAATAAATCCACTAGGAGAACTCTGGAATCCAGTGACAGGTGACTCCATTTATAAATCAAACCTAGGTTGTTCTTTTCTTTTTCTTTTTACTAGCAAGAAGTGCCCAGCATTGCCCAATACTTTTTAGAAATCAGAAAGCATTGTGTTTTATGCATGGACAGTGCAATTTGTGAATTTTGACCCTTCATGCCAAAAACAGTAAAGTCACACCAAAGTCACATTTGGTCTGCTGTCTTGATTCAAAATTGTACCTGGCACCCAAACATCAACAAAGACCCCCCAACCCTACCTCAGGAACCCTCAGGGTGAGTCTGGCAATGAGGCGGACAAATCTATGTCAAAAAAACATGCTAAAGTGGCATTTCGGTTCACCATATTGTTTCAAAATGGCTTCCAGGGTCCAAATGGCAACAAAGCCTTACACCCCACCTTGGGAAGCCTCATGGCAAGTTTGGTGGTGATATCTTGAGAGACAGCAACCAGAATATCTGGAAAGAAGCTATTTCAATTTGAGCATGCATGTAAATTTCATGCCATTTTAAAATTATTACTCCATGGTTTAGTATTGTCTTTATTTTGAATTACATGTGGGGGAAGCATAATTTTTTAGAACCTCTAAAGGTCATAATCCTGCCCTGTCTAGAGTTGTACCTTGTCTCAAATCAACCCCTGGGCATCCCTCTAATTTCGATCCGGTCTACTGCCTGTGGTTCTCATCAAAGCTTTTCAGTTTGCTACTTTTATTTTTATTTTATTTTTCTTGGATGAAAAGAGTGCAAGAAAGATGTACAGTACGTACTTTCTGGAGATATAGCGGGTGATTCTCAGCTTTTCCAAAAGTGCCCTCTAGTGCTACTCAAGTGGAATAGCATCTGAAGCCAACTGGGATGACTCTCCCACTTGCAAACACACACACACACTCACACACGTGTGTCTTTCAACAGCACTTGAACTTCCTGAAATAACTCATTTAAATTAAACGGGGCTGCCAGTACATATTAATTAAATATCAATTTATTCTTGAAAGACTACTTATGGAAGGTTCTCAAGTTGGGACTGGGATAAACCCCAGCTGTCATGTAATTAATTTGGAATGACGCAAACACAGAACACACATTACATCCCCCCACCCTAACACACACACAGAGAGAGAGAGACAGACACCACTTAACATATTAAAACTTGTAGGGCATGTTTACACATCCAATTAGCATTTAACAAGATAACCTTATAGTGCATTAATGAGATCAACTAATTTATTTATTTTTATGCCCAAATTAATATAGGCACTTTTCAAATGCTGCTGCATCAGAGGCAAAGGGTTGGGCTGCAGGGAGGCCATTGTCGTCTCCCCATTGCTACTTAGAAGAGAGGGATAGGATGTGCTATTTGCCTACAGCAAGGGAAACTAATGCATTTCTCTCCACAAGTTATTAGACTCCAGCCCCCATCAGCCCCAGCCAATGGAACCAATGGTGTGGGGTGAAAGGAGTCATAGTTCAGCAGCATCTGATGGGACAGCAGTGGGAGAGCCATTGGGTTCAGTTGACAACTTCATGCAACCCTACCGATTCACACTTCCCAAGGCAATTCACGAATTGAAACGCAGCTTCTTTGATCATTTTGAGGCACAGTGCTCCAGCCAAGAAATCTGTGTCCTAGTGGAAAGCACATATTGGTGAAAGTATTTGGGACAATCACTTGTGTGTGTAAGAAGAAAAAGGCACACTAAAATGCTGGTGAAATTTCACAATTATTCCATCCCTGTGCAGGCGGGAACCCTCTGAATCTGGATGATCCCCAGTATAAGGCAATTAGGAGATGATGTTCCAGGTTTTGCACTGCAGCCTTATTTCCCTTACCACTGTGTTTTCTCGTATATTTGCCTGCTCTTTTGCTTTGCCACGACAACGTAATCTGCAGAGGGTTCCCCACCACCTTCTCTAAAGCCAGATTCTTTGGTCATGGAACAGTTGGTGTGACAGAGTTAGGTCAGCCTCCTGCAAGCGGGTTGCTCCCCAGGTGTTTTGGACAGTAACTGCCATCAGCCCCACCCAGAGGAAAACAAGCAGACCCAGCCAACAGATTCATAGCGGCTAATAATAATAAGGGATATCCAAAGTTAATCATCATTGTAGCAGACCCCCTGGGCATAGTGAAACTGTGGCACTCACTCCCACTGCAGGCATTGATGGCCATCAAACGGGCTGGCTTTGAAAGAGACTACAAATTCATGGAGGAGAGGGCTATTGGTGGCTACTAGCCATGATGGCTCTGCCCTGCCTCCATGGCTGGAGGCAGCAATGCTTCTGAATACCAGTTCCTGGGAAGAGCAGGAGGGGAGAGAGTCCTCTTGTGCTCAGGTCCTGCTAGCAGGTTTCCCATTGGGGCATCTGGTTGGTCCCTGTGAGAACAGGATGCTGGACTAGATGGGCCATTGGCCTGATCCTGCGAGGCTCTTCCTGTGTTCTTATATTCTGCTGAAATCAATGTTAAATCCATTGATTTTAATGGGCGTGCTCTAACTTACTTGGGTATCATCACCATTGTAGTATTTTAAAGCTTTGTAGTAGTAGTAGTAGTAATATTAATAATAATTTATTATTTATAGCCCACCCATCTGGCTGAGTTTTCCCAGCCACTCTGGGCGGCTCCCAATCGAGTGTTAAAAACAATACAGCATTAAATATTAAAAACTTCCCTAAACAGGGCTGCCTTCAGATGTCTTTTAAAGATAAAGATAGCTGCTTATTTCCTTCACATCTGAAGGGAGGGCGTTCCACAGGGCAGGTGCCACTACCGAGAAGGCCCTCTGTCTGGTTCCCTGTAAGCTCACTTCTTGCAATGAGGGAACTGCCAGAAGGCCCTCGGCGCTGGAACTCAGTGTCCCGGCTGAACGATGGGGGTGGAGACGCTCCTTCAGGTATATTTTATTAAGGGTACACCCCATCCTAGCACTGTTCCATTTGATTCCAGTGGGGTCAGAGCAGGAGGTTCTGGTGCTTTCTGTCCACAGTTATCTAGCGATACTAAAATCTATGACTCTGGCCTTCGTCACGCCGTGGAGACCCTGTTAACTCCAGAGATCACAGTTCATTGTTATTTGTTGTGCAGTCAGGTGCATTTCCAGAGGGATTTGAGGAGAACCCAGCTGAGCCCCCACGCTCCCCACTGGAGTAAGCATGCCCGTCTGCAAACACTTCGCTCCCTCTCAGCCTTGCCTGCAGCTCCAAGTGCTCAGGCATGTGCTTTATCGGGAACTGCTGACAAGTGTTATGCTGTAAGAAGATTTCCAGAGTCCCTGTCATTTCCTCTGCAGGCTGCCACCCTGCCTTGTCCTCAGGGCTCTGTCTCGCTTCGTCAGAGTTTTCTCCTTGATGTAAAGCAGAGGTGCAATGGCCGGTGGTTCCGAGAGGATGGGGAGAAAACAACAGGAAGAGCACAGATTTCCGGATTGGCAGCCTCAGAGTTCCCTTCACATCATTCTTCCCTGAGGATGTGGAGGCAGGGAGGAGGGTTGAGCAGAGGTGTCCGGAACTTGACAACAGCACCTGGGGAGGATCTGCAGGAGGTAATGAGCCATCAAATCTACTAGAGCACCACTTTTTTTTGTAGCCATGGTGGCTCTGCTCCACAATCACAGGTAGTTGTGCTTCTGAATGCCAGTGCTGCAAATCCAGGGAGGGGAAAGTTGCTCTTCTGCTCAGGTCCTGCTTGTGGGTTTCTCAGAGGCTTTGGCTTGGCCACTGCAAGGGCCATCAGGCTCTTAAAGCCATAGCATTATAGTGTTGTACCCCAAGGGTCTTCTGGTCCAACCCCCTGCAATCCAGGAATCACAACTACATCATCCCTGTGAGATGGCCATCCAAATTCAGTTTAAGACCCTCCAATGAAGCAGAGGTCACCACCTTCTGAGGTGATTTGTTACTCTGTCAAACAGCTCTTGCTGTCAGAAAGTTCTTCCTGATATTTAATCGGAATCTCCTTTCCTTTCTTGTACAGTCATACCTCAGGTTGAAGTAGCTTCATGTTAAGTATTTTCGGATTGTGCTCCGCAGTGACCCGGAAGTAACGGAGTGTGTTACTTCCAGGTTTTGCCACTCGCGCATGCGCAGACAGTCAAAATGACATCACATGCATGTGCGGAAGCGGCGAATTGTGACTCAAGCAGGTGCAGACATGCGGACGCAGGTTGCGTTCGCTTCAGGATGCAAACGGGGCTCCGGAACGGATCCCGTTCGCATCCAGAGGTACCACTGTACTTTGAATCCATTGGTTCGGATTCTACCCCCTGGAGCAGCAGAAAGCAAGCCTGGCCATCTTCCATGTGACAGCCCTTCAGATATTTCAAGTTGCCTCTCATTCTACTTCTCAATCTTCTCTTCTCTAACCTAAACATACCTTATGCTCTCATGTCCTTAAATGAAAATAAAAACTGTGAATGCATATTGCGGGGGGGGGAGTAGGGGGGCATTCTCTACCTAGAAAGCAAGCAGTCAGTTGGCTACTTGGCTCAGATGTCATGTACTCTGACTGAAAAGTTTAGCCTCGCTGGCATTTTAGGTACCTCATGTTTTGACTCCAGGAACTTTGGCTTTGTTATGTGTCTGTGCAAACCAATAACTTCTGCAGTCAGGGTAGCAGTCAGAAAGTTGATTCACTTTGCGATTAAAGGGGAATACGGTACCTAAGTTGTGCTTTCTCCTTGCCAATTCACTCAGTTTGGAAGGATCCTCATCCTGTTCCTTGTAGTCCCTTTTATTCTTTTTTTTTTTAATCAACTTTTCTCTATCTCCCCTGTGTCAAAATCTAGATTGCATTCTCCCTGGAGCAGAGACCTGCCCACTTGCATGTGCAGCTTGAAAAACTCAGCTTTTTCTGCCCCAGAATTGGTGTTTGCAGCTGGTGCATGGTACGTGAGCGTTTTTACTGTTTAGCACAGATCACGCAGCCCGGGTGTTGAGCATGCTTGTCAGGGGTCTTCCAAAGCTGGCTGCCTTTCTAGCCTTCCTCCAGGCAGGCCTAAATATTATTTTAATGCATTTCTCTTTTCATAATTAACTTTCATCTTCGTACAATGCCAGCCAAGCTGGCGATCATGGCAATAAAAGGATGATTATGCAAACGCTTCCCCACTGTGCTGGTGCAGCCAGTTCCAAAGTGCTGGAGGAAGACCTAGCTGCTGCGCAGTGCGGAGCCATTTATTTGCTCTGCACCCTGCGTGCGAACGAGACAATATTGCCTTTTAAATATTTGAGGAGGCCAGGTTGCCTGGGAAAAGGATGGTAATTCTTCAGGAAGCAGATGTGGGTGTCCCAGGGTCCCTGTCGTCGGCAGAATTATGCTGAGCTTCAGGGGGCAGGTGGAGAGAGAGAGAGAGACACTACTGACACTGAAATATTGTTACAGGAAACCCAGCTTAGCTTCTCCCTCCCTCCCTCTTTCTCTATCTCCTGTGCTTAAAGGAGGAGGAAGAAGATTTTGAAATAAAAATTAAAAAGTACAACTAAATTTATTTAAAGAAATTATAGTTTACACTTTTTTTAAAAAAAAGCACACACACATGGATGGAGGGAAGCATGGAAATAGAAACCACAAATTTCCTTCACTATCTGTGGAGGTCTTAGACTAAATAAGACAGTTGAAATGCACTTGATTGCAGAATCTAGAACCTGTGGTTCTAGAGGGCCAGAGGTTCCCCATCCCTGCACTGGAGCAACTGGGTTCCAGAGACAAAAGGGACACAATCCGCATCTTCCTGGGGTTTGAGAATGCCTCCAATCAGTGGCACGGGGGGGTTGAAAAAGCCACCAATCATAGGAGAGCATGCAAATATAAGGGTTCCTGCATCTGCCTTCCTGCCTCTCAACTTTTGACTTCACCTGGGAATCTGAGCCCTTGGTTGTCTGAGTCTTAAGGCCTAAGAACTTAAGAAGAACCTGGTTAATGGCCCATCTAGTCCAGAGTCATGTTCTCACAGTGGCCAGCCACGTACACAATCTAGTCTGGAGTCTGCTACTTGTGACAGATTTTGATTTACAGTAGGAGCTGTTTGACAGTAGAACAGGCTACATTGGAAGGTGATGGACTCTCCATTGGAGGTTTTTTAACAGAGGCTGTTGACTATCTATTAAGGATTCTTTCACTGTGGTTCCTGCATTGCAGGGGGTTGCACTAGATGAGGCTTGGGGATCCCTCCAACTCTACAATTCTGTGATTCGACAAAGATGAACACACACATGCATCAGAACAAAGAGACACTCGCAGACCGGTGATATTCCAGGCCTAATTGAATATAGAGTTGGCCCAACATACTTTGGAGAATCTAGCCAGATTTCTTACATCATATTTTATTTATTTGCAGATTTAGAAACCACTTCACAAGCCAAAAGCCACCAAAGTGGGGTAGTACAAGATAAAACACAAAAGACTGCAGACTCGGTGAACTAAAAGAAATTAAGGCCATTGCTATAGTTGTACATGTAATTTTCCATAAAATGACTGGGTCACATTACGGTAAAGCTTTCTTAAACAAACAAAAAAGCCTGCTCCCTTGTGCATACTAAACACACCTCTGGGACAATGTCTTTTCTGAAGAAGGCAGGCCTCTAGATGACTGGGTCCCAAGTTGTTTTAAATGCAAAAAGAAAACCTTGAATCACGCCCAGTAGCATATTGGCAGGCAGTGTGCAACAAACTCAGCAGAGGTGTTACACAGCATCAATGGGATGTCCTAGGCAACTACCTAGCTGCTGTATTCTGCAGCTTCCGGACTAAGCCCAAGGGAAGCCTCACATTACTGCATTGCAGTAATCTAGTCTTGAGGTTGTGGATGCCAGGACCACAGTGACTAAGCTACCTCGGTCCAGGAATGGCCTTAGCTGTCTTGCCAACTGAAGCTGATAAATATGGCACCCTCTCTTTTTCCTTCTCAGCTATTCAGTTTCTCACTCCTGCCACGAGATGTCAGCAAAGACCACAGTTCTTCTTTCAGAGCTATTTCTGGTGTGGAAACCAACTTGAAAGCATGTTGCCACCCCTTCTCTATAGTATTGGCAGGTGTCCTGTGTGCAGCAGGATTTCTTTGCAGGATACACCAGGGCTGGCACAGGCAGCTACACCAGTGGCGTAGCGTGGGGGGTGCCAGGGGGGCAGGCCGCACCGGGCGCAACATCTGGGGGGGCGCGCTCGCTGCCTCCGGAGTCGCCGAAGAGCCTCGGGCGCAGGCTGTAGCAGAGCCGCATGTCTCGCGGAACCGACGAGCTGTGCGCGCATCCGGGCTGAAGGCGCCCGGCAGGCAGCGGCTCTCAGCGCTCGCCGCGGAGGACGCACCAGGCAGCCCCTTCTCACAGCCCCGCCTCCGCCGCTGCTGCTGCTGCAGCTGCTGGGCCGTTGCATTTTCCTCGCCTCTCTGCCCCCCTCCTCCTCCGGGCAAGCGGCGTCGTTTGGGCGGCAGCCCAGCGGCAACTCGCAGGTTAGGGGTTAGGGGGGCGCAAATTACGTGCCTTGCCCCGGGTTAGGGGGCGCAAATTACTTGCGTTGCCCCGGGTGCTGACAACTCACGCTACGCCGCTGAGCTACACACAAACTCACACATACACCTCTCTTTGAAGAGAAGCAGCACCTCTGCCAAAGCAGATGTCTTGCACGCAGCAGTATTTATTTGTAGGATATAACCAGTGCTCAGTTCATCAAGATTATACAGACCTTTGCCCTTTGAAGGTAGAATGTTTGTGAGCATTCTTTGATGTCACAAGGACTTGGGAGGCACCTGCAGATGTTGGGCAGTATAGATGTACAAAGGGAGGCTTGCAAGTAAATGTTGCAGTTCATCTCCTTTCACAAAGGAGAGCTTACATTCAGTGTTCCAATAAACTAAGCATCCCACCTCGGCCTCCCATTCTATTTTCTTCTGTTCTTTTCAAACTGTCACTCTAAATTCTGTGGCCATTCAACATGTTCTACTCTCGCTGCATTGTTGTTGTTTTCCAGTGGGTTTCCCCCAAAAGCTTTGGGGGCTTAAAAAAAAATTGTATTTCTGCAACTCTCAAAGTTCCATCAAACATGTGGGTCGTTTCTGCTTGTTCCCTTGTGGTCCCATTTTTGCTACGTTTCTGCCAGTGCTCACCATCTGACTTTGCTGTTAGAAGCAATTTTCTATAACTGTGTTTTTATTTACATCTGATCTATTCGTGGAAGCCATTCTGCCCGCAGGAATTGCTTCTGCTTGCAGAATTTAGAGACATTTAATACACAGATATATAACCTAGTGGTGGGTAGGCACCTGTTCTGTAGGAGTACAGATTTCTGATCATCTCAAACCCAAACTAGGTTATTCCCCCTCACCTTGGGAGGAAGGTGATCAAGGCCTTTGTTCATCTTCAGTCTACCAGAGAAGCTCAGCATGTGAAGATGTCTGAGCTGGTTGATCCAAGCTCAGACTGCATGGCTCTTACAAGCCTTTTTGTGCTGGCAGAAGAGGGGACTATTTTGGAACTTAAAAGGGCATGTTTTAAAGGTCTAACAAACAATATTTCCCCACTTCATTTTGCTGCATGTTTTGTGGTTTTAAATCTCTGCAGGGATTCTCTCACCAAACCTGGATCTTGGCATCCAGGAATTTTCCTTTTCATACATCATATTTTATTTCCTCGCCACTGACAAAAGGAGCCTAGATCTGCACAAGACCCTCTTTCCAGAAGGCCACTCATCTGCTAACCAAAATTATAAGCGCATGGAAGAAAAAAGGCCCAGGGGAGAGCAAGACAAGCCATCCTTTGACTTAAAAGTCACTCACTTTTAAGTGCCAGCAGGTGGCTCAAAATAAGAAAGAGAAAGTAGGGAGAGATGGAAACCTGGTGGTGTCAAAACCAACTGACCCGGATGGGCTGTGGTGTTTGATAACCTCATATGGTGCAATCCTGCCTTTGCTTCATATCCACCATCCTGGCCATCAGGAGGAAAGCTAGCCCAGTGAGGATCTCGGTAGCCAAGGAAAGCCATGCAAAGGCCAGAGACCAGCCAAACCGGATGTTGATAATATCCAGAAGGTTCTTCCTTCCTAAGAGGAGAATGGCTTCCCTGAAGCCTGCAGCAAAGTAGGTGATGTAGATGCTGAGCCCGGCCAGTGTGATGAGAGCTGAAAGAGAGACGAGCTGTGAAGGAGTCTGAAGAGGGGAACCTTTTCCAGTCTGGGGACCATATTCCATTCAGGGCAACTTTCTAGGGGTGGGTGGAGCTAGAGGCAAAAGCAGGTGGGGCAATGAAAGCAGCTTTTACCTTTATAAAGTAAATAATAATAATAATAATAATAATAATAATAATAATAATAATAATAATAATAATAATAATTTATTTATACCCCATTCATCTGGCTGGGCAACTCCCAACAGAATATTAAAAACACAATAAAACATCAAATATTAAAAACTTCCCTAAACAGGGTTGCCTTCAGATGTCTTCTAAAAGTCAGATAGTTGTTTATTTGCTTGACATCTGATGGGAGGGCTTCCGTGGGCAGGTGCCACTACCGAGAAGGCCCTCTGCCTGGTTCCCTGCAACCTCACTTCTCGCAGGGAGGGAACCGCCAGAAGGCCCTTGGCACTGGATCTCAGTGTCCAGGCTAAACGATGGAGGTGGAGACGCTCCTTCAGGTATACCAGGCCGAGGCCGTTTAGGGCTTTAAAGGTCAGCACCAACACTTTGAATTGTGCTCAGAAACGTACTGGGAGCCAATGTAGGTATTGCAGGACTGGTGTTATATGGTCTCTGCCTGCTATTTAAGAGTAAAGGGCAGTACCTGAGTGAGGGTGGACACTACCTTTTATTCATAAAGAGCAAGAAGATTTATCTCTGATCTCAGTGCTGCAGTGCTTGGTGCTGAGATTGGAGATAAAAGATCCATCCAACTGTCCTTCAGCGATTCTATCTAGAGAGCAGCCAGAGGGATATTTCATGTGCCAATCAGGGAGATAAATCATTCTGCCTGCCTGCTCTTTAGATATTGCCCTCTAAAGAGCAAATAGAGAGCTTTATCTCCTGATCAGATCAAGAGATAAAATTTGGGGGCTGGCAAGTCTGTGACCTGTCAGGCCATATTCAGTCTGTAGGCCATGGTGCATGGGGAAGGTTACCTTGCCTTCAGCTTCTGTGGAATTAAGGATAGTCTAAAAGTGCAAGGAATTGTTTCCTGCCCCGCCCCCAAATCCATAGCAGCTCCATGGCATACCTCCAAGGAGAAAGAGGAGGCCAGTGAACATAAGGAGGAAGTGAGCCTGTGCAAGGATACTGATGAAGCCCGTCATTGCTCCAAAGATCAACAAGATGAGGCTAAGAGGTAGCAGGATCACAACTGCCCCATGCATATCTGGAGGGAAACAAAATCCACCGGTCACATTTGCCAAGTACTGTCCTTACACATATGGCTATTGCCACTTTTTGCAAGGATCTCAAAGGACCTAATTTAACAGCGTGGTATGAAAGTTTTTGTCACGTAGCCCTTGAAGAGAAACTTACATGTAAACTAAGAACAGCTAGTTGCAGAGACACATTTGTTGGAGACAGTAATCCTGATTGCTGATACAAATGTTTCAGACAACAAAATGAAAGTCCCTTTGCTGTACTCCAACATAAGGATTTCTTAATTGTTTTCTCTTTTTCTTACTTTAAATACTGTATCTCTGCATTTATTTATTTTTTAAAATCTGAGGAATCTGCACTTAGAAGCTTCTTGGCATTTTCTTTTCTGACTTTGTTCACTTGGTTACAGTCTAGATTTTGTAATGCCCTTTTCGCCATTGTTCTCATTTCAACGAGAAACCACCTAATTTGCAGTTCGAGAGCCTATATGTGAACCAAAGGGCAGCTCTCCTTCCAAATTCATGCTTCTCCAATTTTGCAATACAAAAAAATGTATTAGTCGGTCCAAACACCACATTTATTAGGAGAAATTTGAAGTGAAATGATAAAGAATTTTCATGAATTTTCCCCCTTAGCAAGTTGCCATGGAATTATGGAGAAATGAATTTAAGATGGGGGGAAATGAGAAACTGAAACTGACATATTTGTCAATCCCTGGTGGTAAGAGAACAATTTGTAAAGAAAAGACAAAGTCCATCAGGGCTGGAGCTCCCCTATCCACACAGACGCCAGGCCACAATCCATCTGTCCATCTTTAGAGGTGTCATAAGATGCCTGGTTTTCATAAATATCATGGTGGCTGCAATCTGAAGTCCCACTGAGCTGTGCTTCCTTCTGAATAAACATGTTTTGGATGAGAGAATGGGTAACTTGTCTCCCAGCTGTGCTTATTTGTGATTTGTTCTTTGCTGTAAGTGACCCTTCCTGCTCTTGCCTGTTTTCTCTTTTCCTGTCTTTTTTGTCTTTTTCATGTGCAATGGGCTAATGGATAACTGGAAATTCCTCAGAGCCCTCTGGTGCCTCCTAGGAGCTACTGCTCGGTTGTTTGCTTTCTTCCTGTGCAATCAGCTTTCTGTGCTTCTCTGATGACCTTTCCTGCCAGCTATCTTGCCACCAGCTGAATAAACAGAGAGGTGTAGAATACTTTCCTAGGCCTTTCTAATTCCCTCTTTTGTCTTCTGCCCTGGGCTGCCTGAGCCTGCGCCTCAAGTAAGCCTGGGAGAGACAATCAAATCAGTTTGTGTTTAAAGGTGAGTCTACGTTGGGTTGTAGCCAACTCAGACCCCACCTGCAGCAGTACATCTAAAGCTTCTCCATTTCCCTGGCCAGGAGATGGAAGGAGCAATGAATGAAAAGGTGGAGAAAGATTTGAGGTATTTTGAGGGGAGAGGGAGGAAAGGCTTGCAGCTGGGAATTCAGGACTCTGCATGGTAAATTGAGAAGCTGTGGGGGCTTAAGGGTTTTTGTGAAGGTCCCAGGCATTTTCGTTGCAACTGGAGACTATGGTTATCACCCTAAAATGTTGGCAATGAGCATGCTGGGTTTCAATTAAGAAGACTAGAGTCTGCCTTGCTGTTTGAAAAAAAGAAGAGTAGAAGAGTAGATTTTCATCCTTGTAAGTGAGTGGCTGGATTCTGAGTTCCACTTTGTTTCTCTTCAGTACTAATTGCCCATGCACTGAAAACCTGGCTTCCCTCTTGGTCTTTTAAAGCTACTATGGAAACCAATAAATAATAGAAACTCAAGAGTTGGTAATGAATGCTATTATACTAATTCACAGAACTGTTAGAGGTGCTTGCCTTAGTACATTGGTGCAACTGGCCAAAACAAGAGGTTCTGCTGTGATTTCCTCCCACCTATCACTGCTTCTAGCTCTTCTAAAAGGGATGATGAAAAATGCAGCTTTTCATAACAATGGATAAATGATGCAAGAAAGAGAGACTGCAGTGGGCAGCTTACTCATGAACACATTTCATCTTATTGCAACAGGCTCAGCTTAGGCATGAGGAGATTTTTGACTAGCATATTAGAACTGTGAACCTGGAGCTGACTTCCAAACTTCATTTCCACATCATTATAGGAAGAGCTTGCAGCAATTGCCATAAGCTGCAACTTAGTTCTTATACAGTGGTATCTCGGGTTAAGTACTTAATTCGTTCTGGAGGTCTGTTCTTAACCTGAAACTGTTCTTAACCTGAAGCACCACTTTAGCTAATTGGGCCTCCTGCTGCCGCCACGCCGCCGGAGCACGATTTCTGTTCTTATCCTGGAGCAAAGTTCTTAACTTGAATCACTATTTCTGGGTTAGCGGGGTCTATATCCTGAAACGTATGTAACCTGAAGCATATGTATCCTGAGGTACCACTGTACAGTTAAATTACAGAATTCGCTCCCACGAAAGGTCAAGGTGGCCACCAACTTGGACAGCTTTAAAAAAGGGTTAGATGAACTTGGCAACTAGGCTTTAAGGATATGTTCTATCTCCCTCCTCTGTCAGAGGCAGTAGGCCTCTCAATGCCAGTTTCTGGGGAGCACAAGTAGGGAGAGCGCTGTTGTACTCAAATTCTGCTTGGGGGATTTAACTAGTGTGTTGCGCTTGGTGGGCCCTTGACTTATGTCCTCTTATGTTATTGTTCTCCACTAGCAGATAAGTTGATCCACTCCAAGGCAGCCATATTGCTTGCTAGCAGAATGACCATATACGGTAGATATATAGCCTGAAAGATTGGCTACAGCTAAATGGGTAGGTGAGCTCACTGTTGCTCGCCTTTGCATTTTCACATTTATTCTTGATTCTGGTAAGTATGTTAGTTATAAAGGTAAAGGGACCCCTGACCATTAGGTCCAGTCGTGACCGACTCTGGGATTGTGGCGCTCATCTCGCTTTATTGGCTGAGGGAGCCAGCGCACAGCTTCTGGGTCATGTGGCCAGCATGACTAAGCCACTTCTGGCGAACCAGAGCAGTGCACGGAAACACCGTTTACCTTCCAGCCTTGACGTGCTTTCGAACTGCTAGGTTGGCAGGAGCAGGGACCAAGCAACGGGAGCTCACCCTGTCACGGGGATTCGAACCGCCGACTTTCTGATCAGCAAGTCCTAGGCTCTGTGGTTTAGCCCACAGCCCCATCCGCGTCCCTATGTTAGTTATAGTCTTTTATATACTAACCTTTATGCTCTTCCACATCCGTTTAATGCTCCTAACCCTTCTTTTAGATTTTTTTTAAGTTTCTTTTAGATTCTTATAGTCCTTTAGCTATACCCAGTGGCGTAGCGTGGGGAGTGCCAGGGGTGCCGGCCGCACCGGGCGCAACATTGGGGGGGCGCGTTTGGCCGGCCCTTCACAAGACAAAAGTCCATAGGGAAATCTCCGGGACAGCGGGGAAGCGCAGCACGTCTTCCCCACTGTCCTCGGACCTCCTCCAAAGCCTGGCGGTGGGGCAGAGAGACCTCCTCCCGCCGCCAGGCTTCGGAAGGATGCTCCGAAGGCTGGCGGCGAGAGGAGGGCTCTCCGCCCCACCGCCAGGCTTCGGAAGGCTGCTCCAAAGCCTGGCGGCGGGAGGAGGGCTCTCCGCCCCACCGCCAGGCTTCGGAAGGCTGCTCCAAAGCCTGGCGGCGGGAGGAGGGCTCTCCGCCCCACCGCCAGCCTTCGGAAGGCTCCTCCGAAGCCTGGCGGTGGGGCGGAGAGACCTTCTCCCCGCGCCAGCCTTCGGATGGCTGTCCTGAAGACTTGTGGTGGGAGCAGTGGCGTAGCGTGGGGGGTGCAGGGGGGGCCTGCCGCACCTGGCGCAACATCTGGGGGGGGGCGGAAGAGACTCGAGTGCTAAAATCCACGGGTTAGGGGGCGCAAATTACTTGCCTTGCCCCGGGTGCTGAGAACCCACGCTACGCCACTGGCTATACCTTCTGTTTTAATACTTTTTAGCTTTCTAAAACGTTTTACAGATTCTAAATGATTGTACTCCCACCCTACTTGTGCTGGTCTATGACTGTAATGAAGATTAGAATGATTGATTGATTGATTGATTGATTAGATTGATTAACTGGTAAGCATGCTGACTTTTGCTCCTTGGTTCTAGAGATAGGCCTGAGTCCAAACAGACCCTGAATGTTGTGGCCCTATTCCTGGATGGTATAATTAGGTAGAATATTTTGCTCATAAGAGCATAGGAAAAGCTCTGCAGCTAGGTTAGGCCAAAGGCTCTTGTAGTCCAGCATCGTGTTTTCACAATGGCAAACAGATGCCCATGGGAAGCAGGATCTCAGTGCAACAGCATCAATCTCCCCACTTGTGATTCCCAGAAACTGGAATTTAGGTACACAATATCTCTGGAAGTGAAGGTAGAACACAGCCATCATGGCTAGCAGCCACAGATAGCCATATCCTGCATAACATTGTCTAATCTCTGGTAAAAGCCTCACTGCCTCATCTTGTAGGAGAAAATCACATAGTACATACACTATGTGAAGAAGTGTTTTCTTTTGTTTGTCTTGAATCTTAATTTTGGGGTGGGAGGGAATGCATACCATTTTTTCTCTCTCCAAATGCCCCAGAGAGAACACCATTCAGGGACATTACAAGTAAGGGGGATGGCAGCCCCCATAACTGGAAAGGGATGGGTCCAGTCTGTCAATATTGCATGTGTACATTCGTAAGTGGGTATATGGGGTGTTAGGGAAAAGGTAGTACCTCTGGAAGGCGACACGTCATGCTCCGTCTGGGGTAGTTTGTCCACCTTTGGTCCCCACCTTGCTCTCAGTCTTCACCTGTGGCTCCTAGAAGCTGTCAGCATGCAACAGCAGTAACACCACATGAAATGCCTTCGACTGGCCAGCTAAACCAGGTGAGGGTAGCCAATGGGTCTCAAACCCTGGGTAAACTAGAGTCTTTCCTTGCATGCAAAGACAGGCTCTGGTAGATTGAGCGGACACGACCGATTGTGGGTCCAACGGTCAATAAGGTGTTTTCTGCACATGCTGTAGACTAGAGGGAAGTGAGGGGCAGATGTGGCTCATCAACCCGGGAAGGTCTGGGAAGGTGGCCCATCTAGGAGAAGAAAAACTCTGATCCTAAACCTCTGCTGCCTTGTGGGATATCTTTGGGAGAAGAAAGGGCTAAGGAATAAACCCTACACAAATCCGGAGTGGAGTCCCTAAGGCAGCTGGGATAGCGCCATGTACAACTCCTTCCAGCAACTCCTGCAGCCAAGCTGGTACCACACATATTGCTCTGCTTTCCTTTCGACCACATCAATGAGGCCAAGAGAGGGGGTCTTGTCATCTAGTGTCAGGGACTGGGCAGAAGAGGAATGGTGGAGACCACCTCCCCATGCTGACCCCTCCAGAGAGGAGGAAGAGGAAGACAGTATATTTTGACAACAGGAGTTTGAGAGAGGTCACAGCTCAGAGGCAGATGAGGAGAAAAGCTGGGAAATCATGGGAGAGCCAGAACAACACCCAGCTGACTCGTCATTAGAAAGCATTCTAGGCCCTCCATCTCCCAAAACCTGGTGAGCCTTAAAAGTAGGAGAACAAAGAACTCAAAGACATAGGTACATAGCAGCACTCATAGAGGAGATGATGAGAATGACAAATGAGGAAGTTGAAGAGATGAGGAGGTGGAGATTCACTTGGGACAACACCATTATCCAAGAGGCTAGGTTCTCTAGCCTCTTTCTGTAAAGATTGAAATAAAAAAGGTCTGTAAGATACTTTTCCTTGTCTTTATACTTTCCTAGGCAACCAGCCAGGAGCTGCTGACAGCATCCTAACATCTGGGCAGCCCAGGACCTCCATACACCTGTCCAGGCTTGAGCCCCACAGAGGTCAATTTGGTGCTGCTAACACAGCAGTTTGACTTCACCCCAGAGGCACACTCCATTGGCTCTTGAGACAGATGGATGCCGACAACAACAAAAACATTTGTATGTCTATTTCATCCTATTTCCACATTAATCTGGGATTTTTTTAGGTACTATTTTTTATTTAAAGACATACTCAGATATCACATGTATATAAATACTTGTTTTATGTCAACATATGCATTTCTGAACACATTTTATCCTAAAATATGAATTTTGGTACGTTTTTTAAGCCACTTACTTAAGAGTTGCTTGTGTGATGTGGTGATATTTGATATGTCAGGGTTAAAGGGGTTTACCAAATGGAAACAGGTCCTATTAACTGGAAGAGAAAGAAAAGAAAGGGAAAGACCATGAAACATTTATTCAGAATTCAATAGATCATTTCTTACTACAAATTTTCCATTTCACCACCGTTGATTAATCAACCTGAAGGATCAAGTTGATTAATCTGGTTGCTAAACCAAGTAGAACATGCAACTCCACTTCTTCTTGATGCAACCTCCCAGCACAGGACAGTTCTATGAGACTGGTCTTTAACAATTGCCTGACTGCAGCAGTCAAATCCATGGATTTCAACATGGATAGCATATATGCCTTTCAGAACTCCACCCTGGAGGCTTAGCCCCTTAATCCTAACCATCACTAACTAATTTGCCAGCACTCATCCTTTATTTACCAATGTAGTGATCTGCAACCAGCAGGTTTAGAATAAGGACTCCTTCTGGGAATGTCCTGTCTCTCCAATGCTTGTTTCCTTTCCTTTCACCTATAAAGAGTGTCAAGGTAGGGAAGTGGTTTGAGTTCTGGTCTAGGACCTGGGAGGCCAGGATTCAAATATCCACCCAACCATGCAGCTCACTGGGTGATCTTGGGCCAGTCACTATCACTTAGCCTAATCTACTTCCCAGGGGTGTTATGATGATGAAACAGAGTGGGGAGATCTATACACCACCTTGAGCTCCTTGGAGGAAAGGTAGGATATGACTAAAGCATGGTTGGAAAATAAAATAAGCCCATCTACCAGCCATGTGGTGGGATACCTTGCGAGACAGTTGGTGGGATGGGGTCTGCCCAGCCAGCCAATTAAAGGAAGTATTTCCCTTTAGGAAGAGACTTTTCCCAAAGAGCTCAACTTATGTCAGTGGGCCATGGCTCAGAGGTAGATCACCTGCTTTGCAGAACATCCCATGCTCAATCCCTGACATTTCCAGGTAGACTCCCTGCCTGAAACCCTGGAGAGCCACTGCCAGTCAGTGTAAACAGTACTGAGCTCTAGGTGGACCAATGGTCTGACTCGGTCTAAGGCACTTTCCTGTGAGCCTAACCATTTCCCACCAAAGCTCAAGAGGAAACCAGGGGTTACTTACCTTGGCACGTCCTCCAGAGCCCTGAATGGGAGCTCAGGCTGTCTGTGCGGTTGAGGAGCTTCTGCAGCTTAGAAGCATCAATAAGGTACCAAAAGTCAGTGCTGATAGCCACCAGCAGGAAGCTGAAACTGACCACGCCAGCCAAGGCTGCCAAGAGAGAGACGGCGTTCAATGTGACTTTCATGGCAATTTTCTTCTGGCTGCCACCTGCTGCCTTGGTCCTAAGTCTGAAAGAACTGAACCACTGTTTTCATCCCTTGATCACAAGCTGGTCCTCTGGATATGATTCTCTGATTGCCCAACAGATGAATTGCGGTCCAAACGGCGGTAATAACAGCCTGGTGGTCAGGAAAATCCATACATAATTAATTAAACCCTGCCTCCAATCTGTCCCTCTATTTACTCTGTCTTTTCCTCCCAGCATGGAAAGTCATAGCCAGTTGGTTCCGCTTTTGAATAAGAGATACTTATGACAGTCGTTGGCCCCCCTTCTTTGCACTTCACCCAGTCACCCTCCAAATGAGTAAACATGCACAGCGCATGGTTGAAGAAGCCCACTCTAGCCTATCAAAATACCAAATGGTTTCTTGTTCAGGCAATAATTAATCAACAGCTTTTTTCTCCTGAATACAAGAAAGGAGGAGGAGGAGAAGGACGTCAGAGATCAGCACCACAGACAGTACCCAGGGAGCAATGAGTAAATCCAGCTCTTTTAAGCTGCAGGGAGGTTGCAAGAAGGAATTTGCAATAAGGGAATAGGGTGACCTGCAAAGAGATGGTCAGGGCATATCCACACATGATCTCCAAAGGACTCTCCTTTGCATTTCTTGGGTGTATAATTAGATGTTAGAGCCTGGAAAGATCAATCTGTACTTTTCATTTTAAAAAAGTCTCTCTCTGATGTTTCCCATCCCATCTCAATGGCATTCCAAAATGTGCACATTATTATATTATGTCAGGAACTTAAAGGCATCTTCAGTGTCATGTGTGAAATGTCATCCTGTACTTTTCTGTTCTTCAGGTCTGCAGTTTGGATATTATGGTTTGTACCCCCTAATAATGCATGGGTTGTCCGTGGTAGTGCACAGATTGTTTCAGTGCAGGAGATGACATGCCAACTTGCACCTCCACTGAGAAGTGCCTTGCGTGGCCACGGTGTGAGAGCCTAGAGAGGCATGACCTGCTCATCCAGAATAAACTGGTCAGGAGACTGAGATAGATTTATTAATGGGATTATTCAATATGAGGAAGTTGTATAAATTCACTTGATGAAACCATACAGGTGTCGTAATAAGGGAGTCACAGTTTTGTTTAAAGTCCGAAACAACTTAGCCTCAGACAGACTAGAGCAGGCTGTTACAAAGCAGCTCTGAACCATCCTGGCTGCTGTTTTGAACCCAAGGTTCAGGGCAATCCTGGCTGCCTGTTTGGATAGGTTGCTGCTGCATTTATGGCATAAGTTGCTGTGAATGTTGTACACCCCTCCATGCTACACTCAGGCTGTATATGTGTGTGAATAAAACCGTATGTCATAAAGACATTATAGTTTCTGCTGTGCCTCATTCCAAAAGCAACACAAACCCTGGTTAAGTGCAAATACCATGGGATCTCACACCACTCAGAGATTGGGGCAGCCTGTAACAGTAGGTTACCACCCTTTTTCTCAAAAGAACTCAAAGCATTATTGTTGTTGTTTTCAATCACTTGCTTATTCAAAAAACTGAAGCACTTGTCGTGAGAGAAGATTGCACCAAATAGCTAATTTCAATTTCTGTGCCATCACTGGCACTCAGAACCAGCCCTATCATTGAGCAAAGTGAGGCAACTGCCTCAGGCAGTGGATGCTGGGAGGCAGCAGTGGCTGGATCCTTTTCTTGTAGGCAGTGGTTGCCGGTGCCCACTGGGACATGAAGGGTAGAAGGCAGGGAGCTCAAGAGTAGGATTAGCGGCTGGGATTACTGCCTCTGACAGTGGATGTAAGACATAGGGTTCACAGTCATGAGCTGGCTGAGGCTTGACCATTGTGTGGTTCAACACAAGCAACCACAATGGCTGCTACTGAGATCAATTGGCTTACCATCCAAGTTCTCTGACTCAGCTGAGTGGTGAGTCAGGTGCTTGATGGCACTTCTAATCAGCTTCTAAGACATTCAAGATGTCTTCAGCAGAGACTGTTTCAACCTGTGCTTGTGAAACAGAAGTCAGAGCAAGACCTGAAGTCAGAACAGGATTTGCTGCACATATGTCTTCTCAGATAACCAGACGCACCTACAAATCCCTCATGGCCAGAGAGTTAAGGGCAGTGATCAGAGCTTCAGGATGAAACCACATCTTACATTATGCTTCTTAACATGGGATATCACATCTGATTCTGCCTAAAGATGTGAGGGCAGCAGCAAAAGCATCTGAGGTGCTATATTTATTCATTTGGGACTGTAGCTCAGTGGTAGAGCATCTGCTTTGCATGCAGAAAGTTCCAAGTTCAATCCAAGTTCAATCCCTGGCATCCCCAGGTACGGCTGGGAGAGACTTCCTGACTGAAACCCTGGGGAGCTGCTGCCAGTCAGTGTGGACAATACTGAGCAAGATAAACCGATGGTCTGACTCAGTAGAAAGCAGCTCCCTATGTTCCTGTAATTACATTTCTGCCTTTTTCCCAGTGAGCTCAAGGTGGCAAAAAATATTGAAAGGACCAGTGAAAACAGTTAAGAAGAAAAATATTTAAAAACAGGTGCTGAAAAGGGTACAGTGAAGCCACCTGCCTGATGTAAATAGGCGGGGAGTTCCAAAGAGCAGATACTGCCACACTAAAACAGTTTTCATAACGAAGATTGATTTCTCACGAGCTCAGACTAGCAGAAGATTTTAAAAGATTACCCACCACAAACTTACAAACAGAAAACAGAGCACTGTACCTGAGAGAGGAGAGATAGGAAGTCTTGGAACACATACTACAGGTTGCCATATCCTCCAACTTCCATATCTGAGTGGAGTTTTTATTCTGTGGTACTAGTCTGTTGCTGGGGAATCCCTTCATTGACAAGTTCCTGAATGTCAGGTGTTTGCTCCCCTGGTTAAATATATACTTAGTGGGAGAAAACAAGTGTTCTGTGATATGCTGTCAACAAAACAAACCTTCTCAGCCTAGATAATGTTGGCGGGGCCAGTCTTAATGCTATTCAGAATGTGGCAGCTGCCTCAGGGAGCAGAAAATAGGGGGCGATAGGGGCAGCTCCCCAGCTGTTCCACCTGAGACACCTTCTGTTGGAAGGCAAAGATATGCATGCCATGCAGTCTGTCCTGCCACCTTCTGCATCCCACGATTAGCCACCTGCCCTCAGGTGCAGTGGAGGACATGATCCCATTTGCTAGTATTCACACATGATTTGCTAGCATTGGCATGTGATGAGAACATAAGAAGAGCCCTACTGGATCAGGCCAATGGCCCATCAGTTCCAGCATCCTGTTCTCACAATGACCAGCCAGATGCCCCAAAGGGAAACCTGTAAGCAGAAACTGAGCACAAGAACAACTCTTTCTTCCTGCAGATTCCAGCAAGTGGTATGACTGCCTATGACCTAGCAGCCATTATTGGTCTTCTCCTCTTCCATGAATCTGTCCAATCCTCTTTTAAAGCCATCCAAGTTGGTGGCCATCACTGCCTCCTGTGGAAGCAAGTTCCATAGTTTAACTATACACTGTGTGAATAAGAACTTTCTTTCATCTGTCCTGATTTCTCCAGCAGAAAAATGTCTTGGGCTGGCTCTGCCATTTGGTGCACATCATGCACATAAAATATATGAGGGGGAGCAAGCTTGAGCCCAGTGGCATAGCATGGGTTGTCAGCATCCGGGGCAAGGCAAGTAATTTGCACTCCCTAACCCATGGATTTTAGCACTCGGGGCAGAGAGCTGCGAGTGCGAGCGAGCGCCCCCCAGATGTTGCGCCCGGTGCGGCCGGCCCCCCCTGCACCCCCCACGCTACGCCATTGCTTGAGCCATATTGCATTTGCCCATCACATATCCGTCAATGAGCACAGGAATGTAGAAAGCGGCCTTATCAGACTATGGGGTCAGCTACAATGGGCAGGAAGGTTTTGGAAAGGAATCTTTATTTTCATCTTAGAATAAGAGTGATGGCTGAAAGATGCTGTTCCTGGCAATCTTGACATTATTAGCTGTTAGATTATGTGATTGTTTTACATGCTTTTAACTGTTTTAAAATTTATTTTCAATTGTATTGGTTTTTTACTGATGTATTCACTGTCTTGGAAGGATATAAATTTAATTAATAGTAAATAAAATACAGCAGACCCATCAAAATTAATGTGACTAATTTATGTCAATTGATTTCAATGGGTCTGCTCTGGGTATGTCTTAATTGGATATGACTGTAAGGCTGCTGTTCTTGGGTGATTATGTGGATAAACACTGTTAGTATATTTGTTTCATTTTAATGGCTTTTATTGCATATTGCATTTTGCATGTTATTGTCACAGAAAATCATGTCATGATTCCTCAAAGCAATAAATTAATTGAATTGTAATCCTACCAGATTAGTTATGGTATCTAGCCAGAATTCAGTACTCTGAGAATATCAGTTTTTATTTTATTACAAATATGTATCCCTGTGCAATCCTTTACATATCTATTCACAAGCAAGACCCACTGTACTCAATAGGAGCCCCACTGAATTCAGTTGACTTATTTCAATTGGGTTTTTCAGTAGGCAGGTAAAAGATTGCACAGGGACTAGAATCTTTTTTTAATGAAAATTTATATTCTAGGAGCACCAATTTCTCTTCCAGGTACCAGATCTTTTTACTTGCAAGGTACAATTAGAAGTACAATGATAAGTTTGATATTATTGTCTCATTGCGACTATTTTGATTTTACTTGGAAAGCTGCCTTGGAAGGAGTTGTATCCTTAAAGACAGGACACAGATAAGCTGAACAAATAAATTCTCAGAAAGGAACTCCACGTTTTAATAAGGAACATTTTTTGTGTTTTTTGAACTGGGAAAAAGGTGGTGTGGAGGGGCGGGGGGGTTGAATAAAAAGGGCAGAGATCTGCCATATTGGCCCAGTAGGGCTAACATCTGGAATATTTTCCCCATCCTCTCTGCCCCGGCCCGGTCTGAAATGAGTTTGGTCCTCGCAGACGGAGACTGTTGCCATAGTAACTCTGGAGCGCGGGAGCAGTAAGCCAAACAGGGGCTCGTTGCCGCGACAACCGAGGGAAGCAGGAGTCGGTTGGGCTGACAACGCATCAGTTAAGCTAGGTGGGCGGGCCGCTGCTACGGGAAACAGCGCGCCGGAAGTCGGGGAGAAGGGCGGAAGCGGCTGAGGGCAAAATGCAAAATGGCAGCAGCGGCGTCAACGAAGCTGCCGCGAGAGGGGAGGTGAGAGTCGCCATTACACCCACCTTGGGCAGGAGAGAGCCCTCGCTCCGTAAGGCGCAGCCCTCTGTTGCCTGTTCCACCCCATAACAGTCTCCCAACCCCTTGAAACGGCTGTCGTTTGTTGCCTACTTGGAGCCTTATCTTGTTTTAACAACTGGCAGCGTGCGGAGAAGTAGAAATGGGAGTGCTTCTGTGCATGTGCAGAGTGGAATGCTTCCCGCTTGCCTTCTGTGCATAGGTGTTTTAAACTTAGAAGGGAAGGAGTATTATAATGGGGAGGCGGGGGAATTCTGGGCGTAACATTATTATGGACCAAAACAAATAAAAGTCATTTTGGCTGTCTGAAAGAGGGAGTGAAAGAGACTGTTTTTAAAACTTCATGCTGCACTTCAAACAAATTGATCACTGAAATCATATTAACAGTTACTAACAGAGATTGAATCTTTATAGCAAAACGTGTTGGCTTCTGGCTGACGAAGGCAGAAGCTGGAACAGCTTGCTTTAAAGAATTAGGCTGCAAGCCTAACTCTACATACCTGAAAGTAAAACCCATTGAATTCAATAGGACTTACTTCTGGGTTGACATGATTAAGAGTACACTGTTAATCTGTTTTGTTAGTTCTTATATACTGGGTTGCACATTGTCTAAAAATATATAGCCTAGCCATTAAATATATTGTTGTTTAGTCATTTAGTCGTGTTCGACTCTTCGTGACCCCATGGACCAGAGCACGCCAGGCACTCCTGTCTTCCACTGCCTAACCATTTAAATTCACATTGCTACACAAGGTGCTAGGATAGCCAACTTGGTGCCCTCCAGAAGTCCCCCACCACCAATGTATATAGCCCTTAAAAATAAGCCTAGTTTATAGGAATGTGAAATATTAATCTCAATCTTTGTATAATGTGGGTTTTGATTTTTTTTTCTATTTATGACTACTTGATATGCTATAAATCCTTGTTTTTACTCTTAATTTAAATAAAAGATTTTTAAAAATAACAAATCCAGTGAAAGACAGCATATGAATTAGTCATAAATGGGGGGGGGGACAAAGATAGGCAGTGTGCTCCTTTCATTAAATTTGGTGCAATCCTGGGTGAAGTTTTGTTGTCATTCTAGGGTGAAAAGAGAGGCTACCAGTTTTGTTTTCAGAATTTCAAATACCTTATATATATGGGGGGGGGGGGAGTATCATGTTTTCAGCAACAGTTCCTGAACTTCACTAAAAAATGTGACTTAGCCTTGAGCATGTACAGAAGAAAGGCATACATTCTTACTGAAAAGTAAAATAATATTCAGCACCTCATCTCAATAATTTTGGAAGTTAGAAGGTTGCCAGACTTTAAAAAAAAATCAGTGGCTTAACACAGAATTTTAATTACTGGGGCATTTCTGACCACTGACCTTCTTGTTGCTAACAGCTTCACCTGCTTCTGCATATCAGGCAGAAGTTGAAAATAAAGGAACTGGGCCAGGAAAGAGCAATGTTAACCTTAGTCAGACGGGATCATCTCCCCACAAGCCACCACATATTGATGCAGATTAAATTTACTTGCTATTTCATAGAAGCATAGAATTGTACCGTTGGAAGAGACCACGAGGATCATCTAGAATCTTTTGCCCAATGTGGGGCTTTAATCAATGACCCTCAGATTTAGAGTCCCATGCTCTACCGACTGAGCTATCCACAGCACTGCATCAGAAATGAATATTGAACATTAAGAATGTCATAAGAGCCCGCAGGATCAGGCCAGTGGCCCATTGAGTCCAGCATCCTGTTCTCACAGTGGTCACCCAGATGCCTGTGGGAAACCACCAAGCAGGACCTGAGCACAAGAGCACTCCCCACTCCTGTAGTTTCCAATAATTAATATTCAGAATCATTATAGCCATCGTGGCCATTATTGCCCCTGATGGCCTCATCCCCCTTCTCCATGAATTTGTCCAATTCTCTTTCGAAGCCATTCAAATTGGTAGCCATCGCTGTCTCCTGTGGGAGTGAGTTCCATAGTTTAACTATGTGCTGTGTGAAGAAGGCTGGCTTTTGCTAACCTTCCTTTCCACACTGGTTGAACTGCTGTGGTGTGATGAAATTTCCATAAACATTCCAATCGCTGAGGGGGAAGAATGAGTTGCAGAATATCAACAGTGGTGGTGTTGAGGGGGAAGTGAAAGGCTAGTTTGGCAGAGCTGTGGGAGCATTGCAGAAGATCTATATGTTGGGATGGAGTGGGACAGGGGGGCAAGAGGCTATGGGGAATCGAATCCAAGAGGCAGAGATGCTTGGAGGCAGAATAAGCACTGAGCTGAGAATCTGGGTGCAGAGCACATCCTGTAAGAGAGGCATAGGCTGGCCACTTCTTTTTGGAAAGTGCCCCTTTTCCTACCAATGTTGAGCAGGAGGAATGTTCTCTATTGCTGCATATCTCTGCCATTGAGAGATTCATCCAGTTTCAATAGTTGACATTCATATGTGGAGGAGGCAAAGGAGGTTAGGATTGTATTTTGCTCTAAGTGTGATACCCAAGCTTTCTATGGCTGTTGTTGGTGGGATGGTAGTAGTTTGTTTACTTGTTGAGAATCATGTGTTTGTGTGAATGCGTCAATTGTATTATATATTTTTATTAAATTATGTTCTTAGATATGCTGTAAGTCACCTGGGGACCTATGTGTAACAAATGGCTAATGTGTCAGAAGAAGAAGAAGAAGAAGAAGAAGAAGAAGAAGAAGAAGAAGAAGCTTAAAGAAAGGGTGGGGTGGGGAGCAGTGCCTGAGGAGGTGTGCTGAAATATAGTGAATAGTAATACCAAGCTGGCAGGAGGTGCTAGGTTTTGTATACAATTCTGTAACTATTTATAATTAACATACTAATAGAGCTTTATGTCTTATAATTATAGATGTCCCTTCAGCAGTGCACCATACAAGGTGCAGGGGAGAGAGAGGTGATGGATGACATCACCTTCCGAAGTGACACTGTCCTATCTGATGTCCACCTACACACCCCAAGCAAGAGGCATTTAATGGTCAGGCTGAATGCTGTCGGACAGCCAGGTAATGTTTGTGGCTCTGGTGGTTGTTACTGTTACTTGCACACAATTATCATAATCCCCACTGAGAGCTTTCTTCAACTGCTGTGTGTGTGTGTTTTAAAGAAGTTACTACACTAAAAGTGTTAGCTGATCAATAGCAAAGCTTACCACCTCCTTGACAGGTCTCACCACCATCCTCTTTGGTGGAATCTCTCCATTTACATTGAGGCTCTTTGGTTGTTAACATTGCAACTAAGCATATCCTGTGTTTAGCAGGAATTTCTATCCTTTGCAGTAGACAGTGCCATGGATAGCGGGTGGAGCTTGCCAGATGTAGCAGTACCTACTTCCTGGGTAGTGGAAAAGAAAGGGGCAGGGAAGGTTTCCAGAGCAAGTTATTTGACCCTAATCAAGGCTGAACTTGTGTGTGCCAAGTGCTATATTGTGGAGATGCCACAATCGTTTCCTATTGGGCTCATATCAGGATTGACAACTGAGGGCTCCAGGGCCAACTCTGGCACATGCAGATGCTAGTAAATGGTGTGGAACAAGCATTAAATGTGGCAATAGGACTTTCTGGCTGCTTCATCGGGGACTTGCTGCTTGGAGGCAAATGCCCACCACTCTTCCTCCATCCCATAAATCCTGGCTGAGCAGGTTTTTGGAGAAGACAAGCTGGGGAACTAAGACGTTACTAAGTACAGCAGGCACTTGACAGTGTAAGTGCAGGCAGTGTGAAGTTAGGGTACTTCAGGAAAGTTTATCAGGTTCAGTAAAAACAGGTATCATAGCAGTGGAGGAAAGAGGCCAAACCAACAGTCATAATACAAAATTCAGACACACCAGGAAAGACTTGGCCAAAATAGGAGATCATATGTGTGACTTACGAATGGGCAAATGTCGGGAAAATCTATTTAGAGAGTAAGGAAAGCGATGGTGATATTCCCGCATTCTTCGTTATGGTTTTGAAGATTGACTGGGCTTTGATCACAGTGTTTGACTTCAGATTGTTGCCTCTTAGTGTTTCTCTCACAGTTCAAATTCATTTTGGACAAAAGCAATCAGAAGACTGAGAGGGAAGTGAGTGGCTTTGAAAAAGAAAACCTTAAACACCAAGACAAACGTGGAGAGGGATTCAATGCGGAGGATCCTGCTGATGACCACGTTACTCTGAAAAGCACTAACAAGGAAGAGAACTCCTTGAAAGGAATTCAAGCTTTGTTAGACAAAGATGGGGATTTGGAGGTTGTCCGGAAGCCTCCGTTACTTGATGCAGAAGCTGAAGACCTTTCAAGGGACAAAGTGTGCCCCATCATTTTGATGAAAGGTGGAGAAGTCTTGGAAGAACAGGAGCAAGAAAACAATTGCTATGATATTATTAAAATAGGTCAGTAATGTAGTATATGGGTGTGGCATAAAGTAATTTGCATTTCATAACATGATCCAGAAGTACTCATTGAGATGTGAGCATAGAGAGCCAGTTTATATACTTTATTCCTCCCTCTACATCTGCACATAAAACCTTTTACCGGTACACCTTTTGGATTGAAATTGATAGGAAATGATATGCACTAATGGCAAGCCAATCAGTCTCAGGAATTTCCCCATTCCAGCTAGTTTGGTGAGCAGGTTAGACTGTTGAGCTAGAACTGGGGAGAGATCAGGCACAAACCCAGACTTGCTTATAAAGCTGACTTGGCAACGTTGGGCCAACCATTTTCTTTCAGCCAAATCTACCTCACAGGGTTGTGAGGATAGAGGAGGGGCATGTGTGCTGCCTTGAGCTCCTTGGAGGAAAAGCGGGATATACATTTCATAAGTGTCCCTTCACAAATGTGCCCTAAGGCAACAGACTATATCTTGTTCTTTTCTGCTTTGTGTTTTTAATGGAAAAGTTTAAGGGCAAATGTAACAACATAGAAGAGCCTGCTGAATCAGCCCATTGGGCTATCTAGTCCAGCATCCTATTCTCAGTGGCCAGCCAGAAGCCTGTGGGAAACCCATATGCAGAATCCATGGACAAAAGCGCTCTCCTCACTTGCAGTATCCCAAAAACTAGCATCCAGGGGCATGTTTCCTCTGACAGTTGAGGTAGAATATAGTCATTGTTGAATATAGAATATATTAGAATATAGTAGCCATTGATTGCCTTATCCTCCCTAAATTTACTGTACGTGTAACATGAAAAAATGGGCCCCTTTTCATGTTCTTCCTTTTTCAGAGCACGCCATGGCAACCCCTTTAGAAGATGTTGGCAAACAGGTGGGTAGCTACATTGCCAGCTCTTCTCTTGCTCCCTTGATCCTCATGTACCAGACTGTGCTCCCTTTTGCCTCCTGTCTTGAAGGTCTGGCGAGGAGCCTTCTTACTTGCAGACTACATCCTCTCCAAGCAAGATTTGTTTAAGGACTGCACAGTGCTGGAGCTTGGGGGCGGCACCGGAATTGTCAGTATCATCATGGCAAAGGCAGCCAAGGCCATTTATTGCACAGGTATCTATTTAGGACAGTTATCTTTGATGTTCGTGATGTTGCTTTTATTTTTATCAGAAAGCTTGAAAGAGCAGTAAGTCAAGCTGAGTTGTTGAAAGCAGATGATGTTTGAGAGAAGAGACCTGCCTGCCCTGTTTTTTCTATGCTTGTTTTCCCCCTCTCTTGTTTGTTTTTTTCATTTCTTCTCAAAGTGTTACTAACATTTGCTTCTCAACTATTTTAAAGATATTGGTGAAGATCTCCTGGAAATGTGTGAACGAAATATTGCATTAAACAAGCACCTTACTGAGCCAGCAGGTAAAAAAGACTGCTTGTATATTATTATTGTTTAATGGATTTGTGGGGTTTTTTCTAGTTGGATGAAATATCATTCAAATCCAAAATCCTGTCCAGACGGCCACATGAAATATTCACATGTCAAAAAGTGGCTTCTGTTCTGAACATTTCCTTCAGCCACTTCTGCCCTACAAACCTATGCCTGCAATCCTAAACACACTTAATTAAAGAGTAAGTTCCATTGAGCATAGTGGAGTAAAAAAATAGACCAATTTCAAGTCTGCTTATAAAAGATTCCTCCAAATTTAAGGAATAATATTTTAATTGTTATTAGAATTATTCAATACAGTGCTTTTGGCTTCTTTGTACATTGTAATGATTTCTGTGTTGTACATTGCCTTAGGGTGTTGCTTCTAGAAAGGTGGCTAAGAGCACAGTTTCCATGGGTTTGGGGGCAGTGAGGACAATCCACCACTTTTCAGGCCCAGCCTTGGTGGGAGGTGTGGACTTACCTTGTTTTCTGCTCCATGCAGATCTTTTATTTTCAACCCCCCACCCCCAATTGGTCCCAGTGGGAAGGAGGAGGAGCTACACCAGCTCTAACCTTGTGTGGATATGGGTTCCCATCCTTGGGTCTCACTGATGAATGAAGGGGCTGGATCTAGGCTGTGTCTGTGTGTGTGCACGCACACACACACACGTGTGCCTTCCTCCCTGTAACCGCCAGTGAATTTATGCCTGCAGAGCTTTCTGAGGGCCTCCACAGTGGATATATCCCCATCAGCAGAGTAAGCCTTTGCATAGTCCTAACCCTCTCTAGCCAGCAAATGCAGAGGTTAAGATTGCTCTGAATTACATTTTATAAATACATCATGGGACGGAACAAGGAATCATTAGCAAGACTAATTTGGGGGAAGGCGGGTAAAGTGAGGTGGGGGCATAAGCCTCTGCTTGTTCACTATTATCAATTAGAGCAATTTACAGTCTTCCTCTTATTATGACACTTTAATGGCTTTAACCTGTCTTCTAAAGAGCATTTGCCACCCACTTATTTTCTTATCATCTTACTGACTTCCAGGAACTAAGATTAAGGTCAGAGTGCTGGACTGGCTTAAAGATGAGTTCTGTATTGGTAAGTAGATGCATCAACTTCTTAAAAGCGTGATTTGATGTTCTCTCTCTAATCTGTTGAGCTACTGTTTTCACTTACAGCCAAATAACAATTTAAACCCATGGCCTAGCTTTGAAATAGGTGAGTAAATGAGTTTGCTTCTGAGTATGTGCAAAGTACCGGTACATTTCGCACGCCACTGAGTAATCCAAATTCTTTCTCTAACAATAAGAAGTTAGAGAAGTGGAGAGCCAGACTTCAGGGGGTCAAGTGGTTAACCCTTTAAAAGAGATCACCCACAGAGCCATTCTTGTTTTACATGTTATATGGAGCCATGGGTATCCTTTTTGTCAAATCTGAGGATTGCTTGCATTATCAGGGGTTCCTAACCCACAGTTTGGGAGCCTGATCCAGTTCTCCAAGCAATTTTTAGATCAGTGGCAAAAAGGAAATACCGTATTTTTCGCCCTATAGGACGTACTTTTTCCCCTCCAAAAATGAAGGGGAAATGTGTGTGCGTCCTTTGGGGCGAATGCAGGCTTTCACTGAAGCCTGGAGAGCGAGGGGGGTCGGTGCGCACGCAGCTCTCCCACGGCTAGCGGAGAGCTTGCCGGCACCCAGAAGCTTGGGGCGCACTGAGCTCAGCACGCCCCAAGCTTCGGGCTTTGCGCAGCGCTCCACTAGCCGTGGGAGAGCCGCGCGAAGTCGCACGGCTCTCCCAGGGCTAGCGGAGAGCTTGCCGGCACCCAGAAGCTTGGGGCGAGCTGAGCTCAGCACGCCCCAACTTCGGGCTTCGCGCAGCACTCCGCTAGCCGTGGAGCGCTTCCCCAGCCCCGCACCTGGGGGGGAAATATTTTTTTTTCTTTATTTCCCCCAAAAAAAGTAGGTGCGTCCTATGGGCCGGTGCGTCCTATGGGGCGAAAAATACGGTATACACAGCACTTGGGTTGCTGGGTTTGTTACGTAAAGCTCTATAAAGCTTGGATCAAGAATACCTGAAAATTGTCTCACTTCTAGATGATCATTGTGCTCTGCAGCTGAGGTCGTTTGCAAGTACCATCTTATCAGGATGTCCATTCCACACAATATAGAAATCAAGCCTTTAATGTTGTGTTATCTTCCCTTCAGAATTTCCTCCCTTTAAATACTAGGCATGCACAATTTCTGATATTTATTAAAGGTTTAATAGTTACAGGGGAAAAAGAAAAAAACAATAAAAGGTTCACAATACATCAAAAATAAAGAGGGGGGGAAAACAAACAATACAATACAACAAAACAACAAGAAAAGCAAAAACATTTAAAAAACACATCCAATATCTCTATATCTCTACCTTTCATTTACTTGCATCATCGACCTCCTCACACCTCCCTTTTTTGTATTCTTGTTCAGTTAGCTATTTCAGCAAATCCTTTCCATCTTTCTTAATTTTTTGTTCTATAATTTATCTTAACACAATCTAACCTTAAATTTCCACTTTGACCCGTTAACAATCTATTTTTACTTAATTCTTTATAACATTTCTACTAAAGCCATATAACTTCATTCCAGCATCCTTCTAGCATTCATTAATTTTACAATATTTCTGTAAATAGACTTTAAATTTTTTCCAATCTTCCACTGACTCTTCTCCCTGGTCTCGTATTCTGCCAGTCATTTCCTCCAACTCCATGTAGTCCATCGGCATGCACAATTTCTGTTGTCTTTTCAGTACCTACTGAGGATTGTCCCCTTCCAGCATATCTCTCCTAGTCTGCAGCTTTATCGGAATTGTTTTCAACATGCATTTATTGTTTTATTGCTTGTTGTTTGCCACTGTGGGTTCCTTTGGGAATACTTGCTTCCTTCTTTAAACTTTCTGTACAGTGTTTAGAAAATGATAGTCTCCTTTATAATCAAATCAATTTGCATATTTTTCTGTAGATCCTGATCATTCCTACAGCTGGTCTGAAGAAGAGATTGTAGAGCTTCACGATTTCACCACTGTGATCCTAGCTGCTGATGGTAAGCAAACAGAACTGGAGAGTCAAGGATTCATAGTGGTCGTTAAAGCCCCTGTTTTGTGTGTATTGCGTGCTTTCAGCAAATCTTTTCTGATCATTGTTTCAAGAGTCCAGTAAGACACATTATGGCCACAGACACTGAATGAGGAAACTGACTCGGCTCACCTAGCCCATTGTAAAATATGCACATCAGCTGCATCTGGAGAAACATTTCTTGACGTGGCAATTGAAGTGGGGGGGCGGGAAGGAACATTACCCTGAAATTAACATGGTAAACGTAACACAAGGCCTAGAAAAATCACATCACAGTTCAGAGGATTTGTATTTTTCTGTAATGGAAATTGCTTTTAATCGACATGGGGCACCACTGGCTTTCCCTGAACATGCCCCCTTGAAATAAGTAGGAGCTGTGGAGAAACTTATGCCTTTCTTTGTATTAAATGGGGGGGGGTCATGCATAATAGAAAGGGGAAGGGCTGTGGCTTAGTGGTAGAGCATCTGCTTTGCATCTGCTTTACATCCCAGGTTCAATCCACCCTCTCCAGATAAGGCTGAGAACATCCTCTTATCTAAAACCCCAGAAACCTGCTTTCAGTCAGTGTAGACAGTACTGAGCTATATGGACCAATGGTCTGATTCCATATGTCAGCTTCCTATGTTCCTAACTTCTTATGTTCCTATAGGACCCCAGTGAATGATAGAATGCAGTACTTCAGAATATGACCATATTTGCAGATGGAAGCTATGCCAGATACAGTAGTGTCATATGCCAATTTTAGAGGACCAGAAGTCAAAGATTTAGCTAATTCATCCCCAACTGCACTCACATTTGCAAGATTCCATGTCCTGGCTATTTCCCTTCCTAATGGATGTTAACAAAACGAAACACTGCTGTGCCCCTAGTAATTAAGACTATAGCCATTCTTTTCTGAAGTCTTGAGATGGATAACAAAATATTTTTAAAAATCAACTTTTAAGATAGAAGTGAATGTCTCGTATGTGAAGTCAAAATCCAGATGATCCTAACCCTTTTTTATTGCAGTATTTTATGACGATGATCTAACAGATGCCTTTTTCAAAACGCTGTATCGAATCACTGGCAACTTGAAAAACCCCTCCACCATCTACTTGTCAATAGAAAAGAGGTGACATGCTTTTAACTCTTAATTGGAAAATACACCCACAATATGATTAATTTGTTTTGATTGTTGCTAATGCTAGAAACGTTTTTCAGCTTGGAAGTGGGCAGTCTTATTGTTTCTCAGAAAGGTTTCCAGCATGAAGTTATTTAGATATTTTTAAATAGTTATATAGATGACTGCATTCGTAAGAGGAAACTGTTCTTAAGAGGATGCAGCAAACAGTCATGGTCACCAAATAAGCATTTAAGTGGCTGTCAGGTAGTTTGGATCTCCTTCAGCTACATCCTCTGTGGCGGAAATTACAGCACATCTACAAGGCTGCAGAATACTGAAGATCTGTTGAAAACCACTTGCTAGATACTGAGAACCTTCCTAGACAGACAGGCGTCGCTTTTGTGCTTACCTTTAGGAGTCTATTCTTGACCTGCGAAAGCAGGCACTCATGCTGTTGGTTAGTGATTGGTGGTTGAACAGCCCTAAGCTGATCCTAAGTGAATCCACTTCAGTTACAGCCTAAGAGAACCTACAGCTTTGTTGGGTACCATTGTCTGTATCTTTGGTTGAAAGAACTCTGGGAGTGGGAAAAATGGGATGAGAGAGAACTCGGCTGGAGAGGCAGTGCTGGTCAGGATTGCCTAAACTTGAACTACAATAGCTACACTGGGGAGGCATATCTGATTAAAGCAGGGACCTTGAAGAGCTGAAGCTGATAATACTTGGCATTTATATTGTACTACCAGCCTTGTACCTAGTACTGTTGGGGGATTTTGAGAAACCAAAACATCAATGCAATCTTGAAAGGTTCAGCCCACCATCTTGATTCAAAGCGGCATCTGTTTCTATCCAAATGTGGATGAAAGCCTGCACCTTGATCTCAGGAAGCATGATGCAAAAGTTAGTTAAAATCTGTGCAGTTTTTGAAAGTTCTGTAGTATCTGTAGTATTTGAAAGTTCTGATGTATCTTTTTGCAGGCTCAACTTCACCTTAAGACACATGGATGTTGTATGTGAAGCATACAATTACTTTCGAAGCACCTTGAATGATCTAGAAAATATCAGAGATGGCAAAATGAGATATACTGTTCAGCCTGTCCAACTCTCCTTTCCTCAACATATTATTTATGAGCGGGTTGAGCAGTTGGTGGGTACTGTTTGTCTGACAAACGATCTAAAACTTTGAGCAGTTTTCAGTTTAATTGTATTAATGAGACAAAGTCAAAAAGAATTGACATTATCTTGCGGTTCTCTGACTGAACATAGAAGAGTAACCAGCAGTAAGTTGTACACATCACTTTATTTTCCAAGGCTGCTAGTTTTCTTTGCAAACAGCTGAGGAATGGATGATAAGTGGTGAAAACAGGCATGGGGTTTTAAGATATGAATTCAGTTGTTTTAGTGTTTCTTGTAAACTGCCTTGGGAACATAATTGAATGGATGCATAAAAATATATGTAAGAAAGAAGCAGAATCACATTAGATTCTTCACACTTGTGTTAGTCCAAATTTGCATGTTTCAAAGGGCACAATCATTTATTTGTACATATATACATTAATCTATCACCTTACTGGAAAAGACGTGTGCAACATCTAAAAAAAAACCAGTTGCAAAATTTACTGAGGACAAGGTGGTGGTACTTGTAAGGTTGCCACAAGCACTAGCCAGTAGGTCATCTTTTCCCTGTTCAGACTGAACCACTCTAAAAACCTGCAAGAGCTGTTGTTTCCAGAGCTCACCCTTGGAGAGACGAGTATGTGTTTTCCGAGCAGGAGAGCTGCTGTCATCCTACCTCTGACACTTTTAAAATGTCACCTGTGTCTTCAGTCAGATAAAGATGATTTACCATGTCAGAGTGATTTACTTTTGTTAGAGGCAATATGCTTCTGGATGCCAGTTTCTGGGGATCATGAATAAGAGAATTTTGTTCCTCTCTTGACCTACGCGTGGGCTACCTGTAGGCATCTGAATAGCCACCGTAATAACAGGACATAGAAATAAAATGACCTTTGGTCTGATCCAACTGCACAGCTTTTCTTAGGTGCACAAACTATGACTGAGCCTGAATGGCTGGACTAGTCCCAGTCCTTCATGCTGCCTGCTAAGCCAGATGAGAAATTAGACATTTATTTTTTTTATTTTGCATCTACTGAGTTATATCTTCTTTGTAAGAGCAAAGAATGTGTATCGGTGGCAAATACAGCCGTGGCTGTTCTGAGCGTCTGAACTTCATCTTGTAGCATTAGGTAGATTAAGCTCTTCTTGCTTTAACTCAAAATGCATAATGCCCTTAAAGTAACTTCTAATTTAATGGAAGCTTCTCTGTTAAGACGGTTGATGCATTAGTAATGCAGTCCCAAGTTATAAGTGTAAAGAAGGAATACTGTTACTTTAGAATTTAAAATTTAAATGCTCTGTTTTGAGAAACATATTCCCCATGGCAGTTCATCGATTTTCAATATCTCTTCTCTGCCTAACAGGAGTTATGGAAGATTACGGCTGACATGACCACTGAAGGAAGCACATACACACCTCCCCCTGAGAGATTGAAAACCGGACATGAGGACTTCAGTACAGAATAATTTCCCTGTAGGGTTCTGTCTGAAATAATTATCTGAATGGAGCCAGGACCCAAACAGATCCTGGGTATGTGTTTAGAAAAGCATATTAAATATGTGCATAGCATCAGTTAATAGTCTGGGTGTGATTTATGAACGATATCACCCTCTGTGATATGTTTGGTTTGCATTCTAACAACACATGCAGCTCCAGAAGACCATCAGTTTGGATACGGGATGGGAAAATTGCATACCAGGTCTGATTCAGATTCAGATTCTTATCTGAATCAGATAAGTGCTGGAGATGCAAAGAGGTTGAGGAAACGTTTTTTCATATGTGGTGGACCTGTAAAAGGATAGGAGTTTTGGGAAATAATCCATAATGAATTGAAAAGAAATGTTTTAAAGTACTTTTCCAAAAAAAACAATCACCTGAGTCCTTTTCATTTGGGGATAATTCAGACGGAAATTCCCAGGTATCAAAAAGGGTTATTTATGTACACCACTACTGCGGCCCATTTTTGTTAGCCCAAAAATGAAAGATGAGTGAGGTCCCAACTAAAGAAGAATGGCAACTTAAGCTGATGGAATATGCACAGCTTGTGGACCTAACATATAGAATAAGAAAACAAGAAGAACATATGTTTAAAGAAGATTGCAAAATGTTTATTGACTATATGGGGGGAAATTGTGTACACTTGAAAACATGGGCAGCATTAAGATAAAATCAACAGTGTAAGTAAGTTTTGATGGATGTAATAATGGAATACTGAATGGTTTAGTTTATGTAAAATATGCAGGGATTTGTGGTATGCAAAATGAACCATGGAAGGAGAAGAAGGGATGTCATTGATATTTTAAGGATGTTTAAATGAGTATTCAAAAATTGTAAAACAGAAAATTTAATAAAAAAATTCTATAATATATATATGAGAGAGAAAATTGCCTACCGGGGAGCACTGCTAGTTTACTAGGTGCCTCCTTCCCATTATGTCAATTATATTCTTATAACAGATATGCTTGTGGCACCTTAAAGAGGAACAGATGTATCACTGTGTGGGCTTTTTCATTCACTGGACCCTTCTAACTCGTACGTAGAAATGGTTAACGTTTGTACACATATGAAGAAGTGGGGCAATTCACGGAAACCTTTGGTGCAAGAAATCTGTTAGTCTTGAAGGCAACTTTCACCAGCATGATACCCTCCAGATGTTTTGGCTTACAACTCCCCCAGTTTTTGTGGGGGGGGGGAGACGGAGTTGTAGTCTGAAACTTTTGGAGGGCATCACATTGGTAAAGGTGCCTTTAGGTGCTATGTACAAGACAAGCAGATTTGCCCTCCTGGAAGTAATTGATGGTATTTTTTTGTCCTCAGTCTGCTGCTGTGTCTGCTCTTCAGTGTTACAATTCAAAATCCCAGGCCAAAGTAACCTCCGTTCTGTAGTAAGGATAAGAAAGCTGAATCTTACCATCACCTACATGCCTTAAGCAAAATCATGCTATTGGCTCATCTGTGTAATTTATCTTGTTTCTGCTCAGCGTGGAGAAGTCCAAGAAGTTCCAATCCCTAGGTACCGGTCAACCTGCTCATCTCATTTCTGAGAATTCACTGCTCCTTACCTACTTTTGGAGACACTCAGCATACTGATTTCTATGTCCAGGAACAAATTCCTGTGCAGTGAAGCAGCCCTCCCTGGGCAGACAGACCACAGGGACTCTCCTTCACAGGAATCCTGCTTCGAAGAAATGGGGCTGTAAGTGAGGAGGACACTCTGTGGAGAATCAAGAGGCTCCATATACCTTAGAGCCTGCCAGCAGAGATGAAGACGAAAAACTGGTTCAATCGCCCTCAAGGGTTGGGAAATCAGGAACTGGTATGAACAACGTTGGACTTGTAATGGTAGTGGAGCAGAAACCAGGTTCCAATTCAAACTGAGTCATGAAACTTGGGCCAGTCATTCTCTCTCAGACTAACCTACCTCACAGGGTGGTTGTGAAGATAGTGTTGGGTGTGTGTGTGAGAGAGAGAGAGAACGATGTACAATGCCTTGAACTCCTGTTAGCAAAGAGCAATATAATGTATATAGTACAAATGCAAACAATGGACAAGGTTTGGTCTATCATTGGCTCCTAGCCACAGTGTTTATGCTCTGCCTCTCTGGTCGGAAGCAGTAATGCTTCTGAATGCCACTTGCTGGAAACCACAGGAGAAGAGGGTCTGTGGGTCCTGCTTGAAGGTTTCCCATAGGTATCTGGTTGGCCACTGTGTGAACAGGATGCTAGGCGAGATGGGTCATTGGCCTGATCCAGCAGGCTGTTCTTATGTTAATAACCATAGCAACAGCCAATGAGCAAATAAAATTAAGGAACTCTGTATGAAGATAGGTGCATCTTCATACCGTTGCTTTATATTTGCTAGGCCAGCCTCCTGGAAGCCCAAAACAGCACCCCTGGCCTAGGAGGAAGAAACGACTGGCATCCAAGATTATGCAGCACAATCATAGAATACGCAAAACCTGGTTGCATGCTTTATTTTGACTAAAGAATGACACAAGTCAATGTGCATTTCAGACCCTTCTGAAAACTCCGTATTAGCAAACGGAGGACAGCTGTGGACTCATCACAGTCTTAGGCATTTATTTATTTCAGGTATTTATATGCTGCTTAATATTCTGAATTTCGAAGCAGTGTACATAAAATGGGGTTGTTGTTTTAAGTAAAATGAATAAGAACTATTAAAATTCGCTTATAGCAGAAGCAGAAAACTACCTGAAAATTTCTGCTGTCAAATCAAGCGCCTGAAGTTCAGCAGGGAGGGGTCTTGTCTAATCTCATCTGGGAGGGAGTTGCACAGGATTGGGCCCACAACGCCGAATGCATGACTTCTGGTCATTACAAGCCAAGCATCTGAACCAAGGGGGACTGCAGAGACACTGACAAGATCTGTGATCAGGCAGAGATATAAGGGATTGGGTCGTTCTTAAAGTATTCTGGACCCAAGTTGTTAAGGGCCTTGTAAATCAATAAAATGACCTTGAATTTGGCCCAGAAAGATATTGCTTTTTCTTAGCCACTGCAATTCAAAGCAACTTGCAAAATGACCAAAAAACAAACCCACCCACATACATACGTTAAAAGCAAGCGGGGTGGAAATGCAGTATCTTTCTTACTTGAGTTTGAGATGAGATGAGCTGCCTGTTAAAATGGTATCTCTGGTGTCCTTTCAAGAACATTTGTTTTCATGAAATGGTAGCAGGCTGGGATTGTTGAATTTCCAGCATGCCCCAATCACATTATTTTGTATACCATAGAATATGGGGGGGGGGGGGATTCAGATGTTTACAGTTCACCACTAGATGTCACTGTGACCTGACTGAAGACAAGTATTCTAGACATAACAAAGTACAGTATAGTGGCCTTACTTGTGAGTATTCTGTCATTGCGGTTATCAGGTTCAGACTAAATATCCACAAAGAGCAGCACTGGAATGTTCTAGGATGGGAATAGGGAGCCTGTGGCATTCCAGAGATTTCAGAACTACACTTTGTACTGTCCCTGCCTGTTGACTATGATGATTGTCAGGCCTGCTGGGAGCTGGGAGTCCAACAACACCTGGAGAGCCACAGACTCCCCAGCTCTGTTCTGGGACAAGAAGAGATACCTGCCTCTTCTCCATGTGCTATCTATGTAGTCCAGCATTGCCCATAAACATGCACTGAAGGAGCTGGTTGGTAGGAGAGGAGCCAGTCCTTCAACCAGCTTGGTTGCAAGCACACAGAGGTAACTGAGCCACATTAAGCGATCTTGTGTTGGAAATTCCAGTGTTTTTCTTTTGAGCGAGATTTCTAGCCAGACTTTTCCCACTGGAGATTTGATTGCACAGTAGTTTTCGAAGAACAAAAGTACAGTTGTTCTATTGAACGATTTGAGTATTTCCTATACAAAAGAAAGATTAGGTTAAGAGGGTTGCAGGAGAATTGCAGCACTGTGAAGCAGAACTATTGCATGTATGTGGAAGACAAAAGGAACAACCCCCTTAATCTCTTTGGGATTTGAGGTGAAAAACAGGATTTAAAAATAAGTCTTCTGCTCAACTCTGCAGGCATCTTTTGTTTTCTACAATCCTGTTCCCAATTGTCTTTATTTATTACATCATGCATATTTTGCACAGGGTGAAAACAGCAATTGCGTGTGAATGGGTGCTGTTCTGTACCTTATGCAAAGTAAGTTGGGAGAGTGATGTGGTAGAATTCTGGAAGGAAACTTGTATTATTGAGAGAGGTTTACATTCTGATGTGCTGGTTTTGCTGCATACTGCAAAAATGCAATGCCCGTTCTGCACTGGGACACCCCAGCACTCTACCACGTCCTTCTGCATCCCGTGTAGAATAGCTCTCCGGTTCCGCCATATTTTAGTAAACAATAAATTTAAGACTGGAGGTCACATCTCTTCTGAAATCCAGGTATGAACGAAGAAATTCTCCCCACAATCAGGAACCTCTGCAATAATCAGGGTTTTTGATCTTGAGAATCAGACCTTCTGCACTCAGCCTGGGAATTCTGAGTGGGGCAGACATGCCCAGTGTACGTGGGGAGATCAAGATGTGCACAACTGCTTTCACTTCCCAGTTTAAGCCCTGACACTAATTTTGAATGTGCAATTAGAGCTTACGACAACACAGCCCTGTTTCTACGCTGTGTTCATGTGAGCATTAGCAAAAGGGTAGCTACATTCCACTTTTCCTCAGTATGCTTTTGCATCCTTTAGAGAGGACTACTCCTCTTGAAAGTAGGGCAGAGGAGAATTCTGGGATACTCTGATTCAGCTTCACTTTACCATGAGCTTTGTTTTTGGAGAATACCTTGTCTGTGCATATGCACGATTCAGAAATATGGCACGCCCTCCTGAATAAGCTCTGCAAGGATTGCCTTGATGTCAGCCTCAGATTGGTGGCAAGTGACCCCTTGTGTGATTGGCTCTCACACCCTGTATCGCTTTCTAGGTCACCCTTTGTTTGCCAGTCGGAAGACTCCTGCTGTGTCCCTCTTCAATTGTTCTCAGGCTTCTTGCTCCTTGCTGTCTGCCTCACTCCCCTCACTTGTAAACATAGCTACCCTACACTCTGTTTCCTCACTTGGCCTCTCAACAGTGCTCCCTACTTATTACAGAGGAGTTGCCTCTCCAAAGTCCAAATGCTTATCCTATTCGGGAGACCCCATGCCCACATGCACAAGTGGATCTGAAGATGCCACGGATGAACCTGGGTCCTTCTGCATGCAAAGCAGATGTTCTTCCACAAAGCTAGATCACTTCTCTTGCAGTCTCCAGTTAGGAAAAGCTTGTGTCTGGAACCCTGGAGAGCCTCTGCCAGTTACCAACAATACTGAACTAGACAGGCTTGTCCTCGGTATAAGGCAGTTTCTTATTTCCCTAGGAGCTGCAGGGCAAAACTCACATAGGACCCAAAGACAGGAAAGGCTATGCACTGTGCCTGGACATGTGAGTTTGGAGAGTTGTGAGCCAGTGTTCTGCAGTCATTGGAGGCACATGGAAAGAGAATTTCACACTAACCAGCCCAATGGTTGGCTGAAAAGCTCTGTTACACTTGCTAAAGGCCATTTGAAGATACAGAATCATGTAATTGTAGAGTTGGAAGGGACCTTGAGGGTCATCTAGTCTTTGATGTTGGCTGAAATGCAGGCTATTCAGGAATACTGCTCCAGCAAATTCTACATTTTTTCTTGCTCTTATTGGTCAGGAAGAGACCTGAGCAGAGATCTAAGCTCTCCCTCCTCCCTTCATCTCACCAAATTTGCCTGTCATTCCTTTGAAAATCTCAGCAGAGCTGTTTTCCCAAAACGTTGCCATCTTTAATTGTACATCATGCACTTAAACTGTGCTGGCATTTGATACGTAGCATGATTAAAGATGTCAGCCCCCACCGGGTATTAATGCTTCGGCAGGAGGATTTGAAGAACTAGGCTGGGACAATGAAGATAATACAATAATTGAAGGTGAGGTGAAGGAAATGAAAAGGGGAAAGGCTTCTGGGTCAAAAGAGCTTAATGTTATTTAACACTCAAATCTAGAAAGCAGAGAGAGTGGCAAGCAATTGGTTATTGGCAGCAAGCTCAAACTGAAAACTCTAACTGAGCTAGAGTAGACACAATGGACCTAAATCAGGTCAATTAAATAGGTCTACTCTGAGTAGGACTAACATTGGCTACAACTCAGTTTGTTTTGAATTTAAACTCTAGTCCCAAAATCAATGTTTAGGCAAATGAAGCTACTGATATTTGCAGTCATTTTGCAAACGTCAATAATTCTCAGAAATGGTTTTAATGGATGTATAAATTCATGGAGGATAAGACCCTCGATGGTTTACTAGCTACGATGGCTATTGAAATATACTCAGAGTCGCAAAGTGATTTCATGCTCTTTATTCAGCTCATAGTGGTGAGGAGGAATGAATGCAAGTCCCCTCAAAGTATCTGCTTTATATACATTATTTACACAATGGGCTGCACATGATTGGTTAATTCTGGAATTCTACTGTAAGCCAATCAGGTTGTGGATTCACTTATATCTGGAGCATGATTGGGTGGTTCCTGCCAACCAATCATACTGCTGCATTGCTCTTGGACCAATCAGACTGCTGCATTCTGAATCCTATTGTTCTAGGGCCAATCAGACTGCTGCAGTTTGGATCCTATTCAACTCAGTACATAACAGCTATGCTCCGCCTCAAAGGTCAGTCGCAGCAGTGCTTCTGAAGACCTGCTGCTGGAAACTGCAAGGAGAAGGTAGAGTAGAGTCCTGCTTGTGGTTTGCCCTCGGGCACCTGGTTGGCCACTGTAAAAACAGGATATACTGGATAAGATGGGCCATTACCTTGGTCCAGCAGGCTCTTCTTTTGCCCTTGCGTTGAAACAGGTATCAAATATTCAGTGAATATTTGTGTGTGAGAATACTGTGGGAATATTTGTAGAGGAGGATTTTGAAGGTAACTTTCCATAGAATCACAGAATGGGAAGGGATCCCATGGGTCATCTCCGTGCAATGCAGTAATTCGGCCCACCACAGCTATCCCTGGGTGGGCTCGAACCACCAACCTTCTGGTTAACAGCCAGATGCACTGACCCATTGCACCAGACATTGACATTGTTTCTGCTCTCTGTCCAGGTTGCCTATTTCTCAAATTGCCTACTGGTTTTCTTTGTAGCGCCAATTGCATAATCTGGCTTTAGGAGGGTCTAATCAGAACAGTCGGCAAGGTTACAAGAGGACGTGTCATCGTACACTTGATTATTTACTATCTTTTACTAGCAGGGCCAAGTTCTTGGTTGCTAAATTTCAGCTATAAAAAAGTGCATATCTGAGCTGCCAGCCAGCCTGCCTGTGCACCAATCTGTGTGTTTATCACTGATATGCAGTGAAGAGCAGAATTTCCTAAGAACGTCAAGTACTGGTTTGCCGAATCAGACCAAGGTCTCTGCTTGGAACACACTTGGGTTCAATGGATGTAATTAATCTAGGGTTGCAATCCTACCCCCACTTACTTGCGAGTAAGCCCCATTAGGGCCCTTCCAAATATCCTTCTGATGTTTGTGATTATTTGTGCTCACGAGAGCATGGGGTGGTTATACTTGATCCTGCCTTGAATACTATTTGTGTCTGCAAAAGTTTTGGGGTGGATTTCTTGATTTTTTCCCCCAGTCAATGCATGAACTGCAGCTTCCTGCTGATATCCTGTAACTGCAGGAGAGCTACAGTCGGCAGAGAGGTTTCCTAATCAATCTGTCTTCCCAGGAAGCTCTAGGAACTGTAGCTGGGGCTGCAGGGATGGGGGGAGGAATTGTGGTCTAATAACTCTTAACACCCTTAACACACTTTAGCTCCCAGAATTCTCTGGGGGAAGGAGCCATCCGGCGGTTCTCAACCTGTGGGTCCCCAGATGTTATTAGACTACAACTCCCATCATCCCTGAGCTCTGGCCTTGCTAGCTAGGGGTGATGGGAGTTGTAGTTCAACAACATCTGGGGACCCACAGGTTGAGAAAGGCCATCATAGTGATTTAAAATGTGTGGGGTGAATGTGGCAAATGCTTACAAAGGAACACGTTATTTACACATTATTCTCTAAACAAATTACCTCTCAGTTATGTATATACACAGAATGAAGGGGGGGAATAGACAACTCACTACTTATACTGCATAAATAAAGACTTTTTTTCCATTTTTAAAAATAATACTATCCTCTCCCCTGTTGTAAGTAAGCAGGGCCAAGGGGAATACAGTGGTACAGGGGTCCGTTCTTAACCTGAAACTGTTCTTAACCTGAAGCACCACTTTAGCTAATGGGGCCTCCAGCTGCTGCTGCGCCGCCGCTGCACGATTTCTGTTCTCATCCTGAAGCAAAGTTCTTAACCTGAAGCACTATTTCTGGGTTAGCAGAGTCTGTAACCTGAAGCATATGTAACCCGAGGTACCACTGTATTGTAAGCCAGATCTTCCAAGGGAGGGTGGGAGATCTGATGCAGGTAGGCTTGAGCCTGATACTTCCTCTGTGTTTCAAAAGAAATGGTACCACTGTTAAAAACTGCCCATCCCCAAGGGCTGATCAAAGGGACCACCTGTCACGGTCTCAGAGGCAAACCCCATCCGCCTGCCTGCCTCCCTCCATCTCGCCCACCCCCGTCCTTTAGATTTACCCTCTTTCCTCCCAACCGCACAAAACAACTCTTCCCCCTCCCCTCCTCAGAGGAGGGGTGTGTCGCACTCGGTTCCTCCCATTGGCCGGCGCCGCAACGGAGAGGCGAAAGCTCGGCTCCAATTGGCTGCGGCGCGTTCGGCGAGCGGGCCAGCTGCGATCCGCCCTCCCGGCTGCTCAGTTGCAAGCAGGGGACCGCGGCGGCGGCGCGGCTAGACGGGGGCGAAAGCGGCTGAGGTCGGAGCGAGCCGGCGTTTGCCTGGAAAGCGGTGAGTAGGGGGAGGGCTCTGTTTCTTTGCTGCTCTTCCGCTTATCTCGGGAAGGAGGCGAGAAGATAGCCTCCATTTTATACCTACCTGTGAACAGGATAGATAATAATTAGGAGCAGCAATCCCTTCCCTTCAGTTCTTAATACAGTAGAGGGGGTCTTTATGTAATCCCTTTTAAGCAATTTATTTTCTTTCCCTTTCATCTATTATTGCATCCTACTTCTCCCATCTTTTTTTTTTGCGGGGGGGGGGGGGAGGGGACATCAATGTGCCTCCCTGATCTACTGGGGATAACATTTTCCAGTATTGCCCCCTCCCAATCTCTTTATTGCGTCCTCTTCTCGGAGATCTCTGGTTCTGTCTGGTTTCTCTTCCCAGTCGCTCTCTTCGCCCTCCCCCTTTTTAGTGGGGAGGCTTCTTATTAGCCCTCTTCACCTCCCCCCCCCCCATGTTTCTACCTCTACAACATCCTGCCCCCTCAGCCTCAACCCCTTACGGCAGTGATGGCCAAACTTGGCCCTCCAGCTGTTTTGGGACTACAATTCCCATCATCCCTGACCACTGGTCCTGTTAGCTAGGGATGATGGGAGTTGTAGTCCCAAAACAGCTGCCACCACTGCCTTACGGTCTTTCTCGCCTCCCGCCCCCAATGTCACTCTCCTCCTCCAGTTCCATGTTGAACTCTCCACTCTCCCCATCATTCCCATTGTGTGGGGGGGTTTCCCTTCTTAATCTATTTCCAGAGCCACCGCTTAATGTCCTGTCCCCCATTTTTCCTCTAGGGAACTAATCCTCCCCCCAAAAAAAAACACCTTTCTTGAGGACACAGCTTCACTTCGTCTCCATCATTTCCCCAAATCTAGCCTATCCTTCTTAGGGAATCTCATCCCACTTCACACCACATCTCATTTTCAAGGAACCTTCCCCATTGGTCTAATTTTGGGGGGACAATTTCAATTCTGACAATGCCCAGTGTCTCTTGTGAGCCTTTCCAGGTGCTCTCATTGTAAGAACATCAGAAGAGCTTCTGGCTTCTGGATCAGGCCAATGACCCATGTAGTCCAGCATCCTGTTCTTACAGTAGTTGAGCAGATGCCTGGGGGAAACTCGCAAGCACAACCTGAGCACAAGACCGCTTTGCTTTCCGGCAACTGATCTTCAGAAACATTGCTGGCTCTGACTGTGAAGGCCAAGCAAGCCATTGTTTCTAGTAGCCAATGACAGTCTCATCCTCCATGAATTCATCACCACCACCAACATCCTGACTTGAGCATCTTAGCTCCTCTCCACCCCTCCTGGATGGTCCTTCTTTCCTGAGGAACAGGAAGCCGATTCAGACTAGCCAGACAGCCTCTACCCAAGAATAACATTCTTAGACGCCTTCTGTAGTTTGTCTTGGACACCCTTCCCATCACCACTCCCAGAAATTTAAAGGTTCAATTGTATTATCAAAACAAGCAAACAGTTTGGGCAGGTTCACATTGGAATTTGTGCTGCAAGCTTTTCATCAGCTTCATCAGTGGATTAATCAACTACTCTTGTTGATTGAATGGCAGGGGGCTGTTTCCATCGGTGAAGGAATATTTTAATTGGGGAGTTTTGTTTTGTAGCAGTTTTGGTTCTGGTTTGTTAACCATCCCGCCAAGGGACTCTAAGGATGTCCTTTTAGCAAATGATTGGCAGGTTTTGTTTATCAAAACTGTGAGTGCTTATGAAACTTAACCAATTAACTACCTGAAAGGCAAGTGACTAACTAAAATAAACCCACTCATTTCTTGCACGTCCAAAATATGTGACTGTTTTTTAAATGGAACTGTAGAGTTTGAAGAGGTCAAAGGGTGATAAAAACCAGACTGCTAACCAATTTTGACCTGGGATAAAGTTCCTTCTACATATCACATATTCTGCACTCAAAAAAATTAAATCAAAATTCACCAGCAAAGATACTGGGAGACAGATAGCCAGGCACTAAAGTCCCAGCCTCTAACCCCAGAATTTATCTTGGAAGTCTTGAGGCCAATAACCTTTTTTTTTTTTTTAAGGAAAGCTTAGATTCCAAAGGATGATGAATGCTGTCCCCAGGGCTGATTACAACACTTGTAGAACATACCTAGCCCAGAGAATCTTGTGTCCTTATTTTCTGTAGTTACAGAAAATGTAGCATTTGTGCTCATCTTTTCTTCTCAGATTCCCTCCCCAACCCACACTCAAAAGACCTTAGCCAAATCTTGAATTTGATGGGAAGAGCCTGACGACAAAAGAGAAGCAGGAAGCACATCATTTTATGCACTGTATTGTATCCAACCAAGTCCTACTCAGATTAGTGAACCTAAGTTAGCCATGTCCATTAATTTCAATAGGTTCACTCTGAGTGTGATTAGCATTACCACTGTTTGTTTGTTTGTTTGTTTGTGCTATGTGTTTCTATCCTAAAACCTCCCTTTTGTGGCAGGTGATCAGTTTTGGATCACCCACTTGCTCCTGACCCAACACTCCCCCAAATCCATATTTGCACCTGGGGAGAGGGTTGCAAAGCCCCCTGTGAAATGACGCTCTCTTTGCTCTCCTCGCTGTGTCCATTCCCTTTCTTTTTCTGCCCCACCCCCCACTCTGTTTTCCTTGCCGTAAATGACTGTTTGTGTCTCTGTCCCCTTATGTAAGAAAATCTCTGTCCTTCAAAAGATCCCAACCAGTTTCAACCTTGGGGAGGTGGGATTTACCGGTACATTCCATTCAAGTACTCCCTCATATCAAGTGCTTTTATCGTGGCTGGTTTTCCACGATTAAGGCCTTCTTCTTCCAGGGATTGTCCGTTGTGAGCAGTTCTTTGACTGGTGTTGCTCTGATGTTTTGAAAAGGGGTTAGGGGTGGGTTCATGCATTCTAGGGATTGAGGCAGCAACTGGATGGAAGAGAGCATTGCTGCGATTCTCTGAAAATTATCACAATAAATTCTGTTGCACTTATGCAGAAAGGGGTCTTGCAAAGGAGCCCGTATCTCTTCTCTTGCCTGGTTGGGACCAGAAACAGCCCTCCTGTTCCTTCTCCTCTCACTTCCCTGTAGGTGGTTTGGTTTAATTTTAATTTGGGGAGGTGGGAGGAGGAAACCTTTCCTAGCAGTGGACGGTAGAAAGATCCTGGATAGCAGGCAGCACGTTATAAAACCATATATCAGTTATCTTGCTATAGCCATGTTATTATCAAACGAAGCGGTTCCGCTTTGCTCTTCTGTGCTGAGTCATGTTTAGGTACTGTTTAATCGATTTGCTGTTTCAGCATAGGGAATTCGCCTTGCGCCGAATCATGCCGTTTTTCTACACCAGGCTAGTGAGCACAGGCAGTGGTGGTCCAGGGTAGCAGCCTGAGACCTGGTCTTTCCCATCACCTGCAACAAGAGGGGTATAGAATCATAGAATCACAGAACTGTAGAGTTGGAAGTGCCCCCCACAAGGATAATCTAGTCCAACACCCTGCAATGCAGGAATCCGAGCTAAAGAATTCCTGACAGGTGTCTATCCATACCCTGTTTAGAAACTTCCAATGAAGGAGACTCCACTAACTTCTGAGAGAGTCTGTTCCATTGTCAAACATCAGTTATCGTCAGAAAGTTCTTCCTAATGTTTAGTCGGAATCTCCTTTCCTCCTATTACTCCAATTGGCTTGGGTCCTACCCTCTGGAACAGTAGAAAACAAGCTTGCATGGCTGAAATGCACCCTTGAACTGATAATAACTCTTGGTTGCATGAGTGGAGGATAGGGAGGGTTGCGAATGTGCCTTGAAACTAGCCTACTGTACAAACTAAAATTTACATCTGTTGCTCTGCCCCCCCCCCGCCTCTGGCCCCACCTGCACCCAGCATGTGGCCCCTGGCAAATTACCCAGGAGGAAATGAGGCCCTTAGGCTGAAAAAGACTCAAAGACACGTTCCAGCCAGGCAAAAACCCCTTGGGCCAATGAGAGGTGTGGCCTGCAGAGAAGAGGTGGACCCTGGAGAGAGGTATGGAGAGCCACATATACGCTCCAAGCCTGAGGTCCTCCTCCCGATGACTTTGCAGCCAGACAGCTGAATTGTTAAATTTTGCCGGGTGTATTTGCTTAGGAAGTTCCAGTGGAACAGCATGCAAAGTTTTCTCAGCCAAATGAGGTGATGTGTTTGGAGCAGCTGCCTGCCACTTTGTGGTGGATGCAAAACACCACATTGCATCTGTTCCCCAGGGGCAGCACCTGTTCTTTGCTTGATCCTGTTGCCGGTGTGGGAGGGAGGGGCTGCAGTTCCTGCAGGTCAAGGCCTGGGCTTAGCAACTGCTGATTCCCGGCTCTGAAGGAATAATGATGGCAATTAAGGTGATCTTTGGAACAGGAGAGGTTGCCAGTTGGCTTTGTTTGGCAGAAATGAGCTGCAGTTTAATTTGTACTCTGATCTGCAGAAGACATGAGCTGCTTGTGTGCATATGCAGATTGACTGACACTCTAGGAACAGAGGAACAAGCTGCATAATACCAAGTCTTGCATTGCAGGGGGGTTGGACCAGATGACCCTCGGGATCCCTTCCAAGTCTACCATTCCATTATTCTGTGATTCAGGCCAATGGCCCATCTAGCCCAATATTGTTTACACCAGAGGTTTTCAACCTTTTTGAGTTCACGGCTCCCTTGACCAACTACCTTCTTTCTGCAGCACCTCTGTGTGGCTCAGGAGCCCAGTTATATCTCTCCTTGCCTCCAGAACATCTGTGGAGTGTTCCCTCAGCCTCCTCTCCCTGGGAGTCCTCTGGGCAGCCACTGCTGCCACCCCTGGTCTCTGAGCTCCTCCCCCCCCCGCCCCAAAGAGAGGTGCCTCCACACACTGCCTGGGACTTGTCTGTCCATTCCCAACAGCAAGGGCTGGTGGACTGGCAGGTTGGGCTCCCTTGCCCACTTGCTTGCTTACTCCAAGGCTGCTTCAGCTCCTGGAAACCAAGTACCCCTTGGCCAGCCCAAGAGGCACCGTTTGCTTGCGGAACTTGTAGCTAGGGCTGCTGCAACAAACAGCCATGCAAGCCTTTGGGAGGCACAGACACTAAAGGGCATCAGAGGAAGGAAGGAAGGAAAGAAAGAAAGAGGGATGGAGCCCAGTGTTGCCTGCAGCACACCTGACCATCATTCACAGCACTCTGGTTGAAAACCACTGGTCTACACTGATAACAAGCAGTGGCTCTCCGGTAGGGGACAATTCCCAGCCCTACCTGGAGAGGCCGTCGGGGATTGAACCAGGGACCTTTTGCATGCAAGGCAGATGCTCTACCCCTGAGCTATGGACCTTGCCTTGTCATAGGAAGCTGCCTTCTGCTAAGTAACAGCTTTAACCCGAAGTTGGGGTTGCTTTTAAATGAATGTTACCATTGAGATAGAGCTGAGGAGTTGAAGTCCACAACGTCTGGAGGGCAGCACATTGGTTAAAAAAACCCGGTAAAGGTAAAGGACCCCTGACAGTTAAGTCCAGTTGCAGATGACTCTGGGGTAGTACTGTGTTAACTAAACCAATGGCCTGTCTTGGTGTAAGACAGATTCTTTAAAGGGTGCTTGTTGATAGGCCTCTTGCCTGGTCTTCTGTGGCAAGTAAGGGTTGCCATTTGGTGGGCCAGAGACAGTTCTTTTATATTATCACATACACACACATTCCTTTGGGGCCATTGAGGATTAGCAAAATTAATGTGTGGTCAGCAGAGGCTGGTTTAAAACACTCTCTCACACAATTATTAAATATTAGTAACTTTGGGCAAATTGGAATGGTTGCTGTGGGGATAGAACATGCAGATTCACCATTTTTGTTCTGAGGCGGTGTTTGGGTTTGAGGACAAACACTTTTTCCAAAATCTTTCAGTCAGAAAGATCTTTGCAGGCAGAAGTCTGCAGCCAACAAAGAAATGTTTGTATGGGTGACTGGCTGTTAAGTGCCATGATAAAGCAGTGTGTCTTGTTTTGCCTGAAAGGCTTGAAATGTCTTTGGGTCCAAAAGAGTTCAGCTTAGTTTCATCTCTGGTATAATGCATGTGTATCTGATGTATGTGTTTATCGAGATGTAGCTTGCATAGACTTGGGAATACTGTGTATTGTCATATTACTATGTGTCTGGCCAGCTATGAGGGTAGCCAAAGGGTCTCAAACCCTTGGTAAGTTAGGGACTTCCCCTGCATGTGAAGACAAGCTCAGGCAGAAGAACGGACAAGACCAATAGTGGGTCCAATGGTCAAGAAGGTGGTTTCTCATCAACTTGGGAAGGTAGCCCATCTAGGAGAAGGAAAACTGATCTTAAACCTCTGCTGCCTTGTGGCTATACGCCTTCATGAGAAAGGATTTGGGAGTAAACCCCAGGGGAAAGTCTGTACCCACTGCCTTGTGGGACATCTTCAGCTAAAGCAGCCATGACAAGTGACCAACCAACCTCTGCTTAAAAACCTCCAAGGAAGGAGAGGCCACAACCTCCCGAGGGAGACCATTCCACTTTAAAGCAGTCCAAGTACATGGCTGACACTACACCCGATGGGAACAATTCCACGGTTTATTTATGCAGTGTTGGTCCCAAATCTTTTAACATTTCAGCTTCCTCAGGCTCTGAATAGCCTGCCTTGCACTGCCTACAAAAGGAGGTTGCGTCAGTACGGTAAATTGTAACAGCTTTCTGTCTTTCGTTCTCATTAGAATGCTTAATTCCACAGTGTCTTAGAATTGCATCAGATGTGAATACTGGTCATTTATCATAATAAAGGGATTGATTGAGTGATTGGTTGCATCAGATGAAATGGAGCCCAGTTAACAAAAAGGATGCCCCATAATAAACTTGTTAGATTTTAAGGTATTGCAAAACTCTCTGGAAATGTCTTCAGAATCGGTGCTATTCTGAGTAGTTTAGCAACAGTGAAGTCGCTGGGAACTGAATTTACACTCTGCATCAGCATGGTGTCCTCCCAGATGCCTCTGAAATTTAACTTCCATCATCCCTGACCATTGGCCATGCTGGCTCATGAGAGTTGGAGTCCAACAACATTTGGAGGGTGTTGATTCTATCTGTAGAGGAGTGAGCAGGTAGTACATTGGAATCTATTGATTGAACTCAGGGTGATTTGCAGTTGATGGGCAAAAGCTTTTGACTCCCAAATTTAACAAAAGTAAAATTATATGTTTATTTTATGTTATTTTTAAGATACCATGATACCTGGCCATGTGCTTATTATTTTATCTCTTGTTCTCCTATGAAATATTAGTAGTAATTTGTTGTCTTTGATCAGGTTGCATTGTGTCTGGAGAGTTTTGTGTTAGATTTTTTTGATCTATAGTGACTTAGATTTAGATGTGTCTTTGTCAATTGCCGTGTCGATTACAGCCTCATGGACTGAAGTAGGTAATTGATACCACTGCCTTCATACTCCCCTCCCACCCACCCCCAGCCACTTTTTCACCAGGCTCTGCTTAGGGAAGCTAGTAAAAAGCAAAATGGGGACATAAATCAGTGCTATAGCTCTGCATGCACAAGGTCCCAGGTGCAATGCTCATTATCTCCAGGGAGGGCTGTAAGAAACCCCCGGCTGAAATCCTGGCGAGTCACTGCCAGTCACAAGCTAGATCAGGGATGGGGAACCTTTGGGGGCCAGATCCTTATCAGGAGCAGCCTCACCTGTCCATTACACGATGCCGCAATGACATCAAGTGAAAGGTGCTTTGACGTCCCAAAGTCGGAACTTCAAAGCACCTTGCAAGGTGCTGCTAAAAGAGAGATTTTTTCCCCTCCTTTCTTTTTTAGCAGGGGGGTTCCATGGAATTTGCTGAACTGAGCAGGATTTAACTCCCCACTCATCAGTTGATAAAAGTAGCAGTTAAATCCTTCTGCTTTGGCTGCATACCCTTCCTTCGTGCTGGGAATGGGTACACAGCCAATGTAGGATTTAACACCATCCTCCTACCCATCATGGGTTTTGTCAGCTGGTGGATGTGGTTTGGGGAAAATGGGTTTGCAGGCCAGAGGTTCCCCAGCCCTGGGACAGATGAACCCAAGAAGCTACCTTAGTGTAGGGCAGCTTCTTGTGTAGCTCCATGCTTTCTGGCATTAGGAGAAACTGGGATAAATGTCCCTCCCTGTGCACTGTTCCAAATTGTGTTAATCCTCACCCACGTTCCCTTCTCGGTCATTTCTTTCTTGTTCCAGTGCCTGGTTTTATGACTGCTTGCAGAGCGGGGAGGAGATGCCTGACTGTTAAATCTGGTCAAAAGTCATAAAGGGAGCCTTGTCTTCAGATTAAAAAAAGGAAAGGAAAGGAAAAACCCCAATCAATAATTGTGCTTTGGGGCCAGATCTTGCAGTCACACTGTGGAACTTCAGCCTCTGATCAACTCATTAACTCTGTGCCGATGGTGTCAGCGAGGAAGTCGAGCAGCTCAGATTGCGGGATTCTCTTAGCCAGGTCTATTAACTTTGCAGAAATCAATAATAATAATAAAATCGCTGCAGATGAACCTCGCGGTGCGGCACGTCAGTTTCATAAAGGCAGCTGAGGACCGTAGTGCTTGGTGGATGGGCTCCTCAGTTGGGACATTTCCTCCCCTGAGACGATGCCAGGTGAACCTGGCAGGATCCAATCTCTTGAACCCTGTTCAACCACAGCTAGGCATCTAATGCAGCAGCTGCCTGTCTGGGATACCGCCAGGGAAGGGGTCACTAACCTCTGGCCCTCCTGATGTTGCTGAGCTGCAACTCTTAGCAATTCGTGCTGCTCAGTGTTCAGGGATGATGGGCATTAGGAACATAGGAAGAACATAGAAAGCTGCCTGGTGCCAAGCCAGACTTACCTTAATCATGAGCGTTTATTTCAGTGGGTCTGCTCTAAATTTGACTAAGGTAAGATGCAGCCCAGGGGTGGAAAGGAGAAACAGAAAAACTAAAACCTGCAGATTTATCCCTCCTTTTCTGACACATACCGGTAGTTGGATCATAGAGATGGAAGAGACCCTGAGGATCATCTAGTCCAACCTGAATATGCAGCTGTCCCATATGCAGATCGAACCTGGCATTATCAGTACCATACTCTAACCAAATGAGCTATACTTGATAGGCATGAATCATTGTTAGGGAAGGACTGTAGCTCTTTGGTAGAGCATTTGATTTGCATGTGGAAGGTCCCAGATTTAATCCCCAGCACCTGCAGGTGGGAAAGGGAATTTCCCCTGTCTGCTGCCAGTCAGTGTAAACAATACTGAGCTAGATAGACATAGGAAGTCTTCTACCAAGTCAGGCCATTGTCTGTCTAGCTCAGTATTGTTGACACTGACTGGCAGCAGCTCCCCAGGTTTGGGACAGGGTTCTGCTCTACACCTATCTGGAGATGCCAGTGAATGAACCCAGGACCTTCCAAATGCAAAGCAAATGAGCAGTGCTGTTGCCCAAAACATTTGGAGGTTTTTGGCTGATTCGCCAATCAATCAAATGTTGCAGCCCTAGAAAATATTCCACCTTGATGGGTTTGAGGGTATAGATGTTTGGGGTGTAGATGTTGATATGTTCTGGCTTTTCTTTAAAGGGAAGACCTACCATGTGAGCATAGGGTTCTCTTAGGTCCAGAGGTAGAACTTAAATCACTCTAGGTTGGATTTGATTTTTTTAAAGTTACCTCATTTGAGAGCACTTGCTTTTGAAATGATAAACCAAATGCGGCAGCACTTGTCCTGCTTGGTTTGTCTTCTCCTTTGTGACGCTGATGTGGCCTCGTTGGGTCGCTTGCAGGCATAACTGATGTGCTTCCCTTTGACATTTTTGTCTCTGTCTCAAGAGGCTGCCATTTATTTTTTATCTATTTTTTTATTAAAGATTTTGTTGATTTACAAAAGTGTGCAATGTCTCTCGTGGTTTTTTCCCCATGTAACATTTTTACAAATCAGTTTCATTTGTTGAGACATTAGAAAGAAAAGGGGGAAAGAGGTGGAGGGAGGGAAAGATGGGTGGGGGTGGGGTCAGGTGGTGATATTTCTATTTTACCATATTTACTATATGTAGGGTTTGGTGTCAGCGTTGCTTGGGCAGGTACTTTGCTGTTCCTTTGGTGGTGAGAGAGGTTGGGGTTGGCCCAGGGTGTGGCTAATCATTTGTGGTTGGCTGTGGTGGTCTTTGTTTTCATGTGTGAGTGGGGTAGGTGGGTGTTTTGGATCAGGTTAGCCATATTGATTTGTATGCTGTTGGTGGATTTTTATCATTGTGATGTTGGGCTGTGTATGTGATAAAGGGTAGCCATACCGGGGTGAAGGTGTCTTCTTCTATTTGATCCCATGTCAGTTTCAGTTTATTGGTTAATTTTTCTAGTAGGGCTGTTTCCCATACTATTTGGTACCATTGGTCCATGCTTACTCCTGACAGGTCTCTCCAGCGTCTGGCTGTGATGCTTCTGGCTGCTAAAAGTAGGTGGGTTATGAGTTCTTTGTGGTGTAAGTGGGCATTATTGTCTTGGATGATGTTTAGTAAGGCCAATTCTGGGGTGATTTCTAATACTTGCTTGGTTATTTTACTTATTTCTCATATGGTTGTTGTTCAGAATGGTTGGATTTTGGGGCACTCCAGCCACATGTGGAGGTATGTGCCTGTGGAGGTGCACCCTCTCCAGCATTTTGGTGAGGTTCCTGGGTATATTAGAGCTAGTTTTCTTGGTGTTAGGTACCACCTGTAGGTGAGTTTCAGAGTGAGTTCTTTTCTTTTCGTTGATATGGATTTAAAGGGGGGTTTAGACCACATTTTGGTCCATTGAGTGTGGTTAATCTCATAGCCTATGTCATCCTCCCATTGTTTTTTGATTGCGTCTAGGGAGTTCGTGGGATTTTGTAGCAGTATTTTGTATATTACCCTGTGTGTTCATCTTGGAATCTTGCAACCAAAGTCCCTGTCTCCCTGATCCTTTAGGGCAAATGGGACGGTGCCCTGCCTGCCTGCCTTCTTGCTTACGTCCCCAATCCGGGAGGGTGACGCTACCTGCCAGCTTCCTCCTCCTTCATCTCAGTGTTGCTTTTGTGGAACTCAACAGGGAGGAGGAAGATGGATGCTAAATGAGAATTAGTTGCCTCCACTTGTCATTGGCTCTAGCGCCACCTGCTGTTGGGCTCCCTGTCTTCCACCCTACCAGTCACAATGGTCACCAGCCACCCCTGCCTGACTCATGTTTTTGGATATAGAACTCAGAAAGGCTTGGTCTGTTTAGGTTTGGCTATCTTTTGGTAGGTTTGGTGATTCTCAAAGTGGGCAGTACCTGGGGGCGGTGGAATTACCTAGGGGGCACTGAGGCAAGGGGGCAGCAGGGGGCTGCTGCAGGTGTATATGACTATCCGACTTCAAAAAGCTGGCATCAGTGGATCATGTTCATCGGTTTTGTTGAATTAATTAAGCTAAATAGTTGTAACCGGATTTTGGGAAAAATGTGCAATTAAGTGTTACTGTTTTGAATTGTATTCTGTTGTTATCTTCCTTAGTGGGCCATGCAAACCGCTATTCTGAATAATGCCTTTTATAGGGTAGAGTATGCAGGCACTGGGGATGAGTTTATGAAACCAAGGGGGCATTGACCTGGAAAAGTCCAGGGAGCCACTTATTTAATGGGAGATAAGAAGCATCACATAAGAGCTTTAAATTACTCTTGACTGCTGGAACTCAGCCTTGGGACATGGCGGGGAGACTGTGCAAGGCTGCAATTCTCAGCACCCTTAACAAACTGCGGTTCCCAGGATTCTTTGGGGGAGGACGTGTGCTTTAAATGTATGGTACCTATGCAACCTGAGGTTTCAGCCACACCATATATTTAAGGCACATAGCTTCCCCCAGAGAATCCTGGGAACTGTAGTTTGTTAGGGAGCTAGAAAGAAATTGCTGCCTGCTTGCATCCCTAAGTAACACAGAAGACTTTGGGCCAAGAGCGTGGAGTTTATCCTGTTTTATTGCCATACCACTGTCCTTTCTAAAGCTACTGAATATTTTAATATTGTTGTGTAAGTTAGAGTTGCCATATTTCAAGCAGTTGAAAGTTGTTGAGCTGCTGCTTCTTTTGCCAAAGTTGTTGAGCTTTTTGTAGTTTTGCCCAAAGTTTTTGAGCTATTCTTAAGGAATATCTCAAAAAATGACACTGCCGACATGGGTTGCCATACGTCCAGATTTTCCTGGACATTTTGGCGATTTATGCTCGGACACTGCTTCTGAATGCAGTATTACGGATATGTCCAGGAAATTCCTGGAGAAATTTGAGGCTCTTTGCACTTTAACCTAATTTGCACTTTGCTACCTTTCCAAAGTCGTACTTCTCTTAGTTTTGTAAGAGAAGTTCTCTTTCAAAAAAAAAAAAAAGTGTACAAGCATAATGTGTGTGTTGGGGGAAAGCGTGAATGAAAACAACACAGAAAAAATGGATTACAGTTAGGGGAAATCCCTTGCAAAGATGTGTAAATCAGGAGGAAATGGAACAAAAAATACTGGCAAATTTTCATTAGAAATTCCAGAACCACACACACACACACCCCTGCAAAAAAAATAAACACACAAGCTGATGTGAAAATGTGGCAAGCTGAATTTCAGACAGTTAAACAGAGAAATTAAAATGGTCTACCCATTCTTACTGGGGTGTAAACAGAAAAAAAACTTAACATGCATTCCAAAATATCCCTACCCAAAAAATAATAATTCCCCCTTACAAACTCTCACACACAGAAAAACCATAACCATTGAGCCATATATTTTCTGTGGCGTACTGATGACTGGTCTAAGGTGCTGTCTCCTATCTAATAATTATACATTTCCTTGCAGATTTTCCCTGTCATTGGTTACTACAGCAACAGTATAGTGATAGCTCAGCTGAAGGGCTGTCTGGATGATTTATGGCTCAAAAGACAATCTCCCCCCCCCCCATCCCTTCCCTCTCATTGGAACATTCCTTGCGCTTGTATTCTTGCCCCACTGCGGGTGCCATGGCAACTTATTAAGGGGGGGGGGGTCACCTGAGGCTGCTGCATTTTCTCCTGGTGAGTAAGGCAAGAGCTGCGGTCGCTCAGGCTTTGTTACTACACTTGCACCATGTATCTCTGCACACACATAACGCATCTGTGAGTGAGCAGAGCGTAAATGTGTACATATTAAATCTCCCATTTCTGGACTGTGAACTTTTCCATCTTGCAGAGGAAGGCTGAGCTGAACTAAGGGAAGATGGCTGATTTTTTTGTACACTAATGGTTTCTGTGTATTTAGCATTGCATGTGGAATTTCATAATGCAGGGTCGCCCGGCATTATTTTAATCCGAGGCTGGATAGGAAGGTAAAAGATTTAGATAATATAGATGTTAGGGCAGGCTGGTTCGTGTTCTCTCTCTCTCTCTCTCTCTCTCTCTCTCTCTCTCTCTCTCTCTCACACACACACACACACACACACACACACACACACACACACAGCATCAAGCAATGGCTTGTCAGCCATATTTATTACCTATAGCTGCAGGCCTCTGCACAACAGACAATGACAAAATTATTGTTAATCATTATTATTTGTACATATTTGCTTATTTATTTGGTTTCTTGCCTTCACATTTTTAAAATGCAATTTTAAGAACAGTTAAAACAAATTACAGCCAAGAGAATAAGTTGGGAAATGTATATTCCTCAGCTGTCGAAGGCCAGAATCAACAGTTTCATCTTCAGCATGTGGTGGAAACCACAAAATGAAGGTGCCAGGTATATCTCTGTATGAGGGGTGGGATTGTGCAGTTTAGGGGGCTGCCACACAGAATGCACCTTTCCAGACAGCCCCCCCCCAGCATATGAGGGTGGGGGAAACTACCCAGAGGGCCCCCTTCATCATTCTGAACGTAAAACGGCATGAAACAGAACAATGAAATGTTCAGCTTTGTTTATCGTTGCGATCCTAGCTATGAGAAAAGAATCTTAACATAATTTGTAATTTCAATCCAGATAGACCCATCAGCTGCACAGTTAACTCTCTCACATCCAAAATACTTTTTCTTGAATATCTTAGCATTGATAGGAATTTTAAAAATGAAATAAATCACAACCATCAAACTTTGCAAATGGAATTTTTTTAATTAACTGTAGAAGGAACCTCCACCCCATGGTTTTTTTATACCCGGAGCGTAATTAAACAGAGTGCACCAGTTCCTGAGATTCAGGACAGGCCCCAGCACTCACATAAAATCCAGTTGTCTTTCCTCTGTCTCCCATCCCAGTAAGCATCATTCAACCAACGGAGAGGCATAACTCTGGATTGTATTCAATGGTACATGTATATTATTAAATCTGTGAAATGAACCCCATGTTCACAGACTTGATTTTAAGTTTAGAAAATAACTACTGTACATAGACAAGGGATGTGGGTGGCGCTGTGGGTTAAACCACAGAGCCTAGGACTTGCCGATCAGAAGGTCGGCGGTTCAAATCCCCACGCCGGGGTGAGCTCCCATTGCTCGGTCCTGACTCCTGCCAACCTAGCAGTTCGAAAGCATGTCAAAGTGCAAGTAGATAAATAGGTACCACTCCGGCAGGAAGGTAAACGGCATTTCCGTGTGCTGCTCTGGTTTGCCAGAAGCGGCTTCGTCATGCTGGCCACATGACCTGGAAGCTATACGCCGGCTCCCTCGGCCAATAAAGCGAGATGAGCGCCACAACCCCAGAGTCGGCCATGACTGGACCTAATGGTCAGGGGTCCCTTTACCTTTACCTTTACTGTACATAGACAGAACAGAGTAAGCTTAATTCCGTATATGCAACAAGCCTTGCCTTCTAATAATGATGATGATGGGGTTGATAAAAGAAACAATATTTTCCAGTGCATCCACCAAATTCTGTTTTTACCTTACTGAATAAGAAGATCCCTTTGAATGGGGGCCTATCACTGCCTGCTAGTCATGATGGCTATGTTCTGTCTCCATGGTTGCAGGCAGAAATGCTTCTGAATGCTAGTTGCTGGAAGCCACAGGAGGAGAGAAGGCTCTTGTCCTTGGTCCTGTTCGCGGGCTTCCCAGAAGAGGCATCTGGTTGGCAGAGCTGGCCTGCTCATAAGGTGGGGTGAAGTGCCCGACTCAGGCAGTGGAAGAGCAAGAGGCAGCGTTCTGCCCATCCCACTACTTCTGCCACCAAGAGGGAAGCATGCAACATTGCCACTCATTTTTCCCACCCCCAGGCAGAGAAGCCAAGCAATGGGCAATGCTTTGAGGAGTGCCCTGGTTCCTGCTGAGTTTGGCAAGAGCTGGGGCATGGCGGCAGTGGAAATGGACGGGAGGGGAGGAAGGAGGTGGCAATTCGAGTTTCACCTCAGATGGTGAAACAGGACAGGCTGCCCCTGCTGATTTTGTTTGTTTGTTTGTCTTTTAAGTGCTGAAAGAGGGCGGGGGGGGGGGAGAGAGAGAGAAAGAGGAAGAAAAATTGCAAAAAGACAACAAGAAATAAATATATAGGGTGGTGCTGTGGGTTAAACCACAGAGCCTAAGACTTGCCGATCAGAAGGTCGGCAGTTCGAATCCCCGCGACGGGGTGAGCTCCCGTTGCTGGTCCCAGCTCCTGCCCACCTTGCAGTTTGAAAGCAAGTCAAAGTGCAAGTAGATAAATAGGTACCGCTCCGGCAGGAAGGTAAACGGCGTTTCCGTGCGCTGCTCTGGTTCGCCAGAAGCGGCTTCGTCATGCTGGCCACATGACCTGGAAGCTGTACGCCGGCTCCCTTGGCCAATAAAGCGAGATGAGCGCCACAATCCCAGAGTCGGTCACGACTGGACCTAATGGTCAGGGGTCCCTTTACCTTTACCTATAACAAATATACCGTAATCAGTTACGTTTCCATACATTATTTTATATATATTTAAATGATATTATTGTCCTAATACATATATGATTATTAGTAACCTGCTGTATTCTCTATAAACTCGTTCCAAATGTTATCCAAAGTCTACGTCTTTTTTTCTTTTTTCTTTTTAAGTGTATTTTTTATTAAAGATTTCTTGGTTTACAAAAGTACGTGCAATGTCTCTTTTTTCAAGTTACATTTCCTACAGATCAGTTTCATTTATTGAGACAGCAACGTCTACGTCTTTAAGCAATCTGTTCATACGTTGCAAGTGTTGTCACGTCATGAATCCATTGATTAAAGGGGATCAATACCTTTATTCTTCCAATTCATCAATACCAGTCTCTTGCAGGCCACCCCTGCTGGTTGGCGACTGGGAGAACAGTATTCTGGACTAGATGGGCCATTGGCATGATCTAGCAGGCTCTTCTTATGCTACTAAATAGTGTGTAGAACACATGGGCATTGCAAGCAAGGATGTGCTTTATTCATTTGTAATAAATTATGCAACCCGACAGCAATCAGCTGCAAATGTAGAAGCTTGGAATAGTGTTGAGCAAGAATCCTTGGATGCATCGTTGCAATGGGATTGGGTGACCCCAGCATGGTCCATGAGTCAGCGCATATCATACACTGAACTTGATCTGACCTGCTTTCCCAGCAGGGATGCATACCAAGACTCAGTGTGCCAGGAAAGGGAGAGATTTAATGATGGGATGGAGAAAGAATTACAAAACCCCTTTTCGCTTTAAGAGATTTGACTGCTTGTTTGGGTAGATTCCACAGGGAGAGTTACATTTCCCTGGGCCGTCTGTAACATGAAGGCGATTTGAGTGTCAGACAAAATAAACCCGAGGAAATGCCTGCAACCTCTCCAGCTTTGCGTGTTGCCGTGGCAATTTATGACCTTTCCAATACTGTAAGAGGAAAAGCAGGAACTGCTAGCTAGGAGCTAAATAAAAGTTGCTATGTGCAAAACACAATACAAGAAGATCTCGCAAAATAAAGATGGTAAATTCCCACTGTCAGGTTAGCAAAAAATTTTTATCTTTTTCTTAAAGGTTTTGAATCTGGAGTTGAAATTATTGATCGAATTCAGTCTGTGGAAGGAAAGAAGGAAAGTGGGCCATGAAGGGGGGGGGAGCAACATAAGGGAACGATGCTAGCATTTCAATTAGTCTTTCTAAATTCTTTGCCCATTGTGAAAAGGAAGTGGCTTCAATGGGACAGCAGAGGCCAGATATACAGATTTTGAAAAACTTCCACAGCGGGACAGGGATGAACCGGGGGGGGGGGGAGCTGGGGGTAGGTACGTTCCTTTCATTAAATCAAAGTATTAACAGTATAGTATAACATCAGTGTACATATTGAGATTATGTGCATTCTAACCAATACTGGACGCAGCTCCCATTTATAAAGCTAAATAAAACTGAAACAGCAACAAAAGCAGAACTTCATAGTAAAGCTCATTCACGTGTTCCACTGAATACAGGTAGAACTCATGTTTGCACGTCTAGGAGTGTTTGTGTTTAAGAGTATAAGCTTGTCAATATGTACACCTCAGCTACTGTATATGTTATGTACTGAAGTTCTCACCCTGGGCCAGCAGGGGGATACTATAGATAGTTTTCACTCAGGTCCACGTATGCAAATAAGGGATTGAAAGTGATGTTCAGTGACTGGATAGTTACAGAAAGTTGTTACAGTTGCGTTGTAGTGGAGCTCTATATAAGCAGGCTGGCTGAACCCTTCAGTTCAGTTCTGTTCTAGCCTGTGAATGAACAAGAACAGTTTGAAGAATTGCTGTGTCATCTGATATGTTCACCCACAACTTAACAGTTATACACAGAAACATACAACTTTGAATGTTATATGTGAATATGAGTTTACAGGTCAACACATAGGACAGGATGGTGGTGATTAATTCATGGAGAACTAGGCTGTCATTGGCTACCAACCACAATGGCTGTGCTCTGCCTTCACAGTCCGCAGCAGAAATGCTTCTGAATACCAGTTGCTGGAAAGCAAAGGAGAGGAGGGTGTTTTTGTGCTAGAATCCTGCTTGCTGGTTTTCCACAGGCATTTGGTCAGCCCTTGTGAGAACAGCATGGTGGACTGTTGGGCGCCTGATCCAACAGGCTGTTGTTCTTATGGGGCTATGATTCATGGTCACAGGAAGAATGTATTTGCTTGTGTGTTGAGTCTCTTCCTTCTCTGTCTCCCAGGTCATCAGCAGCAAGGGAGGAAAAAAGGTTTGATCCTTTGTTTTTGTGGCGGAAGAAAAGGGGAAATGGCGTTGATGCTGCTCAGCCGACATCTAACGAGTTCGTTGCAACAGAACTCTAGGATTATTGCAGCTGGTAAGTGGTGGGAAAAGCACATGAAACAGAATGGAGATATTGGTAGAGTTCCACAGCTCAAGGCAGTGGCTTATATTAGTCCTGTGATGAATATCTCCCCCATGTTTCCCCCCTTCCTTCCACCAGTCTTCACCTATTTTTGGAGAAAATAAATCGCATTTGGAAGAAAATAAATCGCATTTGGAAATTACTAGAGGGGAGGGGAAATATCATTGAAATTCGGGGGGGGGGCTTGCCTTGTACCACATTCACACCACACATTTAAAGCACCATGATATCACTTCAAACAGGCATTGCTTTCCCCAAAGAATTCTGGGAGCTGTAGTTTATTAAGGGTGCTGAGAGTTGTAGGAGACCCCTGTTCCCCTCCCAGAGCTATAATTCCCAATGTGGTTTAACAGTCAACCCCTCTTCACGGGAACTCTGGGAACTATAGCTCTGTGCAAGCAATAGAGGTCTCTTAACAACTCTCAGCACCCTTAACAAACTACAGCTCCCAGGATTCTTTGGAGGAAGCCATGACTGTTTAAAGTGGTATCTGTACGGGCCTGCACAGTAAGATTCTTCAGCTGTGATCACTGCATTGCAGGATGTTGAACCAAATGACCCTTTGGGTCCCTTCCAACCATAGCTGTCAACATTTCCCTTTTTTAAAGGGAAATTTCCTTATTCTGAATAGGATTCCTCACAAGAAAAGGGAAATGTTGACAGGTATGCTTCCAACTACAGTTATGCGGTTTTATGTTAAAATCCTTTCCCATGCTGCAACCCAGTTTTGAAAAAACCACCTGCTTTTAAGTCACAATTCCCTTCTCAAATGAGTTAGTTGGTTGACCTGGTCTGTTGCAACTCTCTGGAAAACGTTGGATCAGTACAGTGGTGCCTCGCAAGACGAAAAGAATCCGTTCTGTGATTCTCTTCGTCTAGCGGTTTTTTCGTCTTGCGAAGCAAGCCCATTGAAGGATTAGCGGATTAGCGCTATTAGCGGCTTTTAGCGGCTTTTAGCGGCTTATCTGCTGATCAGATCAGCTGATAAGCGGCTTAGCAGCTTAGAAAAAGGGGGGGGAGGGGAAAAAACCAGCAGGAACTCGCAAGACATTGTCGTTTTGCGAAGCAAGCCCATAGGAAATTCGTTTTGCGAAGCACCTCCAAAACGGAAAACTCTTTCGTCTAGCGAGTTTTCCGTCTTGCGAGGCATTCGTCTTGCGGGGCACCACTGTATTACAGGAAGGGTAGGAAATGTGGTTCTGTGATTGCAACAATCAGCTGGCGCTTATTATCTGTGTTGCACAAACAAAGGGGCAAGGGGGCATTGCTAGGGAAATAGCTGGCACTCATGATCTGCAAACACAGCACCTGTGGGTGACCCTGCTCCTGCAGAGGCCTCCTCTAGCACCTGCCCTATCCCTGCCCTTTGTTTAATTTAGGCTTGTAGCCAACAAAAGGCTTCCCCGCTCCTACCCCCCGTCTAAATGCAGTAGGGTGGTGGAAAGGACAACAAATTGGGGATCCAGAAAGTTGACCAAAATCATGTGACCGGCAGACAGAAAAAGGCTCCCCTGTGCTTCTGTGAAAAATGCTGAGGTGCGCAGGTGGTTGGGCTGTCTTACTTAGGCCACATTCACCCCATGCATTTAAAGCACTATGACACCACTTAAAACAATCATAGCTTCTTCCCCCAAGGAATTCTGGGAGCTGTAGTTTGTTAAGGGTGCTGAGTGTTGTTAGGAGGCCTTAATCCCCCTCCCAGAGTTTCAGTTCCCAAAGTGCTTTAACAGTCAGTCCGTCTTTCCAGGGAACTATGGGAATTGTAGCTCAGTGAGGGAAATATAAGGCTCTCCTAGTGACTCTCAGCACCCTTAACAAACTACAGCTCCCAGAGGTATTTGAGGGAAGCCGTGACTGTTTAAAGTGGTATCATAGCGCTCTCAATGTATGGGGTGAATGCGACCTCAATATAAGGCAGATTCCCATGTTCCTTACAAAACATCTTTCCGTGAGCAAAACCAGCCAGGATCCAAAATCTTCCCTTTCTGTTCTGGCCTTTCAAGAGGCTTTTAAATTCCTCTCGGCTGGGAAAGGGCTGGGGTTGTCTGGTACAAACTGCCTCCTTCTGCATCTTGTTTATCCTCTGGAGCTTCTCGTGTTACTCTTCAAGCATCCAATAAATAGGATTCATCTCCCAGAACATTGCACAATAATTGTTTACTTGCTACGCAGTTCCCACAGGCTTGGCCTCCTGCTCTGCGAAGATTCCTGTTAGCAAAACTGCAATCTGAATTTGGGCATTTTTTCACCATGCGCCAGAATTTTGGTGAAAAGGTAGATTGGCCTCTATCATAGAGGCAGATATATGTCCTGCATTGTATACCCACAAAATCTAATACATTTGGAGGGCCACAGATTCCCCATTCTTTAATCTAGTTCATCGTTGCTAGTGGTTTTTCAGCATCTCAATGAGAGGTTTTACACATCACCTGCTCTCTGAATGACCTTTTTGTTTTGTAACTGGGGACGACACGGATTGAGCCTGGGAACTTCAGCATGGAAATAATGTGCTCTGTCATCTGCGCAATGAAATAGAGGAAAGAACATAGGAATCTGCCTCATTCTGAGCTGGTCCATCTAGCTCAGTATTGTCTACACTGACTGGCAGCAGCTCTCCGGGATTTCAGGCAGGACATTCCTAATCCTTCCTGGAAATTCTGAGGATTGAACCTGGGACCTTCTGCATGCAAATCAGATGCTCTGCCACTTAGCTACAGCTTTTCCGACCAGCAGGAATGTTCATGAATCCTCTATTGTCATCCCATCAACTCAGCTGATCAATGTTCAGAGGCTTCACTGCCACACGTGCAATGCAGTCAGATCAATCAAGCTCTGATCAATAAATTAAATCAGCTAATGTTTCGGCTGGTTTCATCACTGGAGGGCATACTTATTAATCTTTTTCTTGGGGAGGCGAGGCTATTTTTGGTCCTAGTGTGTCAGCTCAGTTTGGACAGATGGGGCTTCTAGCCAATGCTTGGTAGCCTTTGCTTAATAAATTATGTCAGAGGTTTCCACCAGTGTCTCAGAAAAGGCGTTCGGACTGGTTTTTGCTAGAAGACCACTTTATTTCACTGCAATGGATTTGTTAAATAGATATGTACACTCAGGGTGGCGAGTCCTGTTTCACCACTTGAGGTGATCCCAGAAGTGCCACCTTGCCCTGCAGCTACCACCATACTGCCCACCACCAAGATCTTGCCCCAAATGGACACAATCTTGCCCGAAATCTGCACTGACAAAGGCAGTGCTTCTCTACCACTGGCGGAAACAGCAGGTGCCCCCTGGAGAGCTTCTGCCACCTGAGGCAGCAGCCTGGTTCTGCCTAATGCCTGGGCCGGCCCTATATACAATGCAACTCTATACATATTGCCCAGAAGGGAGTCCTATTGTGCCCCTTTAACCTTTTAAAAAAATGACTTCAAATTGGTTAACTTTATATTCCTTGCAGGGCACAGAGGAATCAGTCAAGCTGCAGCAAAAATCGATGTGGAGTTTGACTATGATGGGCCCCTCATGAAGACAGAAGTCCCCGGCCCAAGATCCAGGGTAAACTGATGCACTGAGACAGGCGTCTTTCAAGCCCCTTGTTATTGGCCTGGTTTGGCCTGGTTATTGACTTGGTTTGGATGGGGGAGAATTCGATTCAGCGTGCATTTAAACTGTCACAATCACATTTTTCAAAACAAAATGAGAATTGAAAGGCAGCCATGCTTCCAGATTTGCACTTCTACAAATTTTGTGATGCTGTTTTCCACCTAGTGTTCACAAAAATACATCTATTAGGAGAAGGTGTGCATATAAAAATGAACATATTTGAGAAAATAACATACAGATGTGTGTTAGGAGAAATTGCTTGCAGAGAGGTGTTCCTTAGTCGAAAGTGCATACCAAAACATGCTGAGGAGAAATTTGTGCTAAATACTGAACAATTCTCATGAAGTTTTAAAAAAGGAAAACCCAAACGGCCACAGAAAATGTGAAGAACCGAATTTAGGATTTGAAAAATGTGAAACCAACAGAAACTGAAATTGACGGACCTATCAATCCCAATTGATACGTCACACTAAGCCACCCAATGGCTTAGTGGAAGGTGTGCAGACTCCAAGAGGAGAGAGTGCAGCCAATTAGTTCCTCAGCTGAGCTGAGCTGAGCTATGGTTTAGCTTATAGTGTTGCCAGAACCCAGGCTCACACTTCAGCTTTTTCTAGACTAACCAAGGTTGCCCTGTGGTTTGGAGATCCAAACCACAAGCCCTGTTCAGACAACATGCTAAGCCGAACCATGACTTAGCTCAGTGTATCTATCCAAAATATCACCCTGCTTAAGCCGCTAGTTATATTCATAATATTCTTTATCTCTTTCCTTCCAGGAATTAATGAAACAGTTGAATAGAATTCAGGTAATTTATCCTGTTTTTAGTGTAAAAATATAAATCTTTTGCCCCCAAACCCCTTACCTGCAGAGCCTTATAAGAATACTAGGCAGCAAATCAACTGTGGATGGGCAGGCCACCCTCCTTGCAAATGGGGGGGAGGACATTCAATACTTTTTTGAGAAGTTGGCCATATTGATTTTCAAGGGGAAAAGTGGCCCACAGTCCCCGGCTTGGAAGCCGCTGCAGATGGGGGGGGGGCTTGGAGAGTTCCCCCATGGCTGTTATTTGTCTGTCCTTATCTCTCCCACCCCCCTCTCCGTGGGCCACATTTGACCAGTTGTCAGAACCTCTGAACTCTCTGTCGCCTGGTATCACTGTGATGTCAGGTGGGTTGTTTTTGCCTGCAGGGTTTGAAATCAAACCACATGGGCGAAAAGCCCAGTGCTTTTTGCAAACCCCAGCAATCAGCTGATGCAAGCAAACCCTATTTTGGCTCAGCCTTCTTTACCTGCCAACATGGATGACAGGGCAGGTATGTGTGTGGCTTGGCCCACACAGCCTTAGGGACCAAATGGAGAACCCTGGCCAGTCTTCTTAGGCCTGGGAGCTGGAGTTTTCCTTGTTTGGATTCATATTTTTTTTTTATTTAGAGCATTTGTACCCTGCTCTTCAGCTAAAAAGCCTTTCAGAGCAGCTGATAGACCATCAGTTAAAACAAGACAGCCCCTACCTGGAGATTTACAATCTATTTTTTTTAAAAGGCACAAAAGGGAGGGGGAGGGGAGAGGAAAAAAGCAAACTCAGTTTCCCTGATACTATGCTGAGAAGCAGCTTGCTGTGTGTGCATGTGACCATTTTCAAGTAGGAAGTTGGTACAGGACTCCAGTCTGGACCAAGGGCGCATTGCTTTTTATTCAGAATAAAAAGTGACTGCTTCAAGCACAATCAAAAAAGCTTGAATAAAGAGTGCCGTGTGTTGACTGACCCTTAACTTCAGGGCTCTGCCAGGGAGAAAGCAGGCAGACCGGGACAGTGTTGAGGCCTCAAGTCTTTTTTAAAACCAGAGACAGCCCCCCTCCTCCTCCTGTGCTAAATGGCCTGAATGGTCTTTCCCTGGGGGGAGGCAATGAAGGCCACTTCTCTCCCTCCCTTCCTTCCAGAATGCAGAAGCCGTGCATTTTTTCTGCAACTACGAAGAAAGCCGGGGGAACTACCTTGTCGACGCTGACGGGAACCGAATGCTGGATCTCTACTCTCAGATATCTTCCATCCCAATAGGTAAGCCAAGAGGATGTTCTCTTGTGGGGGCATGAAACTCCCTTCTGGGAGATGTGGGGTTGCCTGCTGTCTTAAAAACAAACAAACAGTTGGGCCATTTTTGCAGGGCGAAGTTATAAAAGTCCATTGACAGCAAAACAGAACTTCCCTGTACAGTGGCAATCTACCTCTGAAGAAAAACTGCTGGGGCAAATAACAGGGTGGCTACTTCATGCCCTCCTTGTGGTCTTTCTGGAGGCATCTGGCTGGTCACATTTGTTATTGTGGTTAGTGTCCAACTGGAACCAGGGTCCAAATCCTCACTTCACCACGAAGCTCACTGGGTGACCTTGGGCCAGCAACTCACTCTCAGGTTAACTCTCAGGTTCACGGGGTTGCTGTGAGGATTAAGTGAGGAGCGTGGGAGAACCATGTGGGTCACCTTGAGCACCTTGGAGAAAAGGATGGGGGATAAATGCAATAAACAACAAACAAACAGGAGGCTGGACTGGGCAGACTCTGCACTGGTCCTGCAATGCAAGTTTAGCATTCTTCTTTCCGTGTTGTGAGTCCTAAATTTGAGCAAATGTTGGCCCGAAATGCACGTTCTGGTCTAGAGCCAGGGTTGTCATTGAGCAAGGCGCTAGGAGGAACTTTCCAAACTCCGAAGAAAGTAGGTTAGCCTTTACGTAAGACTTCCAAACAGAACTGAATAGCTACAGAAGTGGAACTGGCTAGGCCTCCAAGCTCCTGAAGGGCAGGAATGCAGATTAATGACCACAAGAGTGTGCCATTTTATTTTGGCTAGCTGCTGTGTAGTTACTATGTCTGAGCTGTTTCAACAATACACCGGCGTCAGAAGAGCACCAGCTGGGCCCGCCAGCTGTCAACGAAATATTTGAGGTTCTGAAAACGGGGCTTGTGACGCTGAGCTTGCAAACTCTTGATTGTGTAGAAATTAATGGGTCACTTGCTGCCTGCTAAGCTGCTGTGATTTGACGGAACGTTCAAAACACTCAGCCTGCTCAGGGTAAGCAATCATGTCATTAGTAGAATGTGACAAACCAGTCGCATGGCTTTAGGATCGTTGCCAGAATAATTAGTGCACACACAACTTTTGGAGAGTTTGCAGGTGGTCACTGCAGTGCTTTTAGTTGTAGTTAGTTATTCCAATATCAGTGGAGGGGGGCATTTAAAAGAGGAGCATGGAGCATGGAGAGTGTGGACTGGGCCTCCTACTAAAGCTGGGTGCTGGCAAGTCCCATAATCACAGTCACTGCTCTTTGTATCTGGGCTTCAATAGGGTGGCTAAAGTGTCCCTTTTGGGGAGAAGCATCTGAATTTGTTGCTGTCCACTGTGCTGATTCCTAAATCATGCTCTTTCCCTGTGTATGCCCTGTTCGTCCTTGGAGGCGCTCTATTTTCTTCCAGCTTCAGGGACAGCTGTCCCAGAGAGCTACCCTAGAAGTAGCTATTGCCCTTGTGGAATGAAAATTCACAATAGCACTCTGTCAAATAACAGAGCAGTTGAGGTCAGGCAGTGATCCATTTTGCATGCACCACTAAGCCAAACAATGGCTTTGACTGAATGAGTAAGTATTGCAGGGGGTTGGACTAGATGACCCTTGGGTCTCTTCCAATTCTATGATTCTGTGGTGCACAGTGCAAAAATTGTGGCCACTTGGTTCCTCCCCTGATCCCACAGTCACTGCACTACCTGGAGTTAAGCCATGGTTTAGCTTAGGGTTACATGCATAACCATGGCTTAGCTCTCTTGCTCCAAATAAGCCACAAGCTGCAATCAAGTTTGTTCCAGGAACAGAAAGACTGGGAGAGGAGTGAAATGGCTGTGATTTCCTCCCTGGGTGCCAGTACTCTTGCTTGGTTACACATAGTCATGGGTTAGCTTAGCATTATGTGCAAACCAGGCCAATGTTCGTGTTGATTTCTTGAGTTTCTGTTACTCACGTTCAAATGACAACATAAATGAGAAAAAGGAAGTGAGCTAGAATGTGGTCATCAACAGCTCCCAGACTCAAATTACGTTTTCCAAAAACCTTCGAAGGGTATGCTTTCCACCTACCAACATTTCCTCTCCTAAAATTATTTATTTCAGCAAGCTAAGCTTTCGGCTATGCCCTCCTTTTTCTCCCCCTAAAAGGAATACAGTGGGTTGAGGGCAGTTAAGTACACCTTGAACATGTTAGCTGTAAGGTGGCAGGGTTCCTTGAAAACCATTGGGAATTCTCTCTGTTTTGTTTTAGGTTACAGCCATCCAGCTCTAATAAAACTCCTCCAGCAGCCCCGGAATCTGGTAAGGTGCTTCTTTCACCCAAAATAAAAAAAATTCCTTCCAGTAGCACCTTAAAGACCAACTAAGTTAGTTCTTGGTATGAGCTTTCGTGTGCATGCACACTTCTTCAGATACACTGAAGAATATCAGATACACTGAAGAAGTGTGCATGCACACGAAAGCTCATACCAAGAACTAACTTAGTTGGTCTTTAAGGTGCTACTGGAAGGAATTTTTTTTATTTTGACTATGGCAGACCAACACGGCTACCTATCTACTATCTTTCACCCAAGTCACTGAAGCAACTCCTACCCATGTTGAGATTTCTTTATTTGTTGATAAGCAGTGCCCAATATTGCCTGAATTTTACTTCTTTCCCCTCTGGTTTTAGAAACTGCATGCTGGAGTTTGCTTCTGGAAGGTGGCCAGGTTTTCCAATTTTCTAGGAATTGGAGAAACAAGCCTAAGAGCCTTCCCTTTACAAACACAGGGAACTGTTTTGGACTTCAGTTCCCATCGTCCCCCCAGCCAGTACCTCCTTTTTGTAGTCCAAAAGCACCTGGAGGGCATGAGGTTGGTAAAGGTTGTGCTGTTCAGTGCTGACTTCAAGCTTTTTGCCTTGTTTTCCAGAGTACCTTTGTCAACAGGCCTGCGCTGGGGATTCTTCCCCCAGAGAACTTTGCTGAAAGGCTAAAGGAATCGTTGCTTTCGGTACGTTTTGCGTTGGCAGAGAAATGGCCTCAGCATGGATGGTTTTGGAGGTTTCGTTGCACAGCAGCCAACCTCCTGGTGTAGTTTTTAATTTCCTGTTGTAGTGTGAGTGGTTCAGGTTCAACCCTCCTGACCCCATCTCTTCTGCACGAGCCATGTCCCTCACTGGTTCTTCTTCACACCTTGAGTGTTTTTGCCTGACTGGAATATGTCATTGAACTCTGATGATGTCTTTTCCTTGCCCGGATGGGGAACAGAGGGGAGGTGTGTGAGTGTGTGTAGAAACCCGCCTACTGTACAAAAGTAAAATGTACCCATGTTGCTCCACCCACTTTTGCCTCTGGCCTCGCCCACCACTCCCATGTGGCCCTCGGAAGGTTACCCATAAGTGGCCCTCAGTGTGAAGAGGGTTCCCCACCCCAGCTTAAATCAGCACAGATTGTACCTCAAAAATTTGTTTGGAGAGCCAAGCTGTCCCACCTTACTGCCACCTCCCAACATTTCCATCTTGCAATGCCGAAAAGTAAAATAAGCAACAAAAAACTACTGGTAAGCCATTCTGGCAGCCCAGGAGATTGCAACACTATGATGAAGGCTTTAGGTGTGTTTAGAACTACACAGTTGTAAAGCCATGAGGAAAATGGCCCCTCTAGGGCTCCTGTGCATATGCCTCTATGGCACAAGCCATAGAGCACAGAGACAGGACAAATCTAAGTTAAGCCGAATATTCAGTCCTGCTTCTAAATCAAATTTATGGAAATTGTGGAAGTGGAGCCAGTTGCTCAGGGAAAGTTAATAGATCACTGGTGGCGGTGGTGCCTAGAGGGAAGACTATGCTCAGGATATGTACTTCCTTGAAAGTCTCTTGTGTTGTGCCTTTTGAGATTAAATGTCACTGTAACTCTTTTTTTGTTCTCTCCCCATTTACAGGTGGCTCCTAAGGGTCTATCTCAGGTTATAACCATGTCTTGTGGATCTTGCTCAAATGAAAATGCCTTCAAAACCATATTCATGTGGTACAGGGTGAGTAAAACATAGGAGAGCATCTCAAAATCCTACAATCTGCAGGTGAAGCCTTGGTAGTGGTGCCGTCACCGTGGGCTGCTTGGTTGGCATTGACCCATGGCAGGGCCTTTTCAGTGGTGGCTCCCCAGTTCAGTAATCCCCTTCCTAGAGAGGTGCATCTGTCACTATCTTCAGGTGGGATTTAGTCCGATGTCCGCAAATTCAAGTCGAGCAGTTATAGTTGGTTAGGAGGTCTTGCACTACAAACTCACTCTCCCAAAAGGTCAGACATTTTATATAAGGAAAACTCAATGGAAAGTTTGGGGCAATGCTTGCTTTGACACAATGTCATCTACCCTCCCTGCAAACAAATCAGGATGAATACTCAATAAACAGGGCATCTGGAAACGCCCCATAGAAATTGATGCTGGAATATTTTTCCATCTCTGGGATTTTAATAGGAAGCCCATTTGTTTTCCAGAGCAAAGAAAGGGGGCACAACAGTGTTACCAAGGAAGAGCTGGAGACGTGCATGATCAACCAGGTAAGAGAGCCATATCTGAGTCACCTGGTGGAGATTTGCAGATTCTTGGATGCAAAATAAGCATGTGGAACCTAGAGGAGGCAAGATCCCCATCCGTGACTTAAAACGAAGAGAGTTAGCATCATGGTCAGCCTGTCAGATTAAGACCAGGGAGAGACTCGGGTTCAAATCCTCAGGCAGCCCTAAATGCCACCTTGAACGAGTCACCCTTATCATAGCCCACCTGACAGAGTTATTGGGAGGATAAAACAGGTATGGGATGGGGGTTTGTAGAGAGAACTTTCCTTACCACCCTGAGCCCCTGGTATGGAAGGACACAAACGTTTTGCAGTTTTACTCTTTTTGTTATTCTGTCTTGCTTTCATTGTAATCGAAAGACACCTAGAATACTGGAGAGATGAGGAATAGGTTATTTCAACAAAGGTCCCCTCCTTCTAAGCCTGGTCGGTTGCGTAACAATGCCTGGATCTTCAGTACAGGGCTTGATGCTGCCACCTAGAGAGGCTACTGAATTATGCAACCAATATTATGAGAGTGCCTGAATTCATAACCTTGCTGAAGCAAGCCCATCCAGTCCAGCATCCCGTTTTCATAGTGGCCAACCAGTTGGAAACCCACAAAGAGGACCTGATCACAAGAGGGCTTTCCCCCCTTCTGTGGCTTTCTGCAACTGGTATTCAGAAGCATCACTGCCTATGACCTTGGAGACAAGAGTGTAACCATCATTTCTAGTAGCTATTGATAAGCCTTATCCTTGAATCTGTCCAGTCATCTTTCAAAGCCATCCAAGTTGGTGGCCATCCCCGCTTCCTGTGGCAGTGAGTTCCACAGTTTAACTATGTTCTACATGAAGAAGATCTTCTTTTTATCTGTACTGAATCTTCTGACAATCAGCTTCATTGGATATCCCTGAGTTTTCGTGTTAGGGGAGAGGGAGAAAAACTGCACTCCGTGTCAGACATAATTTTATAGACTTCTGTCATGTCGACTCCGACTTGCTATTCCTCCTGACTATAAAGTCCCAGATACTGCCACCTTCCTTCACAGAACAGTCACTCCACCCCGTCAATCATTTGGTTAGCCCTTTTCCCTACCTTGAATTAAAGCGCATACCATAACTTTAGTTCTACAACATGCAAATGAATTCAGACGCTCTGTCGCCCTAGCACAGCAAACATGCTTTAAAAGAGAGAACCTGACTTTTTGCGGTTTGGAAAGTGACAGGGAAATGCGTTGAAAAGTGTGGGATGGACAAGTAGCTAACAGGAAGGCAAATGAACACCCTGCAAGCAAACTGGGTCAAATGCCTATTGCTGTATCCCAGGGATAAGAAGGAACGTACAGTAAAGACCAGATGTCATCTGACTTCTGAATAAGCTTTGTGCCAGCGGATCAGGATGAATGCTCAGCAAATAAGTTTCTTGTTTTGATTCCAGCCCCCCGGTTGTCCAGAGTACAGTATGCTTTCCTTTATGGGCGGATTTCACGGGAGAACTATGGGTAAGGAAAAGTGTTTAGATGTGTGTTTTGGGGGGAGGCGGGGAAGAGTTTGGGGCCACTTGAACCTCTGCATTGTGTGGTATCCTTCTCCCTACTTTGTGTGGAGGATGGGGGTAGCAGTGCAGAAGAGAGGGCTATGAGATGCCTTTTTGCCATGGTCCCCCTCAAAACAAACAGCAGCCTTGGCAGTCAGGGAACATCAATGGCATGCAGTTGAGAGAGGCATGTGATGATAGATTGAATACTACTGACAAGCGAGTTGGATAGGCGGGTGGGTGTGCGTGTGCCATTTTTTATAATGATAATAATAATTTATTATTTCTACCCCGTCCATCTAGCTGGGTTTCCCCAGCCACTCTGGGCAGCTCCCAACAGAATATTAAAAATAGACTCAAACATTAAAAACTTCCCTAAATATGCTCCTGCACATTAAAAATAAATCCTCTCAAGTAGAAAACTAGCAAAGCAGTATAAATTTTCCTGCTGCACTACTTTTCTTCTTGTGGGGAGCTTCTTTACACAAGAAGGAGGTACTAAAAATGAGGCTCTTTCACACCTGCAATTAGAGTGGTACAGTCCGTTTTCTTGGTCTCATTCTGAGGCAGGGGTAGCATAATGGGATCAATGGATGGATTGTGTCACATCAGACTGTGGGCAAGTGGCGTGGGTGCCACATCTTGAATGTTTTATATTATATAACTGTTACTTTTGATGCTTAGCTGCCAAGAATGTATTCTAAGAAAACCAGAAAGGAGGGAAACTGCTTTTAAAAAATAAACGAGTCAATGTGTTGGTGTTGCCCCTTCCTGCAGGCTGCTTAGCTGCCACGCATTCCAAAGCCATCCACAAACTGGACATCCCTTCCTTTGACTGGCCCATCGCTCCCTTTCCGAGGCTGAAGTATCCTCTGGAAGACTTTGTGAGAGAAAATCAACAGGAAGAGGCCCGCTGCCTAGAGGAGGTGAGATCTTGGTCATGAAATTCTACTCATATATTGATTCAGAGCAGAACTCCAATGTGTAGTTGGCAGAGTAAAAAATTAAACACATTGCAGGATTCCCCAAAAATAGACCACAGGCAATTAATATTTCATCCAGCAGAGCTTTACTGCTACTGAAGGCAAATGAACATAATGGTCACAAATCCAATACATTCAGGATTGGCACTCTGCATAAGAAATCAAGCTGCAGCAGACTTAAACTTACAATAACTTATACTTAAGTCCCTCAACACTATACAGTAGTGCCCCGCAAGACGAATGCCTCGCAAGACGGAAAACTCGCTAGACGAAAGAGTTTTCCATTTTGGAGGTGCTTCGCAAAACGAATTTCCTATGGGCTTGCTTCGCAAGACGACAATGTCTTGCGAGTTCCTGCTGGTCCCCCCCCTTTTCTAAGCCTCTAAGCCGCTTATCAGCTGATCCGATCAGCAGATAAGCCGCTAATAGCCGCTAATCCGCTAATCCGTCAATGGGCTTGCTTCACAAGACGAAAAAACCGCTAGACGAAGAGAATCACAGAACGGATTATTTTCGTCTTGCGAGGTACCACTGTATACAGAACACCACACCAGAAGGAAGAGAGATAGAAAGAGAAAGTGAAACCCGGGCTCCTTCTGGCCTTCCTTTTATAGTCAGCATGACCTTGACAGAAAGAGATAAGAGAGCCAGTTTAAGCCAACTGTACTCAGCTTCTCTGAAGGAATAACCCAAATATCATTTGTTCACTTCACCCGCCCCAAATCATTTCCATTTTATTTTCCCTTAAAATATAAGTTGGCTCTTACATTTAATTGGGGGGGGGGATGTCAACAGCCAGTTGTTTTTTTCAAAAAATAAAAAAATGTTCAACATACAGGTGGAAGATTTGATTGTAAAATACAGGAAAAAGAAGAAAGTTGTGGCAGGAATTATCGTTGAGCCCATTCAGTCAGAAGGAGGGGACAACCATGCCTCAGATGACTTCTTCAGAAAGCTGAGGGACATTGCCAGGAAGGTTGGTAGAAAGCCAGACTTATAATTTGGGATACTGCCAAGTTTCCCATTGTTTGTGGTGGGTTAATTTGAATGTTTGCTGCTGCTGTTGTTGTTGTTGTTGTTGTTGTTGTTGTTGTTGTTGTTGTTACTGTTACGAGGCACTTGTATCCCAAAGGCTATTGTGAGGGTTTGATTAGCTGCTTGTGCGTGAAAACGTGCTCCCTCAGAGTTTGTGCGCCCCCACAAACCTCCGTGTGTGACGGAGCTCCTCAGACATGTCTGCTCTAGTCACTAGTAGAGTCCGACAGTGGCTGTCTGCGGAAGCGTTTCCAGCAAAGAAGTTCCTTAACGGAAACGCGTCTCCTGGACTCACGGCGTGACAGTTTCCTGCGAGGTATGGGTCTCCCTCTGGGAGACTCCGATACTTCCCCACTGTTCTCGCTGGAAGCCTCCCTGAGCCCTCCCTCCTGCTCGCATTCCCTCAGAGACCCACTCCTCCCCCTGCTGGTCCCTGCTTCCGCAGTTGAGTCTCTTTCATCCTGCCTGAGTCCCTCCACCACCTGATGCTCTGATGGCAGTTCCCTGACATCCACCTCCCCTCCAGGGCCCCCCTCACCCCCTCCCAATTCCTCCCCCCTGGGAGGTGAAGGGCTAAAACCCCGAAACGAATCTTCCTCATCTTCTGACGTCTCGAACAATTCTCTCCATCGATCGTCGTCCTGGCCAGCTGAATCCTCCTCCTCTTCAGAATCTGGGAACCCCTCCAACTCCTCTTCCTCGTCGGTGGTGGCAAAGTATTCCCTTCGGAACCTCGCTACAGGCTGAGGTTTACGTGGGAACCTCTGATGAAAAGTCTCTATTAAAACCTCGTCATTGACATCCTCTGCCCTAACCCAGGTGTTTTCCGACTCCGGTTCCCCTTCCCACATTACCAAATACTCTACTTGATCTCCCTTCCACCTGGAATCGAGGATCTCCGCTACATGGTAGCTGTGTTCCTTCTCCTCCATTGCTGGTCCCCTAGTGACCCTCCCCTCACTGTCTCCTCTATACGGTGACAGCAACGACCTGTGAAAAACTGGGTGCAGCTTCATGTGGTTCGGTAACCGGAGCCTGAAAGCCACTGGATTGACCTGCTGTATGACTTCAAACGGACCCAGCCTTTTGGGTCTTAACTTCTTACAACCCCCTTTGAATGGCAACCCTTGGGTTGACAGCCACACCTGGTCCCCCACCCTGATGCTTTCACCTTCCCTTCTGTTTTTGTCTGCTTGCCTCTTATATTCCTCCTTAGCCCTGTTTAAGTGGAGTTGGAGCTGGCGATGGATCGCTTCCATTTCTTCCACGAACTGTTCTGCAGCTGGAACGCTCCAGTTCTCCCCCTCCCCCCCTGGGAAGGCTCTGGGATGGCACCCGTGATTAGCCAAAAAGGGGCTCATCCCCGTGGACACGTTCTCTGCATTGTTGTAGGCAAATTCTGCCAACGCCAGCTTCTCCACCCAATCATTCTCTCTGTCATTAACATAACACCTCAAATATTGTTGGAGAACCCCATTTGCTCTTTCCGCCTGCCCGTTGGTTTCAGGATGACGGGCCGTTGAGAAATTAACCTCTACATGCAGTAAGCTCATGAGCTTCCTCCAGAACCTGGAAGTAAATTGTTTCCCTCGGTCTGAAACCACCCTCAAGGGGGCGCCATGCAACCTAAACACATTCTCTACAAACAATTTGGCGGTTTCTTCTGCTGTAACCGCATGTGAGCAGGCTATGAAGTGGGCCATCTTAGTTAACAGATCTACTACAACCATGATGGCTGTTTTCCCTCTAGACCTTGGCAGATCAGTCATGAAATCTATTGCCACTGCTTCCCACGGTCTCTCAGGTGTGGGCAGTGGTTCTAATAAACCAGCCGGCGCCTGCCTCTCCCCCTTGGCTCTTTGGCATTGTTCACACCCTCTCACATACTCCCGCACATCTTCCCTGACCTTGGGCCACCAAAATTCCCTGGTAACCAGCCACATGGTTTTGTGTTGCCCAAAGTGCCCTGCTGTGGGGCTATCGTGCAGCTGCTTGAGTACTTTCTCCCTCAATTCCCCTTCAGGTATATATAACGCTCCCTTATAATACAATGCCCCATTTCTCTCCTCAAAACCACCGGATTTGTCTTCCTCCCCTCTGAGATCCCTGAGTTTCCCCTGGGCGTATGCATCCTGCACCGTACCCTCTACCAATTCCCTTTGCCCCACCAAAGTCGCCCCACACACCCAGCGGTCCTCTGGAATGATATGGGTTTCTTCGGGTGCTCCCTCCCCCTCCAAATATTCAGGTTTGCGTGAGAGAGCGTCCGCCCTAACATTCTCTGGGCCTGGCACATAACAAATCTCAAAGTTAAATTTGGAGAACTCTTGGGCCCATCTCAACTGCCTTTGGTTGAGCACTCGCGCCGTTCTCCAGTACTCTAGATTTTTATGGTCCGTGCACACTTGCACTTTATGTTGTGCACCAACTAGCAGATGCCTCCATCTCCGGAACGCCTCATGAATAGCAAGCAGTTCTCGGTCGTACACCGTGTAGTTCCTCTCGGATTTGTTCAGCTTCCGCGAGAAGAAGGCACACGGACGCCACTCCGACTCCTCCTTCCCCGACTGCAGAAGAAGCACCGCCCCTATGGCTCTGTCAGATGCGTCTGTTTCAACCCTTAGCTTCTTTCGTAAATCCACATGCAGAAGTTGTTCTTCAGAGGCGAAGGCCCTTTTCAGTTCCTCAAACGCTCGCTCCGCCTCCGCCGTCCATACAAACTTCTTTTTACTGCTGAGACAGTCAGTGATGGGCGCCGTCAGATGGGCGAAGTTGCGGATAAACTTACGATAAAAGTTTCCAAACCCTAGGAACCTCTGCACATCCTTCTTGGTTTTGGGTGTTTTCCATTCCAGCACTGCCTGTACCTTGCCGGGATCCATGGCCAATCCCTTGTCTGACAGGCGGTACCCCAGGAATTCCACCTCCTTGGTATGGAACCGACACTTCTCCAGTTTGACCCACAGCCTGTTGGCTTGCAGTCTGCTCAACACTTCTCTGACGTCTCTCACATGTTGCTCCTCATTCTCAGAATACACCAACACATCATCTAGAAAGGCAACGCAATTCTTGTAGAGCAAAGGGCCCAGCACGTGGTTCATAAAAGATTGAAAACACGCGGAGCCTGCTTGTAATCCAAATGGCATAACGAGGTATTCAAACGCCCCCAAAGGGGTAAACATGGTGGTTTTCCATTCATCCCCTTTCCTTATGCGTATCAGGTTGTACGCCCCCCTTAGATCCAGCTTTGTGAAAATCTTTCCCTTCCTCACCATGGTCAAAATATCATCAATTCTGGGCATAGGGAACGCCACCGGTTCAGTCACTGCATTCAGCCGCCTAAAATCACATACAAGTCTCGGCTTGTCCGCATTTTTTTTGTCCACAAAGAACACTGGGCTCCCCCCTGCTGCTTTGGACTCTCTGATGAAGCCTCTCTTCAGGTTCTTGTCAATGAACCCTCGCAACTCTTGCATTTCCCTGTCTGACATGGCATACAACTTGCCCACGGGAAGCTGTGCTCCAGGGAGTAAATTGATCTGACAATCAAAGGGTCTATGAGGTGGTAGTTGGTCAGCTTCCTTCTCGCTGAACACGTCGCTGAGATCTGCATACTGTGGTGGTACCTTCACCTTCCCCATTACTTCAGTCCCTGCTAGGGTGGCTTGGGCCCCTACTGAACCCTTCTCCCCTTTGCAGTGTTCCAGGCAATGTGCAGAACCAAAGGACACCACTCTTTGATGCCAGCCAACCAGCGGATCATGTAGAGCTAGCCAGCTCATTCCCAAAATAATGGGAGCGCCTCCCAGGGTGGCCACATTAAACGCTATCAGTTCTGTGTGCCTTGCCACCCTCATTATCATTGGGACAGTCTGCAAGCGGACTCCTCCTCCCAACAACTCCCTGCCATCAATCGTGGTCACCTGCAGGGGGTTGCTTAAAGGGATGGTCTGTATCTGGTGTTCAGCAGCAAACTCCTTGCTCATAAAATTGCAGGAGCTGCCTGAGTCCAATAACGCCTTTATTTTTAGGGGGTGCCCATTCTGCAGCTCTAGCGACACTTCAATCACTAGAGCAGGTCGAGGAGCTTCTGGCACGGGCACTTTCACTGCTCTTTGGCCTGGCTGCAGTGCCCCAATTGTGGCAACCAGGCGTTGGCTTTTACCTGCTCCGCTCCCCCTTCTTCTCCCCCCTCAACAGCTCCCACCATCCCTTGCCATTCCTTCCTCTGGGGGCAGACTCTGGCAAAGTGGCCTGGCTGTTGGCAGAGATAGCATTTCCGGGGGCCCTTTCCCTCCTTCTTAGCTCCCTCGCTGGTTTTTGAAAATGCGCGCGCGCGCGCTGTTCCGATTTCCATCGGCTCTGCCGGCGGGAAAGCTGGCTCAGGAATGTCTGGAATGCGGAACTCCTTCCAACGTTCCCCTCTCCCTTCCCGCCTCTCCAAGGCTCTTGCCTCCTGCCGCGCTCCTATGGTCAGCGCAGATTTGGTCAGCTGATCCATAGACTCCGCCCTGGGGCTCCGTGCCAGCTCGTCTTTCACCCCCGAAGAAAGACCTTCTTCAAATAGCATTTGAACGGGTGCCGCCGATAAATCCCAACTCAGTCTGTGAATCAGCATGGTAAACTCAGTCCAATATTCACGGACAGATCGACTCCCCTGCTTACAAGCCATTAGCTGTCTGCGCACCACCCCTTCCTCAATATCGCTGGAAAACATGATATCCATTGCACGAAAGAACTTCATTGTGTCCTTTAGTATGTCATTGTGCGTTGCCATTAGGGGTCGAACCCAGTCTCTAGCCCCTTTCTCAAGATGCCCAATTACAAAAGCAACTCGCGATTCCTCATCAGGGAACTCATCGAACTGCACATTAAGGGCATATTGCATCTCTGTCCTAAAAGCATGGTAGTCCTTGGGGTCCCCCCCAAATTTCTGCACCAATCCTGGTACCTTTCTGGGGAATTGAGTGGCTCTCCCCTTCTTGTCTGCATCCTGAGCCCTTCTCTCCTCCAGCCTCGCCGTCTGCAGGGCCAGTTGAACCTCCAACGCTCGGTATCTATCTTCCAAGCTTGGACCAGCTCCAGCCCCTGCTCCTCCGGTTCCGGTTGGTTCGCTCATGATGCCTTCTCTTGCACAGGCAGCGTACAAAGACTGTCGGACTGCTGTGAGGGTTTGATTAGCTGCTTGTGCGTGAAAACGTGCTCCCTCAGAGTTTGTGCGCCCCCACAAACCTCCGTGTGTGACGGAGCTCCTCAGACATGTCTGCTCTAGTCACTAGTAGAGTCCGACAGTGGCTGTCTGCGGAAGCGTTTCCAGCAAAGAAGTTCCTTAACGGAAACGCGTCTCCTGGACTCACGGCGTGACAGTTTCCTGCGAGGTATGGGTCTCCCTCTGGGAGACTCCGATACTTCCCCACTGTTCTCGCTGGAAGCCTCCCTGAGCCCTCCCTCCTGCTCGCATTCCCTCAGAGACCCACTCCTCCCCCTGCTGGTCCCTGCTTCCGCAGTTGAGTCTCTTTCATCCTGCCTGAGTCCCTCCACCACCTGATGCTCTGATGGCAGTTCCCTGACAGCTATGTACAAATCCAGTCTGTTTTTTATGCTGTTCCAAGAATCTCTATTCCATCATTTACTTTTTATTATCATAATTGTATTTATGTAACTTTTGATTTTTATATTGTATAGGTATTCTATGTATTGACTTTTGTGTTCTATGTTATAAACTGCCCTGTGGTCTTTCAGTGCAGGGTGGCATATAAATTTAATTATAATTATTATTATTATTATTATTAGTTTTCCGTTCAAGGAGACTGAAATATTAATTAATGTCAAAAACAGAGAGCAGGATAGACTGCCTCCTCTCCACCCCCAAAAAAGAATTATGCTTAGATGCACAGGTTGAAAACAAACATGATAACACGGTAATTATTTGGGGTTGTATCCAATGCTAATCCTACTCTGAGTAGACTAACTCCACCCCACTAAAAGATAGGCAGAAAAATTTTAAATCCAGAGGCCCAGGTGAATAAAAATGTTGCCTGATGCCTAAAAACAGATAATGATGGCACCCTGAGGAGAGTATTCCACAAGCCGGGAGCCACCACTAAGAAGGCCATTTTTGTGTCATTACTCTCCATCAGAGGAGGCACATGGAGAAGGGCCTCAGATGAAGAATGCAGGGTCCCATCGGTCCAACTGCACAGCAATTCTGTTGGTGGGATGTGCAGTGCAGGCATCTCGGATGCTTCATCCACATAACCTGTAAACTGCTGTCTCCTGCAGTTATTGCAGGGAAGGCAGCAGGGAAACACCTGTCCTACTCAGTTCCTTGTTATTCCTCTTAACCCTACCTGCTAAGAGTCCCAGTTCTTTATTTTACTTAGTTTTTGCGCTTACATTCCACCTTTTACTCCAAGGAGTTCAAGTGGTGCACATGTTCTCCCCCTCATTTAATCCCCACGACAACCCTGTGAGGTATGCTAGCCTGAGAGGCTGTGACTGGCCCAAGGTCACCCAGTGAGCTTCCTGAGTTAGATTTGAACCCTGGTCTCCCAGGTCCTACTCTAGCCCTCTAAGCACGACATCACCACTGACTCTCCAAGTAACTAACATTGTCCACTCTCTCTGAGCAGCATGGCTGTGGTTTCTTGGTGGACGAGGTGCAGACGGGAGGCGGATGTACCGGCAAGTTCTGGGCCCATGAACACTGGGGCCTGGATGACCCAGCCGACGTGCTGAGCTTCAGTAAGAAGATGATGAGTGGCGGGTTTTTCCACAAAGAGGAATTCCGGGCCAATGCTGTAAGTCACAGATAGGGAACCTTAGCTTTCATTTGGTTCCACATGCTGCCCTACAACAATATCTGTGCAGCTGGTTTTAAACCCCTTACCCCTCTCTCAGCTGACTCCCTGGTCATTCTGTTAAAAAGTGCATTAGAGGAAACTGAACCACACTCAACTCCATTGAAGTGCATGGAATGTTTTGTTTAAGTGTCGGCAGGCAGCCTTGTTGCTTTGATGGTGGGCAGCAGCCTGATTGTCTTAATGGATCAAGGAGCAAAGATGTGCAAGGCATTATCTTCTTAACTTGCACTGTTGTTAGTTAAGCATACTGGAGTCTGTTGGGCTAAGCATTTCTTGCAATCCTCATTGTTTCTCCTGTTCCCTTGTTCTCTCCTTCCATCCATCTGCCCTGCAGCCATATCGGATTTTCAACACGTGGCTTGGAGATCCCTCCAAGAACCTTCTGCTTGCAGAAGTCATTAATGTTATCAAAAGAGAGGATCTTCTCAGCAATGTTACGCATGCAGGGAAAGCTCTGTTGTCAGGGCTGCTGGATTTACAGGTAAGCCTCCGTGCAGAAATCTTTATCAAGTTCTGTGCCATAAATTGTGATTTATTTCTTTCTTTATGGCTGGAGGCAGTAATGCTTCTGAAAACCAGTTGCTGGAAACTGCAAAAGGGGAAAGTACTCATGTGCTCAAGTCCTAATTGCGAGTTTCCCTTTGAGGCATCTTAGTGGCCTGATCCAGAAAGACTCTTCCTACGTTGATTATATCCACATGGGTGGGGTACAGGGTTTTTGATACACTTTTGAGGTGGCCAAGGGCAGTTTGTGAGCTTTCTGTCATTCTACAAATCATCTCACTATTAAGCTACAAACATATATATATGTACCACTCTTGCAGGTGGCATTGCTAGGCTGGTGCTTAAATCACAAGAGTAGGTTTTGAAATGCTAAAGAAATCCTAGAGTGCCCCAAGAATGAGGCCAAGAAACAGATGCCTCTTCTGCAAAGGAATGAAACCTTTGAGAATCTGGGGGACAGATTTTAGCACAGCACTAATTGGCCGGTTCTTTGTATTGCGGCTGAGCGGGTATTATAAGAATAAGAAATCCAAGATTGGGTTGCAATCACAGCCCAAGCTTTTTAGAAGATGCTGACATTTTATTTTCAGAGAGAATAACATCTTATTTACATCAGGGGCAGAGAACCTATTCCCTCCCCTCCAAATGTTGCCAGACTCCAACTCCCATTAGCCTCAGCCTGCCTAACCAGTGGCCGGTGTTGATGGGAGTTGTAGTCCGTCAACATCTGGAGGGCCACAGGTTTCCCATCTCTGTTTTACATAGACTCAGCCACCGTGTCCTTGGCTAAACCCTCAAGCTTTCCTCAAGCCATAGATGTGTAATTATGCAAACTGGCTGTTACTTTGAGTGCTGGTAATGCAGCCAAATCCGTGTACAGTATCCTCTGCCGCAAACAAAATATCACTGCCTCCAGTCACTGTGTGGTGCAAGTAACACGCAATCTCCAGTCGGCAAGGTGCAAGCAAAGCCCTGCCTTCTCCGGCAGTTTAGCAGGGTGCAAGGGTGCAAGGATTTGCACCAACAATACCTTCTGTTCTCACTTGCAGTAAGAAGACACCGTTTATTCAGTGAGGTGCCAGCAAAGCTGTCTTCTGCTGCTGCCTGGCTTTTTGTCCTGTGATTCAGCAGGGTTTAGATTAACAGCTGGCAACACCACAGTGTAATATACAACTGAACTGCAGCTGTGAAAAAGGCAGATTTCATCTTAGAAATCCTAAGGAGAGGAGCTGAAAATAAAACAGCCGATATTGCTAGGCCGTTACACCTGTCTTTGGTGACACCTGACTTGGACAGCGCTGGTCACTTCACTTCAAGGAGGATATTGTGAAGCTCAGAAGTTTCAGAAAATGGGATCAAAAATGACCAAGGGGTTGGAGAAAGGTTTACAAGGACTGGGGCATTTTAGTTTAGGGGGAAAGGCAAGTTAACAGGGGGACATGACAGTGGTATATAAAATTATGCATGGTGTAGAGATAGGAGATAATGCTTGTTATGTAGTGTATTTTCACCCTGGGCCAACAGGGGGATACTGTATATAGTTTTCACTCAGGTCTGTAGATAGTTTTCACTCAGGTCCGCGGCAGTTAGTTTAGGCGGGAACTCTGAGCTGTTGTGTTACAATGTTGACAGCCGGCTGCCTATAAATACAGGCCGGCTGAGCTGTTCGCAGTCAGTTCTATTCCAGCTTATCTTAATAAAAGAGCTACTTGAAGAAATCGCTGTGCCGGCTGCTATGTCAACCCACTACTTAATAATGCTCTCCTACATACACTCTGGTCAGTAACTGAAATCAACCGATTCATTCTCCTGCATAATTTAATAAGAATGCAGTCATCCAATGAATCTGAATGTTAGGAGATTCTGGACGGGCAAAAGATAAGTACTTCTTTGCACTTGCTCCCATGGGAGGCAATGATGGCCACCAACTTGGATAGCTTTGAAAAAGGATTAGACAAATAGTAGGGTTCCCATATTTCAAAAAGTGAAAATCCAGACACAAAAGTTTAAAAAAATAATTGTGTTTTTGAGCTATTTTTAAGGAAAATCAGCAAAAATGACATTGCCGACATGGGTTGCCATGGAGAGTGCTGTTGCCCTCAGATCCTGCTTGTGTGTTTCCATCAGCTATTGGCTGGCTGATGCTGGACTAAATGGGCTTTTGGCCTGATCCAGCAAACTCCCCTTTGTCTTACAACAAAGCAGCAGCAGCCTGCTTGGTTTTATTTGAAGTTGCCACTAACAATAGCCATTTTTGTTAGGTACTATGTGTGTTTGGGGGTCTCTTTTTAGCCTTGGATCTGGACACCACACAAGAGGCTTCTCCCAGAGAAGGCAGCTCCCCGGTCCACTACTAATCCTGGCTTCTCTCTTCATAGCAAAAGCAGAGTTAGAACTGGCTTAAATTCCCCTTCCCTCTTTTCAGAGCCGCTACCCACATCTGATGAGCAGGGTGCGAGGGCGAGGGACCTTCTGTTCATTTGACACTCCAAATGATGCTATCAGGAACAAGCTCATTGTATTAGCCAGAAACAAAGGTAAGGCTCTGTGGGGTTTGTAGCTGCACCTGTTTCCTTGTTTCTCATCTCTTTGAGTCTCAAGGATTTTGGCTACTCTGCATAGCCAACGACCAGTGATGCATAATTGCTCTCATTTTGCATAATAGATCCCACCGGTTTTGTTTTTTATTTAATGCTCCTGGTGACAAAAGGACAGCGAGGTCCAACCTGCAACCAGTGAAAATCTTCATCTCTTTGGCATCAGAGTTCACTGCTATTCTCCACACATGTTCATGCACATTTTAGCAGGCGTAAGGACGAGAAACTTGCTTTAAGAAACAAACAGAATGGAGAGTTTCTTATTTGTTTTTAATTTATTGTAAAATAAACCTAATTATGTATTATAAAATAATGCATTGCAAAACACTGAACAATTGATCCTGCAGATTTACAATACTTATGGAAGTTGTTCCAGCATTCCACAAAAGATGATCACTTTGGTAAACAAATCCTCCATGTTACAAAGTCTGTTTTTTTTTTTAATGAATAATTTTTATTCAGTTTTCTTTTTGCTTATATTGATTACAACCATGATTACATATTTACAGTTTTTGAACCTCCACCAACACTTCCCACAGTCATCCATTTTTCTTATTTTTCCGCATTTTCTATATAATATTGCTAATCTGTCATTATCTTACGTCTCTCTGGTTCTGTCATGCAATATACCTTACAATATTACAAAGTCTCTTTAAACCCCACTAGCGTTGTTTGTTGATCACATGTAGTTTCCAGATATGCCGCAAACTTTCCCCAGTCCTCGATAAATTTTTGATCTTTTTGATATCTTATTCTCCCAGTCATTTTGTCCAATTCTGCGTAATCTATGAGTTTCATCCTCCATTCACTCAAAGTCGGCAATTCCTCCTGTCTCCACCTCTGGGCCATCAGTATTCTCGCCGCTGTGACAGCGTATTGGAACAATTTATAATCCTGTCTTTTTATCTCTCTTCCTGTTATACCTAATAAGAAGGATTCTGGCTTCTTTACAAATGAATATTTAAACATCTTTTTCAGCTCACAATAAATCAATTCCCAGAATCCCCTCACCTTCCTGCAATCCCACCACATATGAAAGAGAGATCCCTCTTTTTCTTTGCACTTCCAGCACCTGTTGCATGTCTTGTACATCTTTGCTAATTTCACCGGTGTAATATACCACCTATACACCATCTTCATTGTGTTTTCCTTTAGTGCCGTACATGCAGTAAATTTCATATTGTCGTTCCATACCTTTTCCCATTCCTCTAATTCTATACTGTGACCGAAGTCTCTGGCCCATTTAATCATGACCGACTTGATCTCCTCGTCCATTGTTTGCCATTCTAAAAGTAATTTATACATTTTTGAGATTATCTTAACATCACTATCAATTATCTCTGATTGAAATTTGGACACTTTTTCTATATAACCTTTTTCCTTAAGATCTTTGTTAAATAATGCATTTGCCTGAAAGTATTGCATCCAATCATAGACCTGGTCCTTAACCTGTTCGTAAGGCTTCATTTTCCATTTCTCCCCCTCTTTCACTACCAATTCACCATATGTTATCCAATTTGGTCTCATATTGATCTTTTTTACTGACATTATCTCTAGTGGTGACAACCAGTGCGGGGTTTTAAATTCCAAAATATTTTTGTACCTGTCCCAGACCTCTATTAATGAACCTCTTATAATATGATTGCTGAAACCTTTATGGACTTTCTTTTTCTCCAACCACAAATAGGCGTGCCATCCGAACCTATTATCATGGCCCTCTAGATCTAATAGTCTGTTGTTCTTTAGTTTTATCCACTCCTTTAGCCAACATAGGCAAGCCGCCTCATAGTATAACTTTAAATCTGGCAGGGCAAAACCACCTCTTTCCTTGGCATCTGTCAGCAGCTTAAATTGTATTCTGGGTTTCTTGCCCTGCCAGATATATCTCGAGAGCGTTCTTTGCCACTCTTTAAACACGCTTGTTCCCCTAATTATAGGGATCATTTGAAACAAAAATATCATCTTAGGAAGCACGCACATTTTGATAGTTGATATTCTGCCCCAAAAGGACAGTTTCATTCTACCCCAAGTTTCCAAATCTTTCTTAATTCCTTTCCACACTTGAATATAATTGTTCTCATATAGATCGATATTTTTTGGGGTCAACCAAATTCCCAGGTATTTTACTTTTTTGGTCACATCGATTCCAGATTCACGTTTCAGTTCTTCCACTAGACTCTGATCCATATTCTTGACCATTATTTTTGTTTTCTTTTTGTTTAGTGAAAATCCGGCCATTTTACCAAACTGGTCTATTTCCTCCAATACTTCGTTTAGGCTACTTATGGGTTCTTCAATTGTTATTACTATGTCGTCGGCAAAGGCTTTGATCTTATATTCATTTTTGCCGACTGTCACCCCCTTTATTTTATCGTTGTTCCTTACCGAGCCTAAAAGGACTTCCAGGACTGTTAGAAATAATAACGGCGAAAGGGGGCACCCCTGTCTAGTGCCTTTTGATATCTTAAATTCTTCGGTATGTACATTGTTCACAATTAGTTTGGCTCTCTGTTCCGAATAGATTGCCCTTATCCCGTTATAGAATTCATTCCCCACCTCCATCATTTCTAAATTCTTTAACATAAATTCCCATGAGATGTTATCGAAGGCCTTCTCGGCGTCTACAAACATCAATAAGGCTTGCTTCTCGTTCCTTACAGACAGATATTCCAAAATGTTTATTATGTTCCTGACATTATCTTTCATCTGTCTGTTCGGAAGGAAGCCTGCCTGATCTGTATGTATTACCTCCTGCAATATCTTCTTTAATCTTTTTGCTAGTATTCCAGCAAAAATCTTATAATCTGTGTTCAGCAGGGATATTGGCCTGTAATTCTTTACTTGTGTCAGATCAGAATCTTGCTTGGGAATGAGTGTTATAAAGGCTTCTTTCCACGTTCCTGGTATATCCTGTTGTTGCAATATGTTGTTCATAACTTCCTTTAATGGTAGTATTAGAACATGTCTTAATTCTTTGTAATAACTGGATGTTAAACCATCTGGTCCTGGTGCCTTCCCTTTTTTCAGTTCTTTTATTATTTCGCTTATTTCCTCATTCACGATTGGGGCATTCAGTCGATCTTTCTTATCTGTCGGGATCTTTTGCACTCTTTTTTCCTTTAGAAATCTTTCTATTTTCCTCATATTGTTCTTTTCTCTATTGTTATATAGATGTTTATAAAAGTCCAGAAAACCTTTCCTAATAGCTTTAGGGTTTTCAACTTCTTCTCCATCTAAGATAATTTTATTAATTGTGCTTTGTTCTTTCCTTTTCCTAATTGCTCTCATTTTGCATAATAGATCCCACCGGTTTTGTTTTTTATTTAATGCTCCTGGTGACAAAAGGACAGCGAGGTCCAACCTGCAACCAGTGAAAATCTTCATCTCTTTGGCATCAGAGTTCACTGCTATTCTCCACACATGTTCATGCACATTTTAGCAGGCGTAAGGACGAGAAACTTGCTTTAAGAAACAAACAGAATGGAGAGTTTCTTATTTGTTTTTAATTTATTGTAAAATAAACCTAATTATGTATTATAAAATAATGCATTGCAAAACACTGAACAATTGATCCTGCAGATTTACAATACTTATGGAAGTTGTTCCAGCATTCCACAAAAGATGATCACTTTGGTAAACAAATCCTCCATGTTACAAAGTCTGTAGATTATTTTGTTTTGGCAATCACAAACCAAGTAACTCAGTGGTCGACTTCAGGCTTTAAAATTCCAGCAGCACCCTGTGCAACACCTAAATTTGAGGGGCCCGTCTCTTGCCTTCTGATGCTTGTAGTTATCACGCTGCCCCAGCAGCACCCTCTCCGCTGGGCATCCAGTGCGAGTGAACCAGTTGCACTCCCCTAAATCCGACCTTGAATAACTTCTTTGAAATCAGAAAGAAAAAGCAGAAAATGTGAGTCACATCCAATGACCGTTAAAGCCTGCCCACTGAAATTAAAGGACGTAGCTAACTTAAGTCCATGATTTTCAAGGGGTCTGTGCTGAGCATAGTTTTCTGTTAGAAGGAGGGATTTGGTGCAAAGTGTACATTCCTCTGCTTGTGTGCTGTCTGACTAAAGAGCGCAAGGCATTTCTAAATTGCATTTTCCTGTCCTTAGGTGTCGTGTTAGGAGGCAGTGGCGACAGATCAATCCGTTTCCGGCCTACTTTGGTCTTCCGCGACCACCACGCACACCTCTTCCTGAACATCTTCAGCGACATCTTGGCAGACTTCAAGTAGCCGAGTCTTACCTTGCACTGAGAGAGCCCAAATCCTATAAGAGTCTGAGAATAGTTTATTTAAAATCATAAACATATATATAAATATATATATATATATATTTTCACTAATAGGAAAAACCGAATTCATAAAGTGGGGGGTTTGTTTTGTTTTTCAAACGTTTGTTTTATTTTTCCATGCTTATCACCAATTTGAGCTGCTTCTAACTTAAAACTCTGGACACCCTCTGGTGCTTTTGAAATTCCTTGCAAGTATTCTCGGTTCTGGGCAGCCGACCTGTTCAGGATGGGGACTTAAGGGTTGTTCATTATCTTGGTTAGGACACATGCTAGATGTTTGGTGCATTTAGTCTCTGAAGTGGGATTCCTGAGAGCTTCCCAGCATTTATAACAACAAATTTCCTACCCTTAAGGTGGCAGTGAGACTTTTGAAAATGCACACCTACTGCCACTGATCCAGAGCTCTGTATACATACCAATGCAGATGGGAGCAGCTATTCATGCACATCCATGCACACCCCAGACCCACAAATAATCACTGACTGAAGCCAACTGTGTTTGTATTTAAGCAATTGAATCATTCCCCCCTTTTTTTTGTAAAAAACCCCACCTTTTTTTCTTTCCTTGCATATATGTCCTGTTTTTCATCTTCTGTGGTACCAAAGGTGGTATCTGCCAGGTTCCCAGGACATCTCCCATCCAAGCACTGACTGGACTCAGACCTGCTTAGCTTCAGCTTGCATGCCTTTGGACTCAGACCCTGGGTCTGAGTTTCCTTTTCAGTTCCCCGTTGCATTTCCCTATATGCAGCTCACCAGAGGCTTATACCCAATTTCTCTTTGATGCAGTTTCCTAACCCAGCATGGGTCACTGCCCTTGAGCATTGTATATGTTTGGGATCGCTACCCCAACCCAGTGAGCTCCTCCTTAATAAAGAGAGGTTCTTTTTATACCTGCCACACTTCCTGTGCCAAATATTTCTGCCAGCACAGAACTCTCCTTTGCTGGAGGATTTTAAGCAGAGCTTAAGTCAGAGATTCTTTAGCTATGATTCCTGCATTGCAGGGGGTTGGACTAGATGGCCCTTGGGGTCCCTTCCAGCTCTGGAATTCTGTGATTCTACTAAAGTCACATTGGTGAGACTAAATGATGTAGATGGTGCTTCCGAAGGCAAACATCTGGCTTGGTGCAAAAGGTCCCGATTTTCACATTTAGAAATGCACAATGAACAGCCCTGTTGCAAAGGTACAGAAAGGCACCCCTCATCTGTCGGAACCAAAATACTAATTTCTCTTAGCAATGCCTAGCCTTTTGCGGATGAAACATGGCCTGCGTTAACTGGTGAACACACCAGCTCATTGAACGTGGGGCAGTTTTTGATGACCTTCCCATTTTACAATCCCAGGCAGGCAGCAAAAGCAAATGGTCCGTCCTGCCACCCCAGCCCTGCAGCTGCATGTGGCTGGACTGTGTTTTAGCCTTGAAGCATTGTCACTTGGCCTCAAATATCTTCCATGCTGGGGCGATATGTCGCACACAGATGTCCTTCTGCCAATTTCGGTGTCCAGAGAGAGAGATGGGGGGAGAGAAGCAGCAGAGTTTGTGAGTGTGGGTTTTGAAGTTTTGGGGGTTTTTTACAAGGTTGTCTGCTAAGCAGAAAGTGTGGACTTTTGTATGGATTGGGAGAAGATGATATGTTTTAAGGAAAGTAACACACACACACACACACACACACACACACACACACACGAGCACTAAATAATTTTCAAATAACTTCCTCAGCACTTTTAACACTGATTTTAAGTTTCTAGACTTTATGGTTGTAATACACAAGTATGCGGCTTGCTTGTGCAAAACTGGGCCAAACTCCATGTGTGTTTTTTTAGATACTGTGCCTTTATTGCGCCCCGCCTCCCCTCCCACCGTGCATACCCTTCTCATAAATAGAGTTCGTCATGGGATGAAGAGAGAAATTCACCCTCCTCTACTCAAAATGCTCTGTCACAACTCCTTACCTTGCTGTCCCTGTCATTCAGTATTGCCTGAAAAGTGGGGAAAGACAAACATGTGATCAACAGAAAGGGGGTTTTCTGTATGCACCCCCAAAAAAAACCCCACATCCTGTGCTATGTCTCTTATTTCCCTTTTATGACAACATCAGCAGCAGGACCTGCTCTGCCATTAGGCAGAGGATGAAAAAGCCATTTCAGGCAGCTGATTCAGTGTGTCCTGAAAAATCAGTATTCAGGATTGCTTGATTTATTACTGCAAGGATGGGGAGAGGTGGCTGTGTGTCTCAGGTGCCAAAATAACTTGTCTGGCAAGGGGTTTCAGGCATGGAGGGTTCCCTAGTCCTACCTGGATCTTCTGCATGCCAAGCAGATGTTCCGCCACTGGGTTATGGCTCTTCCTTTTAGGAACATAGAAAGCTACTTTGTGTTGAGTCAGACCATTGATCCACCTAACCCAGTATTGTCTGCTACTCTGACCAGCAGGGGCTTTTAAGGATTTCGGGCATGGAGTCTCTCCCAGCCCTGCTTGGATATGAGGGAGATTGAACCTGCAATGCTTGACCACCAGAGACAGGAAATAGCACACAGTGGGGTTATTCCCACTTCCTGGGAATCTTTGACTAATCCTTGTGGTTATGATACCTGGAAGCACTTAGGCGATGACTTCTAAAATCTCAGAAGTCAGGGAGATTTGCAGGGGTTGAGGGAAGGGCTTCAGATCCTTTTCCCCTCACCCTCACCCCCACCTGCCATGATAAGCAAATCTGGAATAGCAAAATTATAGCAATGCTGAACAATCTATGCAAAGGAGACCACGGCATGATTTATGCAATCACAAAATCGCCAGGACCTTTTCAATAAGGAAGAAGCAAGTGGAGCCTTCATTGGCCGCTTTGTGTCACCAGACCTGCTGGTAGCTGCATTGCCACCCTTTGGCCATTTGCAACGGGGGCGCTGTAGGGCAGCAGGTCTCCCATTGATCAAACTGCCACAATTCCACAGCAGGGCGCCTGCACTTGACTGCTGGAATCCCCAGTTCAAGACTCCCCTGGCACCTTGCAATAGCAGTATCGTACCAGTCTGTATCCTTGGGTACCTGGTAGCTAAATAGCTCCAATAATCCTGAGTGCTCCGAGTCATTAGTTCAACAGGCTAATTGCTTCTTCCTCACATTTCATTTTATACTGCCCCTGCCTTTGATGCTATTCTTAATGTCCAAAGAACTCCTTTACCTATGGGGATAGGAACATATACACCCAAAGGTTCCAGGCCTCTTGGTGCATAAGAAAGAAAGCTTATCCCATGGCTTGTGACACTTAGCATTTCAAAACGTAGTTGGGGTGGGGGGTGGGGGTACTGAACTCCTTAACGCTCCTGCCCTTGGGAGACTGGATTTCTTCTGCATGTTTTTCCAGACATTTCCCCGCAAGCACCCATGCATCAAAGATTAATCTCTGCCACATCTTTAGCAGGTTGGAGACCTTTGGGAAAGAAGCCAGACTCCATTGCCAGTAGCAGGGAATCAGAGTCCTTCAGCATATCGACACAATTGATGTTGTAGGCATCTGTAGTGAGTCTTGTACTTTAGCTGTGATTCCTGCGTTGCAGGGGGTTGGACTATATGACCCTGGGGTCCCTCCCTGCTGACGGAATCCCAAGATCTGGTAACCTGCACATTTGCCACATTCTTGTTTTATTGTTCATAAAATAACTTCTCCGCCTGTCCTATTTCTTCTTTTAAAGTACTTTTTTTTTAATGGAACACTGTTAACTGTGAACACGTGTGCACAACCTAACCATGGTTCTTAGACCATGGTGGATGCTTTAACCTAGGGAAGCTCTATGGTGTTAACAGACATCCTTTTTTTTTAAAAAAAGAAAGTAATAATCTTTGTTTACAGCCTCTCTGTTAACTGTGCCAAATTCATGCGTGAGCCAGTACCTAACTTGATGTAGCCAGTTACCATGTCGCACAGATCCATGAAATAACGTTTCCTGTGTTAATCAGTATTCTTAAAATAAAATATTTATAACTGAAATCTGACGGGAGTAGAGGTGTTCTTTTAAAACAGGGGGAGGAGACACTTGGGGCCAACGAGTCTGAGGTGGGGGGGGGGAGGATGACAACATGCCAGCGAGGGATGGGGGCAGAAGGAAAGGATTAGAACGTTTATAAAACACAAGTTCGTAAAATCCTGCATGAAACAGAGAAAGTGGATTGAGAAAGGTTTTCTTCCTATCTTGTATCTCTAGAACTTGCGGACGTTCAATGAAGGTTGGAAGGTTCAGCATAAAAGGAAGTTCTTCATGCAGCTCATAGTTAAACTGTGGAACTCACCGCCACAGGAGGCAGTGGTGGCTTTGTTGGACAAATTCACGGGGAGGCTATCCATAGCTACTTGCCATGAAGGCTATTATGTACCTGCACAGTCAGAGGCAGTATTGCTTCTGAATGCCCGTTGCTGGAAACCGCAGGAAGGGAGAGGGCTCCTGGGCTGGGGTCCTGCTTGCAGGCTTCCCATGGGGCATCTGATTGGCCACAGTAAGCAGAGGATGCTGAAAAACTGGCCATTGCCTTCATCCAGAAGAACTCATGTTCTTAAGTGGGCAGACCAATGAATGTAAAGGTTAACCTCATAGGGTAGGGTTTTTTAATACACACCTATCTTAACAAGCGGGTGGCGCTGTGGTCTAAACCACTGAGCCTCTTGGGCTTGCCGATCAGAAGGTCGGCGGTTCGAATCCCCGCGATGGGGTGAGCTCCTGTTGCTCGGTCCCTGCTCCTGCCAAGCTAGCAGTTCAAAAGCACGTAGATAAATAGGTACTGCTCCGGCAGGAAGGTAAACGGCATTTGCGGGCGCTGCTCTGGTTCGCCAGAAGCGGCTTAGTCATGCTGGCCACATGACCCGGAAGCTGTACACCGGCTCCCTTGGACAATAAAGCGAGATGAGCACCGCAACCCCAGAGTCGGCCACGACTGGACCTAATGGTCAGGGATCCCTTTACCTTTACCTAACGAAGTGGCATGATCAGAGTTCAAGGAAGCATGCGACTGGGGCAAAAACACTCAAGGCAAGTGCAAAGGAAAGGAAAGCCCAGAGGGCCCGACGGGGCATGGGGCTCATGTGAATATGTAGTAATGCAAGAGCTTGGGACTAGAAATTCAACCTCTACTCTCTGTTGGATGTGAGTGAGTCTCTCTGTCTGGCACATATGCACATTCATGCTCTCCCCAGAACTATTCACAGCTGGTGGCTTTTGTTGAGAACTGGCCAGAGCTCACTCTAGTTGAATTGGGGCCTAATCCTGCATCCTGATTCAAAATCCAAACAGACAAAAAACTGCTCCTCGATCTCAGGAAACATCGCCCCAAAACTGATTATGATATCTGAAGAAGCGTCCGAATGCATAGCGAGCATGCAACTTTCCAAAACATAACATTAGCTTTATTTGTTTAGTTAATAAATCCAGAGGATTCCCCCAACACTCTGAAGAAGTAGCATCTACGGTGGGGCATGAGAATCACCCAGAATTGCTTCCCTTCCATTTGCACTGCTGGAAGCGCTGCCGTAGGCCGACCAGCGCCACTCAAAGCAAACCAGCATGGTGACCGCAAAATATTACGAACTAGCAAGAAATGATCCCAAGGCTCCCAATGTCACCCAAGCCCTCCAAACACTTTGGCAAATGCCTCCCTGTCCACAACCTGCCCATAGCGCAGACTAAAATACAGGACGTTATCTTGGTTGTACCGCCTGAGCGGTAGCAACAGCTCGTTGGGGTCTTCGCCGATGTCCCCTAGAGTCATCACGGTGGCGACCGGGCAGTAGATCTCCCTCCTCCTCCCCCAGAAGGTCAAGTGAGCCACTTTCAACAGGGTGCCGTCTTCGCTCAGGTACATCATGCCAATGATGCGCCGGAGGAAGAAGCTCATGCCGTAGAGCATCGCAGCGGCGAAGCAAGCAAGGCCCGTACAGTAAAGGCACTGTGCCAGAGGAACTTGGTTCTGCCAATAAAGGACCCAGATCGGCGGGAGAACCAAGATGGTCAAGCCTGTCTGCAGCAGCTTCAGCCTTGAAAGGATTCTGCAGTACTTGATCCACGGAAACCTGTAAATCAGCTTATACTGATGGGTGCTTTCCAAGTCGGGCATCTGCTCCAGGGCGCGTTGAGAAGGGGCTAAGGTGCCCAGCCATCTGGGACGGGCCAGCTGACTGCCAGGAGCTTGCTGACTGCAGGGTTTGAGCACCGTAAGAACGCCAAAGGGACGGGTGGAGGCTGGGAAGCCCTTCTGCCATCGCAGAGGAACTTGGTTTCGCAGACACCTTCCGCAGGGTGCGAGGAAGGGCAGGTCAACGCAAGCGGTGAGGATCCTAGCCTGAAAGACAGTTCCATGAGATATCACTGGGGTGGGAGTCGTTTTTCACACAGAGGGCCACATTCTCTTCTGGGGTCCACATGCAAAAGTGGGTGGAACAACAGATGTAAATTTTACCAACTTACACTCACACACATCTCTATTCTTCAATCACGCAAGCGAGAGGGTAACAGGGATCCCAACCAGCCAAGAACATTCAAGGAAGGTGTGAAGCAAGGCTGGAGAGGGGTGTGGATTGTGGGAGTCCCAAAGGCCAGGCAGAAAGGCCATATTTCCTCCCAACCTCTCGCCTGGTCCTGAGTTTCCCTATCCCTCAAGAGATTATAACATGTGAGGTAGCTGGACCTGCCACCTTCAGAGATGCATGCAGCCGCTAACATTTCGCTCAGGACAATTTTATTATTTACACTGATTGATTTATTCTGAGAGCTCAGAGAAACATTCCCCCCACAAAGCCAGGCTGGCCAGTTTTTCTGGGATGCTTTCTGCATCCCTCAGGACCACGTGGGGCTTGATTTGCTTGCACAAGCTACCTGGAAAACGGCTTCTGTAGCAAATGGTTCATTCTCTGCTCATTCATTCCACTTGCAGGAAGGGTCTGAACCTAAAGGTCCTGTTCAGCACGGTCACATCAAACCATAGTTTAGCATGATAGAAATACGCAGGAACAAATCACAGTGAGTCTCCGGTTCTTGTGCACCAGACTCTACCCCACCCCCATCCCCAGTGTCAAGTGTTCAGAGGCTTTCACTTCAGCTTGCTGTACAGACCTGAAACTGTAGTTAATTTAACTATGGTTTGAAGCTGGTCTGTTTGAAACACTAACTACAGTTTATCAGTGTGGACAAAGTTCCATACCCCTCCACACTTTCATTTATTTATCGTATTATTACATTTATATCTCCCCTATTCCCCCAAGGAAAGTGGCATAGCTGGTTCTCCCCCTCCCCACTTTTATTCCCAGAACAACCCTGCGAGGTAGTTCAGGTAGACGGTGGCTCAGGGGCACCCAGTAGCTGAGTGGGCATTTGAACCCAGGTCTCCCAGAACCTAGTGTGACACTCTAAGCTAGAAGCAACCAGCACAGTGCCCTCTATGGCGTTTGTCTTTTTCCTCTTTTTTGCACTTCCATGACCCCCAGCCAGCGTGATGCGAGTTGTAGTCCAGCAAGGTCTGAAGAGCGTCACGTTGGCTGACCTTGCTCTAACCACCACACCACGCTGCCTGATGCACCCGCAACACCACAGACCAGTTTCCACCCAGCTCTGCTCCTTTGCAAGGCTCTTTGCTCGCCATGTGGGAAGCAACCCGAAGGGGACTCCAAAGCACCGCTTTACCATGAGGGCAGCTGCAGCAGTTCCTGAATGGGGCACTTCTTACACCACGAACCCCTTTGACGCGGCTTCAGATGCGGAGACCGCTTGGGCGGCGCGTTGCCAGCTGGGGAAAATGCACGTGGGCTATGTCAGCTGCTGCGTGGCATGGCGGGAATTGTAGTGCCTGACTCCTCGCCCTGTGGAGAGGTAGAGTAATACAGGGCACTGTAGACACGTGGAACTTCCTGGTTCCTTGTTTAGACCTTGGGTGGCTGTGACTGTTTTGTTCTCTCACTTGCTCCTCGCATATTTTAGAATCTATGATATATTATCCCATTCCCCCCCCCCAATGTTCAGCATGCTGTTAGAAAAATTATAATGCAATTTCCCCCCTGGAATATATACATATATAATTTTGTTATTATAAATATTATTTATGACGTATAATATCAGCTAGATAGATAGATAGATAGATAGATAGATAGATAGATAGATAGATAGATAGATAGATAGATAGATAGATAGATAGATAGATAGATAGATAGATAGATAGATTTCCCAGTGTGGAAGTGAGGATTTTGCCCCGCATATTGTAACAGTCGAATAGTAACCGAAAGTGTTTATTGGCTACTGTACTCTACTCTAGGCTTCCCTTTCAGTCTTCCGCAGGGCATGCCGGGGAAGCGCATGCGTAGACGTCAAGCCGCCCTCTACGCGGCATGCTGGGAGTTGTAGTCTTCCTAACTGCGAACCCAGGAGGAAGCAAAGCGCCTCTCAGCTGGCCACCTCATCGCTCGGGCAGGCAGCGGCGGCGGGTGACACTCCCGAGTGACCATGGAGGAGGTGGGCCGCGGACGGACGCTTTGCCTCTTCGACGTGGACGGCACCCTGACCGCGCCTCGCCAGGTGGGAGCCTGGGGACTCCACTCTTGAGCATGCCTCTGGGCATGTGCAAAGTGCTTTTAACCCCTCCGTTTAGGAACAGCTCGAGGGAAGGTGGGAGGTGAAGTGCGGGGCTTTTCATAGCTAAAATACGTAACAATGAAAAATGAAAACGCAAACCTTGCTTTTTGCTCTTAGGAATTATGCTTTCGCCATTGGTGTATTAATATTAAAATACAATATATAGTAAAAGGATCCAAATTAGAAGGCAAATTTCTGCTGCAGCAGCAGCCTCATTCATTGTAATTATCTACTGTTCCTTGTTAGAAGTTCAACATATTCAGCTTCTGGTTTCCAGAATGCAGCTTGTTAATTTGGGAGCTTATTAAGCAGCTTATAAATTCATAATGAATCACAACAACAAATAAAACGTTGATCCGTCTCTTCTCTGTGGATCTAGAAAGTCACCCCAGATATGGCGGATTTTCTACAGGCCTTGCGGAAGAAGGTGAAGGTCGGAGTTGTGGGCGGCTCAGACTTCGAAAAGATTCAAGAGCAACTGGGAGACGATGGTATGAATAGAGCACAAGGAAACTGAGAAAGAAATTGCTTGAGTACAAGATAGGGGACTTTTTATCAGCCTAAGGGCCGCATTCCTTCGTGGACAACTTTCTAGGGGCCGCATTTCAGCGGAAGGCAGGGCTAGAGACAAAAGGTGGGTGGAACAACATGACTTTGACCTTTGAACAGTAGCCAACAGTCCCACCATACAACAGTTCATATTTCTGCACGGACACACACCCTTCTTCATCCAGGCAATTGAGACCACAGTTTTCAAGGACACATTCTAGCTAGGCAAAAGTACCTGAACTGGGGAAAGAGTCCGAGGGCCACATAGAGAGTGCTGGGGGCCACATGCAGCCCCTGAGTCTGAGGTTCCCCACTCCTGGCTGAATGAGAAAGTGCTGGTGGTTATAAGCGACACGGCTTTCCTCTTCACTTGGCACCCTGCCTGATCAAACTAATTTACTCTGAAGCAACTTTCCTCACATATTATTTGTGCTCATAAACCAAGCATGGCCAAGGACTTGCCATCTGGCAGTGCTCTCCATTTTCAGCCGCGCGTAAACTGCTCTTAGTTAGGCTGAAAGGGGTTCAGGCTGGGTATCCTTGTGAATGAAAGCTTGGCTTTAGACAAAATCACGGAGCATAAAATCTGCCTGCAAGTTGCTAGCCTGGTAGCTTAATAGCAATTCCATGTTTGGATGGCGTGAACACTGTTGGTAGCATAAGATGCTGGCTTATTCCAAGTCTGACCACTAGCCCATCCAGCTCAGTACTGTCCACACTGACCGGCAGTGCCTCTCCAGAGTTTCAGGCAGGGGCCCCTTCCCTGGAGAGTCCCGGGACCTTCTGCATACAAAGCAGATGCTCTATCGCTAACCCATGGTCCTTCCCCAAACCTCTGAGTTGATTGCTGCTTACCCAACAGGGAAAGGCTGTTAAATTCATGTTGTTGCAGGTGTTAAGATGTAATATTTCATTATTGTATCCAGGAAGATACAAGGGGGTTGGGGGGATATGTGAGAAAGAAATCTGGGACTTGTTGCACCCCACAAGAATCACAGACCCCGCAAGCCGTCTCTGCATCATTGTGTCCTAATTACATTACACACACTCCCATGTTTGTGCATTACATTGGAATCACTGTTCAGTATTTGCTGTCATATAGAGCAGGTACCAAAAATAATACAGCAAAGGCACCTGCCTGACATCAATGAGCAGGAAGTTCCAAAGTGCAGGTGCTACAATTATGACTAAATTGAGGCCAACCTACCCCCAATATTGGGGGGGGGGGGGCATCGTTTTACAAGAGATACCTAAAATGTCTCTGATGATGCTGTTCTTTAACATTTGTTCTTCTTAGTGATTGAAAAATTTGACTACGTCTTCCCGGAAAACGGTCTCGTGGCATACAAAGACGGGAACCTCTTGAGTAAACAGGTGAGTTTGTGACTTGTGATTAGCTAAGAAGGTGGATAATTCCCTCCCTCCCTTCACTCAAAAATGGGGACTGGGAGGTGCTCCAGCGTCTTGCAAAATAATGGTTTTCTCAAGTGCACTGACACTGCTGTCTTATTTTTCACTGGCCCTGTTATGAGTACAATCCTTTGGCACACACCAAAGCTTAGTAGTAGAGGGATTGATAGCTCCTTGTTCATGCTCAGAGACATTATAACAACGAATGCCAATTACTGGAGGAGTTGCATTGGAGCAGGACTTGTGGACTCTCAGTGCCATCCAGCAGGGCTGTCTTTGTGTTGCCACGTGAAAATGGTATGTTAATATCACCTTGTGGGGAATTCTACCGCTCCAGAAAGCAGCCCTGAGGACCAACTGTGTGGGCCATCAGGAGTGGGGCTTGGAACGAATGCAGAGACTCCTGAAAGAGCACCTTTAGGAACATAGGAAGCTGCCTTCTACTGATTTGGTCCATCTAGCTCAGTATTGTCTATGCCAGGTTTTCCAAGACTTGGGACTACAACTCCCATCATCCCTGACCACTGGTCCTGGTAGCTAGGTGTGATGGGAGTTGAAGTCCAACAACAGCTGGAGACCCAAGTTTGGGAAACTCTGATCTATTCTGACTGGCAGGGCTCTTCAGAGTTTCAGGTCAGGCAGGAGTCTTGCCAAGCCCAAGCCCTGTCTGGAGGCTTGCAGGGGATTGAGCCTCAGACCTTCTGCATGCCAAGCAGCTGCTCTGCCACTGAGCCAAGCCCCCCTCCACCCTCAGGTAATTGTGGAACTGAAGCCCATCTTCTTATTCTTTTGTATACTTCTTTGTGGAGACAGACTCCCCCTTGGAAAACCCTTTTTCCGTCTATATACCTAATCACTTCCTGTTCTGCTTCCCACGTAGAGCATTCAAGGCCAAATGGGCGAAGAGCTTCTTCAAGACTTGATCAACTATTGCCTGAGTTACATTGCAAAACTTAAACTGCCGAGGAAGAGGTGGGTGGTTCCAGCTTCCTTCCGTGGCCTGAGTCAGATCGAGGCCCATTAGACACCTCCCACAAAGTAGAGGTGGCAGAATTGCCGGCTATTATCCAACCTTAGTCATACTTGTTATAGGCCCACTGAAAGTAATTGACATGTCTAACCTACTCTGAGCAGAATTTAGATGCCTACAACCCTTTTAAGTTTTTAATGTGAGGGTTACCACGAAAAGCTCATTAAAGGAACAACATTGACTATCAGTGGTCAAACAAACCATTAAGGTGTCAAGGAAATCATCTTATTAAAAAAATGCCAAGGCTCTTTACATGAACAGTTTTGAGCCACCATATAAGTATTACCAGGCCTTAGACACACATCAGACTTCTGCCTGAGAGTAAGTCCATTGAACTCAGTGAAGCTGCTGAGCAAATGTAATACAGAAAGACTTTGTAAGTCTCCAAAACCAGCTGAAGAAACTTTCAAGTTTTGTTTTTCAAATAGTAGCCATATTGAACTACAGTCATACCTTGCAAGTCGAACGGAAGCTCCTGCAGCCAATCAGAAGCCCCATCAGACATTCGGCTTCCAAAAATAGTTCGCAAACCGGAACAGTCACTTCCGGGTTTGCAGCGTTTGGGAGCCAAAATGTTTGAGAACTAAGCTGTTCGAAAACCAAGGTACGACTGTACTCTCTTCCCCATTTTTGACATGTCATTGACCTCTGAAAATGCATTTTCTGTTTCTCTCCCATGTATCTTCCTCCTTCACTACAACGGGTGGGCTTGCGTCCTAAAAAATACTGCTGTGATACCCCATAACTGACCTCCCTCCTAGACGCTGGTCCAAAGAGCTATGTTTACTAGCCTAAACCATCTGAGGCAGTAACATCTCACTGTGTCTCTTCCTAGGGGCACTTTCATTGAATTTCGAAATGGGATGCTGAACATCTCTCCCGTGGGCAGAAACTGCAGCCAGAAGGAGCGGGTTGAATTCTACGAGCTTGATAAGGCAAGTGCACTTTTCCCCCATGCCGTCTTAACATTTTGTTAGCAAGTCCCCTTTATGTCGAAGCTTCACGTCCCCTTGATCATCATCAGTGGCACACAGCCAGGCCCTTTGGGCGCTCTGGTTCTGTGGCCGCAGACTTATATCTGCATGGGGAAAGGCTGCATCTGCTCTGCATGCAGAAGGTTCCTTATTAAATCCATGGCATCGCCAAGTAGAGACTGTAGGTAAAGGTAAGGACCCCTGGATGGTTAAGTCCAGTCAAAGGTGACTATGGGGTTGCGGCGCCAGCGTTTGTCCACAGACAGCTTTCCGGGTCATGTGGCCAGCATGACTAAACCGCTACTGGCGCACAGAGGACCATGATGAGTGCCAGAGTGCACGGAAACGCTGTTTTCCTTTCCGCCGCAGCAGTACCTATTTATCTACTTGCACTGGCATGCTTTCGAACTGCTAGGTTGGCAGGAGCAGGGACCGAGCAACGGGAGCTCACCCCGTCACGGGGATTCAAACCACCAACCTTCCGATCAGCAAGCCCGATCAGTTTAGACCACAGTGCCACCCATGAGACTGTAGGAATGAGGGTTGGCCAATGCGACACCCTCCAGATATTGTTGAATTCCAAATCTTGCATCATCAAAGCCATCGTGGTCAGGAATGATGGGATTTGTAGTCCAGCAACATCTGGAAGGCATCATCTTAGTGTAGATCTACTCCAAGATTCTGACACAGAAGTGAAAAGCCATTGTGACCGCCCAGTTACAACTCTGAAGTGGCTGAGAATTAATGCTATAAATGCATGGCACGACATGGGAGCATAGGAAACTGCCTTACATTGAGTCAGAGCATTGGTCCATGCAGCTCAGCATTGTCCATACTGACCAGTAGTGGTTCTCTGGGCAGGGATGTCTCTCAACCCTGCCTGGAGGTGCTGGGGATTGAGAAACTGGGACCTTCCGCATGCAAAGCAGGGGATCTGTCACTGAGCTGTGAACCTTGAACAACCGTAGAGACATTCAGCTTTTATCTTCCAGAGGTTTGTTGCATTTTAAAGTTGAATCAAATATGTTGTGGCGTAAGTGGATGCATAAAGCCAGTTTTACCACGTCCTTGACTTCTAATGGCATCATTCCTGGGTGGGATATAGTACTGTAGTTTTCCATTTGTGTTTTTGGGGTGTTTCTTGATGAGAAGATCCAGAAGAGCAGACAAAAATCCCCCAAACACACAGCAACAGAGGAGCAAGCTTCTGGAGTGTTTTCGTGTGCATGCTCAGTTTGTACAGAGGATGATGGCAAGTCTCAGCATGTCAGTATGAACTAGAGTGTGTACCCTGGAAAGCATTTCAGAATCTTGCACAACTCTATTGCATTCCACAGCAGCTATGTTCTGCCTGTGGTGTCACAAGCTGTATGCCTCTAAATACCAATTGCTCTGAATCACAAGAGTGCCGTTGAACTCAGGTCCTGCATACAGGCTTCCCATAGGCTTCCCTGTGAGAATAGGATGCTGGGCTGGAGGGGTCATTGACCATTGGCAAGGGCTCTTCTCATGTTTGTACGATCTTCTGGCAGATACTCAGGATCTCTGTGGCAGACTCAGGTCCCCCCAATGCTAAAAAGCTTTGAAAATCATTGGTGTAGCAGAATCCACGTTCTCATCAACGCTCTTCCCCGTTTTGTTTTTCTGAACAGAGGGAGCATATAAGAGATAAATTTGTCGCCGATTTACGACGAGACTTTGCAGGAAAAGGCCTCACATTCTCCATAGGTATTTAAACATGAAATGTCACTCCCCTAAATCATTATTTTTATTTTATTTTTGTGCCAAAGCACAAGGATGAGTCTGGCTACTCAGGTGTTGCCCTCGTCGATTTATGACACAACTGGGAAAGGGAAAAAACCACTAGGTTTTCAGAGGCACTGGAAGTAAAAATAAAACATAGGCTTGGGATAAGGGTGTCCACACATTACATTCAGCAAGCGTACACTCTGTGTACTTGCGTACTTCTACGGTTATTTGCATGAAACGTTCAACAAGGGTACAGCCTGTGTGCTTGCAAGAGTTGAGTTGTACTACTCAACAAGTGTACACTCTTTCACACAAATGCTTAGACCTGTGTTCAGTGTAATGTGTGAACAAGCCTAGAGAAACACCTGAATTGATATATTAGTCAATCCAGGAGCACAGGCAAAATATATTTTCGGCATGTTACTGAGACAAGAGTTAATTTCAGGTGCCTTGATATATTCCAACACCCTGTGTTTTCTTTTCTATTTAAGCATGAAGCTTCTGTCCTCCCTTTTACTATAAATCCATTTAACTTTATGCCGATGGAGATAGCATCTTCCAAGGTCCTTCCTGCTCAGTAAACCTCCTTCTAGGTCATTTTTTTCTTTACACTGTACAAAACGTGCTGCTGCTGTTGTTCTAACTTTTTGTAACCTCTCTCCAACCAGGGGGCCAGATCAGTTTTGATGTGTTTCCAGATGGTTGGGATAAGCGATACTGTTTAGGAATTGTTTCCCAAGACGGCTTCAAAACAATTTATTTCTTTGGAGACAAGACAATGCCAGTAAGTGCTAGACTGGAACGTGCCAAGAAGTTTCAAATACACTTTCGGGATAAGGATTCCTTGTGGAATTGCAATAGAAAGTCATGTGCTACCCTCGTGAAATTGATATATAGGTCAGGAAGGAGGAGTGTCTATGGCCCTCCAGAAATTGCTGAACTCTAACTCCCAGCCACCCTGGCCAATGGTCAGGGACGATGAGACATAGTCCAGCAAAAATCTGGAGGGCCACAAGTTTTCCATCCCAGATAGATAACTACAGCCGTACCTTGCAAGCCGAACGCCTTGCAAGCCGAACATTTTGGCTTCCGAACGCCGCATACCCGAAAGTGAGTGTTCCAGTTTGCGAACGTTCTTTGGAAGCCGAACATCCATCGGGACGTTCACAGCTTCCTATTGTGTGCAGGAAGCTCCTGCAGCCAATCGGAAGCTGCGCCTTAGTTATCGAATGTTTTGGAAGTCAAACAGACTTCCAGAGCGGATTCCATTCGGCTTCCAGGGTACGACTGTTTTGCAATTTTTTTGCCCATTTTCTGCCCCCAACCCCTTTTAACAATTTCACCTAAACCCAGTTTTCAGGGAAACTGCCCCCTCTGGTCAGCAGTACACAGAGCAGCACATAGTTCCCCATCTTTGAAGCGCCCATCTTTGAAGTCCACATCTCCATTGCACTATATAGAAGGCAAGAACAGCAGGGTTTCTACCTACGCTCCACTTTTTCCTTCCAAAAATAGTCTCTCCTTCGTAGCCCCAGAGAAATTAAATAATACAGCTGTGTTGGCTGGGGCTGATGGGAGTTGTAGTCCAAATTGGCCGTGCTGGCTGGGACTGATAGGAGCTGCAGTCAAAAATATCTGGAGAGCACCTAAGTAGTTGGTGAAAGCTGCTATAGCGCCACAGTTACACTCACCTGAGGCTCCACAGCATGTTCTTTAGCAACCTCTAAGAAGTTCTGGGTATGGGGTAGCTTTCCAGTGAGACTGAAAACTCCAAAGTGTGATTTTGTATGTGTGTGTGTCTTATTCGCAGGGTGGGAACGACTATGAAATTTACACAGACTCCAGAACCATCGGCCACAGCGTCACGTCGCCCGAGCAGACGAAACAGATATGTGAAGAGTTATTCTTCAACTAGATGCGCTTATTTTGTACGAAAAGGGAGCAGGTTAACTTCAGGACCAAAATTTGCAGAATAACTGCCTTGGGGTGAAGATCAGGATCAAGACTGGTGTGCTGGAGGTTTGGGGGGGGGAATTTAACTCTTCTGTTCCCCCCTCCCCCCAAAGCTGCTGTTTGTCCAGAAAGCGGCAATTATGAGGCAAATAGAAGTTAGCTGCGTCCCTCCACGGCAGCTATTTTAAAAATAGGGGAAATGGTCAGACCTGTTAAATGAATTATTGCCTTTCATGTTGTGCCCAGTTTTTGTTTTGCATGATCACAGCTTGCCTTTCAGGCTGATTTCCTAGAGATTGAAAAGTTCTGCCATAACAGAAATGTCAAAAGGCGATTCCCACCCCGCCTTCCAGACCAAATTCCTCGACACACACCGGGATCTCTTCCAAGCAACATGTGTGGATGGCTTCTTCTGCCAACACTCTTCTGTCCCCACTTTCATTTTTCTGATTGCTGAGTAGCCCTGAAAAACAGGCCTCACGGTGGAAGCCTTGCAGGTAGATCACAACGTCCAGAAAGGCTTTGCTTCTCCCAGTGTCTTATTGAACCAGGCAGCTGGAGGGTGGTTTTAGGGTAGAGGTAAAATTCTGGCACAGGAGCCCATCTTTCATCCACCACCCACCGTTTGCTGCTGTTTCAAGGGTTCTCTGGTTTGTTTCAGAATTTGTTGTCTCAGTAGGGTATGTTTGGAATTTAATGTACTGGAATGCAAAGGGATGGGAGATTCCCACTAATACCTCACACCTGGCTTTTTGGAATATGGTGCAGTTGCTAATCCTGCCATGCAATTTCTGATAAAAGCTCATACTTCAAGTTGGACTGCCACATTAAAATTCTTATGAACAGGGAATAATGTTTTGTTTCTCCAGATATCTCCCTCACTCCCAGAAAATAAACCCTCTCATATATATCAAGAACACCCAATTGCCTTTCTGTCATCAGCACACTAGATTTGCCTGGCTGAGGATCTTCGAACCTGTTCTTGAGAAGTACAGTCATACCTTGGTTGTCGAACACCTTAGTACTCGTACGTTTCGACTCCTGAACGATAGAAACCCAGAAGTGAGTGTTCTGGTTTTCGGATGTTTTTGGGGAAGCCAAACATCTCACAGGGCTTCCGATTGGCTGCAGGAGCTTCCTGTAGCCAATCAGAAGCCGTACTTTGGTTTCAGAACATTTTGGAAGTTGAATGGACTTCCGGAATGGATTCCGTTCGACTTCCAAGGTACAACTGTCTTTTATATTGAGTAAAGCCATTGTTACACCCAGCTCGGTATGGTCAGCATCGCTGACTTCTCAAAACCACAAGCAGTTATGCAAATTAAATGTATTTGCATAATTTATCCCAATTACAGAACTCGTTTTTCTAAAAACTAAAAAACACCACCACCCTTGCCACAGATTTTCTGGTGGTTTAGTGCAAAAAACAAAAAACTATGGCCAGATTCAATCATATTAGTGTCAGAGCAGGAAATGAATAGCTGAAATGTCCAAATTCAAGCCAGCATAGTCTCTGTAACAAAGTTTAAAAATGCACTGCAATTCCCTTTTATGGAAATTCCAGGAGCAGAAGGAAGAGGGGGGCATTGAACTTCCACAACTGGTTTCTTTAAAAAAAATTAAAAATCCAGCTATTCAATGGAATGCATAGCCAGTGGAGCAGGAGTCAAGCACTGGTGTAAAATAGAATGCAGAAGGGGAAATCATTCAGCAACTGATCATGGCTACCACTTTTAAACACCACTTAGAGGAGACATTGCAAATCAGTGAGCTTACTCACACCCGAGACAATTTCTTCAGAACAGTCGTGTGATGCGGGAGGGGGAGGGGAAAATTAACGCTATTCTAGGCTGCATCAACAGAAGTATAGTGTCCAGATCAAGGGAAATAATAGTACCACTCTATTCTGCCACCTGGGGTCCCATGTCCACAGTTTTGGGTGCCACAGGTTAAGGAGGACATTGACAAGCTGGAAGGTGTGCAGAGGAGGGCAACTGAGGTGCTCAAGGGTCAGGAAACCAAGGGGTAATAAAAGCGATTGTGGGAGTTGGGTATGTTTAGCCTCCAGAAGAGAAGACTGAGAGGTGGTATATTAGCCATCTTCAAATATCTGAAGGGCTGTCATATGGAAGATGGAACAAGCTTGTTTCCTCCAAAGGGTGGGGATTCAAACTATAAGAAAGGAGATTCTGACTAAACATTAGGATCTTAGTTGACCACCTAATTACTTTCCTGCCTGTTGCAGCAATTGCAATTTGCACTGTGCT